>NC_058086.1:93357784-94557784 GCF_014858855.1 Bufo gargarizans | reverse complement strand
AAGCAGGGGAAGACCATCTGGACCCGGACTCTTCCCCGGGGGAAAGGAGGCGAGGACCTCAGATACTTCCTGTTGTGTGATGGGGGCAGTTAGTGAGTTGATCATGGCCTGATCTAATTGCGGTAGAGAAATATCCCTTAGAAAACTGTCAATCAAAGCTTTCCTTTGTGCCGAGTCAGACATATCGTCCGTCCTATCTAAGTTATATAGTGCTGAGTAAAACGCCTGGAAAGCCTCGGCCATCTCAGGTAGAGATGATGTGATTGTCCCCGCAGGATTTCTGATCCCATGCATGTGCTGTTTAGCTTTTTCTTTTTTGAGCAATGTGGACATGAGCTTCCCTCCCTTATTGCCATGAGCATACAGCTTATGCCTGAAGTGTAAATAAGCTTTGGCCGATTTGTTTTGTAAGTAAGTGAGAAGCTTTTCCCTTAACACTCGAAGTTTCCCCTATGTAACCAACGAGCTAGAGCTTTTGTGTTCTTTTTCTAATATAGTGATCTGGCTCAACATCTCGTCAATAACCCTTTGCCTGTCTTTCTTGATCTTAGACCCCCATGAAATGAAGAGTCCCCTAACAAACGCTTTGTGCGATTCCCAGACCATCGGAAATTTGGGGCCCGAGTGTTTGTTCTGTTCAAAGAAAACTGAAAGTTGAGCTTGTATATATGAGTATGCTTCCGCATTTTCTAAGATCTGCTCATTGAGCCGCCATCTCCACGTCGTGGGAGAACCATTCATGAGGGTTAGTGATAGGTTAACTGGCGCATGGTCTGATATTGTAATGATCGAAATACCTGTATCCGTCACTCTCGGCAAAAGGGAGGCATGGACCAACAAGTAATCTAACCTCTGATGCGAGTTATGTACCTGGGAGAAGTATGAGTAGTCCCGAGCAGAGGGGTTCTGCAGCCGCCAGACATCTGTAAGGGAAAGTTCAGACAATTTAGACCTCAACTTTGCTAAAGCACGTCTAGAGACACTCGACCTAGAAATCGAGGAATCAAGTGAGGGATCTAATGTAACATTCAGATCTCCTCCTAGAATAATCGGACCGTCCGCAAACAACTTGAGTCTATCTAAGGCATCTAAGAGCCAAGGCACTTGTGCATGATTAGGTGCATAAATATTAGCCAAGGTAAACTTGGTAGTATATACCTGGGCTCTTAGATACAATATCCTCCCTTCTAGGTCCGTGTATTGTTGCAGTATCTTAATAGGAATAGATTTGTGTACAGCTATGGAGACTCCCTTAGAAGCTGAAGAAGTGTGGCATGAGTGGTACCAGTTAGCGAATTGTTTGGAAGGCAGTTTCGGAATTTTATGTTTCTTAAAATGGGTCTCTTGCAAAAAGAGAATGGAGGCACGCAGTTTCTTGAGCATGTCCAGCACGTGATGTCGCTTATTCGGGGTATTCAGGCCCCGCACATTAAAGGATGCGCACCTGATATCGCACATATTCCAAAGGCACAAATGTCACGTGGGAGAAGGGTAGGGAGAGGAAGAAAGAAAATAAGATAAAAGAATAAGAGAAAAAAAAGAGAAAAAAGAGAAAAAGAGAAAAAAAAGAATGAGAAAACAAGTAGAAATGTGTTTTTAAGTAAGAGTAAACTTCAAAACCTTGAAGCCTAATATAGGGTGAGCTGATAACTCAAGGGTGGGGATGAGAGAAAATGTTCAAAATGTGAACAAGTCTTGACCTGTGGTGTACAAACATATAACGTTATGCAGAACATATTCAAAAGATCGCCAGATATTCTATACCTTAGATCAATCAACATCTTTGACCCGGGGAGGGGGGAGTAGGGGAACAAAGGGAGAGAGGGTGAGGAGGCCAGGGGAGCCAGAATATTTGAGACTAACATGCTAGCAGATATGGATTAGTGAGACAACGCTTCGCCACAAACTCAAATATCACCTCAATTATTATTCTATATATTAATATATCAATATATTACAAGCCAACACATCAAACATATATGATATATTACGACTCACTGTAATTGAGCTGTAATTGCTGTTCCCCAGACAATTCAATATCATTCCATGACCGCTTATATGAGGCGGGGAGAGTGAGAGCACAAGGCGGATAAGCTGGTATTCTTACTGTTCCATAATGCGCACAATGTTTCACCTCATCCATCAAGTGACTCAATAGTGATGGAGGAGATGAAACAGCATAATCCGCATCCACAGTACACTTAATACAATCAAGGTGGTTTACCTAATCACATTGAAAGTCAGTAACTTAGAAGCAGTAATCAGCTTACCACGCGTTTCATGTGGTGAAGAAACCATTGAGCTATCTAACACTGATCTACATTGATAGATAGAAGGGGTGGGGGAAGGGAGGGTGATGGGGATAGAAAGAAAAGAGAAAGAGAGAGAGAGGGGGAAACAATAAGGATCAAAGTAGACATTCTTGCAAGGTACAGACTGACTTGAAAGGAAGAACCTTATCAATAAGGAGAGGAGACGTTCCTCAACAGGTAAACCATAGCGGTGGAGAACAAAACAGTTCCGCTCACGGTAAGTCTAGCCGAAGAAACTGCAGGACCAACCAGACTTCAATTGTCCCTCGCAAACATGGCTGAAGAAAAATCCAACGTCGGGGCTATCAGAGATCAGCGATGAGGTGAGTTGTTGGCAGCGGACGGTCTTTTCAGACGCTGAGGCTTCGGACGAGTGAAGGTCTGCCATTCATCCATACGCGGCAGGGGAGGTAAACGAACCAGATCAGCCGCAGGTGCCCATGACGGTATCTCTATAGGATCAATGTCCAATGCAGGCCACGCGGCATCCAGGTCAGCTGGGGTCTTGATGATGATTCGTCTGTCATTCTTCATGATCGAGATCCCGAAAGGGAATAGCCATGCATACTGTAAGTTCTTTTCCCTCAGCTTGTCTAGTAACGGCCTCAGCATTCTGCGCTTCTGCAGAGTAGACGGAGCTATATCTTGGTATAGGGAAACCTCAGTCCCCTCATACTCAATCGGAGATTTCTCCCTGGCCGAGCGGAGGATTGCAGCTGTGTCTACATAGGATAACAGACCACATATTACATCTCGTGGTGGGTCACTAGGCTTAGGCTTCGATCTAAGAGCCCTGTGTATACACTCTATTGTGATCACATCTGCCCGGTCCTGTCCCAAAAGACCAGTGAAAATTTTGTGCGCCACCTTGGGGAGCGCTTCCCCTGCCCAGGATTCAGGCAACCCCTTAATTCTAACATTCTTTCGGCGGCTCCTGTTCTCTTGATCCTCGATCAATGTGAACGCTGTATTAACATGGGCCTCAAGTTGCTCCGTTCTGGCAGCTAATCCGGAGGCATGTGCAGTGAGATCCGAGCATGTCGTCTCAAGGGCTTCCGTCCGGAACCCAAGCGCATGTAAGTCTGTTTTTATGACTGCCAAGTCGTCTCTTACTGGTCTCAGCGCCTGGGTCAAGGTTTTCTTGAGCACCACTGCTGTAAGCGTTTCATTCGGTGTTCGCTCCTCATCGCTACTCGAGTGACGCTCCTCCTCAGATTCCCTCTGCTCAGCGGGCTCCGGCGCCATCTTGGTCAGTGTAGCGGGAGAACTGGCATGTCTTTTAGTGAAGAATTTCATGACTGCAGCTTGATTCATTTGTGGTCTGCTAAGTCCTTCACCGTCTCTCGGTTGGTATCTCCCTATTTTACCCATATTTAGGCGATTTATCCAGCTGGATCAACGTTAATGCAAGTACGTGGCAGGAGAGAGCTCTCTCAGGCTGCCATCCAGTCCGCGGTCAAGCTCCACCCCCCTTCCAAGTCAAATTCTGTCAGTAAACCTATACCTGTCACCCAGCGCCTAAATACTAGGCCTCAAATTTATATCCAGCTAAATCTGTCGTTACTGCTGTGGCTGGTCAAGTTATTTAATGTCCGTCAAAGCACAGTTTTTGTTCTGGGTTGAAATACAATTCCCAATTAAGCAATTTCCTAATTTAGTGGTTTCTGCTGTATCAGAGCTATTTTAAATCTATCCCTAAAAGGGTATATAAGATTCAAGGTGCACATAGGGTCATTCTGAACAACTTCACACACACGCTACTGTGCATTTCCAAGTCTAATTCTGTCAGTAAACCTATACCGGTCACCCAGCGCCTAAATGCTAGGCCTCAAGTTTCTATCCAGCTAAATCTGTTGTTACTGCTGTGGCTGGTCAAGTTATTTAGTGTCCGTCAAAGCAGTTTTTGTTCTGGGTAGAAATACAATTCCCAATTTAACATATTCCTAATTTAGTGGTTTCTGCTGTATCAGAGCTATTTTAAATCTATCCCTAAAAGGGTATATAAGATTCAGGGTGCACATAGGGTCATTCTGAACAACTTCACACAAACGCTACTGTGCATTTCCAAGTCTAATTATGTCAGTAAACCTATACCTGTCACCCAGCGCCTAAATAATAGGCCTCAAATTTATATTCAGCTAAATCTGTCGTTACTGCTGTGCCTGTATTAGTGTAATACGGTACCTCAATAGATAGCCAGATAGTGTTAGGTGTCTGTAAAAAAAGGCCTGAATTTGAATTCAATACATTGGGCCAAATAATATTCTTCTTATTGTGGTGAACGGTAACAATGAGGAAAACATCTAGTAAGGGACGCGGACATGGTCGTGGTGGTGTTAGTGGACCCTCTGGTGCTGGGAGAGGACGTAGCCGTTCTGCCACAGCCACACGTCCTAGTGTACCAACTACTTCAGGTCCCAGTAGCCGTCATAATTTACAGCGATATTTGGTGGGGCCCAATGCCGTTCTAAGGATGGTAAGGCCTGAGCAGGTACAGGCATTAGTCAATTGGGTGGCCGACAGTGGATCCAGCACGTTCACATTATCTCCCACCCAGTCTTCTGCAGAAAGCGCACAGATGGCGCCTGAAAACCAAGCCCATCAGTCTGTCACATCACCCCCATGCATACCAGGGAAACTGTCTCAGCCTCAAGTTATGCAGCAGTCTCTTATGCTGTTTGAAGACTCCGCTGGCAGGGTTTCCCAAGGGCATCCGCCCAGCCCTTTCCCAGCGATGGAAGACATAGAATGCACTGACGCACAACCACTTATGTTTCCTGATGATGAGGACATAGGAATACCACCTCAGCATGTCTCTGATGATGACGAAACACAGGTGCCAACTGCTGCGTCTTTCTGCAGTGTGCAGACTGAACAGGAGGTCAGGGATCAAGACTGGGTGGAAGACGATGCAGGGGACGATGAAGTCCTAGACCCCACATGGAATGAAGGTCGTGCCACTGACTTTCACAGTTCAGAGGAAGAGGCAGTGGTGAGACCAAGCCAACAGCGTAGCAAAAGAGGGAGCAGTGGGCAAAAGCAGAACACCCGCCGCCAAGAGACTCCGCCTGCTACTTACCGCCGCCAACTGGGACCGAGCACCCCAAAGGCAGCTTCAAGGAGTTCCCTGGCAAAGCACTTCTTCAAACAATGTGCTGACGACAAGACCCGAGTGGTTTGCACGCTGTGCCATCAGAGCCTGAAGCGAGGCATTAACGTTCTGAACCTTAGCACAACCTGCATGACCAGGCACCTGCATTCAAAGCATGAACTGCAGTGGAGTAAACACCTTAAAACCAAGGAAGTCACTCAGGCTCCCTCTGCTACCTCCTCTGCTGCTGCCGCCTCGGCCTCTTCTGCTGCTGCCGCCTCGGCCTCTTCTGCTGCTGCCGCCTCGGCCTCTTCTTCCGCCTCTGGAGGAACGCTGGCACCTGCCGCCCAGCAAACAGGGGATGTACCACCAACACCACCACCTCCGTCACCAAGCATCTCAACCATGTCACACGGCAGCGTGCAGCTCTCCATCTCACAAACATTTGAGAGAAAGCGTAAATTCCCACCTAGCCACCCTCGATCCCTGGCCCTGAATGCCAGCATTTCTAAACTACTGGCCTATGAAATGCTGTCATTTTAGGCTGGTGGACACAGACAGCTTCAAACAGCTCATGTCGCTTGCTGTCCCACAGTATGTTGTTCCTAGCCGGCACTACTTCTCCAAGAGAGCCGTGCCTTCCCTGCAAAACCAAGTATCCGATAAAATAAAGTGTGCACTGCGCAACGCCATCTGTGGCAAGGTCCACCTAACCACAGATACGTGGACCAGTAAGCACGGCCAGGGACGCTATATTTCCTGGACTGCACACTGGGTAAATGTAGTGGCAGCTGGGCCCCAGGCGGAGAGCTGTTTGGCGCACGTCCTTCCGCCACCAAAGATCGCAGGGCAACATTCTTTGCCTCCTGTTGCCACCTCCTCCTACTCGGCTTCCTCCTCCTCTTCTTCCACCTGCTCATCCAGTCAGCCACACACCTTCACCACCAACTTCAGCACAGCCCGGGGTAAACGTCAGCAGGCCATTCTGAAACTCATATGTTTGGGGGACAGGCCCCACATCGCACAGGAGTTGTGGCGGGGTATAGAACAATAGACCGACGAGTGGTTGCTGCCGGTGAGCCTCAAGTCCGGCCTGGTGGTGTGCGATAATGGGCGAAATCTAGTTGCAGCTCTGGGACTAACCATACCTTGCTTGACGCATCTGCTGAATTTGGTGGTGCAGAAGTTCCTTCACAACTACCCCGACATGTCAGAGCTGCTGCATAAAGTGCGGGCCATCTGTTCGCGCTTCCGGCATTCACATCCTGCCTCTGCTCGCCTGTCTACGCTACAGCGTAACTTCGGCCTTCCCGCTCATCGCCTCATATGCGATGTGCCCACCAGGTGGAACTCCACCTTGCACATGCTGGACAGACTGTGCGAGCAGCAGCAGGCCATAGTGGAGTTTCAGCTGCAGCACGCACGGGTCAGTCGCACTGCGGAACAGCACCACTTCAACACCAATGACTGGGCCTCCATGTGAGACCTGTGTGCCCTGTTGCGCTGTTTCGAGTACTCCATTAACACGGCCAGTGCCGTTATCAGCGTTACAATACCACTTCTATGTCTCCTTGAGAAAACACTTAGGGCGATGATGGAAGAGGAGGTGGCCCAGGAGGAGGAGGAGGAGGAGGAAGAGGGGTCATTTTTAGCACTTTCAGGCCAGTCTCTTCGAAGTGACTCAGAGGGAGGTTTTTTGCAACAGCAGAGGCCAGGTACAAATGTGGCCAGCCAGGGCCCACTACTGGAGGACGAGGATGAGGAGGAGGTGGAGGAGGATGAGGATGAAGCATGGTCACAGCGGCACCCAACGCAGCTCGGGCCCATCACTGGTGCGTGGCTGGGTGGAAACGCAGGGCGATGATGATACGCCTCCCACAGAGTACAGCTTGTCCTTACCCCTGGGCAGCCTGGCACACATGAGCAACTACATGCTGCAGTGCCTGCGCAACGACAGCAGAGTTGCCCACATTTTAACGTGTGCGGACTACTGGGTTGCCACCCTGCTGGATCCACGGTACAAAGACAATTTGCCCACCTCACTTCCTGCACTGGAGTGTGATAGGAAGATGCGCGAGTACAAGCGCACGTTGGTAGACGCGCTACTGAGAGCATTCCCAAATGTCACAGGGGAACAAGTGGAAACCCAAGGCCAAGGCAGAGGAGGAGCAAGAGGTCGCCAAGGCAGCTGTGTCACGGCCAGCTCCTCTGAGGGCAGGGTTAGCATGGCAGAGATGTGGAAAAGTTTTGTCAACACGCCACAGCTAACTGCACCACCACCTGATACGCAACAAGTTAGCAGGAGGCAACATTTCACTAACATGGTGTGCACACCCCTCCACGTACTGACTGATGGTTCGGCCCCATTCAACTTCTGGGTCTCTAAATTGTCCACGTGGCCAGAGCTAGCCTTTTATGCCTTGGAGGTGCCGGCCTGCCCGGCGGCGAGCGTTTTGTCTGAACGCGTATTCAGCACGGCAGGGGGGCGTCATTACAGACAAACGCAGCCGCCTGTCTACAGCCAATGTGGACAAGCTGACGTTCATAAAAATGAACCAGGCATGGATCCCACAGGACCTGTCCATCCCTTGTGCAGATTAGACATTAACTACCTCCCCTTAATCATATATTATTGTACTCCAGGGCACTTCCTCATTCAATCCTATTTTTATTTTCATTTTACCATTATGTTGCAAGGCTACCCAAAGTTGAATGAACCTCTCCTCTGCCTGGGTGACTGGGCCTAAATATATGACAATGGACTGTTACAGTGGTGGCTGACGTGAAGCCTGATTCTCTTCTATGACATGCAGACTGATTCTCTGCTGACATGAAGCCAGATTCTCTGTTACGGGACCTCTCTCCTCTGCCTGGGTGACTGGGCCTAAATATATGACAATGGACTGTTACAGTGGTGGGTGACGTGAAGCCTGATTCTCTGCTATGACATGCAGACTGATTCTCTGCTGACATGAAGCCAGATTCTCTGTTACGGGACCTCTCTCCTCTGCCTGGGTGCCTGGGCCTAAATATATGACAATGGACTGTTACAGTGGTGGCTGACGCGAAGCCTGATTCTCTGCTATGACATGCAGACTGATTCTCTGTTGACATGAGGCCAGATTCTCTGTTACGGGACCTCTCTCCTCTGCCTGGGTGCCTGGGCCTAAATATATGCCAATGGACTGTTCCAATGTTGGGTGACGTGAAGCCTGATTCTCTGCTATGTCATGCAGACTGATTCTCTGCTGACATGAAGCCAGATTCTCTGTTACGGGACCTCTCTCCTCTGCCTGGGTGCCTGGGCCTAAATATATGCCAATGGACTGTTCCAATGTTGGGTGACGTGAAGCCTGATTCTCTGCTATGACATGCAGACTGATTCTCTGCTGACATGAAGCCAGATTCTCTGTTACGGGACCTCTCTCCTCTTGCTGGGTGCCTGGGCCTAAATATATGACAATGGACTGTTACAGTGGTGGGTGACTTCAAGCCTGATTCTCTGCTATGACATGCAGACTGATTCTCTGCTGACATGAATCCAGATTCTCTGTTAGGGGACCTCTCTCCTCTGCCTGGGTGCCTGGGCCTAAATATCTGACAATGGACTGTTACAGTGGTGGGTGACGTGAAGCCAGATTCTCTGCTATGGGACCTCTCTCCAATTGATATTCGTTAATTTTTATTTATTTTATTTTTATTTTTATTCATTTCCCTATCCACATTTGTTTGCATTGGATTTACCTACATGTTGCAGCCTTTTGCAGCCTTCTAGCTCTTTCCTGGGCTGTTTTACAGCCTTTTTAGTGCCAAAAAGTTCGGGTCCCCATTGACTTCAATGGGGTTCGGGTTCGGAACGAAGTTCGGGTCGGGTTCGGATCCCGAACCCGAACATTTCCGGGAAGTTCGGCCAAACTTCTCGAACCCGAACATCCAGGTGTCTGCTCAACTCTACTTATTAGTCGTCATGTGATGAAGTGAGAAAATTGCACCCCTTTTTGGCATGTACTAGGGGCACTAAAAAAGTATTATTTGCCGTTCAGCTGTGCAGTTATATGTTCTAAAACCTTTTTTGCAGTGTATTAGTGGGAAAAAATGGCTTATTAGCCGTTGTGTGGTAAAGTAAGAAAATTACAGTCCTTTTTGGCATGTATTAGAGGCAAAAAAATGGAAAATTTGCGGTGCAGTTATATGTTCTAAAGCTTTTTTGGCCGTTAAGTGGTGCAGTTATATGTTATAAAGCTTTTTAGGCGTGTATTAATGGCAAGAAAAAAATATTATTTGCCGTTGTGTGGTAAAGTGAGAAAATTACAGCCTTTTTTGGCGTGTATTAGTATCATAAAAATGAAAGTATTATTTGCGCTGCAGTTATATGCTCTAAAGCTTTTTTGGCTGCTCAGCTGAGCAGTTATATATTCTAAAGCTGTTTTGACCATTCAGCGGTGCAGTAATATGTTCTAAAGCTTTTTTGGCGTTTATTAGTGGCCAAAAAAGTATAATTTGCCGTTGTGTGGTGATGTGAGAAAATTGCAGCTCTTTTCAGCATGTATTAGTGGCAAAAGAAAAAGTATTATTTGCCATTCAGCGATGCAGTGATATGTTCTAAAGCCTTTTTTTGGCTTGTATTAGTGGGAAAAGGGGCTTATTAGCGGCTGTGTGGCGAAGTGAGAAAATTACAGCTCTTTTTGCGGTGTATTGGTGGAAGAAAAAGCATTATTTGCCTTCAGCAGTGCAGTTATATGTTCTATAGCTTTTTTGACCGTTCAGCGGTGCAGTTATATGTTCTAAAGCCTTTTTTGGAGTGTATAAGTGGAGAAAAAAAAGGGCTTATTAGTAGTTGTGTGGCAAAGTGAGAAAATTACAGCCCTTTTTGGCATGTTCTAAAGCCTTTTTTGGAGTGTATAAGCGGGGAAAAAAAGGGCTTATTAGCAGTTTGTCATAAAGTGAGAAAATGACAGCCCTTTTTGGGGTGTATTAGTGGCAAAAAAGTATTATTTGCCGTTGTGTAATGAAGTGAGAAAATGACAGCCCTTTTTTGCATGTATTAGGGTCAAAAAAAATGATTCGCTGTTCAGCGGTGCAGTTATATGTTCTAAAGCTTTTTGGGCGTGTATTAGTGGCAGAAACGTATTATTTGCCGTTGTGTGGTGAAGTGAGAAAATTCGAACCCTTTTTGGCAAGTATTAGTGGCAAAAAAAAGTATTATTTGTGGTGCAGTTATATGTTAAGCTTTTTTGGCTGGTTAGCAGTGCAGTTAGATGTTCTAAAGCTTTTTGGCATGTATTAGTGGCAAAAAATGTATTATTTGCAGTGCAGTTATATGTTCTAATGCTTTTTTGGCCATTCAGTGGTGCAGTTATATGTTCTAAAGCTTTTTTGGCATGTATTGGTGGCAAAAAAAGTATTATTTGCCATTGAGTGGTGAAGTGAGAAAATTACAGCCCTTTCTGGCATATATTAGTGGAAAAAATATATATGATTTACCGTTCAGCGGTGCAGTAATATGTTCTAAAACCTTTTTTGGCCATTCGGTGGTGCAGTTATATGTTCTAAAGCTTTTTTGGCTTGTATTAGTGGCAGAAAAGTATTATTTGCCGTTGTGTGGTGAAGTGAGAAAATTACAGCCCTTTTTGGCGTTTATTAGTGGCAAAAGAAAAAGTATTATTTGCCATTCAGCGGTGCATTTATATGTTCTAAAGCCTTTTTTTTACATGTATTAGTGTGAAAAAAGGACTTGTTAGCCGCTGTGTGGTGAAGTGAGAAAATTACAGCTCTTTTTGGGGTATATTAGCGGAAAAAAGCATTATTTGCCTTCAGTGGTGCAGTTATATGTTCTAAAGCCTTTTTTGGCATGTATAAGTGGGGAAAAAAGGGCTTATTAGCAGTTGTGTGGTAAAGTGAGAAAATTACAGCCCTTTTATGGGTGTATTAGTGGGAAAAAAATTATTATTTGCTATTGTGTGGTGAAGTGAGAAAATTACAGCCCTTTTTGGGGTGTATTAGTGAAAAAAAAGTATTATTTGCAGTTCAGCGATGCAGTTATATATTCTAAAGCTTTTTTGGCTGTTCAGTGGTGCAGTTATATGTTCTAAAGGTTTTTTGGCGTGTATTAGTGGCAAAAAAATATTAATTGCCATTATGTGGGGGGGCGGAGCTTGGCTGCAGAGCGAGACGCGCATGTCTGTGTGAGCTCTGCTTCTGGCTACATGCACACAAGCTATTTAAGCCACAACTGGAGCCCAGAAATTAGGAAAATCGGCAGAGATAAAGCTAAAGACACTCCAGGCTTGCGTGGGACTCACCCTACCCATGGAGAGATGCAGAAATTCCTGAGAAGAGGAGTCGGGCCGACTAGAGCCGAATCCAAGATGGCCCGGAAAGAGAAGCCTCTGAACAAGGAGAGCAAACGGACGCCTCGGCCGACTCTGATGGAGGTAGGGACGGTGAAACATATGCCAGACGTCCCAGAGATAACCTCCCAGTATCCAGAGACTTGGAGGCTAGGAGCAGCGCTGGCCCCGCTGAGACAAGACCTGCAGGATATTAAATCCGACCTGAAGCAGGTTGGAGACAGGGTTGAATCCCTTGAAGCGGGCTGGGAGGAGACTATTGCCTTTAATTCAGCTGTTGATCATACCCAAGCCCATATCAATCAGCTGTACAATCTAATAGAGATAATCGCGGTGCGCAGGAACAACTTGCGCATTAAGGGTGTACCGGAGACTCTGCCTTCAGACGCCATCATGACCTCAATGGTGGAACTTTTTCACAAAATACTAGGCCTGGACGCCACAGATGACTTCACTATGGACAGGGCCCACAGAGCGTTACGTCCTCCCCCAAAGCCACAAGAGGCACCAAGGGACATAATATGTCGACTTACCAGATTCAGCACTAAGGAAACGCTGCTCAAAGCGGCAAGGGACAAACACCCAGTAGCCTGTTTTGGCTCAACAATCACCTTATTCCAGGATTTGTTGCCTATGACACTGCAAAAACGGAGAGCTTTGAAGCCGCTCCTGGAAATCCTACGAAGTAGGAACATTATTTATCGTTGGCTCCATCCGTTTGGACTGCTAGTTAATGCCCCAGGCCAGGGCATAAAGCGGTAATCAGATCTCCTGCAGACCTTATTCAGATCTACAACACTCTCGAGATAGAGCCACTAGATATCCAGGACTGGACCACTTTGAGAAATCTTACAGATCTCCCTGCTGTTTCGGCGTTGACTGCTTGGACCCCTGCCTCATCCTCCAGACCCCAAAGGCACAAGAGGAGTCTCCCTAAGATGACACCAAAGAGGCTATCATTGCATCCAGATTGAGACTGTATGTTTTTTTTTTTTTTTTTTTTTTTTTTTCTGATGCTGTGTTTCACATCTATGCAAAGGAGCACTGAGGATTTCTTGTCAGATCTTGAGCTAAACTAGGGAAAAAGTTTTGATAGTGCTATTATGTTATTACATCTGTTCTCTAGGTTAGGCTAAGCTAAAGATGCTTTTCTAGTTGTCTTAGTAAAACGTAGGGACCATAGCAATCGTATTCCTTCCCCTCTTCCCTCTTCCCCACCCCTCCTTCACACCTTACCATTTTTCTACTTCATACCTCCCCTCCCCCTTTTTCATTTTCTCACCCTTTAACATTATCCTCTACACCCTCCCCCTCCCGTTCCTCCATTATATTGAGATACATGACAGTCTAGATAGCTCTGCAGATCAAGAATTACTTAAATGTCACTTAGATATATTGCTCCTCTTTGATGGGTTGTTAGACTCAGGTTCCTTTATAGATACAGTGGGATGCGAAAGTTTGGGCAACCTTGTTAATCGTCATTATTTTCCTGTATAAATCGTTGGTTGCTGCGATAAAAAATGTCAGTTAAATATATCATATAGGAGACACACACAGTGATATTTGAGAAGTGAAATTAAGTTTATTGGATTTACAGAAAGTGTGCTATAATTGTTTAAACAAAATTAGGCAGGTGCATAAATTTGGGCACTGTTGTCATTTTATTGATTCCAAAACCTTTAGAACTAATTATTGAAACTCAAATTGGCTTGGTAAGCTCAGTGACCCCTGACCTACATACACAGGTGAATCCAATTATGAGAAAGAGTATTTAAGGGGGTCAATTGTAAGTTTCCCTCCTCTTTTAATTTTCTCTGAAGAGTAGCAACATGGGGGTCTCAAAACAACTCTCAAATGACCTGAAAACAAAGATTGTTCACCATCATGGTTTAGGGGAAGGATACAGAAAGCTGTCTCAGAGATTTCAGCTATCTGTTTCCACAGTTGGGAATATATTGAGGAAATGGAAGACCACAGGCTCAGTTCAAGTTAATGCTCGAAGTGGCAGACTAAGAAAAATCTCGGATAGACAGAAGCGTGAATAGTGCCGCTTGAGGTGGGCTAAAGCACATTTGGACAAGTCAGCTTCATTTTGGAATAAGGTGCTGTGGACTGATGAAACTAAAATTGAGTTATTTGGCCATAACAAGGGGTGTTATGCTTGGAGGAAAAAGAACTCAGCATTCCAAGAAAAACACCTGCTACCTACATTTAAATATGGTGGTGGTTCCATCTTTCTGTGGGGCTGTGTGGCCAGTGAAGGGACTGGGAATCTTGTCAAAGTTGAGGGACGCATGGATTCCACTCAGTATCAGCAGATTCTGGAGACCAATGTCCAGGAATCAGTGACAAAGCTGAAGCTGCGCCGGGGCTGGATCTTTCAACAAGACAACGACCCTAAACACTGCTCAAATTCCACTAAGGCATTTATGCAGAGGAACAAGTACAACCTTCTGGAATGGCCATCTCAGTCCCCAGATCTGAATATAATTGAAAATCTTTTGTGTGACTTAATGAGAGCTGTCCATGCTCAGAAGCCATCAAACCTGAATTAACTAAAGACGTTTTGTAAAGAGGAATGGTCCAAAATACCTTCAACCAGAATCCAGACTCTCATTGGAACCTACAGGAAGCATTTAGAGGCTGTAATTTCTGCAAAAGGAGGATCTACTAAATATTGATTTAATTTCTTTTTTGTGGCGCCCAAATTTATGCACCTGCCTAATTTTGTTTAAACAATTATAGTATACTTTCTGTAAATCCAATAAACTTAATTTCACTTCTCAAATATCACTGTGTGTGTCTCCTATATTATATATTTAACTGACATTTCTTATCGTAACAACCAACGATTTATACAGGAAAATCATGACGATTAACAAGGTTGCCCAAACTTTCGCATCCCACTGTACATTATAATCAATACACCAAGCCGTTCAATATACAGTATAACACTGCCTTCCCTGCGATAATCACTCATGATGCAGCCGCTGGAAGTTGAAGCACTGTGTGCAGTGAGCATTTACTTCCGGCGGCTGCTTCATAAATGATTATCGCATAGAAGGCAGGTTAGTAAGTGTACCGCAACATTAGATTTCATAGAAATGGTGAATATAGGTAGAAGCACAGCGCCCGCACAGCCCATCTCCCCTTTTGAAATAACAGACGGATGGCCCTTAGCAACACTCATTTCTGAGAGCGCTGCTAAGGGACATTTTAGACCCAGTTTACTACTAACATTAAAAGTTTTGGCTAAATAAAGTATATTACAAAAATGGTACCTATTACTTGCTCTACACTTTAGCAAAAAAAATAATTTAAATGGCAGTTACAATTTGAGCTTTACATGAATACGGTATACTTTACTGCTGTGTGCGGTTATGTACATGTACATACCAGACGTGGACAAAATTGTTGGTACCCTTTGGTCAATGAAAGAAAAAGTCACAATGGTCACAGAAATAACTTTAATCTGACAAAAGTAATAATAAATTAAAATTCTATAAATGTTAACCAATGAAAGTCAGACATTGTTTTTCAACCATGCTTCAACAGAATTATGTAAAAAAATAAACTCATGAAACAGGCATGGACAAAAATGATGGTACCCCTAGAAAACACAGAACATAATGTGACCAAAGGGACATGTTAATTCAAGGTGTGTCCACTAATTAGCATCACAGGTGTCTACAACCTTGTAATCAGCCATTGGGCCTATATATATGGCTCCAGGTAATCACTGTGTTGTTTGGTGATATGGTGTGTACCACACTCGACATGGACCAGAGGAAGCAAAGGAAAGAGCTGTCTCAAGAGATCAGAAAGAAAATTATAGACAAGCATGTTAAAGGTAAAGGCTATAAGACCATCTCCAAGCAACTAGATGTTCCTGTGAGTACAGTTGCACATATTATTCATAAGTTTAAGATCCATGGGACTGTAGCCAACCTCCCTGGACGTGGCCGCAGGAGGAAAATTGATGACAAATCTAAGAGACGGATAATCCGAATGGTAACAAAAGAGCCTAGAAAGACTTCTAAAGAGATTCAAGGTGAACTTCATGCTCAAGGAACATCAGTGTCAGATCGCACCATCCGTCGTTGTTTGAGCCAAAGTGGACTACATGGGAGACGACCAAGGAGGACACCATTGTTGAAAACGAATCATAAAAAAGCAAGACTGGAATATGCCAAACTACATGTTGACAAGCCACAAAGCTTCTGGGAGAATGTCCTGTGGACAGATGAGACAAAAATCGAAGTTTTTGCCAAGGCACATCAGCTGTATGTTCACAGACGAAAAAATGAAGCATATCAAGAAAAGAACACTGTCCCTACTGTGAAACATGGAGGAGGCTCTGTTATGTTCTGGGGCTGCTTTGCTGCGTCTGGCACAGGGTGTCTTGAATCTGTGCAGGGTACAATGAAATCTCAAGACTATCAAGGAATTCTAGAGAGAAATGTACTAGCCAGTGTCAGAAAGCTTGGTCTCAGTCGCAGGTCATGGGTCTTGCAACAGGACAATGACCCAAAACACACCGCTAAAAACACCCAAGAATGGCTAAGAGGAAAAAATTGGACTATTCTAAAGTGGCCTTCTATGAGCCCTGACCTCAATCCTATTGAGCATCTTTGGAAGGAGCTGAAACATGCAGTCTGGAAAAGGCACCCTTCAAACCGGACACAACTGGAGCAGTTTGCTCATGAGGAGTGGGCCAAAATACCTGCTGAGAGGTGCAGATGTCTCATTGACAGTTACAGGAAGCGTTTGATTGCAGTGATTGCCTCAAAAGGTTGCGCAACAAAATATTAAGTTAGGGGTACCATCATTTTTGTCCATGCCTGTTTCATGAGTTTATTTTTTTACATAATTCTGTTGAAGCATGGTTGAAAAACAATGTCTGACTTTCATTGGTTAACATTTATAGAATTTTAATTTATTATTACTTTTGTCAGATTAAAGTTATTTCTGTGACCATTGTGACTTTTTCTTTCATTGACCAAAGGGTACCAACAATTTTGTCCACGTCTGTACCTCCCAACTCTTGCCCCTGGCAAATTGTGCAGAGGTAGAGCTTGGCAGGACAGCAGGATTGCCATCCAAAATCGGCCTGCCCCGCACTAAGCGGTACTGTTGGGAGGCATGTTGGGTGAATGGCAGTGGAGGCAGTGGGGGGTGGAGGCAGGTTGGCGGGGCCACGGGGAGGGGGCTCCATGGATCAGTTTCTCACCGAGGCCCCATGGATTGTGTGTACGCCATTGATGACGCTCAAGCACATGCAGTATACGGCCGAACACCCCGATGTGCCGAGCATCACGATGCTGGAGCCGAACTAGTGTTTGGCCGAGCATGCTGCCCAACACTACTAAGACGTCTGTATAGTGTAGCGGGAATCCGAAGACCCTCTCCATCTCCATGCACCACAGGATGTCCTACTTCCCATCCATGATGACTGGGAACTCGCAATGTTTTCACTGACGAAGGAACCAGGGGCTGGTAGTTAGGGTTTGAATCTTGATGAACTTTGCTACTCTTCCAGGCTCCAAGCAATCTTGAAGCTTTGTCTTTTCATTTTCTCTAGCTACTATAGGACTGTTCATGCCAGGCATGTTCCCCCAGAAGTATCTGGCTCGATGAGCAGCCGATAATGCACTTGCATCAATCTTGAAAGGATTCATCTCTAGGTGGAGAGAAATTGTTTTTTTGGAATGCTTTCTCCATCGCAACCACGTTCTCAAATAACCAAAAGACTGGACTATACTCTCCTGTCTTAGGCAACACTTAATTTTTTAAAATTACATTTGTTAAATATTTAATATAAAATTGAACCAAAACTTGATTAAAATGATAAGAAACTAAACTAAAATTCAGCAATATATTATCCCAATCTCGGATGGAAATTCCCGGATAATCAATTTGCCAAGTTTTTTGTGCCAGAGAACATGTATTATTAAATCGTGCAGAGCAGAAGTGGCCTCCTCATGCTGCCGCCACCTCCACAATCTCTCGTCATCGTGCCACTCTGTGGCCTCGTCATGCTGCTGCCACCTCCACATTCTCTCATCGTTGTACTACTCTGTGGCCTCCTCATGCTGCTGCCACCTCCACACTCATTGGGCAACTCTGTGCTCTCCTTATACTGCTGCCACCTCCAAACTCTAACATTGTGCTACTTGGTGGCCTTCTCATACTGCTGCCAACTCCAGACTGTGTCATTGTGCCACTTGTTGGCCTTCTCCTAATGATGGAAACTGCAGACTCTGTTATTGTGCCACTCGATGGCCTTCTCCTGATGCTGCCACCTCCAGACTCTGTCATTGCACCACTTAGTGGCCTCCTTATACTGCTGCACCCTCTGGACTCAGTGGCCTCCTCAAACTGTTGCCTCCTCCAGACTGTGTCATTGTGCAACTCGGCCTCCTTATACTGCTGCCAACTCCAGACTGTGTCATTGTGCCACTCGGCCTCCTTATACTGCTGCCAACTCCAGAATGTGTCATTGTGCCACTCGGTGGCCTTTTACTGATGCTGCCAACTCCAGACTGTGTCATTGTGCCACTTGTTGGCCTTCTCTTGAAGCTGCTTCTACCGCCACCTCAAGACTCTGTCATTGTGCCACTCGGTTGCCTCCTCATACTGCTGCCACTTCCAGACTGTGCCATTGTGTTACTCGGTGGCCTTCTTAAACTGCTGCCTCATCCAGACTGTGTCATTTTGCCACTCGGTGGCCTCCTCATACTGCTGCCACTTCCAGACTGTGTCATTTTGCCACTCGGTGGCCTCCTCATACTGCTGCCAACTCCAGACTTTGTATCTTTGCCACTCGGTGGCCTCCTGATGCTGCCATCTCCAGACTCTGTCATTGTGCCACTCGGTGGACTTCTTCTGATGCTCCTGCTGCCGCTACATCCAGACAATGTCATTATGCCACTTGGCGGCCTCATCATACTTCTGCCACCTCCAGACTGTATCATTGTGCTACTTGGTGGCCTCCTCATACTGCTGCCACCTCTAGACTCTGTCATTGTGCCACTCGGTGGCCTTCTCCTGACGTTGCTGCTGCCGTTACCTCCAGACTGTGTCATTGTGACATTCGGTGGCCTCCTCAAACTGCTGCCACCTCCAGACTCTCATTATGCCACTCGTTGGCCTCTGTCTCCTCCAGACTGTGTCATTGTGCCACTCGTGGCCCCCTTATACTGCTTCCACCTCCAGACTGTGTCATTGTGCCACTCGGTGGCCTTCTTCTGATGCTTCTTTTGCTGCCACCTTTAGAAGCTGTCATTATGCCACTTGGTGGCCTCCTCATACTGCTGCCACCTCCAGACGGTGTCATTGTGCCACTCGGTGCCCTTCTCCTGGTGCTGCTAACTCCAGACTTTGTCATTTTGCCACTCATTGGCCTCCTTATACTGCTGCCACCTCCAGACTGTTTCACTGTGCCACTCGGTGGCCTTGTCCTGATTCTGCTGCTGCCGCCACCTCCAGACTCTGTCATTGTGCCACTCGATGGCCTTCTCCTGATGTTGCCGCCACCTCCAGACTCTGTCGTTATGCCACTTGGCTGACTCCTTGTACTGCTGCCACTTCCAGACTCTGTCATTGTGCCACTCAGTGGCCTTCTCCTTATGCTGCTGCTTCTGCCACCAACGCCAGACTGTGTCATTGTGACATTCGGTGGCCTCCTGAAACTGCTGCCACCTCCAGACTCTGTCATTATCCCACTCCTTGGCCTCCTCATACTGCTGCCACCTCCAGACTGTCATTGTGCCACTAGGTGGCTTTGTCCTAAAGCTGTTGCAGACACCTCCAGACTCTGTCATTGTGCTTCTCATACTGATGTTACTTCCAGACTGTGTCATTGTGCCACTCTCTGGCCTTCTAATGATGCTGCTGCTGCTGTCGCCACCTCCAAACTGTGTCATTGTGCCACTCGGTGGCCTCCTCATACTCATACTGCTGTCTCCTCCAGACTGTGTCATTGTACCGCTCCTGGCCCCCTTATACTGCTGCCCCCTCCAGACTGTGTCATTGTGTCACTCAGTGACCTTCTTCTGATGCTTCTTTTGCCGCCACCTTTAGAATCTGTCATTATGCCACTTGGTGGTCTTCTCATACTGCTGCCAACTCCAGACTGTCATTGTTAGTGATGTTGCGAACATAAAATTTTCCGTTTGCGAACAGCGAATGCAAATTTCTGCAAATGTTTGCGTACGTGCGAACCGGGCGAACCGCAATAGACATCAATAGGAAGGCGAATTCGAAAACCCACAGGTACTCTTTGTGGCCACAATAGTGATGGAAAAGTTGTTTCAAGGGGACTAACTTGTGGACTGTGGCATGCCAGAGGGGGATCCATGGCAAAACTCCCATGGAAAATTACGTAGTTGACGCAGAGTGTGGTAAGTTGAAATCGCAATGCGATTTATAGAACTTGAATTAATCGCAGACTGTGTCATTTTCCACTCAGTGGCCTCCTCATATTGCTGCCACATCCAGACTGTGTCATTTTGCCACTCGTTGGCCTTCTCCTGATGTTGCTGCCTGCCACCACCTCCAGACTCTGTCATTGTGCCACTCTGTAGTCTTCTCCTGATGCTGCTGCTGCCACCTCCAGACTCTGTCATTGTGACACTTAGTGGCCTCCTCATACTGCTGCCACCTCCAGACTGTGTCAATGTGCCACTCAGTGGCCTCCTTATACTACAGCCAACTCCAGCCCATTTTTTGCAAATCTGACCAGTGTCACTTCAAGTGCTCATAACTTTAAAACACTTTGACTTATCCAGGCCATTCTGAGATTGTTTTTTCATCACATATTGTACTTCATGACACTGGTAAAATGAAGTAAAAAAAAAAAAATTTTGCATAACAAATACCTAATTTGCCCAAATGCAAATTTCAAAGTTTCAGTTTCTCTACTTCTGTAATACATAGTAATACCCCAATAAATTGTGATGACTTTACATTCCCCATATGTCTACTTCCTGTTTGAATTATTTTGGGAATGATATTTTATTTTTGGGGGATGTTACAAGGCTTAGAAGTTTAGAAGCAAATCTTGAAATGTTTCCGAAATTTACAAAAACCCAATTTTTAGGGACCACTACAGGTCTGAAGTCACTTTGCGAGGCTTACATAATAGAAACCGCCCAAAAATGACCCCATTCTATAAACTACACCCCTCAAGGTATTCAAAACTGATTTTACAAACTTGTACAAGACTTATTGGCAAATGGGGATGAAATTTGCCAACGAATTTTCAAGGAGAGGCGGGCGGGGGATTGCGATCCCGCCTGACGCACCGCCTGACTTCCGCAACGCCCGCACCGCCTGCGACACCCCCCTCTGCACCACCCGCCCACATAAATCATGCAGGGGTGCAGGGGGTGCATATTGGCAATTTAGGCATTTTAAAATGCGGTTTGCGGCGATCGCTGATATGGGGGGGTCATGTGACAGGGTGCCGGTTGTGACAGGATGCCGGCTGAATTATTGCCGAGGGGACTTACTCTGGGCACAAACGGAGCATGCCGCTACATATGCGGCGATGTCGGAACGTAGAGAAGGCCACCAGAACAGACGTGAAACAGCCCAGGACAGCTGATTCTTTCCAGGATGCCCCGCGGCCTTGGAGTTATGGTAGGTACGCAACAACCGAGTGCGCAACTCCTCAGGCACAAAACATCTGCCGTTGGGTCTCCCAGAGGGAGCACCAGATTGAGCCGCCAAAATCTGCTCACCCAGGGGAGAGGTCAGGCTGGTGCGAATGGCGGCCAGGATCTGATTCGGAGGTATGACCGAAGTCGGAATCGACTCCTCCCCGGACAGCTCGGACTACTGCCGTAATAAGGCATCCGCTCTGATGTTCTTGGAACCGGGTAGGTAGGAGACCACGTAATTAAAACGTGACAAGAACAGAGCCCATCTGGCCCGACGTGGTGTCAATCTCTTGGCCTCAGAGAGGTAGGTCAGATTCTTGTGGTCCGTCAGGATGAGAACCGGAACCACCGAGCCCTCGAGCAAGTGCCTCCATTCTTTAAGGGCCTGCACGATGGCCAATAACTCCCTGTCACCAATCTGATAGTTGCACTCCGCGGAAGACAGTTTCCGGGAGTAAAACCCACAAGGAAGCAGAGGACCCTCTGGTGTTCTACGCTGAGACAGAAGGGCGCCTACTCCCGTCTCAGACGCGTCCACCTCGAGGACAAAAGGCAACCCAGGGTTGGGATGTGACAGAATCGGAGCCGACACAAAGGCGGACTTTAGAGCCTCAAAAGCTCGGATGGCCTCGAGCGGCCAGACCTGGGGATTACTGCCCTTCCTGGTCAGATCCGTGAGAGGCTTGGCCAGCATGGAAAAGTCCCTGATGAACTTCCGATAATAATTGGCGAAGCCCAAAAAGCGCTGCAGGGCACGAAGACCACTGGGCTGGGGCCACTGTAAGACAGCCGAAACCTTCTCAGGATCCATGGAGAACCCCTCAGCGGAAATAATGTAACCTAAGAAGGTTACCTGGGATCGGTGAAATTCGCATTTCTCAAGCTTACCGAACAGCTTGTTCTCTCGTAACCGTTGCAACACTCGTCTGACATCCAGAATGTGGGCCTCCATGGATTCAGAATATACCAAGATGTCATCCAAACAGACCACCACACACTGCTGCAACAGGTCACGGAAAACATCGTTGATGAATTCCTGGAAGACTGCGGGCGCATTGCACAACCCAAAGGGCATAACCAAGGATTCATAATGACCAGTCCTGGTGTTAAACGCGGTCTTCCACTCATCGCCCGCCTTGATCCTTACCAGGTTATATGCCGCCCTCAGGTCGAGTTTGGTAAAGACCGTGGCCCCTTTGAGGCGATCGAACAGCTCGGAAATCAAGGGTATCGGGTAAGCGTTCTTGATCGTGATGCGATTGAGACCCCTGTAATCGATGCAAGGCCTCAACTCACCGCCCTTCTTTTTCACAAAGAAAAATCCAGCCCCTGCCGGGGACGAGGATTTGCGAATGTGTCCGCGTGAAACCGCCTCCCTCACGTACTCCTCCATGGCCTCATTCTCCGCTACCGACAGTGGATAGACTTTGCCACGAGGAGGAACGGCACCAGATTGTAACTCTATGGCACAATCGTATGGGCGGTGCGGAGGTAGGGCAACCGCACGCACCTTATCGAATACATCCCGGTACTCCTCGTATTCAGGAGGCAACAGAGAGTCCGAGGAAGTACACAGCAACTTGACAGACCCATGGATGCAACTAGCCCCACACTGCGGTGACCACGAGAGGATCTCGGCCGATCTCCAATCGAAAGTCGGATTATGCTTCTGGAGCCAGGGGTACCCCAAGACCACCGAGTAGTGTGGAGACGAAATAACCTGGAGACAGACCGACTCTCTGTGAACGGCACCAATGGCCATCCCCACTGGAAGGGTCTCATGAGTCACGTGTGGCGGCAGAAGGGGTCTGCCGTATATCGCCTCAAGAGCCAGTGGGGAACCTCGAGGCTGCAGAGGAATGGAATTGGCGGCAGCGAACACACTATCAATGAACAAACCACCAGCACCAGAGTCCACCAACGCCTGGGTCGTCACCGAGCCCCCGACCCAGGAGAGGACAACAGTAATCAGTGGTTTGTCAACACGGGAAACCGGGGACGAGGAGACTCCACCCAAGATCTGCCCCCGACAGGATCTCAGGTGCGAGCGTTTCGCGGACGGTTCGGGCATGCCAACCGAAAATGCCCACCGAGACCACAGTACATGCACCGGCCCTCGCGTCTCCGGAGTGCCCTCTCCCCCTCGGACAGGCGAGCAAACCCCAGCTGCATGGGTTCACCCCCAGACAAGTCATCCCCAGGAGGCGTGGGAGGAGAGGGAGGCACGGGTGGGACAGCAAACGTAGGCGCCAATCTGTTAGAAGGCCTCCGCAGGCTCTCCTTAAAGGAAGGTCTCTCCCTGAGTCTGGTGTCAATCAAAATCAGGAAAGAAATAAGAGACTCGAGCTCCACTGGTAGGTCCTTAGCTGCAACCTCATCCTTCAAGGCATCCGAGAGACCATGAGAGAAAGCAGCGACCAGAGCCTCATTATTCCAGCCCACCTCTGCTGCCAGGGTACGAAACTCAATGGCGTATTCAGCTGCGGATCGTGAACCCTGTCTGATGGACATAAGGAGCTTCGCAGCAGAGGCAGCACAAGCCGGCACATCGAATACCTTCCGAAGAGAAGCAACAAAACCGGAAAACTCGGCAACCACCGGATTGTTGTTCTCCCATAAAGGGCTGGCCCAGGCCAAGGCCTTGTCCGAGAGCAGCGAGATCAAGAAGCCCACCTTTGATCTCTCAGTAGGAAAGGCATGTGGCAGCAACTCGAAATAAATGCCCACCTGGTTAAGGAAACCTCGGCACTGAGTTGGCTCTCCCCCAAAGCGCTGTGGAAGGGGGGCAGAACCGGTCATACCCCGAAACACCGCAGGCGCAGCAACAGGTGTCGGGGTAGACTCTGGCGCAACAACCGGAGCGGCAGTAGGAGCGGGCCCAGGAGCGACAACCGACCCATCGGCAACGGAAGCTAAATGAGCCGTGCGTTCAAGCAGGGTTTGCAACGCCACAGCGAACCGACCCAACAGGTGATCCTGCTGATCAAGTCTGGCAACCAGCGTAGGTAGCGAGGATGGCCCTGTACCGTCAGAATTCATGGCTTGGTCCTAATGTCAAGGAACCATGAACCAGACGTACAACAAGAGATAAGTGGAAATAAGAAGGCTTTATTGAAAATCAAGCTGTAAGGCAAAAGTCCAAACGGATGGTTAAACCGAAGCAGGGTCTTGCGAAGCCAGAGGTCAGGAACCAGAAGGGTAGTCAGACGAAGCCTGGATCAGGAACCAGCAGGGTAGTCAGACGAAGCCTGGATCAGGAACCAGCAGGGTAGTCAGACGAAGCCAGGATCAGGAACCAGAAGCAGCAGCAGTCTTAGAAGCATGTGAACACAGGAGGACCAAGCAAGGAACTGAAGCCACAGACCTCCTATATATATGAGCTAGGCATCCAGCTCCTCCCAGTAGGAAGGAGAAGCTGCAGGGTGGGAGGCTACAAGAAACCCAGAAACCAAGATGGCCGCCAGCACATGTCAAACGAAGGAGAACAGCAAGAAGGTAAGACCATGACAAACAGTCCATTGTCATATATTTTGGCCCCGGCACCCAGACAGAGGAGAGAGGTCCCATAACAGAGATTCAGGCTTCATGTGAGCAGAGAATCAGTCTTCGTGTCATAGCAGAGAATCATGCTTCACGTCACCCAACACTGGAACAGTCCATTGTCAGATATTTAGGCCCAGGCACCCAGGCAGAGGAGAGAGGTCCCATAACAGAGATTCAGGCTTCATGTCAGCAGAGAATCAGTATTCATGTCATAGCAGAGAATCAGGCTTCACGTCACCCAACAATGGAACAGTCCATTGTCAGATATTTAGGCCCAGGCACACAGGCAGAGGAGAGAGGTCCCATAACAGAGATTCAGGCTTCATGTCAGCAGAGAATCAGTATTCATGTCATAGCAGAGAATCAGGCTTTGTGCTGTTCCGCAGTGCGACTGACCCGTGCGTGCTGCAGCTGAAACTCCACTATGGCCTGCTGCTGCTCGCACAGTCTGTCCAGCATGTGCTAGGTGGAGTTCCACCTGGTGGGCACGTTGCATATGAGGCGGTGAGCGGGAAGGTCGAAGTTACGCTGTAGTGCAGACAGGCGAGCAGCGGCAGGATGTGAACGCCGGAAGCGCGAACAGATGGCCCGCACTTTATGCAGCAGCTCTGACATGTCGGGGTAGTTGTGAATGAACTTCTGCACCACCAAATTCAGCACATGCGCCAGGCAAGGGATGTGCGTCAAACCGGCTAGTCCCAGAGCTGCAACGAGATTTCGCCCATTATCGCACACCACCAGGCCGGGCTTGAGGCTCACCGGCAGCAACCACTCGTCGGTCTGTTGTTCTATACCCCGCCACAACTCCTGTGCGGTGTGGGGCCTGTCCCCCAAACATATGAGTTTCAGAATGGCCTGCTGACGTTTACCCCGGGCTGTGCTGAAGTTGGTGGTGAAGGTGTGTGGCTGACTGGATGAGCAGGTGGAAGAAGAGGAGGAGGAAGCCGAGTAGGAGGAGGAGGCAACAGGAGGCAAAGAATGTTGCCCTGCGATCCTTGGCGGCGGAAGGACATGCGCCAAACAGCTCTCCGCCTGGGGCCCAGCCGCCACTACATTTACCCAGTGTGCAGTTAGGGAGATATAGCGTCCCTGGCCGTGCTTACTGGTCCACATATCTGTGGTTAGGTGGAACTTGCCACAGATGGCGTTGCGCAGTGCACACTTGATTTTATTGGATACTTGGTTGTGCAGGGAAGGCACAGCTCTCTTGGAGAAGTAGTGCCGGCTGGGAACAACATACTGTGGGACAGCAAGCGACATGAGCAGTTTGAAGCTGTCTGTGTCCACCAGCCTAAATGACAGCATTTCATAGGCCAGTAGTTTAGAAATGCTGGCATTCAGGGCCAGGGATTGAGGGTGGCTAGGTGGGAATTTACGCTTTCTCTCAAATGTTTGTGAGATGGAGAGCTGAACGCTGCCGTGTGACATGGTTGAGATGCTTGGTGACGGAGGTGGTGGTGTTGGTGGTACATCCCCTGTTTGCTGGGTGGCAGGTGCCAACATTCCTCCAGAGGCGGAGGAAGAGGCCGAGGCGGCAGCAGTAGAAGTGGCCAAGGTGGCAGCAGTAGAAGAGGTAGCAGGGGGAGCCTGATTGACTTCCTTGTTTTTAAGGTGTTTATTCCACTGCAGTTCATGCTTTGCATGCAGGTGCCTGGTCATGCAGGTTGTGCTAAGGTTCAGAACGTTAATTCCTCGCTTCAGGCTCTGATGGCACAGCATGCAAACCACTTGGGTTTTGTTGTCAGCACATTGTTTAAAGAAGTGCCATGCCAGGGAACTCCTTGAAGCTGCCCTTGGGGTGCTCGGTCCCAGATGGCGGCGGTCAGTAGCAGGCGGAGTCTCTTGGCGGCGGGTGTTCTGCTTTTGTCTACTGCTCCCTCTTTTGTTCCGCTGTTGGCTTGGTCTCACCACTGCCTCTTCCTCCGAACTGTGAAAGTCAGTGGCATGACCTTCATTCCATGTGGGGTCTAGGACCTCATCGTCCCCTGCATCGTCTTCCACCCAGTCTTGATCCCTGACCTCCTGTTCAGTCTGCACACTGCAGAAAGACGCAGAAGTTGGCACCTGTGTTTCGTCATCACCAGAGACGTGCTGAGGTGGTATTCCCATGTCCTCATCATCAGGAAACATAAGTGGTTGTGCGTCAGTGCATTCTATGTCTTCCACCGCTGGGGAAGGGCTAGTTGGATGCCCTTGGGAAACCCTGCCAGCAGAGTCTTCAAACAGCATAAGAGACTGCTGCATAACTTGAGGCTCAGACAGTTTCCCTGGTATGCATGGGGGTGATGTGACAGATTGATGGGCTTGGTTTTCAGGCGCCATCTGTGCGCTTTCTGCAGAAGACTGGGTGGGAGATAATGTGAACGTGCTGGATCAACTGTCGGCCACCCAATTGACTAATGCCTGTACCTGCTCAGGCCTTACCATCCTTAGTACGGCATTGGGCCCCACCAAATATTGCTGTAAATTCTGGCGGCTACTGGGACCTGAGGTAGTTGGTACACTAGGACGTGTGGCTGTGGCAAAACGGCCACGTCCTCTCCCAGCACCAGAGGGTCCACTAACACCACCACGACCATGTCCGCATCCGCGTCCCTTACTAGATGTTTTCCTCATTGTTACCGTTCACCACAATAACAAAAATATTATTTGGCCCAATGTATTGAATTCAAATTCAGGCCTTTTTTTACAGACACCTAACACTGGTAACGTATTACACTAATACAGGCACAGCAGTAATGACAGATTTAGCTGAATATAAATTGTAGGCCTAGTATTCTAGTATTTAGGCGCTGGATGACAGGTGTACGTTTACGGACAGAATTAGACTTGGAAATGCACGGTAGTGTGTGAAGTTATTGTGGATGACCCTATCAGCACCTTGAATCTAATATACCCTTTTATGGATAGATTTAAAGTAGGCCTGATACAGCAGAAACCACTAATTTAGAGAATTGCTAAGTTGGGAATTGTATTTCAACCCAGAACAAAAACTGTGCTTTGACGGACACAAAATAACTTGACCAGCTACAGCAATAACCACAGATTTAGCTGAATATAAATTTGAGGCCTATTATTTAGGCGCTGGGTGACAGGTATACGTTTACGGACAGAATTAGACTTGGAAATGCACGGTAGCGTGTGAAGTTATTGTGGATGACCCTATCAGCACCTTGAATCTAATATACCCTATTATAGATAGATTTAAAGTAGGCCTGATACAGCAGAAACCACTACTTTAGGGAATTGCTAATTTGGGAATTGTATTTCAACCCAGAACAAAAATATATCCTTTGCCAGACAGCAGACAGTATTACAATTGGCTGGCCACAGCTGAAACACCAGATTTAGGGTACTGCTATTTTGGCAATTGTATTTCACCCCTCAATAAAATAGCAAGCACAGTCAAGCCCCTGATGTAGGATATAGCAAAAAAATAACCACACTATTGATGGTTAAATGGACTTGGTGGCAGCTTGCCCCTGATGTAGGATATAGCAAAATAATATCCACACTATTGATGGTTAAATGGACTTGGTGGCAGCTTGCCCCTGATGTAGGATATAGCAATAAAATAACCACACTATTGATGGTTAAATGGTCTTGGTGGCAGCTTGCCCCTGATGTAGGATATAGCAAAAAAATAACCACACTATTGATGGTTAAATGGACTTGGTGGCAGCTTGCCCCTGATGTAGGATATAGCAAAAAAATAACCACACTATTGATGGTTAAATGGACTTGGTGGCAGCTTGTGCTGGCGCACCACAAGACACAAAATGGACGCCGATCACCCCAGAAAAAAGTGACTGAAAAACGCTCTGGGCAGCCTAAAAACAGTGAGCAATTGAATAGCAGCAGTTCATTGATCCACAGCTGTAGATCGATCACTGACTTAAGTGTTTTGGAGGAGTTAATCACTGCCTAATCTCGCCCTAACATTCGCAGCTGCAACCTCTCCCTACACTGATCAGAGCAGAGTGACGTGCGGTGCTACGTGACTCCAGCTTAAATAGAGGCTGGGTCACATGCTGCACTGGCCAATCACAGCCATGCCAATAGTAAGAATGGCTTTGATGGCCTCTTGGGGCAAGTAGTATGACGCTTGTTGATTGGCTGCTTTGCAGCCTTTCAAAAAGCACCAAGAAAGCGACAAACACCGAACCCGGACTTTTACTAAAATGTTCGCGTTCGTGTCATGGACACCCCAAAATTCGGTACGAACCCGAACTATACAGTTTGGGTTCGCTCATCCCTACCCATGATAAACAGCTAATCCCATTTAAATTTGCTCAATGGATTGGTATCTAACCTAAAAAATAGAGGTTGGTCTAGAAAGGTGGGCTGTACTAGGATAAATGTGTACTGTCTTTGTCAGAAAATAAGCGGTGAATGCAAGCGTTAATAATAGTAATAATAGTGCGGTCCGTACCTTATACTTCTCCCACTGTGATCCCCTAGTTAATTCTGGTGGTTATAAAGTCACCATGGGGGAGCAAAGAATGTGGGAAGTGCATTGCCTGTACTAATATGGACAGAGCAACCAACTTCCACAATTCGGCAGGGGACAAAGTGTTTAAGATTACACATTACACAATTATGTGTATGACCATCGGGGTCATTTATTAGGCAATCTGCCCTTGTGACCTCATTAGGGTTAGGGAACACATGCTTTCTATTAAGGCAGCAAAAGATGAGCAAGACATCACACAACTCAAGACTCTAGCTAGACACTTCAAAGAGAAGCATGATTCAGATGGTACCCTACTCAGGATTAGGGGTGTCAATCGAGTACTTATCTCCCCAAGAGGAGGAGACTGGAAGAAAACATTAGCCCAAAAAAAAACAAAATGGATCTTTCTATTAAACACAGTCACACCGCTGGGTTTGAATGAGGGCAACAGTTTTGCGCCTTTCATCTAGATGGTGGGGATGTTTGAAATGGGTTCCTTCCAAACCCTCCTCCGCTTTTGCTCCCTCTTTATTTCCATTTTGTACATATTCCCCTCCTTTCCCCTCCTTTTCTTTCCTTTTCCTTTTGTTGTCTCCATGTTAGTACTGTCTGTGATGGTGTACTCCTCGGTGCCCTCGGTTCAGATTAGTAGGCTTCCCGTATGCCATCTCCTCTGGGTCTGGGTCCAACACCCAGGATTTATTGTTTTCAACTGTAATTTTTAATTGGTTTATATATTCTATTTTAACAGGTCTTGATATAAAGATCATATCCCACAATCCAGGAATTTAGGGAATTACCTATGATGTGTTACAAACGTAATAAAAACATCAGAGACAAGATTATCCAGGCGGATATAGGTAGTGACAGGACAATTTTGCAACAGCTCACTCTCTCTGCAGTCAGGAAGGGAACATTTCCCTGTCTGAACTGCGTCCATTGTTCAAGCGTTATTAAGGGCTCCAACATATCACACCCACACACAGGACAACAAATCCCAGTTCGGGGTCACTTTACATGTGACAGCAGTTTTGTCATTTACTTACTAAAATGTCCGTGTGGGTTGTGTTATGTTGGAGAGACAACAATGCGCATAAAAGACCGAGTGGGGAAACACAAATCTACAAACAGGAAAGAGAATATTTTGTTACCTATTCCTCAGCATTTTATTGAGAAAAATCATCGCATCTCACAATTGCGTTTTCAAATTATAGAGGAAGTGACCCTACCTCGACGTGGAGGAAATTGGATCCAGATGCTCCACTAACGTGAAGCATATTGGATCCACCGGCTCGAGACACTTGCCCCAAAGGTCTAAATAAGGAATATTCATTGAACAGCTTCATTTGAATCAGCTTGTGGAACGTATGATGATAAAATATATATATTGCAATATGTTTGTATCTGGTTCTATAATAGATCGCTGACTAAATTACTCAGACGCTATAGTAATATATACATTTTGATACATACTCTGCCTTGGTCTATCTCTTTTTAGATCGAGTTTTGTTTATACTGGTGTCACGTAGCAACATGATGTCACAATCAGGTAACTGGTCATGTGACTGGGGGCGGATGCCTTCAGCTATAGTCATATGACCACTCACGTGATTAGGGTGCGGGTTATTCAAAAGGTGTATTTAAATGGTGTATTGTATATGTGGGATGAGCTACTATCACCTGTTATTTGATAAAGGCACATATCTGTGCCGAAACGCGCGTCACATATGGGTGACGAATAAAGAAGTTCTTTCTCAGCAAAGAAATTACGGAGTGCTGGTCTTTTCATTATATTCTGGTGTCATATCCTGTCATATACTAATAGTATTTTATGTGTTGCAGAAATAGAGATGAGTGTCCGATGCCTGTCACAACTGACGTCTTGCCTTTCATCTGGGACTGCAGGAATCAGATGGATCCTGTGAGGGGGTCATTTGTTATGTATTTTTATAGGGACAGATGATACGTCACATATTGCGTATAATATCATGTATACATTATGTAACACTGAGGTCCGTTTATTTATGTATTTATTCACAGATATCTAGCTATGCATAACTTTCTAGTCCAATCATGCACATATATCTGGCTAAGTATAATTGTCCAGTCCGATCATGCACATATATTGTATTTGTATTAAGATATTTTTTGTATTAATACTCTCACTTTTCACTGCATGAGCACCGAGCACTTGCTTGTCTGCACTTTTGCACTTTAATTATGGGATTTATCCCATTACTCTATAATAATAGCATTGCTTACATTAAGTATAATGCATTGTAGACTCATCAATTTATGGATTGTGCAGTTTTATCACGTTTCTGGTTAGGTTTGTGGGTGTTGCCAGATAGATGTTACGGCTTATATTGAAGTTATATTATCACAATGGAGAGAGTCATGCTGGTAGTATCCGTTGCCATGGCCACAGCAGTCACTATAGGATCTGTGAAGATGGATCCTGATCATGTGATGATGGACGGACGCAGCTTACGTATGAGGTTACTTCCTGACAGCATTGAGGGCGGAGGTGACATCATGGATCTTACTTCCTGGCTCTAGTATGGGCGGATGTGACGTATCCGGGTTGATAGCGCAGCATATGGTGCGGTGAGGGCGGAGGTAATGTCATGGATCCTACTTCCTGGCTCTAGTATGGGCGGATGTGACGTAGCTGGTTTGATAACGCGGCATATGGCGTCATGTGAGTGGTTGATTCTTGTGGCGGAACCCGCCTCGCCACTGGGCATTGGAGAGGACTGGCTACCCGTCTCCTACCTGCTGACTATGGCCCCTGGTAAATTTTTACGTTTGAATGCAATTTGGGCCATCCGTGGACATATTATGACTTTTGGGAACAATGCCCTTTTAAGACTGTGTAGCGGATTGCATTCGGGCTGTCTTAGATATTGTGTATGTTATTATGGGTTCGCTTGAATTGTATTGCTATGTGTTGTGGACTGTATGTATCTTACTGTGGTGTTTGCTATGTTGGAGGCATTGCTATTCTGTGCCTCTTCTCCTCCCCCTTTTTCCTGTCCCATTGTTCCCCCAGCAAGTTGTTGTCTCAGGGACACTGGGAGACCAGTTTGAACCAACTGCTCTGTCCCCCCTCAAATCTCCCATCAGCCCTTGATATTGTCAGGCCCCACCCTTCCTTGTACCATAGCCCTCCATGTGCCCTATTGTATGGGAATAAGGCTGTTGGGGGGGGGGGGGGGGGTTAAAGTAGGTGTGCTATGTCTAAATAAAGTCAGTTCCTGTTTTTACCCTCAAGGTGGTGTTGTCTCATTCTTGGGGGTGGATTTATGGTATGCTGTCCCAGTTTGACTGCTAGGAGTGTAAACCTATTCGTATGGTTTCCTATTCAACTGTCTACAGCATTCATATGCTTGAAGAGGATTTATATGCTGCTTCGGTTCGGTGATTGTGGTGTCTGCCAGAGTGCTTGGAAACCTCAGGAAAATGCTAGGAGCATCCGTCAACGGAGGTACTCAGTCGGGGTGCCAGGTGATCCGTTACAATTCTCTCAGCTGCAGCTCTATTTAAGATGGGTATGCAGGCAGGATAGACACGCCCCTTTAAAAAAGCTGAGCGAAACGCGCTAGGGGTGCGCTCACCAAGGCTCCAAGGTTTGCTCCCCATTATACTTTTAGATTGGTGTTTTACATGCCTGTTGTGGTTATTTGGGTTCCAGATGTTGATGTTTTCGATACTATGTGTCACGGCCATGCCCATGACCGTGACTCCTTTACCGCATGTGATTGCCTGAGGTTTTGTATGGGTGTTCAACCACGGGTGAGGGCCGCTGGTGTGTGGCCTCACTTGTGGTTGCCGCGGGCAACTAGTTTTGTATTTAGGAGCAGAGCAGCCTGAGCGTTGCTAGGCAGCTTGCTGCCCTGGCATGCGGTCTCACCTGACTTCCTTTTTGTTAGGTGTGTGTGTTGTGTGCACTGTGTTTTATGTATTGTGTGCACTTCCCCTTTATGTGTGTTTTCCTTTCTGTGGTGTTGGAAGGGTGTGTCCAACCCTTGGGTGTGGCCACTTGGGCCTATATAGCCTCTCTCTTTGGCATGGCTCAGTAGGTTGCTTCAACCTTGCTAGCTGGAGCAGCCTCCTGTGTTGTCTATCTGCCAGTGAGAGCCACCACTGTGGTCATAAGTTTAAGTTAAGTCTGGGTGATGTTCTGTTTATGTTTTCCTGTATTATGATGTGCAGCCATGTATCTGGGTTCCGGTGTGTGGATGAGTTTTGTGCTGAGTTCTGTTTGTTTATTTGTGGACTTCAGTTTGCCTGCACACGGATCCAGTCAGCAAGGCTGTAGCAGGTGGCTGGAACTAGTGCAGCACCTGCCATATACATAGGCCTGCATTTGTTCCCCTTTTTCCAACAGCTTGGCCATTGAGACTCCTGCTCCTCTTTGCCTAGGAGGAGTAGGTCGTCTTACTTAGCTCCTAGCTCAGGGACCTGCGGAGGGTAAGTCAGGGCTCCGAGGTTCCTGCACATGGGTCCTCCTACCATCAAGGTCGGCCCATGCAGGTAGGAGTTAGGGTCAGGTTAGGGATGCGTGAGGAGGTGACCTGCTCCCTATCCTGTTCTCATGGCTGAGTAATCACAACATCACCTGGCATCACACGGCTGAGGGTTTCCCCCATCCTCAGCCGTGACACTATGTTTACATACTATGTCTATTAACCATTACAATTTGGCTAGTATGGTATCAACTGTATGATCATTTCAATGCACGTTTTCCTTTGGCCTGTGGGTGGCATATTTTATCTTTGCATAGCACTGTCAGGCCATTAGGAGGGGTGCATTAAGGGGGTACAGTGATCAGGTGTAACCTTGGTGTGGCGCTGATTCGTAGCACTACTGCATTACTGCTATGTACTAACTCTATTTATTATCTTTTATCTGGTTGTCCTTTATGTGACTATTTAATTAAAAAAAACTTTTGTTATTCATGTATATGTGTGTTCTTGTCTATTGGGTATATTGAGTTTATGCTCACACATGATTTTCATGTCATTGTGCCACTCGGTGGCCTTCTCCTGATGCTGCCAACTCCGGCCTTTTTCCGGATGCCACTCTGTGGCCTCCTCATACTGCTGCCATCTCCAGACTCTATCATTGTGCCACTCAGTGGCCTCCTCATACTGCTGCCACCTCCAGACTGTGTCATTGTGCCACTTGGTGGCCTCCTAATACTGCGGCCAACTCCAGACTCTGTCGTTGTGCCACTCGGTGGCCTTCTTCTGATGTTGCTGCTGCCGGTACCTCCAGACTCTGTCATTATACCACTTGGCGGCCTCCTCATACTGCTGCCACCTCCAGACTGTGTCATTGTGCCACTCGGTGGCCTTCTTTTGATGCTGCCAACTCCAGTCTCTGTCATTATGCCACTTGGTGGCCTTCTCATACTGCTGCCACCTCCAGACTCGGTTACTCGGTGGCCTTCTCATACTGCTGCCACCTCAAGACTGTGTCATTGTGCCACTCGGTGAACTTCTCATACTTCTGGCACCTCCAGACTGTGTCATTGTGCCACTCGGTGTCCTCCTCATACTGCTGCCACCTCCAGACTGTGTTATTGTGCAACTCGGTGGCCTTCTTTTGATGCTGCTGCTGCCGCCATCTCCATACTGTGTCATTGTGCCACTCGGTGGCCTTCTTTTGATGCTGCCAACTCCAGTCTCTGTCATTATGCCACCTGGTGGCCTTCTCATACTGCTGCCACCTCAAGACTGTGTCATTGTGCCACTCGGTGGACTTCTCATACTTCTGGCACCTCCAGACTATGTTATTATGCCACTTGTTGGCCTCCTCATACTGCTGCCTCCTCCAAACTGTTCCATTGTGCCACTCAGTAGCCTTCTCATACTGCTGCCAACTCCAGACTCTGTCATTGTGCCACTCGGTGGCCTTCTCCTGATGCTGCTGCCGTCACCGTTAGACTCTGTCAGTATGCTACTTGGTGGCCTCCTCATACTGCTGCCACCTCCAGACTGTGTCATTGTGCCATTCTGTGGCCTTCTCCTGATGCTGCTGCCACCTTCACCTCCAGACTCTGTCATTATGCCACTTGGTGGCCTCATCATACTGCTGCCACCTCCAGACTGTGTCATTGCGCTACTTGGTGGCTTCCTCATACTGCTGCCAACTCCAGATTTTGTCATTTTGCCACTCGTTGGCCTTCTCCTGATGCTGCTGCCACCACCTCCAGACTCTGTTATTGTGCAACTCTGTGGATTTCTTCTGCCGCTATTGCTGCCGCCACCTCCAGACACTGTCATTGTGCCACTCAGTAGCCTTCTCCTGATGCTGCCAACTCCAGACTTTGTCCGTTTGCCACTCGGTTGCCTTCTCCTGATGTTGCTGCTGCCGCTACCTCCAGAATCTGTCATTATGCCACTTGGCGGCCTCCTGCTGCCACCTCCAGACTGTGTCATTGTGCCACTCGGTAGCCTTTTACTGATGCTGCCAACTCCAGGCTCTGTCATTGTGCCACTTGGTGGCCTCCTCATACTGCTGCCAACTCTAGACTGTTTCATTGTGCCACTCGGTGGCCTCTTCATACTGCTACCTCCTCCAGACTGTGACATTGTGCCACTCGGTGGCCTTCTCCTGATGATGATGCTGCCGCCACCTTTAGACTCTGTCATTTTGCCACTCGTTGGCCTCCATATATTGCTGCCACATCCAGACTGTGTCATTGTGCCACTAGGTGGCCATCTCCTGATGCTGCTGCTGCCGCCACCTCCAGACTGTGTCATTGTGCCACTCGGTGGCCTCCTCCTACTGCTGCCACCTCCAGACTGTGTCATTGTGCCACTTGGTGGCCTCCTCATACTGCTGCCACCTCCAGACTGTGTCATTGTGCCACTCGGTGGCCTTCTTCTGATGCTGCTGCTGCCACCACCTCCGTACTGTGTCATTGTGACACTCTGTGGCCTCCTCATACTGCTGCCAACTGCAACTGTGTGTCCATTGTGTTACTTTTTGGCCTTCTCCTAATGCTGCCAACTGCAGACTGTGTTATTGTGCCACTCAGTGGCCTTCTCCTGATGCTGCTATTGCTGCCACCTCCAGACTCTGTCATTGTGCCACTCGGTGTCCTTCTTCTGATGCTGCTGCTGCCACCTCCAGACTCTGTCATTGTGCAACTTGGCGGCCTCCTCATACTGCTGCAACTTCCAGACTGTGTCATTGTGCCACTCGGTGGACTTCTCCTGATGCTGCTGCTGCCGCCATCTCCATACTCTGTCATTGTGCCACTTGGTGGCCTTCTCATACTGCTGCCAACTGCAAACTGTGTTATTGTGTTACTTGTTGGCCTCCTCATACTGCTGCCACTACCAGACTGTGTTATTGTGCCACTCAGTGGCCTTCTCCTGATGCTGCTATTGCTGCCACCTCCAGACTCTGTCATTATGCCACTTGGTGGCCTCCTCATACAGCTGCCACCTCCAGACTCTGTCATTGTGCCACTTGGTGGCTTCCTCATACTGCTGCCACCTCCAGACTCTGTTATTATGCCACTCGGTGGCCTTCTCATACTGCTGCCAACTCCAGACTGTGTCATTGTGCCACTTGTTGGTCTTCTCATAATGCTGCCAACGGCAGACTGTCATTTTGCCACTTGGTTACCTACTTTTGATGCTGCTGCTGCTGTCTCCTCCAGACTGTGTTATTGTGCCTTTCGGTGGCCTTCTCCTGATGCTGATGCTGCTGCCACCTCCAGACTTTGTCATTGTGCCACTTGGTGGCCTCCTCATACTGCTTCCACCTCCAGACTTTGTCATTGTTCAACTTGGTGGCCTCCTCATACTGTTGCCACCTCCAGACTGTGTTATTGTGCCTTTCGGTGGCCTTCTCCTGATGCTGATGCTGCTGCCACCTCCAGACTTTGTCATTGTGCCACTCGGTGGCCTCCTCATACTGCTTCCACCTCCAGACTTTGTCATTGTGCCACTTGGTGGCTTCCTCATACTGCTGCCACCTCCAGACTGTGTCATTGTGCCACTCGGTGGACTTTTCATGATGCTGCTGCTGCCGCCACTTCCAGACTCTGTCATTGTGCCACTTCGTGGCCTAATCGTACTGCTTCCACCTCCAGACTTTTTCATTGTGCCACTCGGTGGTCTTCTCATTATGCTGCTGTTGTCGCCATCGCCATACTCTGTCATTATGCCACTTGGTTGCCTCCTCATACTGCTGCCACCTCTAAACTCTGTCATTGTGCCACTTGGTGGCTTCCTCATACTGCTGCCACCTCCAGACTGTGTCATTGTGCCACTCGTGGTCTTCTCCTGATGCTGCTGCTGCCGCCACATCCAGACTCTGTCATTGTGCCACTTGGTGGACTTTTCATGATGCTGCTGCTGCTGCCGCCACTTCCAGACTCTGTCATTGTGCCACTTCGTGGCATAATCGTACTGCTTCTACCTCAAGACTTTTTCATTGTGCCACTCGGTGGTCTTCTCATTATGCTGCTGTTGTCGCCATCTCCATACTCTGTCATTATGCCACTTGGTGGCCTCCTCATACTGCTGCCACCTCCAGACTGTGTCATTGTGCCACTCGGTGGACTTTTCATGATGCTGCTGCCGCCACTTCCAGACTCTGTCATTGTGCCACTTTCTGGCCTAATCGTACTGCTTCCACCTCCAGACTTTTTCATTGTGCCACTCGGTGGTCTTCTCATTATGCTGCTGTTGTCGCCATCTCCATACTCTGTCATTATGCCACTTGGTGGCCTCCTCATACTGCTGCCACCTTTAACTCTGTCATTGTGCCACTTGGTGGCCTCCTCATACTGCTGCCACCTCCAGACTGTGTCATTGTGCCACTCGGTGGACTTTTCATGATGCTGCTGCCGCCACTTCCAGACTCTGTCATTGTGCCACTTTCTGGCCTAATCGTACTGCTTCCACCTCCAGACTTTTTCATTGTGCCACTCGGTGATCTTCTCATTATGCTGCTGTTGTCGCCATCGCCATACTCTGTCATTATGCCACTTGGTTGCCTCCTCATACTGCTGCCACCTCTAAACTCTGTCATTGTGCCACTTGGTGGCTTCCTCATACTGCTGCCACCTCCAGACTGTGTCATTGTGCCATTCTGTGGCCTTCTCCTGATGCTGCTGCCACCTTCACCTCCAGACTCTGTCATTATGCCACTTGGTGGCCTCATCATACTGCTGCCACCTCCAGACTGTGTCATTGCGCTACTTGGTGGCTTCCTCATACTGCTGCCAACTCCAGATTTTGTCATTTTGCCACTCGTTGGCCTTCTCCTGATGCTGCTGCCACCACCTCCAGACTCTGTTATTGTGCAACTCTGTGGATTTCTTCTGCCGCTATTGCTGCCGCCACCTCCAGACACTGTCATTGTGCCACTCAGTAGCCTTCTCCTGATGCTGCCAACTCCAGACTTTGTCCGTTTGCCACTCGGTTGCCTTCTCCTGATGTTGCTGCTGCCGCTACCTCCAGAATCTGTCATTATGCCACTTGGCGGCCTCCTGCTGCCACCTCCAGACTGTGTCATTGTGCCACTCGGTAGCCTTTTACTGATGCTGCCAACTCCAGGCTCTGTCATTGTGCCACTTGGTGGCCTCCTCATACTGCTGCCAACTCTAGACTGTTTCATTGTGCCACTCGGTGGCCTCTTCATACTGCTACCTCCTCCAGACTGTGACATTGTGCCACTCGGTGGCCTTCTCCTGATGATGATGCTGCCGCCACCTTTAGACTCTGTCATTTTGCCACTCGTTGGCCTCCATATATTGCTGCCACATCCAGACTGTGTCATTGTGCCACTAGGTGGCCATCTCCTGATGCTGCTGCTGCCGCCACCTCCAGACTGTGTCATTGTGCCACTCGGTGGCCTCCTCCTACTGCTGCCACCTCCAGACTGTGTCATTGTGCCACTTGGTGGCCTCCTCATACTGCTGCCACCTCCAGACTGTGTCATTGTGCCACTCGGTGGCCTTCTTCTGATGCTGCTGCTGCCGCCACCTCCGTACTGTGTCATTGTGACACTCTGTGGCCTCCTCATACTGCTGCCAACTGCAACTGTGTGTCCATTGTGTTACTTTTTGGCCTTCTCCTAATGCTGCCAACTGCAGACTGTGTTATTGTGCCACTCAGTGGCCTTCTCCTGATGCTGCTATTGCTGCCACCTCCAGACTCTGTCATTGTGCCACTCGGTGTCCTTCTTCTGATGCTGCTGCTGCCACCTCCAGACTCTGTCATTGTGCAACTTGGCGGCCTCCTCATACTGCTGCAACTTCCAGACTGTGTCATTGTGCCACTCGGTGGACTTCTCCTGATGCTGCTGCTGCCGCCATCTCCATACTCTGTCATTGTGCCACTTGGTGGCCTTCTCATACTGCTGCCAACTGCAAACTGTGTTATTGTGTTACTTGTTGGCCTCCTCATACTGCTGCCACTACCAGACTGTGTTATTGTGCCACTCAGTGGCCTTCTCCTGATGCTGCTATTGCTGCCACCTCCAGACTCTGTCATTATGCCACTTGGTGGCCTCCTCATACAGCTGCCACCTCCAGACTCTGTCATTGTGCCACTTGGTGGCTTCCTCATACTGCTGCCACCTCCAGACTCTGTTATTATGCCACTCGGTGGCCTTCTCATACTGCTGCCAACTCCAGACTGTGTCATTGTGCCACTTGTTGGTCTTCTCATAATGCTGCCAACGGCAGACTGTCATTTTGCCACTTGGTTACCTACTTTTGATGCTGCTGCTGCTGTCTCCTCCAGACTGTGTTATTGTGCCTTTCGGTGGCCTTCTCCTGATGCTGATGCTGCTGCCACCTCCAGACTTTGTCATTGTGCCACTTGGTGGCCTCCTCATACTGCTTCCACCTCCAGACTTTGTCATTGTTCAACTTGGTGGCCTCCTCATACTGTTGCCACCTCCAGACTGTGTTATTGTGCCTTTCGGTGGCCTTCTCCTGATGCTGATGCTGCTGCCACCTCCAGACTTTGTCATTGTGCCACTCGGTGGCCTCCTCATACTGCTTCCACCTCCAGACTTTGTCATTGTGCCACTTGGTGGCTTCCTCATACTGCTGCCACCTCCAGACTGTGTCATTGTGCCACTCGGTGGACTTTTCATGATGCTGCTGCTGCCGCCACTTCCAGACTCTGTCATTGTGCCACTTCGTGGCCTAATCGTACTGCTTCCACCTCCAGACTTTTTCATTGTGCCACTCGGTGGTCTTCTCATTATGCTGCTGTTGTCGCCATCGCCATACTCTGTCATTATGCCACTTGGTTGCCTCCTCATACTGCTGCCACCTCTAAACTCTGTCATTGTGCCACTTGGTGGCTTCCTCATACTGCTGCCACCTCCAGACTGTGTCATTGTGCCACTCGTGGTCTTCTCCTGATGCTGCTGCTGCCGCCACATCCAGACTCTGTCATTGTGCCACTTGGTGGACTTTTCATGATGCTGCTGCTGCTGCCGCCACTTCCAGACTCTGTCATTGTGCCACTTCGTGGCATAATCGTACTGCTTCTACCTCAAGACTTTTTCATTGTGCCACTCGGTGGTCTTCTCATTATGCTGCTGTTGTCGCCATCTCCATACTCTGTCATTATGCCACTTGGTGGCCTCCTCATACTGCTGCCACCTCCAGACTGTGTCATTGTGCCACTCGGTGGACTTTTCATGATGCTGCTGCCGCCACTTCCAGACTCTGTCATTGTGCCACTTTCTGGCCTAATCGTACTGCTTCCACCTCCAGACTTTTTCATTGTGCCACTCGGTGGTCTTCTCATTATGCTGCTGTTGTCGCCATCTCCATACTCTGTCATTATGCCACTTGGTGGCCTCCTCATACTGCTGCCACCTTTAACTCTGTCATTGTGCCACTTGGTGGCCTCCTCATACTGCTGCCACCTCCAGACTGTGTCATTGTGCCACTCGGTGGACTTTTCATGATGCTGCTGCCGCCACTTCCAGACTCTGTCATTGTGCCACTTTCTGGCCTAATCGTACTGCTTCCACCTCCAGACTTTTTCATTGTGCCACTCGGTGATCTTCTCATTATGCTGCTGTTGTCGCCATCGCCATACTCTGTCATTATGCCACTTGGTTGCCTCCTCATACTGCTGCCACCTCTAAACTCTGTCATTGTGCCACTTGGTGGCTTCCTCATACTGCTGCCACCTCCAGACTGTGTCATTGTGCCATTCTGTGGCCTTCTCCTGATGCTGCTGCCACCTTCACCTCCAGACTCTGTCATTATGCCACTTGGTGGCCTCATCATACTGCTGCCACCTCCAGACTGTGTCATTGCGCTACTTGGTGGCTTCCTCATACTGCTGCCAACTCCAGATTTTGTCATTTTGCCACTCGTTGGCCTTCTCCTGATGCTGCTGCCACCACCTCCAGACTCTGTTATTGTGCAACTCTGTGGATTTCTTCTGCCGCTATTGCTGCCGCCACCTCCAGACACTGTCATTGTGCCACTCAGTAGCCTTCTCCTGATGCTGCCAACTCCAGACTTTGTCCGTTTGCCACTCGGTTGCCTTCTCCTGATGTTGCTGCTGCCGCTACCTCCAGAATCTGTCATTATGCCACTTGGCGGCCTCCTGCTGCCACCTCCAGACTGTGTCATTGTGCCACTCGGTAGCCTTTTACTGATGCTGCCAACTCCAGGCTCTGTCATTGTGCCACTTGGTGGCCTCCTCATACTGCTGCCAACTCTAGACTGTTTCATTGTGCCACTCGGTGGCCTCTTCATACTGCTACCTCCTCCAGACTGTGACATTGTGCCACTCGGTGGCCTTCTCCTGATGATGATGCTGCCGCCACCTTTAGACTCTGTCATTTTGCCACTCGTTGGCCTCCATATATTGCTGCCACATCCAGACTGTGTCATTGTGCCACTAGGTGGCCATCTCCTGATGCTGCTGCTGCCGCCACCTCCAGACTGTGTCATTGTGCCACTCGGTGGCCTCCTCCTACTGCTGCCACCTCCAGACTGTGTCATTGTGCCACTTGGTGGCCTCCTCATACTGCTGCCACCTCCAGACTGTGTCATTGTGCCACTCGGTGGCCTTCTTCTGATGCTGCTGCTGCCGCCACCTCCGTACTGTGTCATTGTGACACTCTGTGGCCTCCTCATACTGCTGCCAACTGCAACTGTGTGTCCATTGTGTTACTTTTTGGCCTTCTCCTAATGCTGCCAACTGCAGACTGTGTTATTGTGCCACTCAGTGGCCTTCTCCTGATGCTGCTATTGCTGCCACCTCCAGACTCTGTCATTGTGCCACTCGGTGTCCTTCTTCTGATGCTGCTGCTGCCACCTCCAGACTCTGTCATTGTGCAACTTGGCGGCCTCCTCATACTGCTGCAACTTCCAGACTGTGTCATTGTGCCACTCGGTGGACTTCTCCTGATGCTGCTGCTGCCGCCATCTCCATACTCTGTCATTGTGCCACTTGGTGGCCTTCTCATACTGCTGCCAACTGCAAACTGTGTTATTGTGTTACTTGTTGGCCTCCTCATACTGCTGCCACTACCAGACTGTGTTATTGTGCCACTCAGTGGCCTTCTCCTGATGCTGCTATTGCTGCCACCTCCAGACTCTGTCATTATGCCACTTGGTGGCCTCCTCATACAGCTGCCACCTCCAGACTCTGTCATTGTGCCACTTGGTGGCTTCCTCATACTGCTGCCACCTCCAGACTCTGTTATTATGCCACTCGGTGGCCTTCTCATACTGCTGCCAACTCCAGACTGTGTCATTGTGCCACTTGTTGGTCTTCTCATAATGCTGCCAACGGCAGACTGTCATTTTGCCACTTGGTTACCTACTTTTGATGCTGCTGCTGCTGTCTCCTCCAGACTGTGTTATTGTGCCTTTCGGTGGCCTTCTCCTGATGCTGATGCTGCTGCCACCTCCAGACTTTGTCATTGTGCCACTTGGTGGCCTCCTCATACTGCTTCCACCTCCAGACTTTGTCATTGTTCAACTTGGTGGCCTCCTCATACTGTTGCCACCTCCAGACTGTGTTATTGTGCCTTTCGGTGGCCTTCTCCTGATGCTGATGCTGCTGCCACCTCCAGACTTTGTCATTGTGCCACTCGGTGGCCTCCTCATACTGCTTCCACCTCCAGACTTTGTCATTGTGCCACTTGGTGGCTTCCTCATACTGCTGCCACCTCCAGACTGTGTCATTGTGCCACTCGGTGGACTTTTCATGATGCTGCTGCTGCCGCCACTTCCAGACTCTGTCATTGTGCCACTTCGTGGCCTAATCGTACTGCTTCCACCTCCAGACTTTTTCATTGTGCCACTCGGTGGTCTTCTCATTATGCTGCTGTTGTCGCCATCGCCATACTCTGTCATTATGCCACTTGGTTGCCTCCTCATACTGCTGCCACCTCTAAACTCTGTCATTGTGCCACTTGGTGGCTTCCTCATACTGCTGCCACCTCCAGACTGTGTCATTGTGCCACTCGTGGTCTTCTCCTGATGCTGCTGCTGCCGCCACATCCAGACTCTGTCATTGTGCCACTTGGTGGACTTTTCATGATGCTGCTGCTGCTGCCGCCACTTCCAGACTCTGTCATTGTGCCACTTCGTGGCATAATCGTACTGCTTCTACCTCAAGACTTTTTCATTGTGCCACTCGGTGGTCTTCTCATTATGCTGCTGTTGTCGCCATCTCCATACTCTGTCATTATGCCACTTGGTGGCCTTCTCATACTGCTGCCACCTCCAGACTGTGTCATTGTGCCACTCGGTGGACTTTTCATGATGCTGCTGCCGCCACTTCCAGACTCTGTCATTGTGCCACTTTCTGGCCTAATCGTACTGCTTCCACCTCCAGACTTTTTCATTGTGCCACTCGGTGGTCTTCTCATTATGCTGCTGTTGTCGCCATCTCCATACTCTGTCATTATGCCACTTGGTGGCCTCCTCATACTGCTGCCACCTTTAACTCTGTCATTGTGCCACTTGGTGGCCTCCTCATACTGCTGCCACCTCCAGACTGTGTCATTGTGCCACTCGGTGGACTTTTCATGATGCTGCTGCCGCCACTTCCAGACTCTGTCATTGTGCCACTTTCTGGCCTAATCGTACTGCTTCCACCTCCAGACTTTTTCATTGTGCCACTCGGTGATCTTCTCATTATGCTGCTGTTGTCGCCATCGCCATACTCTGTCATTATGCCACTTGGTTGCCTCCTCATACTGCTGCCACCTCTAAACTCTGTCATTGTGCCACTTGGTGGCTTCCTCATACTGCTGCCACCTCCAGACTGTGTCATTGTGCCACTCGTGGTCTTCTCCTGATGCTGCTGCTGCCGCCACCTCCAGTCTCTGTCATTGTGCCACTTGGTGGACTTTTCATGATGCTGCTGCAGCCGCCACTTCCAGACTCTGTCATTGTGCCACTTCGTGGCATAATCGTACTGCTTCTACCTCAAGACTTTTTCATTGTGCCACTCGGTGGTCTTCTCATTATGCTGCTGTTGTCGCCATCTCCATACTCTGTCATTATGCCACTTGGTGGCCTCCTCATACTGCTGCCACCTCCAGACTGTGTCATTGTGCCACTCGGTGGACTTTTCATGATGCTGCTGCCGCCACTTCCAGACTCTGTCATTGTGCCACTTTCTGGCCTAATCGTACTGCTTCCACCTCCAGACTTTTTCATTGTGCCACTCGGTGGTCTTCTCATTATGCTGCTGTTGTCGCCATCTCCATACTCTGTCATTATGCCACTTGGTGGCCTCCTCATACTGCTGCCACCTCTAAACTCTGTCATTGTGCCACTTGGTGGCTTCCTCATACTGCTGCCACCTCCAGACTGTGTCATTGTGCCACTCGTGGCCTTCTCCTGATGCTGCTGCCGCCAGCTCCAGACTCTGTCATTGTGCCACTTGGTGGGCTTCCTCATACTGCTGCCACCTCCATACTGCGTCATTGTGCCACTCGGTGGACTTTTCCTGATGCTGCTGCTGCTGCCGCCACCTAAGGACTCTGTCATTGTGCCACTCCGTGGCCTACTCATACTTCTCCATCTCCAGACTTTTTCATTGTGCCACTCGGTGGCCTTCTCCTGATGCTGCTGTTGCCGCCACCTCCATACTCTGTCATTATTCCACTTGGTGGCTTCCTCATACTGCTGCCACCTCCAGACTGTGTCATTTTGCCACTCGGTGGCCTTCTCATACTGCTGCCAAATCCAGACTGTGTCAATGTGCTACTTGTTGGCCTTCTCCTAATGCTTCCAACTACAGACTCAGTGGCCTTATCCTGATGCTTTAGGTAGATAAAAAGTGTATTTAGTGGCTCTCTTGTTTAGACCCCCTGGATTGTTGTGCTCTATCCTAGGCGTACCCTTCTAGTGGTGCGAGAAACAGTAGGATGTAAATATATATGGATGGCACACATTATATATATATGTACCGTATTGACAAATGAAAAAAAAATATTTATTAAGAAAAAAGTATAAAAATATAAATACATAAAAATATGAAAATAATCATACAGGAAGGGATGATTCTATAGGTCAATGTCTTACATTTTGGATGCAAATTAGTTAATAAAACTGGTTTACGCCAGCTGTTGGTAAAAAGATAAGATAAGAATTATCTATAACTAGTATTAAACTTGGTAAAAGATAGCGTTCTCCTGGAGATATAAAATGTAGACAATATAATAACAGTGCACAAATTGTGGACTAAAAAGCATAAAAAGTTGACATGAATCAATATGTGGCTCGTCTCTGTCGACTACTACGAGTATGAGTAGTGACAGATCCCAGGCACAAAATGGCGTTCTCCTTTGAAGTAGAAAATGTAAAACAGAAAAATAATAATGTATACAATATGGTAGCAATGCATACAATAGTATAAAAAGGTCAGGTAGTAATAAAAGTCAGATGTAAATAAAGGTAGGTGTAGGTACCAAGTCCAATGTTGTCATATAAGGAGCAAATAGATGAGAGGTGGGGGCCTCCTTTTTTGAGGGAATTAATATCCGATCTAAATTTGCCCCCTTTGTTTTAGATGGATAGTGTTTCACCTCTGGTTAGTGGTTATTTGTTTCCACAATTGTCCAACAGTGGTGATATAATAGAGTACTGTTGTTTTAGCAGGTACGTTACCCTCCTATAGATGGGATGTGGGTTGGTAAGCGGCTCCTGGCGGATCTGTCACTACTCATACTCGTAGTAGTCGACAGAGACGAGCCACATATTGATTCATGTCAACTTTTTATGCTTTTTAGTCCACAATTTGTGCACTGTTATTATATTGTCTACATTTTATATCTCCAGGAGAACGCTATCTTTTACCAAGTTTAATACTAGTTTTAGATAATTCTTATCTTATCTTTTTACCAACAGCTGGCGTAAACCAGCCAGTTATCACTAATAAAATACTCTTTTACATGCAATACCTATGACTAGAGTGCCATCCCTATACTTTTCCTAAAATACTCCTTACACACAAGCGTTGGGTACGCTCTGTTTGGATAGAGCACCTTATTCCATTCTTTGGGTTGTAGTGAGCCGTCCTCTATTTATACTTCTAACACTTTTATATACCCATCGGCTGAGCTCCTACTCCCCATAAAATGGACATATGGGATTGCATGGAAAGGAAATCCAAAACCATAGAGACATATACTTTTGACCTGACAGATAACATCATTCCTCCAAACCAAACAAATAGACCAGTCTCTGGCACATTCAGAGAACTGGAGAAACTCTTACACAAACAACTTAGACAAGAATGGGAGATCAAATCATTAAACCAATATCTAATAAAGGGTTTAATACCAAAAGGATTAATGTTAACTAAAGACCCAGCAGAGGATCTATATAGTGAACAATTCCAACAAGAATGGGAAGGGTTCTTACAAGCACAATCATGCACACTTATCCAATTAATTATTAAAAGACGAACACAGATCCTAACAGACACCATAGAAAAAATCTCCAAACTAAAAGAAATACTAGATAAGACACCAAAAGACGAGTCCTTCAACACATGGCAAGAAAGAATTTGCACCAGCCTAGACAACCTAGAAAGGACAATCATAACCAGAAAAAATAGAAAATTAAAAACCAATACACAAACAAGTCAACCTCACAATCAGCAGAGAAATCAGTCCAACCAGAGAGGTCAGTCATCAAATCCCCATAGCAATGACATGAGAGACCACCCAGAAAAACAGGGAGACCAACAAATCAGGAGAAATATTCAAGACCGTTACAATATCCCCACCAACAATTATTTTGAATCACTCTCCTCACCTCATTTTTTAGACCAAACCCCACCTCACCACAGAACAAGGATACGTCACTATTCCCGCTCCCCACAGAGACACAAAAGAGCACTAACCCCCACACACCAATACAACCTAAGACACAGGAAGAAAACATACAAGTCAACTCCACCCAGACAACACCAGGAGAGAAGACCGAACAACACTCCCCATCACCTCAGAGAACACCGAGAAGAAAACCAAATGAATACCCCCTATCACCAACACCACTACACGAACCCCCACATAATGATAGATCCACAAAGGGACAACCCACTCAGGACACTAGACTACAAAACACAACGAAGACAAGAAGGGGCAGACACAAGAAGAAAACAGAACAGATATCACAGGACCTAGGAAATACAACAAATATTATAGTCAATTTAAGTAATGTAACTCTCAACGAATCTCAACAGAAACTACTGAACAAAGGACTTAAATTTTCTCCCACAAACAAAATGGACAAATTCAATGCATATATATAGGAATAGAGAAATTCATAAGAAAACTCTGCCTAAAAAAATATTTCATCAAGAATCCAATATCTAGAACCAATCCCCAAACATCAACTTACAATCATACAGACCTCAAAATAAGATCTACAAAATACCCAAAACAAGAAATGGGAGATGACATCGCCACATTCCGGAAATGCATAGAAGCAGACATTAGAAAGATGAACCTAAACAAAACACAATTTAATATGACGAAGAGAGAAATGCATGCGATAAAACAACTACAATCTACCCAAAATCTCACTATACGACCAGCGGACAAAGGGGGGGCCATCGTTCTACTAAATACAGAAGACTATACTATTGAATGTAAAAGACAACTAACAGACCCTGTAACCTATACTACCCTTAGAAAAGACCCGACAGAAAAATTCTATAAGGAACTAGTAACTCTGACACAAGCAGGTAGAGAAAAGGGCATTCTCAATGAACAAGAATTTACATTCATAACCAATGCACAAAATAGAATCCCTATCTTTTATTGTCTACCAAAGATTCACAAAAATCCAACTCACCCACCTGGTAGACCAATAATTTCAGGAATTGGATCCCTCACCTCCAACCTCTCCCAGTATATAGACAGACTACTACAACCCACAGTTAAACTAATCCCATCTTACATCAAGGACACAACAGACATAGTGAGAACACTAGAACAGGTTAAATATCAAAAACACTGGCTCCTGTGCACAATAGACGTAAATTCACTCTACACCATCATTGATCACAATCACGGTACCGCTGCACTAAGAGAACAATTAAATCACTACCAAACTTTACACTTAGATCAGATCAACTTTTTGATAGAGAGTGTACTTTTTATTCTCACTCACAATTATTTTATGTTCGACTCGGTGTTTTACTTACAACAACGCGGTACCGCCATGGGTACCAGGTTCGCCCCCAGCTATGCTAACATCTTCATGGCCCAGTGGGAACATGATTTCATCACACCATTGCTGGGGACGAGCCTGGTACTATGGCGGAGATATATAGATGACATCATTTTCATCTGGAGTGACACTAGGGACAAACTTAATGAATTTTTGGAAGCCATCAACACAAACGACAGGAATATAAAATTTACCACGAACATAAGTGAAACACAAGCAGAATTCCTCAATTTATTGATCCAAACAACAGACAACAAACTACATTGCTGCACTTACCAAAAGCCAGTGATGAAGAACAATTTCAAACTACATTCAAGTTGTCACCTTCCTAGCTGGCTACTTAATATTCCGACAAGTCAATTCAGAAGACTTAAGAGGAATTGTACACTAGACAGCCAGTTCGAAAAAGAAGCAGAGAGTTTGAAGACACAATTTCTAGTCAAAAATTATCCAAAGATAATAATAGATAAATCACTAGACAAAGTAAGGGCAATGGATAGAACAACATTCTTTGACAAAACCACAAAAAACATGACTACAAAAGAAGAAACTCCACGAATTATCTTACCATACAATGCACACTACAAGAAACTAGAAATGAGCATCCAGAAACATTGGCACCACTTCCTGAGAGACAAAATTATCGGTCAACTACTACCAGACAAACCGCAGATCACATATACTAGAGCCCCAAATCTCGGCCTTAAAGTAGCACCAACAATAAAAAAGATAACAACCAAACCCAACCCAAGCTGGCTAACATTGCAAGGTTTCTTCAGATGCGGCAAATGCTACAGTTGTAAGATCACAAACTTTCCGAAAAAAACTATCACAGTAAAGGCAACCAATAGCACACATGTACATCATATTCGAGAACATCTTTCATGCCACTCCAGCAATGTGATTTATGTCCTGCAATGTCCCTGTTCTAAGCAATACATTGGACGCACAAAAAGACTTCTCAAAACAAGAATAGCAGAGCATATATCGAATATCAAAAAAGGTTATGAGTTACACTCTGTCTCTAGACATTACAAAGAAAAACATAATTGTGACCCATCATCATTCACTTATGCAGCTTTAATAAAAATTACACGCCAATGGAGAGGAGGTAACCATATAGCGGCAATGTCCAGATCAGAGTCCAGAAAAATATTTGAGTTCAACACAATGATTCCAAAAGGACTCAACGCGGAAATGGAAATATTCGGGTTTCTATGAATAAGAACCTATATTACAGATGGAACATATGGGTGGGGTGCCCCCTCTGGGATCAGGAGTCGTAGTCAGGCTGTCTACCGGCATTCCGACCCCTCCTCCCGGGTGGGCCCCTCCCCCCTATTTTATTCTTCATTCTACTCTTCATCCCCCACTCTCTATCAACATCCTCTCCCAATCTAAAGTGACAACTCAGAACCCTTAGATCCCCAATCCCCCTCTTTATACACATCTATAGAACTAGGGAACTATAACACTTGGGAATCTATCTCCAGTATAATATATCCAACATTGTTGAGAACATTCCCAACCTAATGTCCTTATATTTATATTCATCTTTTACTTTCTTATTATAATGTATGGACTTCTCTATAAGCTGATGATATATATGTATATCCAGATGTATATGAAAGTGTATTGATACACACAGAACTACAAATTTTATGAATTTTATTCTGTTTTATTCTTATTCTCAAACTATAAACATCATGATTGACATATTGAGACACAATATGGCCGCATCCTGTCCGTCTCCTCATAAGTATTATATTGTTCCATTTGTACCTCATTCATTCTACCTGCAAATCCAGGACCAACATAGGCGTGCGCAGCCTATTGCATTAGGGTGTGCACCCTAAAGCACAAAAACACACGCCCTGCGCACGTGTGTATTTGTGTATTTATGTATGTATGTATATATGTGTGTGTGTGTGTGTATATATATATATATATATATATACACACACTGTATATATATAATTATATACACACACACACATATACACACAGGCTGGGCCTCACCCTAGCATTGCCGTGACTCCGCCTCTGCACCTAGGAACAATATATAGGGGGGGGGGGCACATAATATACCACAGTCAAAAATGGGGGCGGGGGGCACTAATAATTTCCACCATATAATCATACTACTGAAAAAAACTAAATAAGTATATATAAATAAGATTACAAAATAGGAGAGTATTGCGGTATGCAGGGGTACCTTTTTATTGTACTATCCTAATACTTAAAAGACAAGCTTTCAAGAGTTTTCCTTTCTTCCTCGGTATTGCTTCATACCTGAGAAAGAGAGAAACACTCTCCAAAACTTTTCTTTAGAGTTTAAAGCAGTTTCAGCACTATAATAAAATAATTTACTTACAAAAGAAGCTATTCAGTCTTCTGCTGTGCCGTCCTCTGCTTGCTTCCGCGGATCTTCCCCTCCTTTCAGTCTCTCCATAGTGCGCAGGTGCCCTGTTATGGGGGATATGTGGATGACACAGTGTTATGGGGGATCTGTGTATGACACACTTATGGGGGATCTGTGTATGACACATTGTTTTGGGGGATCTGTGGATGACACTTTTATGGGGGATCTGTGAATGACACATTTTTATGGGAGATCTGTGAATGACACATTTTTATGGGGGATCTGTGAATGACACACTGTTATGGGGGACCTATGGATGACACACTGTTATGGGGGACCTGTGGATGACACACTGTTATGGGGGACCTGTGGATGACACACTGTTATGGGGGATCTGTGGATGACACACTGTTATGGGGGACATGTGGATGACACACTGTTATGGGGGACATGTGGATGACACACTGTTATGGGGGACCTGTGGATGACACACTGTTATGGGGGACCTGTGGATGACACACTGTTATGGGGGATCTGTGGATGACATATGACTGAGGAGGGCTATCAGGGGACTTTATACAGGGGTAATATAACTGAGGGGTATCAGGGTAAATTATACAGGGGGTAATATAACTAAGGGGTATCAGGGTACAATATACAGGGGTAATATAACTGAGGAGGGCTATCAAGGACATTATACAGGGGTAATATAAGTTATATTTCCTCTGTATAATGTCCCCTGATAGCCCTCCTAAGTTATATTACCCCTGTATAATAATGTCCCCTGATACCCCTTAGTTATATTACCCCCTGTATAATAATGTACACTGATACCCCTTAGTTATATTACCCCGCCCTGTATAATTTAACCTGACACCCCTCAGTTATATTATATAACTGAGGGGTATCAGGGTACATTATACAGGGGGTAATATAACTAAGGGGTATCTATCAGGGTACATTATACAGGGGTAATACAAGTGAGGAGGGCTATCAGGGACATAATACAGGGGTGAGGGGTAAGATAAGTTATATTACCCCTGTATAATGTCTGATAGTAGCCTAGCCCTCCTCAGTTATATTTCCCCTTATGTACCCTGATACCCCTAGTTATATTATCCCCTGTATGATTTACCCTGATACCCCTCAGATATATTATATAACTGAGGGGTATCAGGATAATACAGGCGACAACAGAGGATTCGTAGCACTGTGGGACGGGGGGGTACATACTACTTTTTTTATATGCCCAGCCCTCCCCCTCCAGCTAGCAGACGGCCAGGCGCGCAGGCAGGGTACTACTATTCAGATGCAGCGTGACGTGATGTCAACGTCAACGTCAACTCAGCCTGCGCCGCACAGCACGCACTCCCTCTCTGCCTCCGCCGGGTCCGGGACTCCGCCCCCTATTTGAATACTAGCCACCCCCCGCCGGCCGCCCACAGCCAGATATTGTAAATAAATTGACAGCGCGGTGGGCGGCGGCAGCCAGCAAAACAGACAGGGAAATAGGCTGGGGGGCAGTGCGCATGGAGGTGACGAACCTATTAGAGTGTGCCCAGGCACACCCGGCACACCCCGTGCGCACGCCTATGAGGACCAATGTTACTGAACACCGCTAATTGAGGTCTATAACAACGCCCCCAGAACCCTAATTGATCCAATGAAGACCACAGATATAGGATAAAGAAAATAGGCTACCCATTCCCACTGATGAAGGAGCAGTGAGCTCCGAAACGCGTATGGGGTAATTTGAGGTAGCCATACCCATACTAAGCTAGCTAAAACCCAATTTTCAACAGCTCCGGAGCACCATTAACTTTTGAAAAAAAAGCCGCAGCCTCTTATTCCCGCCATCGGACACCACGTGTAACGCCGATGAGAATTGAGCGGGAGAGTCAGCGAGCGCAGGTGACGTCACCGTAAGTCACGCACAGCCGCAGACGGGCCGAGCATACAGCTCCGTAAGCAGGAAGAAAGTTTTTGAGCGGGAAGAAGACACGTGGACGCCACCAGCCCGCCAGGAGCTGCTTACCAACCCACATCCCATCTATAGGAGGGTAACGTACCTTCTAAAACAACAGTACTCTATTATATCACCACTGTTGGACAATTGTGGAAACAAATAACCACTAACCAGAGGTGAAACACTATCCATCTAAAACAAAGGGGGCAAATTTAGATCAGATATTAATTCCCTCAAAAAAGGAGGCCCCCACCTCTCATCTATTTGCTCCTTATATGACAACATTGGACTTGGTACCTACACCTACCTTTATTTACATCTGACTTTTATTACTACCTGACCTTTTTATACTATTGTATGCATTGCTACCATATTGTATACATTATTATTTTTCTGTTTTACATTTTCTACTTCAAATCAGAACGCCATTTTGTGCCTGGGATCTGTCACTACTCATACTCGTAGTAGTCGACAGAGACGAGCCACATATTGATTCATGTCAACTTTTTATGCTTTTTAGTCCACAATTTGTGCACTGTTATTATATTGTCTACATTTTATATCTCCAGGAGAACGCTATCTTTTACCAAGTTTAATACTAGTTATAGATAATTCTTATCTTATCTTTTTACCAACAGCTGGCGTAAACCAGCCAGTTATCACTAATAAAATACTCTTTTACATGCAATACCTATGACTAGAGTGCCATCCCTATACTTTTCCTAAAATACTCCTTACACACAAGCGTTGGGTACGCTCTGTTTGGATAGAGCACCTTATTCCATTCTTTGGGTTGTAGTGAGCCGCCCTCTATTTATACTTCTAGTTAATAAAACTAGTGATGGTATATCGAGATCAGACAATAGGTATTGAGCATAGATTGGATGGAGAGTGTCAACGTCTACTCTCGATAATATCAATAACGCAAATAGATATAAAATAACATGTAAGTGGGAGTACCATATAAAAATTACTGTACAGTAACAGAAATAATACTTAGTGTCCATTTATATGGTGTATCTCTTGGTTGTCAAAGGTGGTGTAATTCCTCTTTAGTACAGTAATGTAGTACATTAATTGTAACAATCTTTTAATTTCAATACATTGTAATTTCAAAAACATTTTTTTATTGCCCCCCCTCCCTCCACCCCAACTCTTTTCCTACATGGTAGAAAAAAAAACATATATACCTCCTATCTCTCTCCAACTCCCCCACAGCACCAGCACACCTCATGCCGTCTTCACGTATGGAGATCATTTTATTAACCATTTCTGCCATATTCTAGTAAATTTCAGTTTTTTCTTAGTATTTGCCAGATGAAACTCCTCTATGGCAAATGAGATTCTAGTGGACCTCTCCCATTCCCTGACCGTGGGCACAGCACTACCTCCCCAATGCCAAACAATGCATTTCCTTGCTTGAAACAAAAGTTTGGATATCATTTCTCGATGTTGGGGTGTCGATTTTTTCCATCACCCCCAATATACACAGGGCTTTTTTTCTCAGAGAAAAGGTGGTGGAACTCACCCCCCCCTCCCCTGGCCATGCCCCTACCCACCCCTAGGACCGCCCCCCCTAAAACCGCCCCTTTAGAAAACAGGGAAGCAAGTAAAATTTGGGGGGCTATAAAAGTCCAGCCCAGCAAAGAAAACCTCCAGATGGGGATAGCACTGTTAATGGGGGATCTGGGGATGGCACTGTTAATGGGGGATCTGGGGATGGCACTGTAAAGGGGGTGGAGGATCTGGGGATGGCACTGTTATGGGGGATCTGGGGATGGCAGCCACAGATCCCCCATCCTATAACAGTGCCATCCACAGACCCCCCACATCCTATAACAGGGCCATCCACAGATCCCCCATCCTATAACAGTGCCATCCACAGACCCCCCATTGCTGCTCCAGTACAGTTATAAAATGTGTAATTAAATTAATAATGATTCATGCTGCCCCCTCTGTAGTATAACATTCAATATATCGTACTCACAGGGCTACTGTTATATCGTAATGCAGGCCAGCCGGGCAGACGAGCGGCAGCGTAACTGACTGACGTCACGTGCCTGCGCCGCCTGCTTCATTCATAAAGTAGGCCGGGCAGGTACGTGATGTCAGTCAGTCACGCTGACGCTCGTCTGCCCGGCTGTCCTGCATTACAATATAATAGTAACCCTGTGAGTAGGATATATTGAATGTTATACTACAGAGGGGGCAGCATGAATCATTATTAATTGAATTACACATTTTATTATTGTACTGGAGAGGCGGGGCCGGAGCACAGTGAACGCACCCGCCCCCAGCTCCTCCTCCCAGTCCCTCCACGTTGATACATCGCAGCCTGCGATGCTGGAGCATGGCAGGCTGCAATGTCAAAAGGTGGCGGAACGCCATTCCGGTGCGTTCCACCAGAAAAAAAGCCCTGAATATACATATCTTAAATTTCCTGGGAAATGTAATCCTATGATATTGTTCTATTCTATCATTTACCTTTGCCCAAAACTCTTGGGTTTTTATACATAACCAAAGTATATGAACATCATCCACCCCAACTTCCCCACATTTTGGACAGCTAAAGATTTTAGGTTTGCAACACTTTATTAGTATCCTTGGGGAATAATATAAACAATATAGTATATTGAATTGAGCAATCCTATATGAAAAGTTCTTTGAAATCCTATTTTTTACTTGTATAGCCATAACCCAGAACTCTTCTCGCTGATGGCTATTAGCATCTTTCAATTTATACATTAAGCCAGTGTTTCCCAACCAGTGTGCCTCCAGCTGTTGCAAAACTACAACTCCCAGCATGCCTGGACACCCTTTGGCTGTGCGGGCATGCTGGGAGTTGTAGTTTTGCAACAGCTGGAGGCACACTGGTTGGGAAACACTGCATTAAGCTAATACCTGCTCTCTTCTTAGTCTTTTGCTGTAATAAGCATTGATATATTTTAGATACTAATCTTCCCGCTGGTGTCAATTTAGAGATATTTACTAACTGCTGTGGGAAAGTGTCAATTTGTATATCTTTTCCTAGCACTACTCGTAGTGCATTTTTTTATTGTAGGTAATAGAACCTCAGGTCTATATTACCGAATCCATTCTCCTTTTTAAGATCTTCATATAGTCTTACATTCCCCTGTCTCCATACATGCCCTAATTTATAGACTCTGTGTTTCTACCATATTTTCTGTTCAATTAGCTTGAGTTCTAAAAGTTGGGTATTCTCCCACAACAAAGTGTCGGCATGGAGTCCGGGCTGATTTCATAATGCTCTTGCCTGCCTCCAGACTTTGTCCATCAGCTCAAATAGCGGTATCTTATGACCCTGTTGTGTCAGAATACCCGCTTCTAGTATTTGGAATATAGTACAGTTCTTTAACCTAGGATTTATCCCTTCAATCATAGCCTTATATCTTTGCGTATTACTCCACGTTATCATGTTTTTTATATGTCCAGACATAAAGTAGATTTTCAGGTCTGGCACTGATAATCCACCCTCCTTCTCATGAATGCACAATATTTATGCTTTTATCCTTGTTTTTTTCCCCTCGCCATATCAAATCCATTAAGAGGCTGGCTAGTATTTAAAATATTTTTGGGGGGATTATTATGTCGTCCCACATAGTCAATAATTTTGGCATTAGTATCTCTTTATATTGGGCGTTGTGGCGAAACCAACCTCGCCACTGGGTTTTGGAGGGGGCTGTTTGAAGGCCTCTTGCCTCAGGATTATGGCCCATGCTAACTTTTGAACCCCTGAACCTATTCCAGTGAATTTTGGATAGGTTTGTCCCCCAAGTTATACTGTTTAAATTGATGTAAGTTATATGTATGGACAATGTAACCTCACAAGGTTATAACAACTTATAATAAGTGTAACTTGTCAGCTTGGGAGGAATATGCTGGGTGTGGTTCTATTGTCCCATTGTCCCATTGTGTGTTTAAATGGTGATGTCTGTCCTGTTGTCTCCACATGTGTATTGGTGATCTCCCCTTTGTCCTGAGAGATAATTGGATTGTCTTCGGTCGTCTCCCAGGCAGAGAGGAGGAAACCATGATGCATTGTGGGGATATGTTGTATCTGTCCTGTGTCGCAGTCTCCCTTCTGGTCCTCTAGGGGGCGGGAACGATTGGTTGCTGTATTTACATTGTGTGTGTTGTGAATTACTGATTGGTTGGATTTCAAAACCCTGTGGGCAGTTTTTTATCAATAAAAGAGGGTGTACTTGAAGTTCACTCTGCATCAGATGCGGAAACATCGGGTTGTTCCACAATGGTGTATCCTCTGGTAGATCCTTATATTGCTGCAACTTTGCAGCTCCCCACACCTGATGCGCCAATTTATGAATCGGAAGGAGCGAGCCCGACACCGAAGATCGGCCCTCGAGTACAGGCCACAGGGTGGGGAGCTTCAAAAACTCCTGCAGATAGTATTCAGAACTAGGAAGCACGTCCCGGGTCACCCAGATACCTCAACTGACCAGCAAGGAAATATAAATGCAAGTCTGTCAGAGCTGCTCCACCCTGATCCCTACTTCTCTGTAGAGACTTGACGGCTAATTTTCTTCTATTCCTGCCACAGATAAATGTCGCCATAAGGGAGTGTAGCTTATCAAAGAATGCGCGTGGGACAGGTGTACAGTACAGACTAGTTTATATTTAACCCTGCATGTTTGCCATACTGATCAAATACCTGAGAATTTTTCGTAAGTGATCCATGTGAGCCTACAAATAACATAATGTCATCTGCATATAAAGCAATCTTTTCCTCATGTTCGCCGTATATAAACCATACACATTCTTTATCTTGCCTAATCATATCAGCTAACGGCTCCATGGCTATAGCAAAAAGTAGCGGGGAATGTGGGCATCCCTGTCTCACCCCCCCACCTATGTATATTTTATCAGAATATTCCCCATTTAATATCACTTTTGCTGTTATTTCCATGTAGAACAACCTTACCCATGAGACAAAGTTGTCACCGAAGCCCATCTTCTTCAATGTAATCAGGAAAGGCCACTCTATCCTATCAAATGCCTTTGAGGCATCTATAGTGACAATCAGTCTTTCACCACAGTTTGTAGGTTCAAGCTGGGTGTTCACAAAATAGCGCATTAGTATTATCAGTTGTAGTTTTACCTGACATAAATTCTGTCTGATCCTCATGAACAAGTCCAGAAACCACACTTCTAAGTCTAGCTGCCAGGATCCCAGCCAGTATTTTATTATCAGTGTTAATCAATGAAATAGGTCGGTAGGAGTCCGGCAGAGTTGGCTCTTTTCCTGGTTTTAGAATTAGTGTGATTAAGGCTTCTCTCAGTGAGTCTGGCAATTTTCCCCTCTTCCTCGAGTCGTCCCACATAGTCAATAATTTTGGCATTAGTATCTCTTTATATTGGGTGTTGTGGCGAAACCAACCTCGCCACTGGGTTTTGGAGGGGGCTGTTTGAAGGCCTCTTGCCTCAGGATTATGGCCCATGCTAACTTTTGAACCCCTGAACCTATTCCAGTGAATTTTGAATAGGTTTGTCCCCCAAGTTATACTGTTTAAATTGATGTAAGTTATATGTATGGACAATGTAACCTCACAAAGTTATAACAACTTATAATAAGTGTAACTTGTCAGCTTGGGAGGAATATGCTGGGTGTGGTTCTATTGTCCCATTGTCCCATTGTGTGTTTAAATGGTGATGTCTGTCCTGTTGTCTCCACATGTGTATTGGTGATCTCCCCTTTGTCCTGAGAGATAATTGGATTGTCTTCGGTCGTCTCCCAGGCAGAGAGGAGGAAACCATGATGCATTGTGGGGATATGTTGTATCTGTCCTGTGTCGCAGTCTCCCTTCTGGTCCTCTAGGGGGCGGGAACGATTGGTTGCTGTATTTACATTGTGTGTGTTGTGAATTACTGGTTGGTTGGATTTCAAAACCCTGTGGGCAGTACTATGTTTGTTTTTTATCAATAAAAGAGGCTGTACTTGAAGTACAGTCAGAGCACTGCTTGACCCTCAACACGGAGCCTTGTCTCGTTATTGGGGGGATTCCCTGTATGCTGTTAGAGACTGATTGCCAGGAGTGTAAGCTGATTGGATGCTTTTCCTGTTCGTCTGCTGGCAGCTATTCGCGAGGTTCCAGTTTGGAGTGCTATTTTGTATCCAGTTCGGGAGGTTGGTGTTCTGCAGTAGCTGTGCCTGTCTCTTGGAAAGGGGCATATCGCTTAAACAGTTTTTAACCCCTTGTCTGCCAAAACGGTCCGTTACATTGGTGGCAGCGGCGGGATCGTTCCTACAGCCAGAAGGACAGCTACAGGAGACACCATTTCTGTGGATTTTACAACTTAAGGGCAACGCATGTCTCAGTACAGTGACCCTAAAAGCACCAGGATGGAACCAGCAGTGGAGTACAGATACTCTGTGGAGGAATTTGACCGTATGATGTGGTTGCGGCTGAACTTCTTCGGACCCAATCCAGCTGAGAAGTACGTGAAGTTCGTGAGGAGTCTAGTGTCTAAGACCCTACTATACCGGGCAGAAGGTGACGGTCAGCTGCCACGTTGGGTGGACCTCCATCGGAAGTTACGGTTGCGGGACAGTGGGAGCCCAGTCTCCATTCCCCAGCGGCAGTGTGAAGTGCAGGGAGAGGAGAGCAGCGGCCTCCCTCCCCAGCGGCAGGCTGAGTTACAGGGGGCAGAGGTAGTTGTTCCTGCCCCCCAGCAGCAGAGTGATATGCCGGGAAGGCAGTGTGAAATGCAGGGAGAGGAGAGCAATGGCCTCCCTCCCCAGCGGCAGGCTGAGTTACAGGGGGCAGAGGTAGTTGTCCCTGCCCCCCAGCAGCAGAGTGATATGCCGGGAAGGCAGTGTGAAATGCAGGGAGAGGAGAGCAGCGGCCTCCCTCCCCAGCGGCAGGCTGAGTTACAGGGGGCAGAGGTAGTTGTTCCTGCCCCCCAGCAGCAGCATGATTTTTTGGGAATTGGGAGCCTAGTCTCCATTCCCCAGCGGCAGTGTGAAGTGCAGGGAGGGGAGAGCAGCGGCCTCCCTCCCCAGCGGCAGGCTGAGTTACAGGGGGCAGAGGTAGTTGTTCCTGCCCCCCAGCAGCAGCATGATTTTTTGGGAATTGGGAGCCTAGTCTCCATTCCCCAGCGGCTATGTGATGTACAGGGAATTGGGAGCCGAGTCTCCATTCCCCAGCGGCAGGCAGAGTTACAGGGGGCAGAGACAGTCGGTCCTGTCCCCCAGCAGCAGCAGGATTTGTTGGGAACTGGGAGCCTAGTCTCCATTCCCCAGGAGCAGTTTAACGCACCAGGGGGAGACAGTAAGCCCCACAACTGTGCAGATGGGACCGTGGTCTCTGCACTCACAGCACAGGGGGTAGGGACAGTCGGTCCTGTCCCCCAGCAACAGGGCTGTTTAGCCAAAGGGGAGACAGTCAGTTTCCCACTCCAACAACCAGACTCCAACCAGGCTTCTTCCCTGGTAGCGCTGGCACCAGGGCAGAGTACCGCTGATCCCTGCCCACAAAGCAACCTCCACTCCAAGCCAGGGAGCAACTCAGAGACCGGGAGTACCAGCTACAAATATAATCTTGGTGGATTCACTGGACAGAGACAGGCTACGAAATTCAGCAGGTCCAGTATTTGGTTGTGGGTGGGCTGCCAGACTAACTCAGGTACCGACCGGCGTGAGGTCAGGTATCTGGTTAGTCTTCCCTGGGGGGGGAGATGTGTGGCGAAACCAACCTCGCCACTGGGTTTTGGAGGGGGCTGTTTGAAGGCCTCTTGCCTCAGGATTATGGCCCATGCTAACTTTTGAACCCCTGAACCTATTCCAGTGAATTTTGGATAGGTTTGTCCCCCAAGTTATACTGTTTAAATTGATGTAAGTTATATGTATGGACAATGTAACCTCACAAAGTTATAACAACTTATAATAAGTGTAACTTGTCAGCTTGGGAGGAATATGCTGGGTGTGGTTCTATTGTCCCATTGTCCCATTGTGTGTTTAAATGGTGATGTCTGTCCTGTTGTCTCCACATGTGTATTGGTGATCTCCCCTTTGTCCTGAGAGATAATTGGATTGTCTTCGGTCGTCTCCCAGGCAGAGAGGAGGAAACCATGATGCATTGTGGGGATATGTTGTATCTGTCCTGTGTCGCAGTCTCCCTTCTGGTCCTCTAGGGGGCGGGAACGATTGGTTGCTGTATTTACATTGTGTGTGTTGTGAATTACTGATTGGTTGGATTTCAAAACCCTGTGGGCAGTACTATGTTTGTTTTTTATCAATAAAAGAGGCTGTATTTGAAGTACAGTCAGAGCACTGCTTGACCCTCAACACGGAGCCTTGTCTCGTTATTGGGGGGATTCCCTGTATGCTGTTAGAGACTGATTGCCAGGAGTGCAAGCTGATTGGATGCTTTTCCTGTTCGTCTGCTGGCAGCTATTCGCGAGGTTCCAGTTTGGAGTGCTATTTTGTATCCAGTTCGGGAGGTTGGTGTTCTGCAGTAGCTGTGCCTGTCTCTTGGAAAGGGGCATATCGCTTAAATGGTTTTTAACCCCTTGTCTGCCGAAATGGTCCGTTACAGGCGTAAACCTAGAACGAGATGCCATCTATTCCCAGGTATATGGGCGTATATATAGTTGTCCCTCACATAGTTTTCTTTTTGTTGTTCCGCCAATAGGAGCAGCTCATCTTCCAATTTACCAACCTTCTCTATCCACTCTTCATAGCAACTGTCTATGGGGTTTTTTATATTGTTTTTTTTTTCGTATTTTTCAGCTTCTTGCTCCAAGTCCGTTATTTTTTTCTTTATCCCTTTCTTATAACTTATTGTGTATTTTGCAAAAATCCCTCTCATATAGGCCTTTGCGGCCTCCCATACTATATTAATTGCTGCTGAAACTTCATTCATAGCAAAATATTCCACTATCTCTTTTGAAATACTATCGTGTACTCCCATTATGTTTATCCACCCTAAATTTATGTGCATCCATCTTATTTTCTTATTTGTTATTTTTAGACTTATAACAACTTGATTGTGATCTGATATTCCACGCTGTCCGTATCTAACCTTTTCTATTTCAAACTAACCTTTATTGTTAGTGAAAACTAAATCAACTAAATCAAAGGAGTTGGAAACTAAGGTTGGATATAATTTCCTTGTGTGTTGTTGGCTTAATTTTACATAGTCCTTCAACTACAGCAGACAGGGTCTAATTCTAAATCATATATACTGTTTTGCTTTTTTACTGTTGTAATCCCCATTTAGTATGTATTGCACATTTGACGACGCAGTCCAGTGCACATCGTTCCAGGGTGTATATCTTTGTTTAAGATGTGAGCAAATTACCAGTTTGGAATCGCAAATCGAGTCTCTAAACGGGCAAGTTGCAACACTGAGAGGCATTGACAATTTGCAAAAGAGTTTGCTTCTCACCGAGCAAGCACTCTTTGGGGTAGATGAGGGGGAGGGTGACAGAGAGGAGGCTGAGGAAAGTGAGGTAGCTAGCTAGGTAACAGTTAGAAAGCGGGGTAGAGGGAAGAGTGCCAGGGAGACTAGCCCTGATCTGACACACCCCAACAAGTTTGCACGTTTGGCAGATGAGGGGGATGTCAGTCCAGGGACGGCACTGCTGCAGCCGGACACTTCCTCTGCCAGTCAGGGGAATGTCAGCTCCAGTAAGCAGGGGCCCAGGAGAGCAGGGCAGGCCAGACAGGTTCTGGTAGTGGGAGATTCCATTATTAGGGGAACAGATAGGGAAATCTGTCACAAAGACCGTGATTGCCGAACAGTGTGCTGTCTTCCCGGCGCTAGAGTTCGACACATCGCGGATCGGGTTGACAGATTACTGGGAGGGGCTGGAGAAGATCCAGCGGTCATGGTCCATATCGGAACCAATGACAAAGTTAGAGGTAGGTGGAGCGTCCTTAAAAATGATTTCAGGGATTTAGGTCAAAAGCTGAGGGGAAGGACCTCTAAGGTAGTATTTTCCAAAATACTGCCTGTACCACGAGCCACACAAGAAAGGCAACGGGAGATTAGGGAGATTAACAAGTGGCTCAAGAACTGGTGTAGGAAGGATGGGTTTGGGTTCCTGGAGAACTGGGACGATTTTTCTATCGGCTACAGGCTCTATCGTAGGGACGGGCTGCACCTCAATGGGGAAGGGGCAGCTGTGCTAGGGAGAAAGATGGCTAGAAGGTTGGAGGAGTGCTTAAACTAGGGACTGGGGGAGAGGAAAATTACACTATAGAAGGGGAAGATAGTGCAGATAGAGACTGGGGGCAAGGTAGTGGGACTGGGGGAGGAATGGAAGGAGAGACTAGAACAGTTCAGAAGGAAAGGTGTAGGGTAAAAAATATACATAAACCTCTCAAATGTATGTATACTAATGCCAGAAGCCTGACTAATAAAACTGGGGAGCTGGAATTACTGAGACATGGGGGAATTACTGAGACATGGCTGGATGATAGCTATGACTGGGCAGTTAATATACAAGGTTACAGTCTGTTTAGAAAGGATCGTCAAAACCGGAGAGGGGGAGGGGTTTGCCTTTATGTGAAGTCTTGTCTAAAGCCCACACTCTGCGAAGATATAAGTGAGGGACATGAACATGTGGAGTCACTGTGGGTAGAGATACATGGAGCTAAAAACAACAATTTACTAATAGGAGTTTACTATAAACCACCTAATATACCAGAGTCCACAGAAAATCTACTACTAAACGAGATAGACGAGGCGGCAAATCATAATGAGGTGGTTATTATGGGGTACTTCAACTACCCAGATATAGACTGGGAAACTGAAACTTGTATATCTCATAAGGGAAATAGCTTCTTGGCAATAACCAAAGACAATTACCTCTCCCAACTGGTTCAGGACCCGACTAGAAGGACGGCCATACTGGACTTAGTACTAACCAATAGGCCTAACAGAACAACAGATGTGCAGGTTGGGGGACACCTGGGAAATAGTGACCATAAAGTAACAACCTTCCAATTATCATTCAAAAGAGCGTTTCTACAGGGAGGAACAAAAATACCAGACTTCAAAAAAGCTAAATTTAGCCAACTAAGAGAGGCCATAGGCCGAACTAACTGGGACAAAGTCCTCAAAAATAAAAATACAGCCACAAATTGGGATATCTTCAAAAACATCCTAAAATCTCATTGTGAGAGGTACATACCGTATGGGAATAAAAGGTTAAAGAACAAAAGGAAATCAATGTGGATAAATAGAACTGTAAAGAAAGCAATAAATGACAAAAAGAAAGCATATAATTCACTGAAGCAGGAGGGTAGCACGGAAGCACTGAAAAACTATAAGTAAAAAAATAGAACATGTAAAAAACAAATAAAAGCAGCCAAACTAGAGACCGAGAGATTAATTGCCAAAGAGAGTAAAACTAACCCTAAAATGTTCTTCAATTATATAAATGTTAAAAAGTATAAATCTGAAGGTGTCGGCCCTTTAAAGAGTAATGAGGGGGAAGTCGCAGAGAGCGATGAGGGGAAAGCAAAGCTGTTAAATATTTTTTTCTCCAATGTATTCACTGAGGAAAATAAACTGTCAGGTGACATGCAGAATGCAAAAATAAATTCCCCATTAAAAGTGTCCTGTCTGACCCAGGAAGAAGTACATCAGCGACTAATATAGACAAATCGACAAATATAGACAAATATAGCGATTAAAATAGACAAATCGCCAGGACCGGATGGCATACACCCCCGTATTCTAAAGGAATTAAGTAATGTCATAGCCAGACCCTTATTTCTGATATTTGCAGACTCTATACTGACAGGGAATGTCCCACAGGATTGGCGCATGGCAAATGTGGTGCCAATATTCAAAAAGGGTCCAAAAACAGAGCCTGGAAACTATAGGCCGGTAAGTTTAACATCTGTTGTGGGTAAACTGTTTGAAAGTTTTCTGAGAGATGCTATATTAGAGCATCTCAACGGAAATAAGCAAATAACGCCATATCAGCATGGCTTCGTGAGGGATCGGTCATGTCAAACTAATTTAATCAGTTTCTATGAGGAGGTAAGTTCTAGACTTGACAGCGGCAAATCAATGGATGTCGTATATCTGGACTTCTCCAAAGCATTTGACACTGTACCGCATACAAGGTTAGTCTATAAAATGACAATGCTCGGACTGGGAGAAAATGTCTGTATGTGGGTAAGTAACTGGCTCAGTGATAGAAAACAGAGGGTGTTTATTACCGGTACACACTCAGATTGGGTCACTGTCACTAGTGGAGTACCTCAGGGGTCAGTATTGGGCCCTATTCTCTTCAATATATTTATTAATGATCTTGTAGAAGGCTTGCATAGTAAAGTATCAATTTTCGCAGATGACACTAAACTGTGTAACGTAATTTACACTGATGAGGACAGTATACTACTACAGAGGGATCTGGATAGATTGGAGGCTTGGGCAGATAAGTGGCAGATGAGGTTTAACACTGATAAATGTAAAGTTATGCACATGGGAAGGAATAATGCAAGTCACCCGTACATACTAAATGGTAAAACACTCGGTAACACTGACATGGAAAAGGATCTAGGAATTTTAATAAACAGCAAACTAAGCTGCAAAAACCAGTGTCAGGGAGCTGCTGCCAAGGCCAATAAGATAATGGGTTGCATCAGAAGGGGCATAGATTCCCGTGATAAGAACATAGTCCTACCACTTTACAAATCGCTAGTCAGACCACACATGGAGTACTGTGTACAGTTCTGGGCTCCTGTAAACAAGGCAGACATAGCAGAGCTGGAGAAGGTCCAGAGGAGGGCAACTAAAGTAATAACTGGAATGGGGCAACTACAGTGCCCTGAAAGATTATTAAAATTAGGGCTATTCACTTTAGAAAAAAGACGACTGAGGGGAGATCTAATTAATATGTATAAATATTTCAGGGGTCAGTACAGAGATCTATCCCATCAGCTATTTATCCCCAGGACTGTGACTGTGACGAGGGGACATGCTCTGCGTCTGGAGGAAAGAAGGTTTGTACAGAAACATAGAAAAGTATTCTTTATTGTAAGAGCAGTGAGCCTATGGAACTCTCTGCCTGAAGAAGTGGTGATGGTGAGTACAATAAAGGAATTGAAGAGGGGCCTGGATGTATTTCTGGAGCGTAATAATATTACAGGCTATAGCTACTAGAGAGGGGTCGTTGATCCAGGGAGTTATTCTGATTGCCTGATTGGAGTCGGGAAGGAATTTTTTATTCCCCTAAAGTGGGGAAAAATGGCTTCTACCTCAAAGGTTTTTTTTTTTGCCTTCCTCTGGATCAACTTGCAGGATAACAGGCCAAACTGGATGGACAAATGTCTTTTTTCGGCCTTATGTACTATGTTACTATGTTACTATGTTAGGTCTCGTTCCAGATGGGGGCAAGTTTGACGGGAGTCTATAGACCTGTTCCACAAAGTTTTTATAATCTGAGATGAACTGGCCCAATTGTTCCTTCAGCCAAGTTTGTATGAACGCGTTAGGGTCTTGCCCCTCCGCGCCTTCTGGGATTCCCAGACATCTCAGATTAGGCCTTCTAGATCTATTTTCCAGCTCCAGACCTCAGTTTTTTCAGGTCCCTATTTTCCTCCTTAGGCCGAATGCACACGGCCATTGTTCACGGCCGTGAGCGGTCCGTAGAACCGCGGCCTGGATTCCTCCTGAGAGCAGGAGCACACTGCGTCATTGGTTGCTATGACTCCGTGCGCTCCCTGCTGCCGCCGCAATACAGTAATACACTGGTATGATCTATACCAGTGTATTACTGTACTGTGGCGGCAGCAGGGAGCGCACGGCGTCATAGCAACCAATGACGCAGTGCGCTCCTGCTCTCAGGAGGAATCCAGGCCGCGGTTCCACGGACCGCTCACGGCCGTGAACAACGGCCGTGTGCATTCGGCCTTAAGGAGATTTTTTTTCTTTGGTTATTGTCTGCAAGAGATCCTCAGAGTCGAAAGCTCTTTCCTCTATTTCTGTCAACCTTTCCTTATATTTCTGTACATCTGCTCTGAGGAGTCCCACAGACTCCCTAATATTTCCTGTATGGAGAGAGAGGTCCTGTATTGCCAAACTGCATATTTTTATTTCTTGGAATATATCTTGCAGGCTAGGAACCTGCTCTTCTTCTACAAAAACCTTTTCCTGCAGTTCCCTTAGCTGTTTACTACCTCTCTCCCCAGACCGGATACTGTCCTCCAGTATTTTCGACCCCATACTTTCGTCTATAGTAGACTCGCCCTGTTGATCTTGCCATACCTCCTCCATTTTTTTTTAGGACTGATCTGCCCTCACATATTTTGTGAGAAGTAATTGCTTGGATCTTTCAGTTTTTTTGATCATTGGGGAGATTGAGATGTTTAACTCCGCTTGCGCCTTACCCTTTTCTCCTGTCCCCTGTCTGGCCTTCCCCAATACCCACCAGTAGACCTGGTTCCCTCCCCGGAGCCCTCACAGTATTATACCAAAATATAAGAGGGGAAAAACTGAAAACAATACAGAAAATACAATCAAAGAGGGGTATCAGTGTTCACATCCAACCAGCAGTACATTAAACAGTTCTTCATGTATTTATATATCAAATCTACAAGCCATGGACCAGTCCACTGATATACCCTCTCCCCCCTGACTCGCACTGTTACATTATAGTATGATTTATTGTATTTGGAGGCTCAGTAGGAGTCCCGTAGCATATGGCTTCACAAAACCTCAAAAAAACTCTCATCCATTTGTCCCCTTTCTTTTCTTTTCCACAACCAAGAGATTTCCTTTATATAGATAACTCGCAGCTATCAGTTGAAGCGTTGAATCTTGAACTCCCAAAGAAGATTGACAACACCCCCTCCTTCTTATAATTTTTCCCGCTTGTACGCCGATTTTTCGGATCCCAGATGAGTACTTTTCAACTCCCCCCAACCTGTGTCCTCTCCCCGTTACTGTCTAGCAGATTTTTTATTTTTTTTTACAGTAACAACTTTCAGAGCAGGGAGTAGAAAAAAAAAAGCTCAGTGCATCACACCACATCTTCACAGGAAGGAGGGGGAAGGGGGCAAAGGGCACTCACAACCAGGCCAGGCAAAACACTCCCCTCATATCTCGGCTTCTGTGTCGGTTCCAGTTCGGGTGCTGTATTTCTGAGGGTTTGAGCGAGCAGAGCGATGCCACGAAGGAGGATGGAGGGTCCGCGATGTTGCAATGTAGCGGCGTTCATCAGGTCCTCATTACCAGCAGGAGGGTAGGTAGCGCAATAGCGGGAGCATCAGGAGCAGCGGGAGCGGCATTACTTGAACGCCGCTTCACATCGAGCAGGGAGGCTTGGCGGCCGGAAGGGTGGTGCATGCGCCCGCCTCCATGCTGTGCCTTGCGAGAGTATACTTCTTAGTTGTTAATCTTCCTTTGGTGCAGGTATGGAGAAAATAGAAATGCAGACGATAGTTGAAAATAATTGTTCTTCAGGTTGTTGCAGTGTCTCTACTTATAGTAAAGGGAAATAATGTCCCAGATGGTTGATGGTTAATAATTAAATCATATTGAAAACATTAATATTCATGATTAGTCATCAGGTCATATTAGAAACATTGCAGTAATCACAAAAAGTCCTCTATGTGATTAGGTCTCCTATATCCCCACAGCCAATCAGACTGCCATTGCAATAAAGTCAGACCAATAGTTTACAATTAGGGTTAAGCGAACCCGAACTGTAAAGTTTGGGTTCGTTCCGAACTTCAGTATTTTTGGACCCCGAACCCGAACTTTTCAGTAAAATTTTGTGTTCGAGTTCAGTGTTCAGCAATTTAATGGTGCTTTTTGAAAGGCTGCAGAGCAGCCAATCAACAAGCGTTTTACTCTTGTGCCCTTAGAAGCCATCACTGCCATGCATACTAATGGCATGGCTGTGATTGGCCAATGCAGCTAGTGACCCAGCCTCTATATAAGCTGGAGTCACATAGCGCTGCACATCACTCTGCTCTGAATAGTGTAGGGATAGGATGCTGCTGCTGTGAGGGAGAGAATACCAAAGAATCTTCAATCTGAAGTGCTTCTTAACTCAGCGATCTACATAGATTTAGTTTTGTAGCTGCAGTGCACAATCTGTTTACCCTGCCCTGAGCCCAGTGACACAGTAAAAAAACATCTGTTAGTTAGGTGAACAGCTGCTGCAATTTTATGCAAGCTCAGTGCAATAGCACAACATACGTGCATTTGTGACATTCAAATACAAGCTTGAAATACTGCTATAACAATCAAGGTCAGTGTGAAATACAATTTTGCAATACTTCAATAATATTCTGGTTTAAAAAAAATCATCCATTTTTTTGCAAGACCTTACATATGGGGCCTTTGCAGCATTTCTCAGTGTGACATACAAGCTACAAATATTGAAATAATATTATGGGTTTAACCCATTTTGGGCCAAATACTAAATTTGCGGCCTTGGCTGCATCTGTCAGTGTGAGATACAAGCTTGAAATACTGCAATAATATTCTGGGTTTTAAAAAAAAAACACCTTTTTTAGGCAATACCCTACATCTGGCACCTTTGCAGCATCTGCCAGTGTGAAAGACAAGCTTGAAATACTGCAATAATTTTCTGGGTTTAAAAAAACACCCAATTTTTTTGCAATATCCTACACCTGGAGCCTATGCTGCATTTGTTACTGTGACATACAAGCTTGAAATACTGCAATGAAATTCTGGGTTTAAAAAAACACAAATTTTGGCAATATCCTACATCTGTGGCCTATGCTGCATTTGTTAGTGTGACATACAAGCTAGAAATACTTCAATAATATTCTGGGTTTAAAAAAATCACCCATTTTTTGAAAGACCCTACATCTGGTGCCTTTGCAGCATCTGTCAGTGTAAAAGACAAGCTTGAAATACTTCAATAATATTCTGGGTTTAAAAAAACACCAATTTTTGGCAATATCCTACATCTGGGGCCAGCATAGGCATTTGTTAGCGTGACATACAAGCTAGAAATAGTGCAATAATATTCTGGGTTAAAAAAAAAAAACACCCATTTTGAGCCAACTACTAAATTTGCTGCCTTGGCTGCATCAGTCAGTGTGAGATAAAAACTTGATATACTGCAATAATATTCTGGGTTTAAAAAAACACCCATTTTGGCAATATCCCTCATGTGGTGCCTTTGCAGCATTTATCAATGTGAAAGATAAGCTTGAAATAATTCAATAATTTTCTGGGTTTAAAAATACACCAATTTTTGGTAATATCCTACATCTGTGGCCTATGCTGCATTTGTTAGTTTGACATACAAGCTAGAAATACTGCAATAATATTCTGGGTTTTAAAAAAACACCCTTTTCGCGCCAAATACTAAATTTGTGGCCTTGGCTGCATCTGTCAGTGTGAGATACAAGCTTGAAATACTGCAATAATATTCTGTAGTAAAAAAAACACAAATGTTTGGCAATATTCTACATATAGGGCCTATGCTGCATTTGTTAGTGTGACATACAAGCTAGAAATACTGCAATAATATTCTGGGTTTTAAAAAAAACACCCATTTTGGGCCAAATACTACATTTGTAGCCTTTGCTACATATGTCAGTCTGAAATACATGAGTTAGATACTGGTGTTCTATTTTGTTGTTGGCTGCATTTGTCAGTGTGAGATACAAGCTTAATACACTGCAATCATATTCTGGGCTTAAAAAAAACACCCATTTTCGGCAAAATACAAAATTTGCAGCCTTGGCTGCATCTGTCAGTGTGACATACAACCTTGAAATACTAAGGATAAGCGAATGTGACGCACAGGAATGAAGAAAAATCAGGTGGAGGTGCTCCGAAGTAAAGAGGATTCGCCCATCCTCTAGCAATTGAATATATAGAAATAGAAATACTGGGCACTCTCACTTTATGGTGAATCAAACACTTTATTATACATATAATTGGTTAATATGTAAACGCATAGTCATAATAAAACCATCAAATGGACTTGAATAGATTTAATAAAACACAAAAAATACTACCTAAAAGTACAACAATAGAGATAAAAATATATTGTATATTTCCACAATAGGACTAAAATAGTGACCAGTCCATAGAAATAGATGAACAATGGAATCCTGACTGCTTGCTACTAGTGGTCATGTAGCTACAAGCAATGTTATCACAATATAGTTGGAGTCCACACTTTATATTCTCTTTAAGAAGATTTAGGGTGCTACAATCATACATACTCGCGGCGTCCCGCTTTTACTCACTGTGCAGTGTAATTTTCTTTGTCGGTAAACTTGCGATCCAAGCACTCTTCACTACTCCTGCCGTAGTTGTATATTTCCAAGGCTTTCGTTCCGGTGTCACTGCGGTCCTGTGGTTGCCGCTCCGTAGTTACTTAGCGCCGGCAAGCCCTGGGACTCACAGTGCCTTTCCCCACGTCGGCTGTCCTGCGACACGATACCTTGTATCCTCATGCTCTGCGTTTGTAGCCGCCGGCGTGTCAGGGCTTAGTAAGTTACGGAATCCTTGGGTAATTTAAAGTACAACCCAGCCTTGGTAATTCCAGCATATACGTCTTATGATTGATCAGGGGGTCTCTTCAACAAACGCGTTTCGGGGTACTTTGCCCTTTCCTCAGTGGTAGTGACTCCCCCACAAATGTCTGCTTTTATAGAGCCATAATGATTCGAATTGCTCAAACTGGTGTTGATCCTCCTGATTTTCCTCAAAAGCTGGTACGGATGTTAGTCCATTTCTTGTGGATTTCAACCTAATTATCCATAAAAACTCATTCATTAAAACTAAATTCTCCTTTATACACATTAGTATTCGACAACCCCTATATATTCAATACAATCATGGGCTAGTGTACTATTACTTTATTCGCCCTATTTTCTTTCAACCACAATAACCTGAAGACATTCCTGCGGTATCTATGTAGTTTAGGTTTATTCATTATTAATCGGAGGGAAGTTATATATAGATCTCTCCATTATTCCCCCTATCAGATGTATATGTCCAAGTATAATAACTTTGAAATAAACCAGCACTAGATTGATACAGATTACACTTTTCTTTGTTCCCAGAGACTGGAAAAGAGGCTTTTAACCCCCTAATAACCGAATCCAATGTTATACTTAATCTCTCACTCTTCAATGTCCTAGTGTGCAAATGTCTTATGGGGACCATATTCATTATTCACACGTTCCCAACGGAAAATCATTTTTCATTACTTTATTTATTTGCTCTTTTTATTTTTAATATATTAATTTATTTTATTTTTCGATACATTTTTTTCATTTTTTTCGATACATTTTTTTCTTCTCAACTATTTTATTGTTCTTCATCATTTAGAATCAAGGGTGGATTCAATCTTCCCAAAGTGGGGATAACCAATACAACTTGAGAGACAGACCACAATCACACAGGGAGCAACAGGATTTCAAAACACAGAATATAGGGAAACATCAACAACCACACAACCAACACAATCACAACACGAGATATCACGACGGAGAAAGGGGAAGGTACGTAGAGGAAGGAGGAAGTGAAAGATACCATCACAGATAGTAGAATCACAGGTGATTAACGACTCCATTATAAATTTGAGCTCAATTACACTAACTAATGTCCAAAAACATCTCCTGAATAAAGGCCTAAAATTTGCCCCAACAGAAAAACTTAATAAATTCACAACCTTTATAGGGGTAGAGAAATTTATACGGCGGCTATGCCTTAAAAAATATTTTGCGAAAAATCCAATTGAGAAGGAAATAGAGAACAATACCCAGAGGGAGAAATACATACATACTAAACTGAAAAACCGTTCCAAAAAATACCCAAGATACGAAATTAGCCATGAAATGGCGACATTTAAAGAAAGTGTGGAGAATAACCTGCGCAGGATAAAAGATACTAATAAATATAGACGCAAGAATCTAACGGAGGGAGAAATTGGCACTTTAAAGCAACTACAGAAGGACAATAGGATTATCATCCGCCCAGCCGACAAAGGGGGGTCAATAGTTGTACAAGATGTAGAACAATACAATCAGGAATGCCATAGACAACTATCTGATAAGGACACATATAATAAATTAACGAAAGACCCTACAGGTGACTTCTTTATGGGACTAACTGACTTAGTGGAAGATGGCAAACTGAAAGGGATTTTAACAGATAATAAATATAATTTTATATTGAATAAACACCCTAGAATACCGGTATTTTATTGTATACCGAAGGTGCATAAGGACATGAATAACCCACCAGGGCGCCCCATAGTTTCAGGGATAGAGTCACTAACGTGCAATCTATCTAAATATATTGACGTCTTATTGCAACCAACGGTTAAAAAGATTGCTTCATACACAAAAGACTCGACACAAATAATAACGACTGTAGAAAATATGGAATTTGAAGATGACTGGTGGATGGGCACATTGGATGTCCAATCCCTATACACTGTTATTAACCACGACCAAGGAAAACGAGCAGTTGAGTACCAATTAAGATGAGAAGGAAGGCTAAAGGAGGAACAAATTAATTTTTTAATTCAAAGCATAGATTTTATATTAACGCATAATTATTTTAATTTTGAAACCGATTTTTACCTACAAACCCAAGGCACAACCATGGGCACCAGGTTTGCCCCCAGTTATGCAAATCTGTTTATGGCAGATTGGGAGGAACGCACCATTACCCCCCGACTGGGGGTGGACCTGGTGCTGTGGCACAGGTATATAGACGACTTGCTTTTTATTTGGAAATCGGGTAAGGAATCTTTGGAGAACTTTTTAGGGGCGATTAATTGCAATTATCTTAATTTAAAATTCACCCATACTATTAGTAAGGAGACACTAGAATTTTTAGACTTAAAACTTTCTGTAGAGGATAAGGTATTAAAAAGCTGTACTTATATGAAACCCACCATGAGAAACAGTTATATTCTATATAACAGCTGCCACTTACCTAGTTGGCTGATCAACATACCGCAGGGCCAGTTCCAAAGAATAAAGCGAAATTGCTCATCAGAAGAACAATTTGAGAAAGAAGCAAAAAAGATGAAAGAGGCATTTTTAGAAAAAAATTACCCAGAGGAATTAATAACTGGATCCTTGAACAAAGTGAGAGACATGAGAAGGGAAGATTTCTTTTTAGAAAAGGTGAAGAGTAAAGATGGGGAAAAGGAAGAGATAAGGATTATTTTACCATTCAACGATGAGTATAGGAGGATCCAAAGGATAATAGGGAGGCATTAGTAGTTATTAAAAAAGGACAAAATAATAGGCCCCCTAATTCCAGAAAAACCTCGGATAACCTTCACTAAAGCCCCCAGTTTAGGCAATAAGGTTGCCCCGTCAATAAAAAGAGGAGATAAAGAAAGTACCGCTCTACAAAATTGGCTGAATATGGAGGGTTTCCATAGATGTGGGAAATGTGGGAATTGTAGGATAACTTCTTTCCCTCGGAAGACAATAGAGATTATATCCTCGGTTAATAAACATAAACATACAATAAAAGATTTTTTAACATGCAACTCTGATAATGTTATATATATTATTGAGTGCCCATGTGGGCGCCAATATGTTGGGAGAACAAAAAGACTTTTAAAAAAACGCATCTCCGAACATATTACGAATATTAAAAAGGGCCTAGAGACACACACACTGTCTAAACATTTTAAGCTGATGCATAATAAAAATCCTGCAGGTATTAAATTCGCAGCAATCGATAAGGTGGACAAAGGATGGAGAGGAGGGGACCACATAAGTAAAATGTCCAGACTATAGTCCCAACGAATATATGAATTGAACACACTGATGCCAGGTGGATTGAATGCAGAGTTCGAGTTGTTTGGATTTCTGTGAAAATTGGTGGATGTCGCCGGTGGACGGCAAAACCCTTGCAGGTTTTCTCTCTCCTGGGGGGTTCGACCTTTCGCGGGGGACCTCCACCCGTCATCTTATCCCCACTTTGGGAAGATTGAATCCACCCTTGATTCTAAATGATGAAGAACAATAAAATAGTTGAGAAGAAAAAAATGTATCGAAAAAAATGAAAAAAATGTATCGAAAAATAAAATAAATTAATATATTAAAAATAAAAAGAACAAATAAATAAAGTAATGAAAAATGATTTTCCATTGGGAACGTGTGAATAATGAATATGGTCCCCATAAGACATTTGCACACTAGGACATTGAAGAGTGAGAGATTAAGTAGCATTGAGAATAACATTGGATTCGGTTATTAGGGGGTTAAAAGCCTCTTTTCCAGTCTCTGGGAACAAAGAAAAGTGTAATCTGTATCAATCTAGTACTGGTTTATTTCAAAGTTATTATACTTGGATATATACATCTGATTGGGGTAATAATGGAGAGATCTATATATAACTTGTCCCTCAAATCCCTCCGATTAATAATGAATAAACCTAAACTACATAGATACCGCAGGAATGTCTTCAAGTTATTGTGGTTGAAAGAAAATAGGGTGAATAAAGTAATAGTACACTAGCCCATGATTGTATTGAATATATAGGGGTTGTCAAATACTAAAGTGTATAAAGGAGAATTTAGTTTTAATGAATGAGTTTTTATGGATAATTAGGTTGAAATCCACAAGAAATGGACTAAAATCCATACCAGCTTTTGAGGAAAATCAGGAGGATCAACACCAGTTTGAGCAATTTGAATCATTATGGCTCTATAAAAGCAGACATTTGTGGGGGAGTCACTACCACTGAGGAAGGGGCAAAGTACCCCGAAACGCGTTTGGTGAAGAGACCCCCTGATCAATCATAAGAAGTATATGCTGGAATTACCAAGGCTGGGTTGTACTTTAAATTACCCAAGGATTCCGTAACTTACTAAGCCCTGACACGCCGGCGGCTACAAACGCAGAGCATGAGGATACAAGGTATCGTGTCGCAGGACAGCAGACGTGGGGAAAGATACTGTGAGTCCCAGGGCTTGCCGGCTCTAAGTAACTACGGAGTGGCAGCCACAGGACCGCAGTGACACCGGAACGAAAGCCTTGGAAATATACAGCTACGGCAGGAGTAGTGAGGAGTGCTTGGATCGCAAGTTTACCGACAAAGAAAATTACACTGCACAGTGAGTAAAAGCGGGATGCCGCGAGTATACTCACCCAGGTGAATCATATTGATTGTAGCACCCTAAATCTTCCTAAAGAGAATATAAAGTGTGGACTCCAACTATATAGTAGCAAGCAGTCAAGATTCCATTGTTCATCTATTTCTTTATTAATTCTATTCAAGTCCATTTGATGGTTTTATTATGATTATGCGTTTACATATTAACCAATTATATGTATGATAAAGTGTTTGATTCACCATAAAGTGAGAGTGCCCAGTATTTCTATTTCTAAGCTTGAAATACTGCAATAATATTCTGGGTCTAAAAAAACACCCGTTTTGGGTAAAATACAAAATTTGCAGCCTTGGCTGCATTTTTCAGCGTGAGATACAAGCTTGATATACTGCAATAATATTCTGGGTTTGAAAAAACACACATTTTTGGCAATATCCTACATCTGGTGCCTTTGCAGCATCTGTCAGTGTGAAAGACAAGCTTGAAATAATTCAATAATTTTCTGAGTTTAAAAAAAACACAAATTTTTGGCAATATCCTACATCTGTGGCCTATGCTGCATTTGTTAGTTTGACATACAAGCTAGAAATACTGCAATAATATTCTGGGTTTTAAAAAAACACCCTTTTCGCTCAAAATACTAAATTTGTGGCCTTGGCTGCATCTGTCAGTGTGAGATACAAGCTTGAAATACTGCAATAATATTCTATGTTAAAAAAACACACATTTTTGGCAATATTATACATATTGGGCCTATGCTGCATTTGTTAGTGTGACATACAAGCTAGAAATACTGCAATAATATTCTGGGTTTTAAAAAAACACCCATTTGGGGCCAAATACTACATTTGTAGCCTTTGCTACATATGTCAGTCTGAAATACATGAGTTAGATACTGGTGTTCTATTTTGTTGTTGGCTGCATTTGTCAGTGCGAGATACAAGCTTGATACACTGCAATCATATTCTGGGTTTGAAAAAAACCCAATTTTTGGCAATATCCTACATCTGGTGCCTTGGCTGCATCTGTCAGTATGACATACAAGCTAGAAATACTGCAATAATATTCTGGGTTTTAAAAATAGCACACATTTTGCGCCAAATACTAAATTTGCGACACTCCCTGTCTCAAGCCCTGTCTCTGGTGATGAAGGAGCTGGCAGACATTAAGATGGAGGTACACCAAATGGGATCCCGAGTTGATTCGGTCGAAACTCCCAGATTGCCATTACAGAGCACAGCAGGGGATTGCAAGCTCAAATGAAGGCTCTACGCTCACAACTGAATAATGCTTACCTTAGCCTGGAGGATCATGAGAATAGGGGATGGCAAAACAATGTAAGAATCAGGGGGATCCCTGAGTCTATCCCCACTGAAGAACATTCAAAGTGTGTTTGTCGAATCTTTTCAACGTTGGTGGGGCAGACTCATGCAATCGCCATTACAATTGAGAGGGGCCCATAGGGCTCTGAGGCCCAAACCCGCGGATGGTGACCCACCAAGGAACACAGTCTGCGCACTCCTAAATTACCTGGACACAGCGGAGATCCTCAAAAAGGCAAAAGGAGGACATTCTCATGGACACTCACAAAATCCTGATTTTCCAGGATTTGGCGGCTAGTATGCTTGCTAAACGGAGGGTACTGCGCCCTTTGACGGCAGAACTGAGAGCTAAAAAGCTACCTATGAGATGGCTCTTTCCCTTCGGGCTAAGTACCTCAATTAAAGGCCGATAATACAATCCTCCTGCCGAGGATCTGGGAGGCTCTTGAGATAGCGCCTATGGACATACCATCATGGTTACCAGCAACCACCGCAGAAGAGCTCCCTCATCTGCCTTCACTTGCGTCCCGGGGCGCTTACGTCTAAGGCCAAAGTGGCAAGGAAGAAACAGGCCTCCATGGACTGAAAACTAGCTATAGAAGTTATAGTCGCATAATCCACATATTCGCATACTGTTGGGTTCATGTTATAGTTATTATAACTGAAGTTGCCTTACTTGGACTGACGCTTTGTACAATCAGTTGCAGAGTGTGTGCCCGGCTGAATACCGGGGGTGCCGGTCGGGAGGGAGAGACTGCCTGAGCCGGCGTATCTCTCTTACCGACCTGTTTTTTCCCTCATGTGGGGGCAGCTCTCTCCCTTCGGACCTGTAGCAGTCCATATCTTTTGATGCGAGTAGGCCTTGTATGGCCTTTATACTGGTCGGGTGTGTGTGGAGTCCCTGGTCGCATCGGGCTCTACCACTGATGGCCCCCCCCCCCCCCGACTCTATTCTACTTGTTTGTCATTGCACTATTGCACAGATTTGCACCGTTAGAGCCTCAGCACTCTTTTTCATTTTATGTTTATATCAACACTTACCCCTGTCTCCCACCAAGTGTCGACCTACATGCTAATGTCCCTGAGATGGCTGTGCTGGCTGCCAGCTGACTAATAATATGGCTGAAATAACTGTTTGCACACTTGATGTTAATGGAATGAAGATCGCTCAGAAGAGAAGTCAAGTATACCACACCCTTAAAAGGAAAAATGCTGACATACTCTTTTTACAAGAGACTCACTTTAGACATCAACGTGTCCCTAGTATGAGTGGGAGGACCTTCCCTGTCTGGTACCATTCTACTTACTCCTCAGCTGCTAGGGGAGTTTCTATTGGCATAAGCAAAAATATACCATTTATCTTGACAGCTAAAATGGAGGACCCTCTGGGTAGATACCTGTTTGTTAAAGGGAAAGTCCTTAACAAAACTATCACTTTGGTAAACTTATACGCCCCGAATGTTAAGCAGATCCTGTGGTTTGTAAAGATGTTGAGCACCCTCCAGGATTTCGTGGAGGGCTTACTGATATTGGGGGGAGATTTCAACCTAGCCATTGATCACAGCATAGACTCCACCTCAAAAATCCAGATTCTCTCTCTAAAAAACAATTACGTAGACTGCAGCTGCCTCTCTCTCCTGCGTATCCAGATGGGAGGGATTGTATGTTCTTTTCCCAGGTACATGTTACCTATCATAGACTAGACTACATCTACAGTCATGTGAAAAAATTAGGACACCCTTTGAAAGCATGTGGTTTTTTGTAACATTTTTAATAAAAGGTTATTTCATCTCCGTTTCAACAATACAGAGAGATTAAAGTAATCCAACTAAACAAAGAAAACTGAAGAAAAGTCTTTTCAAGATCTTCTGTAAATGTCATTCTACAAAAATGCCTATTTTAACTGAGGAAAAAGATAGGACACCCTTGCCCCTAATAGCGAGTGTTACCTCCTTTGGCTGAAATAACTGCAGTGAGACGGTTCTTGTAGCCATCTACCAGTCTTCGACATCGGTCTGAGGAAATTTTACCCCACTCCTCAATGCAGAACTTTTTCAGCTGTGAGATGTTTGAGGGGTTTCTTGCACGTACAGCCCTTTTCAAGTCACCCCACAGCATCTCAATGGGATTCAAATCTGGACTTTGACTTGGCCATTCCAGGACTCTCCATTTCTTCTTTTTCAGCCAATCTTTGGTTGATTTACTAGTATGTTTTGGGTCATTGTCATGTTGCATGGCCCAGTTCCGCTTCAGCTTTAATTTTCTAACTGATGGTCTCACATGTTCTTCAAGCACCTTCTGATACACAGTAGAATTCATTGTGGATTCTATGATGGTGAGCTGACCAGGTCCTGCTGCAGCAAAGCAGCCCCAAACCATGACACTTCCACCTCCATGCTTCACAGTTGGTATGAGGTTCTTTTCTTGGAATGCTGTGTTTGGTTTACGCCAAACATGTCCTCTGCTGTTGTGTCCAAATAATTCAATTTTGGACTCATCTGTCCAAAGAACATTATTCCAGAAGTCCTGGTCTTTGTCAACTTTATCTCTGGCAAATATCAGTCTGGCCTCGATGTTTCTCTTGGAAAGCAAAGGTTTCCTCCTTGCACACCTCCCATGCAAGTTAAACTTGTACAGTCTCTTTCTGATTGTAGAGGCATGTACTTCTACATCAACAGTAGCCAGAGCCTGCTGTAGTTCTCGAGATGACACTTTAGGGTTTTTGGAGACCTCTTTTAGCATCTTGCGGTCTGCTCTTGGGGTGAACTTGCTGGGGCGACCAGTCCTGGGCATGTTGGCAGTTGTTTTGAAAGCCCTCCACTTGTAGACTATCTTCCGGACAGTGGAATGGCTGATTTCAAAATCTTTTGAGATCTTTTTAAATCCCTTCCCAGACTCATAGGCTGCTACAATCTTTTTTCTGAAGTCCTCTGACAGCTCTTTTGCTCTCACCATGGTGCTCACTCTCACTTCAACAGTCAGGAGCACACCAAACTAAATGTCTGAGGTTTAAATAGGGCAAGCCTCATTCAACATGCAGAGTAACGATCTACTAATTATGTGCACCTGGTGTGATATACCTGTGTGAGATCTGAGCCAATTTAAGAGGGAATACATGTGAGGGTGTCCTATCTTTTTCCTCAGTTAGAATAGGCATTTTTGTAGAATGACATTTACAGAAGATCTTGAAAAGACTTTTCTTCAGTTTTCTTTGTTTAGTTGGATTACTTTAATCTCTCTGTATTGTTGAAACGGAGATGAAATAACCTTTTATTAAAAATGTTACAAAAAACCACATGCTTTCAAAGGGTGTCCTAATTTTTTCACATGACTGTATATGTCCAACAACTCGCTCACTTCTGTGATAAAAGCGGAAATTGGGAATTCCACAGTCTCTGACCATGCCCCGATTAAAGTTAAGTGGAAACTGAAAGATTTGCCCCCAAAAGACTGGACGTGGCGTCTTAACACCACACTTCTAGAAGACGAGACTAACAGGGCTCAGATAGAACAGAAGATCCTAAACTATTTCAATGAAAATGATAGACTTCAAACCCCCATGCCCATGATTTGGGAGGCCCACAAGGCAGTTATTAGGGCAGAACTGATTAGCCTAGGCTCCAGAGTAAATAAGCAAAGAGCTCAGAATTTAAATTCCCTACTGACACAGATCTCTACCCTAGAAACCTTACACAAAATAAAACAGACTGGTGAAGTGCAATGTACACTTAGGGCGTTGCGACACCAGGTCAAAGACCTGTTAAATATTAAAACGGCCAAAATAATGCAAGCACTTTGCTTCAAATATTTATTCCATGGGGACAAGGGTTCTAAGGTGATGACTAGTCTCTTAAGAGCTCAAAAGAGCAACACTTTTATCCAAGCTATTAAAACTAAAGAAGGTAAAAAACTCACCACAACGTCGGATATCGTGAGTGAATTCTGTAGTTTTTGCTCGTCACTATATAATCTGGACAAAGAGAAAAGGAAAGCAGATTCTAGTCAACAAGACCCAGGTGAATTTATAGATGTCTTCCTTAGATCCATTACGATACCCACCTTGTCATTAGACGATAAGTCGAAATTGCTGCAACCCTTTACAAGTGAGGAGGTAGATAAGATCCTTAGCTCTATTCCAACGGGCAAAAGCCCAGGACCAGATGGCTATCCCATTTATTACTATAAGAAATACAAACGTATCTTGACCCCATACTTTGTGAGACTTTGTAATGACCTGCTGCAGGGCTCTGTCCTCTCTGCTCAAGCCCAAGAAGCGCATATTACCATCATCCACAAGGAAGGGAAATATCAAGAGTTATGCGGTAGTTACAGACCCATATCTCTCCTAAATACATATTTGAAATGGTGGGCCAAGCTGCTAAGTCACAGGATTATTTCACTGCTCCCCAGCCTTATAGGTAGGGAACAGGTGGGTTTTGTCTTGGGCAGGGAGGGTAGACATAATGTTAGTAGAGTCTTACATGCGGTTTCTTATGCCCACTCTAAAAAGATGCCCCTAGTTCTGCTAGGAACTGACGCAGAAAAAGCGTTCGACAGGGTGGGTTGGAAATGTATGCGGAAAACCCTGGAAGCCTTTGGATTCCCAGATAGGTTTGTACAGGCAATATTCATTATGTACTCTCCCCATCGGCCCGTATACTGGTGAATAATACACTGTCAGACTCCTTTAGCATTGGGAATGGTACCAAACAGGGATGCCCACTTTCTCCTTCACTCTTTGTACTAGCCATGGAAACGTTACTGCTAAAATTCAGGCAATCCCCTAATATTAGTGGATTGAGAATAAATACATTTGAACACAAAATGGCAGTGTTTGCTGACGATTTGTTAATGTTTATCTCAAACCATAGCCATGCCATGTGTATTGGATATCTTTGAGGCATTCGGTAAAGCATCTAATTTCAATATAAACTTTGACAAATCAGAGGCTTTAGGGATCTCTGTCTCCCCTCCCCAGTTGAGGAGAATAAGAGATATGACCCCCTTTAAATGGCCCGCTAAAGCAATCAAGTATCTGGGGATTATGATACCTGCTAACTTAACTCAACTATACCCCCGTATTAGCTAAGATACAGTCTACTTTAACAGAGTTCTCAAAGAAAATGCTATCATGAATATGAAGAAAAAATGCACTAGTCACATTCATCCTTCCACAATTGTTATACCTATTTCAATCTCTCCCGATATCCATACCTAACACATTCCAAACCAAATTGAGATCGGTTTTTGGGAAATTTCTCTGGGATGGTAAAAAAAGCTAGATTACCCTACTCGCTTCTCACTAGGAAAAAGAAACAAGGGGGTATCTCTCTACCAGATGTTAACATGTATATGGAAGCCATACACTTAGAAAGATGGTTGGCATTGACTCAACCTGAGCCGGCCCTATACATGTTGACATGGAAAAATCCCTGCTAGGGAGACAAAGATAATTCCTGCTATGGTGTGAAGCACCATTACCGAGTCAACAGGATCTACCATACGATCTAATCAGAAGCACAATACATGGATGTCAAAATTCAAGCGAGCTGAATATGGGAAAGAATAAACTGTCCCCCCTAATCTCCCTCCATATACTACCACAGGTACTTGCTAGACGCCCCCTGGAAACCACAAAAATCTGGTCGTCTGTTGCTCATCTTAGACCTGGTGAGTTACACCGCTCCAAAGCTAGTAGAGATTTCTATAGAGATATAACCGGTAATGCTCACTCGCCAGGGGATATCCTACAAATCTTAGCCAACTCTCATGGATTCTCTAATTGTATTAGAATTCAAGAAAACTCCTTCAAAGCGACATCCAGGTAGTACAGAACCCCAGAATTTCTCCACCGGATAAACTTATCTCCCTCAGACAAATGTTGGCGATGCTCATCAGGTGTTGGGAACATCTCACACATTTGGTGGTTTTGCCCCAAGATGAAAGTGTTCTGGTCAGATATCGAAAGTATAATCAATAAAATATGCCCTGATAAGGTAAAACTATCAGCTCCGTTAGTTCTGCTCTGGTTGCCTGAAGTGGGCTTTAGGCCCAGCAAATCAAATTTGGCCACTCATGATCACCGCAGCAAAACTACTAGTCCCGCTGCTGTGGAAGGAGACAAATCCCCCGACTCTATCATTGTGGTATGAAAAGATGATATACCTCTGCCACATGGAAGAGTTAATTAGCTGGGAGAACAAAACTAGAAAGGCTTTCTTTAAAGTATGGCAACCATGGTTAACACATATAAAGGAAAAGTGGGAACTTGATACAAAAAGATGAGGCCTGATTCGTATAATAGATGTTCCAAGAGCTACTCGTCTATACAGGGATCATAACCATATTATAAGTGCATACTGTATAAGAACTGGGTCGACAATTAAATGTTCCTCCCTCTCTCTACCCCCCCCCCCCCCCGCCCATCCCTTTTTCTTTCCATTTCCCTCCCTCTCTGAAATTTGTCACTAACTTTTACTTTTATATCACATGTATACCTTGGTGATTAGCGTTATGTTCATTGTATTGCTGAAGAAGAAGACCTGTATCCCATGTTCCCTGTGTTGTCAGGCGTCTAGAGTCTGAAGGTTTTGCATAAGATTATTTTTGTATGTGGGAATGGTTCATTAATTCATGATTGTACGATGATAATGACAATTGTCTTTTTGTCATACTGAACTACCTCTGTATACTATATGTGTATGCTTACTTTTTTTTCTCACAAAACTAGCTGCATTTGTCAGTGCGACATACAAGCTAGAATTACTGCAATAATATTCTGGGTTCAAAAAATCACCCATTTTTTTTTTCAAGACCCTACATCTGGTGCTTTTGCAGCATCTGTCAGTGTGACATACAAGCTAGAAATACTGCAATTATATTCTGGGTTTAAAAAAACAACTATTTTGGGCAATACCCTACATCTGAGGCCTATACTACATTTGTTAGTGTGACATACAAGCTTGAAATACTATAGCTTGCTGAATTTTCCAAGTGCTGATTTTATAAGTGCATTGGAGATATTCAGGAGACTAACGTTTCTACTGTAGCAGAACTTCAGTGGTGTTTCTGGTGGATACTCATACACTGTGTTTCAAAACAGGTAAGGAATTTGTTAGACAGGTTATCACTACTGTCTGATTGCAAATGAGCATAGGCGAGTAAGGTGTTAAATTGCTGTTGGGGAAGGAGCTTTTGTGGGAGTGTGTGTATATATAGCAGCATAGCATTAGCTTGCCTAATTTTATAAGTCAGGCAAAAAAGGCGATAAGGCATTCTTCAGATACATAAATGAAAAAAGGAAACTAAAACAAGGAATTACAAAATTAAATACAAAAGAAGGAAGGTATATGGAAGAAGATAAAGAACTAGCTGACTGCCTCAATGAATACTTCTGTTCAGTTTTTACAAAAGAAAATTAAGGAAAAGGACCTCAGTTAGGAAAGAAGACTAATGAATTCTTTGATGCATGTGTCTTTACAGAGTCAGCTGTCTAAAATTAATACAAATAAGTCACAGGGACCTGATGGGATACTCCAAAAGCTATTAAAAGAGCTCAGCAATGAACTAGCAAAACCATTAACAGATTTATTTAACCAATCACTGGCAACAGGAGTCGTCCCAGAAGACTGGAAATTAGCAAATGTTGTGCCCATTCACAAGAAAGGTAGTAGGGAGGAATGGGGCAACTAGGCCAGTAAGCCTGACATCAATAGTGGGGATTTAGGGGTCAATATTTCAGAAGACTTAAAGGTAGGCAGACAATGTCATAGAGCAGCAGGAAATGCTAGCAAAATGCTTGGGTGCATAGGGAGAGGAATTACCAGTAGAAAGAGAGAGGTGTTCATGCCGCTCTACAGAGCACAAGTGAGACCTCATTTGGAGTATTTTGCTCAGTACTGGAGACCATATCTCCAGAAGGACATTAATACTTTGGAGAGAGTTCAGAGAAGAGCTACTAAACTGGTACATGGATTGAAGGATAAAACTTACCAGGAAAGATTAAAGGACCTTAACATGTATAGCTTGGAAGAAAGACGAGACAGGGGATATGATAGAAACTTTCAAATACATAAAGGGAATCAACAAGGTAAAAGAGGAGAGAATATTTAAAAGAAGAAAAACTGCTACAAGAGGACATAGTTTTAAATTAGAGGGGCAAAGGTTTAAAAGTAATATCAGGAAGTATTACTTTACTGAGAGAGTAGTGGATGCATGGAATAGCATTCCTGCAGAAGTGGTAGCTGCAAATATAGTAAAGGAGTTTAAGCATGCATGGGATAGGCATAAGGCCATCCTTCATATAAGATAGGGCCAGGGGCTATTCTATTCATAGTATTCAATATATTGGGCAGACTAGATGGGCCAAATGGTTCTTATCTGCCGACACATTCTATGCTACAATAGTATTCTGGGTTAAAAAAAAACTGCCATTTTAGAACAAATACTAAATTTGCGGACTTGGCTGCATATGTCAGAGTGAGATACAAGCTTGAAATACTGTTTTTGGCAATATCCTACATCTGGGGCCTAGCTGCATTTGTTAGTTTTATATACAGGCTATAAATACTGCAATAATATTCTGGGTAATATTCTGGGTTTAAAAAAAAACACCCATTTATGGCAATATTCTACATCTGGGGCCTATGTTGTATTAGTTAGTGTGACATACAAGCTAGAAATACTGCATTAATATTCTTGGTTTAAAAAAAGCACCCATTTTTGGTCAAATACTAAATTTTGCAGCCTTGGCTGCATCTGTCAGTGTGAGATAAAAGCTTGAAATACTGCAATAATATTCTGGTTATAAAAAAAACACCCATTTTTGGCAATATCCTACATTTGGTGCCTTTGCAGCATTTGTCAGTGTAAAAGAAAAGCTCAATACTTCAATAATTTTCTGGGTTTAAAAAAACACCCATTTTGTGACAAATACTACATTTGCAGCCTTGGCTGTATCTGTAAGTGTGAAATACATGCGTTTGATACTGGTGTTCTATTCTATAAAAAAAAACTATTTTTGGACCAAATATTAAATTAGCAGCATCTGTCAGTGTGAAAGACAATCTTGAAATGCTTCAATAATATTCTGGGTTTAAAAATAACACCCATTTTTGGCAATATCCTACATCTGGGGCCTATGCTGCATTTGTTAGTGTTATACAAGCTAAAAATACTGCAATAATATTTTGAGTTTAGAAAAACACCCATTTTTGGCAATATTTTACATCTGGGGCCTATGTTGCATTTTTTTGTGTGCCATACAAGATATAAATACTGCAATAATATTCTGTGTTTAAAAAAATAACCCATTTTGGGTCAAATACAAAATTTGCAATATCCTGCATCTTGTGCCTATGCTGCATTTGTTAGTGTTATATACAAGCTAGAAAAACTGCAGTAATATTCTAGGTTTGAAAAAACAAAAACAAATTGGGCAACCCTACATCTGGGGCCTATGCTGCATTAGTTACTGTGACATACAAGCTAGAAATCCTGCAATAATATTTTGGGTTAAAAAAAAAAAACATTTTAGGTCAAATACTAAATTTGCAGCCTTGGCTGCATATGTTAGTGTGAGATACAACTTAATATACTGCAATAATATTCTGGGTTTAAAAAAAAACACCCATTTTTGGCAATATCCTACATCTGGGGCCTATGCTGCATTTGTTAGTGTGACATACAAGCTTGAAATACTTCAATAATTTTCTGGGTTTAAAAATAAACACAAATTTTTGGCAATATCCTACATCTGGGGCCTATGCTGCATTTGTTAGTGTTATATACAAGCTAAAAATATTGCAATAATATTCTGGGTAAAAAAAAAACACACCAATTTTGGGTCGAATACTAAATTTGCGGCCTTGGCTGCATTTGTGAGTGTGAGATACAAGCTTGAAATACTGCAATAATATTCTGGGTTTAGAAAAACACCCATTTTTGGCAATATTTTACATCTGGGGCCTATGCTGCATTTTTTAGTGTGACATACAAGATAGAAATACTGCAATAATATTCTGGGTTAAAAAGATCACCCATTTTGGGTCAAATACAAAATTTGCGGCCTTGGCTGCATCTGTCAGTGTGAGATAAAAGCTTGAAATACTGCAATAATATTCTGGGTTTAAAAAAACAAAATTTTTTGGCAATATCCTACACTGGTGCCTTTGCAGCATTTGTCAGTGTAAAAGAAAAGCTCAATACTTCAATAATTTTCTGGGTTTAAAAATACAATTCCCAATTTAGCAATTCTCTAAATTAGTGGTTTATGCTGTATCAGACCTCCTTTAAATCTATCCCTAAAAGGGTATATAAGATTCAAGGTGCACATAGGGTCATTCTCAATAACTTCACACACACGCTACTGTGCATATCCCAGTCTAATTCTGTCTGTAAACGTATACCTGTCACCCAGCGCCTAAATAATAGGCCTCAAATTTATAGTCAGCTAAATCTGTAGTTACAGCTGTGCCTGTATTAGTGTAATACGGTACCTAAATAGATAGCCAGATAGTGTTAGGTGTCTGTAAAAAAAGGCCTGAATTTGAATTCAATACATTGGGCCAAATAATATTTTTGTTGTTGTGGTGAACAATAACAATGAGGAAAACATCTAATAAAGGACACGGACGCGGACATGGTCGTGGTGGTGTTAGTGGACCCTCTGGTGCTGGGAGAGGACGTGGCCGTTCTGCCACAGCCACACGTCCTAGTGCACCAACTACCTCAGGTCCCAGTAGCCGCCATAATTTACAGCGATATTTGGTGGGGCCCAATGCCGTTCTAAGGATGGTAAGGCCTGAGCAGGTACAGGCATTAGTCAATTGGGTGGCCGACAGTGGATCCAGCACGTTCACATTATCTCCCACCGAGTCTTCTGCAGAAAGTTATGCAGCAGTCTCTTATGCTGTTTGAAGATTCTGCTGGCAGGGTTTCCCAAGGGCATCCACCTAGCCCTTCCCCAGCGGTGGAAGACATAGAATGCACTGACGCACAACCACTTATGTTTCCTGATGATGAGGACATGGGAATACCACCTCAGCACGTCTCTGATGATGACGAAACACAGGTGCCAACTGCTGCATCTTTCTGCAGTGTGCAGACTGAACAGGAGGTCAGGGATTAAGACTGGGTGGAAGACGATGATGCAGGGGACGATGAGGTCCTAGACCCCACATGGAATGAAGGTCGTGCCACTGACTTTCACAGTTCGGAGGAAGAGGCAGTGGTGAGACCGTGCCAACAGAGTAGCAAAAGAGGGAGCAGTGGGCAAAAGCAGAACACCCACCGCCAAGAGACTCCGTCTGCTACTGACCGCCGCCATCTGGGACCGAGCACCCCAAAGGCAGCTTCAAGGAGTTGCCTGGCATGGCACTTCTTCAAACAATGTGCTGACGACAAGACCCGAGTGGTTTGCACGCTGTGCCATCAGAGCCTGAAGCGAGGCATTAACGTTCTGAACCTTAGCACAACCTGCATGACCAGGCACCTGCATGCAAAGCATGAACTGCAGTGGAGTAAACACCTTAAAAACAAGGAAGTCACTCAGGCTCCCCCTGCTACCTCTTCTGCTGCTGCCGCCTCGGCCTCTTCTGCTTCTGTCGCCTCGGCCTCTTCCTCCGCCTCTGGAGGAACGTTCGCACCTGCCGCCCAGCAAACAGGGGATGTACCACCAACACCACCACCTCCGTCACCAAGCATCTCAACCATGTCACACGGCAGCGTTCAGCTCTCCATCTCACAAACATTTGAGAGAAAGCGTAAATTCCCACCAAGCCACCCTCGATCCCTGGCCCTGAATGCCAGCATTTCTAAACTACTGGCCTATGAAATGCTGTCATTTAGGCTGGTGGACACAGACAGCTTCAAACAGCTCATGTCGCTTGCTGTCCCACAGTATGTTGTTCCCAGCCGGCACTACTTCTCCAAGAGAGCCGTGCCTTCCCTGCACAACCAAGTATCCGATAAAATCAAGTGTGCACTGCGCAACGCCATCTGTGGCAAGGTCCACCTAACCACAGATACGTGGACCAGTAAGCACGGCCAGGGACGCTATATCTCCCTAACTGCACACTGGGTAAATGTAGTGGCAGCTGGGCCCCAGGCGGAGAGCTGTTTGGCGCTCGTCCTTCCGCCGCCAAGGATCGCAGGGCAACACTCCTACGCAGCTTCCTCCTCCTCTTCTTCCACCTGCTCATCCAGTCAGCCACACACCTTCACCACCAACTTCAGCACAGCCCGGGGTAAACGTCAGCAGGCCATTCTGAAACTCATATGTTTGGGGGACAGGCCCCACACCGCACAGGAGTTGTGGCGGGGTATAGAACAACAGACTGACGAGTGGTTGCTGCTGGTGAGCCTCAAGCCCGGCCTGGTGGTGTGCGATAATGGGCGAAATCTCGTTGCAGCTCTGGGACTAGCCGGTTTGACGCACATCCCTTGCTAGGCGCATGTGCTGAATTTGGTGGTGCAGAAGTTCATTCACAACTACCCCGACATGTCAGAGCTGCTGCATAAAGTGCGGGCCGTCTGTTCGCGCTTCCGGTGTTCACATCCTGCCGCTGCTCGCCTGTCTGCGCTACAACGTAACTTCGGCCTTCCCGCTCACCGCCTCATATGCGACGTGCCCACCAGGTGGAACTCCACCTTGCACATGCTGGACAGACTGTGCGAGCAGCAGCAGGCCATAGTGGAGTTTCAGCTGCAGCACGCACGGGTCAGTCGCACTGCGGAACAGCACCACTTCACCACCAATGACTGGGCCTCCATGCGGTATATCACACCCAAAAATTGGGTAATTTCACCTGAAAATGTAACAGACAAATTAATTAATTATTTTTGAACTGTCTACTAGGTAGAGCAGGGGTCTATCACAGCCAAAAGGTGTTGAATGTCACCCTAAAATGTGAAAGAAAAATTTGTGAAATTTATTAAGTTGTCAACTAACCTGACAAATTAGTGATTTTTTTTACTGTCTATTATGTATAGCAGTGGTATATCACACCCAAAAAGTGGTGAATTTCATCCAAAAATGTAACAGACATGTTAGCAATTTTTTTTAACCTGTCTACTAGGTAGAGCAGTGGTATAGCACACCCAAAAATTGGTAAATTTCACCCGAAAATAAAACAGACAAATTAGTTAAATTACATAAAATAAAATATGTACAAATAAAAAAAATTCTGATTTATGAGGTGGAATTCCATATGGATTAGGAGTTTGAGGAGGCGGTGGACATAGCGATGTAGGTGGAAGCAGCGGTGGAGAAGGACGAGGTAGCCAACACTGGTTTTTGGTTTTAAATTTTTAAATATTTTTTTTACCAGGGTATACTCCAAAAGAGTGTGAAATATCCAAAATACAAGAATGAGCAATTGCGTTAAGGCCGGTATACATGTCTATTCTGCACAAGGTACGGACAACTCCTGTGAACATGGTTTCTCCTCCTCTATCTCCTCATCCTCCAACTAGTCATCCTCCAGAACTGTGTCCTGGCTGGACAATTGTGTACCTGGCATTTGTGGGTGCAGGAACCCACTATCGGAGCCACTGGCCGGAAACCCTATGAAATGATCCCTCTTCCTCCTCCTCCTGTGCCACATCCTCTATAAGGAGGCCTAGAAGTGGGATAGTTACACTGAGAACGGCATTATCGGCACTGGCCTTGTTGGTGGAGTACTCGAAATAGCGCAACACAGGTCTCGCATGGAGGCACCGTCATATGTGGTGAAGTGGTGCTGTTCCGCAGAGCTACTCTCCCGTGCGTGCTGAAACTCCACTATCACCTGCTGCTGCTCGCACAATCTGGCCAGCATGTGCAAGGTGGAGTTCCACCTTGTGGGCACGTCGCATATGAGGCGGTGAGCGGGAAGGTAGAAGTTACGCTGTAGCACTGACAGGCAAGCAGCAGGGTGAGAATGCTGAAAGCGCGCACAGACGGCCCGCACTTTATGCAGCAGCTCTGACATATCAGGGTAATTTTTAAGGAATCTCTGCACCACCAAATTCAGCACATGTGCCAGGGAAGGGATGTGCATCAAACTGGCTATACACACAGATAGGAACACTACATAACGTCTTGAGTGCCTAAGAGACTGTATTTTGCAGTGTTGTGCATGATATAGTGTGGTATAGTGGGGCGAATTGGTTATATCTAATAGATAAAATCTGTTTAAAAGGATACGAGTACGTATAATAAAATAATGTGGTATCGTAGGTTCATTTACTCACTTCACGAGGGGGGCGGTTTACCAGGATAAGCGTAAAACACCTGAAAACCAACCCCCCCCCCCCCCCCCCCCAGCCTGGATCGCTTCTAGACCTTCACCTCAACAGTAAAGACAACATTATCTCCACCAGCACAAATTTCAAAAACGTAGATGCCAACAGCTTCTTAGACTTTAACAGCTGTCACTACCATAAATGGAAAACCAACATACCCTTTAGCCAGATGAAAAGAATAAGACGCAACTGCACAAATACAGACAGCATGAAAACACAAATAGAGACCTTAAGTCAAAGATTCCTGCAAAAGAACTACCCCCCACAACTCATAAAAAAAAGTTTTTTAAAGAAAATGTCACAAATAGATCAGAAAGAAAGCCTCAGACCAAAAGTAACAAAAGAAACCCCCTTCAGACCAGGGTTAATCACAAAATACAATAAAAATCACCAAACAATCAGACATATTTTAACCAAACACTGGTCAGTACTACTCAAAGACCCCTTTCTAGGCAAAGAAATACCGAAAACACCAAGACTCACCTTCCAAAGAGTCAAAACCCAAACAAACACACCACCTCATGCCCAAACAAACACACCCCAAAAACAACGGAACAGACAAAAATCAACAAACAAACACCAGAATTCAAGGGATCTTCAAAATGCGGCACAAAAATTTTTAAATGCTGCCAAATGATAAAAACAAATGACATGTGCTAGCAGAAACGTCATCTACCTACTTCAGTGTCCCTGCAACATCTACTACGTTGGCTGAATGACACAAATGCTGAGAGAGCGGATGAATGAACATAGATCAAACATAAAAAGAAAAATCGCAACAGTATCGCGCCATTTCGGCACTAGCGCACAAAGGCAACCCCCTCGATCTAAAAGTCATCCCTCTAGAGCAAACCCCTTCCTACCAACAACTTTGTAGGAAGGAAATGTTCTGGATTTTTAAACTCAACACCCTCACTCCATTTGGCCTTAATGAAACACTAGAACACGCCAACTACTAATTATCAATTATAGCTAAAGTCACACCCAATATCCCAAAAAGACCCCCATCATTCTCAACCCCTACTCCCTCCGGAGCCAGAAAATTACCCTTTCTCCTCTCTCCCTCCCTTTCCCCCCTTCCCCTCCTTCTAACCCCCCTTCCAGCCCCATATTGTCAAACTAACATTTATGTCCCATTTAGACCGAAACATCTAATAAAACCCCCCAAAAAGAGTAGAAAAATACACAACATAAAAAGGTTGAGCAAACAGTGAGGGAAGTGGATTGTGTGGAGTGAGAATATATATATATATATATATATATATAGCAAAGAAAATCCGCAGCACTCCTTAAAGTATAAAAAAAAATGTGTAATTTATTCACAAATGTCGAAATTTGACAACGTTTCAGTTCTCTCACAGAACCTTTCTCAAGTCAGGTGAATATAAAGTGCATATGTGCAAGTATAAATACATCATCACATTGTTACCAATTAATTCATCAACCAATGCAAAACCGATATACTCCCATATTTAAGACATGTTACAATTCATTCATTAACTCCATGTGTAAAGATAAAAACGAATCGCAGTGTTTCCTCATAATTTCCATATCGATCGTGATTATTCATCATCATACTAGGTGAATAAAAGTGCATATGGTAAAGTGCAAAGTGCAGTGTAGATCCTAAATACTATAGTACCTTGCTGTGGATTCATGTAATGGAATAGAAGGAGATGGCGTCTTAACTTCTATGGAGGCACGCCACTGCTCCGCGTCTTTTCCTCCTCAGTGCGCATTTGTCATTCCTTCCCCACTTACGACGCAGTACATAACCACTATGCGTCACCCGTTGGCGGAGACCCAGAGTCGTGACGTCCGATCCACTCCATCAGCGTCTAACACGCGCATGCGCTCGCCAGTATGCTGCAACAGTAATCCGAGCCATGTCACAGGTCTATTCCGCCATTTTACACTAGGGCACTTATTTGGGCAATACCTTACCCCTCTTTCTCCTTCTGTTCCCTCTTACAACTTACCAACCAGCTAAGGTAAACGCCTGAACCATACATTCAAAGAGTACAAATATACAAACACATCACATTATGACGTGGATAAATCCATGTAACATCCATTGGGTCCACCCCATACAGCATGCTAGATACAACAGAGATAGGAACAACAGAGGGGTATTAACTAACCATCCCTCTTGTCACCCTAAATTCGACATTTAACCCTTTGGGTTTCAGAGTATCCAACCGGAAGATCCACCTAAGCTCAGTTTTCTTTAAAATGGTTAATCGATCACCTCCTCTGTCTAATGGTTTTACATGATCCAAGATCATAAATCTCAGATCATTTTCCTTATGATTTTTTTTCAAAAAAATGCTTCGACACCGGCAAATCTCTTCTTTTATTCCTGATGGATTGTCTGTGGTTATTTAACCTAGTTTTTATGTCGCATGTGGTTTTGCCCGAAACTGATCTGAGATTTATGATCTTGGATCATGTAAAACCATTAGACAGAGGAGGTGATCGATTAACCATTTTTTTTAAAGAAAACTGAGCTTAGGTGGATCTTCCGGTTGGATACTCTGAAAACCAAAGGGTTAAATGTCGAATTTAGGGTGTCAGGAGGGATGGTTAGTTAATACCCCTCTGTTGTTCCTATCTCTGTTGTATCTAGCATGCTGTATGGGGTGGACCCAATGGATGTTACATGGATTTATCCACGTCATAATGTGATGTGTTTGTATATTTGTACTCTTTGAAAGTATGGTTCAGGCGTTTACCTTAGCTGGTTGGTAAGTTGTAAGAGGGAACAGAAGGAGAAAGAGGCGTAAGGTATTGCCCAAATGAGTGCCCTAATGTAAAATAGCGGAATAGACCTGTGATTTTTTTTTTGCTGTCTTCCGTCCTAAATCGAGGGACCACCGCGGGCACCTTACAGCTATAGCTGCATGTCAAGGGAGTGCTGCATGATCTTTTCTATGGATATGTGTGAAGGCATTTTGCCTGGATTTGTGGGAGGGGCTGAGGTCCGCCTCCAGCCTATTTAGGGCACCCCCTTTACCTGGCAACTGCACCGTCCGAGGTCTGAACTTTGAGAGAGAGAATTGCTTGTGGAGTTACTGGAGAGTTACTTACGAGTTGCTGAGTTTCTGAGTTTCTGAAGTTTCGTTGCCATCGGTGTCCAGGATTTGGAGCATTCCGGTTCCATCCGTCCTGCTTCACCTGGTTCTCTGTGGGTCGCGTTTGCCCGTCAAACTGTGAGTCATCCACACGGTACAGCACGGGGCCTCACGGTTGTCCCCTGTACTAGCTCAATTCATTTCACCATCATTTCACTCATGTCACGTTATTTGTCTCGCTCACAAGTCACTTGCCATTTCATGTCTGTCATGCTTTCGGATCATGCATAGGGATACGACTGCGCTGCATCCCTACTCCAGTCACCAGCCAGCCCGGGTTATCGTTCCTGTGGCCGCCACCATTTCAGTTTCCTTCCATCACCCCTGCAACCTCTCACACATGTACCCCCCCCCCCCCTTCCCGTTCAGGTCAGCAGCATGCCCACACATCACACACTCGCCACATGGTTCGTACGTTCCGGCCACACCGCACATACTCCCCCTCCACAGTCAGCGTTGCTGCTGCAGACGACCTCGTCCCCCCCACCGCTGCACCGGCCCGCCCCGCCGCTCCTCCTGCCGCGCTGCCGATGGCGGCCGCCCGAGTCTCAGTACCTGGTCTGCGCACGCGCGGCCGGGGTACTGCGCATGCGCAGCGGCACGTGCGCGGCATCCCGACGGCCGTCCGCTGGTGCGGCTGGTGTGGGGGTGCCGCCGCAGGTCTGCTCAGCCTCCTGCCTGACCACGGAACTCTGCCCCAGGCTTTCAGCTACTGCCCCCCTCCCACAGGCGGCACAATCCAGGGGGGGCATTCAGCCTGTTCCCCTCCACATCCCTTTCACACCAACACCCCCCACCACACCAGGTCGCAGTACCCAACAGTAAAGAAACCCGCCACATCACCAACGTGCCCCATGGTAAAAAAAAACATACATTAAAGTTACCATAGAGTCACAGAGGAGAAACCCGCCATATAGTCCTGGGGCACACGTTAAAAAAAAAAAAACTCGCAAATCAATAAATAAGGAGAAAACCCGCCATATAGTCCAGGGCCGCACGTCCCCCAAAAAAAAGAAAAAAACACCATACGGTCCGCGGATCACACGTTCCGCTACAAATCCGCCACATCACGGGCCTCATTTCGCACGCCATCCACACAGCCGGGGCACCACTGCTGCTCACGTCATGATCCTCTCAGGTCATGCTGACGTTCGTACCACAGTCCACTCTCGTCATACTACTTTCTGTCTACCCCTCGGCGGTCAAGCTTTGCGCTGCACTTGTGTCCAGTGATTCTTTTTCTTGCTACCAGGTACGTACACCTGCTCAAAAACGATTGTTTTCCTTACATTTCAGATTATCCCGTTAGGGTCAGCGTGCTGGCTTTAGGGGCTCCATAATCCCACTAGGTTACCCCCACTTGGCTTCGCCATCAGTTAGTGGTCCCGCGAGGCCAACACCCCGCCTCAAACGTTCGGAGGCAGCCGCCCATCGCGCCCCTCGTTAGTAAGCCGCCTCACATGTTGCATAGAGAGGGCCTCACCTGTCACTCCCTTCCCCTAGTCCTGTCTTACAAGTCACCGAGAGGCCTCACACTCCTGCCACCACGACAAGTGGCCTCATTAACCCTTCACGCCAACTCATAGATAGAGCCTCTCAAGCCGCTCGGCAATTAGCAGGGCCTCATCTGTCACCATGCTAAGCATAATTATTTCGCCATCCGGCATAGCTAGCTTGCCAGCACGATCCTGTGTTTCCCAACACTAATCAACTGTTCTATTTTAGCATGTCTCTGGAAGGGATAGAGAACTTCTCCCTTCCTGGCACTCCTGCTAGATCCATCACCTCAGCCCAGGGAGATGGTCTAGCCAGTCCAGCATCCATCAGATCCTGGACAATTCCGCGCATAACGACGGAGTTGAGGAGACGGCAGATCCCCTTCCCCGCCACGGCACGGAAAGCGGAGCTTTTCCGACTACTGCGCACGTCAACCAATAACGCGGAGGCAGGGGAAGTCCAGCACTGGGGATATACACGCCATGCTGGCCTCTTTGATGACATCCATGTCCAAGGTCAACGACAGGTTGGAGAGGCTGGAGTCGGTCACCACGACCCTCTCCTTGGCAGGGCCACCACCGGCAGCGTCACCGGCACCATCCGGATTGCAAGTGATCACGCCATTCGTTAACCTGGATGACCAAGAAGTCAGCCCGGCGCACATGATACCGGAGCACTTAAAAAGGGATATTCTGGAAGGTAAGGATGTAAACCTGGCCTCCCTTCCGATTGCCTCCCAAGATGTTGTCGAGAACAAAACCTATGCCTACGACGATGTCTCAGTTGTGGTCAAATCCAGGGATGCCCGCCTTAATAGGAAACTGACTATTCCCGAATTTGTTTTGGCTTTTGGCATCTACAGGGATGTTATCTGTGCGGTCTACCCCAACAGAAGGGAGGAGTTCGACCTCTACATGCACAAACTGGTGGACCTGGGCAACAAATATAGAGGGTCAGCTTTCTATGATTACCATAGATCTTTTTCGGCGAAGGTGGCGGGGGCTTTCTCCCAGTACGCTCCAACTGGGCAAGAATTGACACTGTCATTTTTTGCCGGCACTGCGCAGGCCTGAGGACACCAGCCTGTGCGTACTTCTCCTCCACAGCCCACACCACCAATTTCTGCCCAAACGCGGCGGACAGACAGGCCCTCTCTCAAGCGGCCGGCGGGGTTGCGGAAAAATCAGCCCGGGACAAGCTGGGACGGCCAATCAAGTTTCTGGGCAAGTCCCAGATTTGCAACAATTTCAATGAGGGGTCCTGCAATTACAGCGGGTGTAGATTGTTGCATATATGTACCAAATGTTTCCGGGCACATGCCAAATCCATGTGTCCAAATAAAATGTTTGCAAAGCCGTATCTATCGACCATCAATATGCCAGTTTTTATCGCGTTCATGTCACAGCACCCATCCAGGCATCTCACGGATTTCCTTGTTGCAGGGCTGACAGAAGGCTTCCACACGGGCATTCTGCACATGCCAACGGGCACCCTGGAATGTCCCAATCTTCTATCCGCCCAATGCAACCCCACCGCAATTGACTCATTTCAAATTGGTTTCTTGAACATGACAATGAGTTCACTGTACTAAAATAGCCCCCACAGTCACCAGATCTCAACCCAATAGAGCATCTTTGGGATGTGGTGGAACGGGAGCTTTGTGCCCTGGATGTGCATCCCTCAAATCTCCATCAACTGCAAGATGCTATCCTATCAATATGGGCCAACATTTCTAAAGAATGCTATTAGCACCTTGTTGAATCAATGCCACATAGAATTAAGGCAGTTCTTTAGGTGAGTGTATATGTATGATTTTTATCCTATATATTATATATTTTTTTATCTCTATACAGTACAGACCAAAAGTTTGGAGACACCTTCTATTGAAAATTGTAGATTCACACTGAAGGCATCAAAACTATGAATTAACACATGTGGAATTATATACATAACAAAAAAGTGTGAAACAACTGAAAATATGTCATATTCTAGGTTCTTCAAAGTAACCACCTTTTGCTTTGATTACTGCTTTGCACACTCTTGGCATTCTCTTGATGAGCTTTAAGAGGTAGTCACCTGAAATGGTCTTCCAACAGTCTTGAAGGAGTTCCCAGAGATGCTTAGCACTTGTTGACCCTTTTGTATTCACTCTGCGGTCCAGCTCACCCCAAACCATCTCGATTGGGTTCAGGTCCGGTGACTGTGGAGGCCAGGTCATCTGGCGCAGCACCCCATCACTCTCCTTCATGGTCAAATAGTCCTTACACAGCCAGGAGGTGTGTTTGGGGTCATTGTCCTGTTGAAAAATAAATGATAGTCCAACTAAACACAAACCGGATGGAATAGCATGCCGCTGCAAGATGCTGTGGTAGCCATGCTGGTTCAGTATGCCTTCAATTTTGAATAAATCCCCAACAGTGTCACCAGCAAAGCACCCCCACACCATCACACCTCCTCCTCCATGCTTCACGGTGGGAACCAGGCATGTACAGTCCATCTGTTCACCTTTTCTGTGTCGCACAAAGACACGGTGGTTGGAACCAAAGATCTCAAATTTGGACTCATCAGACGAAAGCACAGATTACCACTGGTCTAATGTCCATTCCTTGTGTTTTTTAGCCCAAACAAGTCTCTTCTGCTTGTTGCCTGTCCTTAGCAGTGGTTTCCTAGCAGATATTCTACCATGAAGGCCTGATTCACACAGTCTCCTCTTAACAGTTGTTCTAGAGATGTGTCTGCTGCTAGAACTCTGTGTGGCATTGACCTGGTCTCTAATCTGAGCTGCTGTTAAATTGCGATTTCTGAGGCTGGTGACTGGGATGAACTTATCCTCTGCAGCAGAGGTGACTCTTGGTCTTCCTTTCCTGGGGCGGTCCGCATGTGAGCCAGTTTCTTTGTAGGGCTTGATGGTTTTTGTGACTGCACTTGGGGACACTTTCAAAGTTTTCCCAATTTTTCGGACTGACTGATCTTCATTTCTTAAAGTAATGATGGCCACTCGTTTTTCGTTACTTAGCCGCTATTTTCTTGCCATAATACAAATTCTAACAGTCTATTCAGTAGGACTATCAGCTGTGTATCCACCTGACTTTTCCACAACGCAACTGATGGTCCCAACCCCATTTATAAGGCAAGGAATCGCACTTATTAAAAGGGAACACCTGTGAAGTGAAAACCATTTCAGGTGACTACCTCTTGAAGCTCATCAAGAGAATGCCAAGAGTGTGCAAAGCAGTAATCAAAGCAAAAGGTGGCTACTTTGAAGAACCTAGAATATGACATATTTTCAGTTGTTTCACACTTTTTTGTTATGTATATAATTCCACATGTGTTAATTCATAGTTTTGATGCCTTCAGTGTGAATCTACAGTTTTCATAGTCATGAAAATAAGGAAAACTCTTTGAATGAGAAGGTGTGTCCAAACTTTTGGTCTGTACTGTATGTATCCACACATCTTTTATTGTACTCTTTTACAAATTTTATGTTGATGTAAGACCTACTATATACCTGAGTAGCTTGACACTGACCTACCACTATTGGCACTAAAAATGGTTTATCCAAGAACAGGCGAGACTGGGATGGTACCACTACCCACCAGTCCCCCTAGTTTGGCACACTCCCACACCTATACACTCTGTCACCTTGCCACTCTGTGGTCTCCTTATGCTGCTGTCACCTCCACACTATATCACTGTGCCACTGTGTAGCCTCCTCATGCTGTTGCCATCTCCACACTATGTCACCTTGCCACTCTGTGGCCTCCTGATGCTGCTTCCACCTCACCCCTATTTCATAGGGCCACTCTCATGCTGTTCCCACCCTCCCCACTCCATGACTGGGTCACTATTTTGCCTTTCAGCCGTGCTGACATAATCATCCATTTGACCCTTTTTTTGATTTGTCAGAAGGAAGGAAAATACTTGAGTTATTTGGTCAGTTTTTGCCCCGTGACTGCCCAAATAAATGAAGTGTACAGTGATTCTAAGAGCGATGCCTGTCATCTGCATGTCATACTGACTCACAGTATTATTTCACTACCACAGCAGACTCCCTATGTGTGTTACTGCAAGGCACAGTGTTCTACACCACTATAAAGGCTCTCTGCAGAGAACCGGCTGAATATTTATTTTAAAAACTTTGCTCATCTCTAATCTTAATGAATGAAATATTTCAGTTGCAAATCATTATTCAATACATAGTGGAATGTGTTGAGAACAATAAAACATAAAAATAATCAATGTAAAACAAAATTAATTTCTTATGGAGGTCTAGATTTGGAATGATACTCAGAATCAAAGTGGAAAATCCAATTTCAGGCTAATCCAACTTCAGTGGAAATGCCTCAAGACTAGGAAATGAGGCTCAGTAGTGTGTGTGGCCCTCTGATGGCTGTATGAACTCCCTACAATGCATGGGCATGTTCCTGATGAGACAGCGGATGTTCTCCTGAGGGATATCCTCCCAGACCTGGATTAAATCATCAATCAACTCTTGGACAGTCTGTGTTGCAATGTGGCGATGGTGGATGGAACAAGACTAGAGTTGAGCGGACACCTGGATGTTCGGGTTCGGCATGTTCGGCCGAACTTGGAAAAAAAGTTCGGGTTCGGGACCCGAACTTGACCTCAACTTGAACCCGAACCCCATTGAAGTCAATGGGGACCAGAACTTTTGGCCACTAAAATGGCTCGAAAATAGCCCTGGAAAGAGCTAGAGGGCTGCAAAAGGCAGCAAAATGTGCTTAAGAGCATGGCAAATGCTCTGCAAACAAATGTGGATAGGGAAATGAATAAAAAAAAACATAGAATACCTTAAAAAAATAAAAATTAGGAATGATGTAGGAGGAAGAGGTTGAGGAGGCGGTGAATGGGTGCATGTGGCCGTGTAGGCTCACGTGGCGTTCTAGGTGGAAGCAGCGGCGAAGGAGGAATAGGTAGTCAACACAGATGTGTGTTATTTTGCATTTTTACATAGGACTATCCCCCAAAATATTGGGACATATAAAAAATTAATATAAGGAATAAGTGCACTTGAGTACAAGGATGGATGGTTGAGGCTGATGAAACTTTCTATTCTGAACAAGGTACAGACAAGTCTTGTGGGATCCAGGCCTGGTTCAATTTAATGAATGTGAGCTTGTCCACGTTGGCTGTGGACAGGCGGCTGCGTCTGTCTGTAATGAAGCCTCCTGCCATGCTAAATACACGTTCAGAGAGTACACTGGCTGCAGGGCAGGCCAGCACCTCCAAGGCATACACGGCAAGCTCTGGCCATGTGGACAATTTGGAGACCCAGAAGTTGAATGGGCTAGAACCATCAGTCAGTATGTGTAGGCGTGTGCACAGGTACTGTTCCACCATGTTATGCAAATGCTGCCTCCTGCTAACATGCTCCATATCAGCAGTTGGGGCTTGTTGTTGCGGCAAGGTGACAAAGCTTTTCCACATGTCGGCCATGCTAACCCTGCCTTCTGAGGTGCCTGGCGCTGACACAGCTGCGTTGGCGACCTCTTCCTCCTCCCCTGCCTTGTGCATCCACTTGTCCCCCAGTGTCAGTCGGGAATGCTCTCAGGAGCGCGTCTACCAGCGTGCGTCTGTAGTCGCGCATCTTCCGATCACGCTCCAGTGAGGGAATTAAGGACGGCACATTGTCTTTGTAACAGGGATCCAGCAGGGTGTCCACCCAGTAGGCAGCAAACATTAAAATGTGGGCAACTCTGTTGTTGTTGCGCAGGCACTTCAGCATGTAGTCGCTCATGTGTGCCAGGCTGCCCAGAGGTAAGGACAAGCTGTCCTCTGTGGGAGGCGTATCGTCTGTGTCCTCCGTATCACCCCAGCCACGCACCAGTGATGGGCCCGAACTGCGTTGGGTGCCACCCCGCTGTGAACATGCTTCATCCCCATCCTCCTCCTCATCCTCCTCGTCCTTCAGTAGTGGGCACTGGCTGGCCAAATTTGGACCTGGCCTCTGTTGTTGCAAAGAATCTCCCTTTGAACCACTTCTAAAAGACTGGCCTGAAAGTGTTAGAGATAACCCCTCTTCCTCCTCCTCGTCTTTCTGCACCTCCAAATTCAGCACATGCGCCAGGCAAGGGATGTGCGTCAAACCGGCTAGTCCCAGAGCTGCAACGAGATTTTGCCCATTATCGCACACCACCAGGCCGGGCTTGAGGCTCACTGGCAGCTTCCACTCGTCGATCTGTTGTTCTAAACCCCGCCACAACTCCTGCGCAGTGTGGGGTCTGTCCCCCAAAGACATCAGTTTCAGAAGGGCCTGCTGACGTTTACCCCGGGCTGTGCTAAAGTTTGTGGTGAAGGTCTGTCGCTGACCGGATGAGGAGGTGGTAGAAGAGAAGGAGGAAGTCGAGTAGGAAGAGGAGGCAACAGGAGGCAAAGAATGATGCCCTGCGATCCCTGGCGCGGAAGGACGTGCGCCAAACTCTCCGCCTGGGGCTCAGCCGCCACTGCATTTACCCAGTGTGCAGTTAGGGAGATATAGCGTCCCTGGCCGCGCTTACTGGTATCTGTGGTTTGGTGGACCTTGCCACAGGTGGCGTTGCTCAGTGCACACTTGATTTTATCTGATACTTGGTTGTGCAGGGAGGGCACAGCTCTCCTGGAGAAGTAGTGGCGGCTGAGAACGACCTACTGTGGGACAGCAAACGACATGAGTTGGTTGAAGCTGTCTGTCTCCACCAGCCTGAATGACAGCATTTCAAAGGCCAGTAGTTTAGAAATGCTGGCATTCAGGGCCAGGGATCGAGGGTGGCTAGGTGGGAATTTACGCTTTCTCTCCAAGGTATGTGAGATGGATTGCTCAACGCTTCCGTGTGACATGATGGAGATGCTTGGTGACGGAGGTGGTGTTGTTGGTGGCACATCCTCAGTGGCTAGTAGCAGGCGAACTGTTTTGGCGATTGCTGCGATGGTTTGTACCCTGCTCCCTCTTCTGCTACGCTGTTGGCCACGTCCTCTCCCTGCACCAGAGGCTCCACCAACACCACCACCACCACGACCATGACTGCGCCCCTTATTAAATGTTTGCCTAATAGTTAGCGTTCACCAAGCAAAGTAAAATGTGGTTAAGTCTGTTAAAAATTATTAACCACCAATAAAAACCCTGATGTAGGGTATTGGACTTCATTTTTTTTTTAAACTCTATATGACAGCGGTATTTGTGGCCTAAATTTCACAGTAACTTATGCATGTCTAATCCCAGATGTGCAGTATATTAGTGTTTTTTTTTTTTACCCCAGTAAGCAAAAAGCCATATTTGTGGCCTAAATTTCACAGAAACTTCTGTACGTCTAATCCCAGATGTGCAGTATATCAGAGTTTTTTTTTAACGCCAGTAAGAAAAAAGCCGTATTTGTGGCCTAAATTTCACAGTCACTTATGCACGTCTAATCCCAGATGTGCAGTATATCACAGGTTTTTTTTAACCCCAGTAAGCAAAAAGACGTATTTGTGGCCTAAATTTCACAGTCACTTATGCATGTCTAATCCAAGATGTGCAGTATATCAGAGGGTTTTTTAACCCCAGTAAGCAAAAAGACGTATTTGTGACCTAAATGTGACACTTACTTATGCACCTATAATCCTAGATGTGCACTATATGAAACAGATGGGTTTTTTTTTCACCCCAGTATGCCCCAGTAAGCAAAAAGCCACATTTGTGGAGTCAATTTCACAGTCACTTATGCATGTCTAATCCCATATGTGCAGTATATCAGAGATTTGTTTTAACCCCAGTAAGCAAAAAGCCATATTTGTGACCTAAATTTCACAGTCACTTATGCATATCTAATCCCAGATGTGCAGTATATCAGAGGGTTTTTTAACCCCAGTAGGCAAAAAGCCACATTTGTGGAGTCAATTTCACAGTCACTTATGCATGTCTAATCCCATATGTGCAGTATATCAGAGATTTGTTTTAACCCCAGTAAGCAAAAAGCCATATTTGTGACCTAAATTTCACAGTCACTTATGCATATCTAATCCCAGATGTGCAGTATATCAGAGGGTTTTTTAACCCCAGTAGGCAAAAAGCCATATTTGTGGCCTAAATTTCACAGTCACTTATGCACGTCTAATCCCAGATGTGCAGTATATCAGAGGGTTTTTTAACCCGAGTAAGCAAAAAGCTGTATTTGTGGCCTACGTGTGACACTCACTTATGCACCTATAATCCTAGATGAACAGATGGTTTTTTTTCACCCCAGTATACCCCAGTATGAGAAAGCCGTATTTATGGCCTAAATTTCACAGTCACTTATGCAGCGATAATCCTAGATGCGCACTATATAAAAAAAAATAGTTTTTTTAACCCCAGTGTCTCAAAGCAGTATTTCTGGACTTGCAGACATGCAGATATCCTGTGCTGGTGCACTATCGTTGCATAAAATGGCTGCCAATTATGTACTGATATTGACTAACTAAAGGAAAAAAAGTTCGTTTTCAGTAGTAGTTGGCTCAGGGCAGGCTTAAAACAATTGTGCACTGCACCCACAAATCTCATTTGCTGTAGATCGCTGAGTAAAGAAGCAGTTCTTCATAAGATTTCTCCCTGATCTCTCCCTCACAGCAGCTGCAGCCTATCCCTAATCCGAGCAGAGTGATGGGCGGCGCTACGTGACTCCAGCTTAAATAGAGGCTGGGTCACATGCTGCAGTTGGCCAATCACAGCCATGCCAATAGTAGGCATGGCTGTGATGGCCTTTTGGGGCAAGTAGTATGACGCTTATTAATTGGCTGCTTTACAGCCTTTAAAAAAGCGTCATAAAAATCGCTGAACACTGAACCTGAACCCGAACTTTTACGTAAATGTTCGGGTTCGGGTCCGGGTGCCATAAAACCTATAGTTCGGTACGAACCCGAACTTTACAGTCCAGGTTCACTCAACTCTAAACAAGACATGATGTCCCAGATGTGCTTGATTGGATTTAGGTCTGGGGAATTGGCAAGCCTGTACATAGCATCAATGCCTTCATCATGCAGGCTGCCGACACACTTTAGCCACATGAGGCCTAGAGTTGTCATGCACCCAGGGCCCACCGTACATGCATATGGTATCACATTGGGTCTGAGGATCTCATCCCGGTAGCTAAAGGCAGTCAGGTACCTCTAGCTAGCACATGGAGGGCTGTGTAGCTCTCCAAAGAAATGTCATTTTGCAGGCAGCAGAACATTCTCCACGGTGTCTCCAGACTCTGTCACATGTGCTTAGTATGAACCTGATCTTATCCGTGAAGATCACAGGGTGCCAATGTCGAATCTACCAATCTTGGTGTTCTCTGGCAAAAGCCATTCACCCTGTACTGTGTTGGGCTGTAAGCTCAACACCGACTTGTGGACGTCAGGCCCCTATACTACCCTCATGGAGTCTGTTTCTGACAGTTTGAGCAGACACATGGATATTAGTGGCCTTCCGGAGGTCATTTGTCAGGGCTCTGGCACTGCTCCTCCTGTTCCTCCTTGCACAAATGAGGAGGTAGCGGAGGTATCTGCTCCATGCTCTGTACACTGTGCAGACAGACACAGCTAACCTTCTTGCCACAGCTGGCATTGAGGTGCTAGCCTGGATGAGCTGCACTACCTGAGCAACTTCTGTGGGTTGTAGACACCACCTCATGCTACCTCTAGGGGTGAGAGCAAAGACAAAATGCAAAAGTGACCAAAACAACAGACAAAAAGGATGAGAACAGAGAAATGGCCTGTGGTCACCACCTGCAGAACCACTCCTTTATAAGGGTTGCCTTGCTAATTGACTATCATTTCTACTGTTTTCTGTTCAATTTACACAACAGCAGGAAAAATTGATTCACAATAAAAGTTGCTTAATAACTGGACATATTGATTTCCCAGAAATGTGATTGACTTGGAGTTACATTGTGTTGTTTAAGTGCCCCTTTATTTTTTTGAGCACTGTATATCAGGAGGGTAGAAATTCATGAAAGAACATAGTATATAGTCAATATAGTATTAAACTTTGCATCTTATTTAACAATTATTTATGTGCCTTCAGATTGTTGTTTTATATATTAATTAGCCACAATTTAAACCACTCACAGGTGAAGTGAATAATGTAGAATATCTTTTCAGAATGGCAGCTGTCAAGACATGGCATATACAGTGCTGCCCATAATTATTCATACCCCTGGCAAATTTTGACTTAAAGTTACTTTTATTCAACCAGCAAGTGATTTTTTGACAGGAAATGACAAAGATCTGCCCCAAAAGATAATAAGACGATGTACAAGAGGCATTATTGTGGAATAAAAACATTTCTCAGCTTTTATTTACATTTGAGCAAAAAAAATACAAGATGTTCGGCACTGTGGAAAATCTCAGAGGACATGGTCGGAAGCCAAAAGTGACACTTGTGCTGGCCAGGAGGATAGTTAGAGAGGTGAAAAAGAATCCAAGGATCACCACCAAGGCCATCCTGGTGAATGGCAGTCTCAAGGCAGAAAATACAACGGAAACTGCAAACTGCTAGGTTCCACTTCTCCAGATAAGGCACACAAAAGCTTGCTTGGCCTTTGCAAAAGCTCATCTGTACAAAGAAGAAGACTTCTGGTCTTTTGTGTTATGGTCAGATGAAACAAAAATTGAATTGTTTGGTCACAATGATGTTTCCTTCATTTGGCGTAAAAAAGGAGAACCCAAAGAACACCATCCCCACTGTCAAACATGGTGGTGGGAACCTAATGCTTTGGGAGTGTTTTTCAGCCAATGGACCAGGGAACCTAATAACAGTAAACAGCACCATGAAAAAAGAGGTACATCAGGTATGTCTGTGAAGGTTCTCATTTATCCAGGTCATGGTATATCTGTAAAGAATAAATCAAGGCAACTGGACGTACTGTAGATTTCTTGAAAACGTTTCACTCGTTCTTCCGAGCTTTCTCAATTCTGATATAGGAGATATTCTGATATATTTCTCAATTCTGATATAGGATTCTTTACAGATATAGCAATACATGAGGATTCTCAATGACAACATCAGGCAGTCTGCAGAGAAACTTGGCCTTGGACACCAGTGGACATTTCAGCATGACAATGACTCAAAACACACAGCAAAAGTGGTGAAGAAATGGTTAGCAGACAACATTAACATTTTTGAGTGGCCCAGCCAGAGTCCAGACTTGAATCCAATTGAGAATCTGTGGAGGAAGCTAAACATCAGGGTGATGGCAAGAAGACACTCCAACCTGAAAGATTTGGAGCTCATTGCTAAAGATGAATAGGTAAACATACCTGTGGAGACATGCAAAAAGCTGGTCTGCAATTATAGGAAGTGTTTGATTGCTGTAATAGGCAATAAAGGCTTTTATATTGATTATTGAGAAGGGTATGAATAATTTTGGACTGGACACTTTTTGCTCAAATGTAAATAAATGCTGAGAAATGTTTTTTTCCACAATAATGCCTCTTGTATATCGTCTTATTATCTTTTGGGAGACACCTATGTCATTTCCCATCAAAAAATCACTTGCTGGTTAAATAAAAGTAACTGTAAGTCAAAATTTGCCAGGGGTATGAATAATTATGGGCAGCACTGTATAAGGGAAGTAACCAGGCAATTCTTGAAGCTGGTGTGTTGGAAGCATGAAAAATGGAAAAGCACAAACATCTGACAACTATGATGGCTAGACAACTGAGTTCTCCAAGGTCTTGTGGGTTGTTCCCAATATGCAGTAGTACTTTATTTATGAAACATGGTCCAATCAAAGATACCAGTGAACCAGTGACTGGATGAGGCATGCCTAAAGTCTCACTGATGTTTGTGGGGAGAGAAGGCTAGCTGTCTGGTTCAGGTTCAGCTTATTGTGTATGGGGCTACAGACTTGCAGACAGTCAGTGTGCCCATGCTGACAGCTGTCTGTCACCAAGAGTGCCTACAATGAGCAGGTGAGCATCCAAACTGGACAATAGATGTCGTATATCTGGACTTCTCCAAAGCATTTCACACTGTACCACATAAAAGGTTTGTATATAAAATGAGAATGCTCGGACTGGGAGAAAATGTCTGTATGTGGGTAAGTCCTGTTTGGACTTATTAACACCTTTTTTTCCCCTGCACCTACCAATTTACCTAAAACTTAACTTTTAATAATCATAACTAAACTTTCTTATTTGTGCTCCGACACATATTTGGTGATTTATAATTTTCAGTTTCACTGGCCTTTTCTTAGTGTCTTTTGGAGCTTATTGTCAGTACTCTCTGCTGACTTCTTAAGACTCCTGCTTAATTTTGACACTCTATTGCCATGCTGAGCTGCGCGCTTGCCCAGGATTATAATGGCATTGTGTCTAGTGTCTACCTCTCCACATTGGTTTCAGTGATAACTGTGTTAAAATTCAAGCCTCACGCTGCCCCCCGACATGTTTCGCCGTATCACGGCGTCCTCAGGGGTAAGGGCAGTGTTTGTGCGTGCTTTGCCTCACTTCCGGCTTATAAGACCTTTGTTAGTGATGCGTTGGTTGTGCGCCTTATTAGGGGCGTGACTAGTGTCTTCACTGGGCTTCTGATTGGATAGGCCATGGGGCTCACTTTCATGACGAGCTGACTTCGCCCCTTGACGTCAGATGTTTTCCCTTTCTCTCGTTTTCATTGGTGCGAGTCATTCTTGAGCGCTGCGCTTGTTTGTGACGTCGGAGCTCTTCCGACTTCCGTGTTAATGCGCATGTCTTCACACTCTGTTCACGATCCGAACTCCACATCGCGCATGCCCAGGGACTTCACCTCCCACGATATTTCTACCCAGCTATTGCCCAGGTACTCTCCGCCATAACCTTTTGGCATTGTTATTATGTTTTATGTCTCATTATTCTCCAACACCATTAACTACTTATCCGCAGGTATCCTCCGAATTATTGTCATGTTGTCTCCTTCGTTTTGAATCTACTTTCCAGCTTATGGATTAATTTGAATCTAAATATATCCCCCTTAATTTTTACTCATGTTTCTGTGCATATCTATATTTGGATGAATCTTCTTGGGGAGTAGATTTATTTATGAGATTTGTCATCATCACTACACACTAAAATAATGGGGTAGGGATTATGATATAGGAGGTATATGGCCTTTGGGCTTTTTTGACTTAGATGGTTATTCATTGCCATGTCTTGCCATGACTTTATTTCTTCTTTAGATGATTTAATTTCCAATTATTAACATACCTAGCTCCATGGCAACTAGTGACACCCTGCTCTTTATTTCTCCTTATCCTTATATTCATCTCCTCGGATTTATTTATTTTTCCCTCCTCTATTTTTTTATTATTCTGTTGTTTACTCTAATTCTTTGTATAGTCCTCCCTTTATACATACCTCATTCTACAGTTTAATGGCTCTTTCAGTAGTTTTTTCTCCTTGTTTTAAATTATTTCTATTGTTTTTAATATTGTTTTTATTGTTATTATGATATTTTTATTTTTTGTGAATTTGTTGGGGGACATCTTTATGTTTTCAGTATTATTATTATAATGTTATTATTTTTTCTAGATTTTTTTTGGGGGATACCTCTTATATTTTCGGTCTAGCCTCTGTGAGGCTGCTCATTCACTATACAATCTGTATCGTATTTTAATATCTATAATTATTTTTATATTAATATTCTTATTTTCTTTCTTCGTTTTCTCAGGTATGGGTGACATCTTATAGGAAAGACGAGAACGTGAACCCCTCGTTCAACCCATTTGGGGACAGACTATTCAGCAGGTATATCCATTTAGTTTCCTCTTGTTGCAGTTTCTTGTCTATGTCCCCTTTTCGTGGTCCTGTTTTAACCTTCATGACTCCCCAAACTTTAATTTCTGTATTGTTTTCTTTGTGTTTTTCTCTCATGTGTCTGGCTAAGCTGGTATCCTCACCAGTGCTTATACTGCTTAGATGTTTTGATATGCGCCTCCTCAGCTCTTGGATGGTCTTTCCTACATAAAACTTTGGGCATTCGCATTTGATGACATAGACTACTCCCATTGTTTTGCAGTTAATATAGTCCCTAACTTCATAGCTTTTTCCATCCACTGGATTAGTAAATGTCTTTGTAGGTTTCATCCTACTACAGAAAACGCAGTCCCCACATGGGTATGACCCATTGTGGGACAGCCAGGTAGTTTTTTTATTTTTACTTCCATGGGGTTGATAGTGACTATGGACTAGTTTTTCTTTTAAATTTTGTCCTCTTCTGTAGGTTATGGCGGGATATTTAGGTATCACTTGTTGTAAGTCTACATCATTTTGCAATATGTGCCAATGTCGTTTCAGTATTTTTTGTATAGCACTATGCTCGGTATCGTATGTTCCAATGCATCGCTCTTTTCGCTCCCTCATTTGTTTTTTTATCCATCAACAGGTCAAGTCTTTTTGTTTTCCTAGCCCTATTATAAGCCCGATGTAGGCATTTCTTTGAGTATCCTCTCTCATAAAAACGTGAGTACAAGATGTTACACTCTTTTTGAAACGTTTCCTCGGTGGAGCAGTTCCGCCTGGCTCTGAGATACTGCCCCACCGGGATGCCCTTCTTCAGAGGGTCAGGGTGAAAACTCTGCCAGTGTAACAGGTTGTTTGTTGATGTTACTTTGCGATGTATTTCAGTTTGGATACTGCCATCAGGCTGCAGGTCAATTCTAAGGTCCAAAAAATTCAATGTGCTTGTATGTATTTCGGCTGTAAACTTCATGCCTACTTGATTATCGTTTAGTTGGCATACAAACTCATAAAATTGTGCTTCAGTGGCATCCCAAAAAATTAAAATATCGTCAATATAACGACCCCAAAATAATATGTGCTGTGTATATTTTTCCATTGCGTCCGTGAATACTAGACGATCATAAAATTATAAAACCTTCGGATAAAGGAGGGAATGTCGTGCTACTAGAAAGGAAAGATTATGAACAAATGATAATGGAACTTCTGAATGACAAAAAGACCTACAGGGAATTAAAATCAGACCCCACTGAAAAATATGTATTAGAACTAAAAAAACTTCTGAAAAATGCGAGAGATTCAAACTTAATAACAAAGGAGGAGTACAAAGTAATGTACAGGCCAAAACCAACTAGAGCAACCTTCTATGCCATTCCAAAAGTTCATAAGCAAAGGGAACCGATTCCAGGAAGACCGATTGTCTCAGGCAATCAAAGCTTATGTGAGAGTATAAGCGAATATGTGGAACAGGTCATTTCTCCATTCGTCAAAACTCTGCCCTCGTACTTGAAAGACACTAAGGATGCCGTCATCAGGTTGCAGGAAATTCAGGTCAATTCACATACCTTGATAGCTAGTCTCGATGTCGAGGCACTGTATACGAGTATTCAACATCATTTGGTTATACAGGCAGTTAAACATTACTTAAATACAAAGGGAACACAACATCACGAGCACAATAATTTTGTTATATCACTATTAAAATTTCTGTTGGAGCACAATTATTTTTTATTTAATGGCAAATATTATTTACAGGTCACCGGCACCGCTATGGGCACGATTTGTGCACCAAGTTATGCAAATTTATTTTTAGGGTGGTGGGAAGATCGTCTAGTATTCACGGACACAATGGAAAAATATACACAGCACATATTATTTTGGGGTCGTTATATTGACGATATTTTAATTTTTTGGGATGCCACTGAAGCACAATTTTATGAGTTTGTATGCCAACTAAACGATAATCAAGTAGGCATGAAGTTTACAGCCGAAATACATACAAGCACATTGAATTTTTTGGACCTTAGAATTGACCTGCAGCCTGATGGCAGTATCCAAACTGAAATACATCGCAAAGTAACATCAACAAACAACCTGTTACACTGGCAGAGTTTTCACCCTGACCCTCTGAAGAAGGGCATCCCGGTGGGGCAGTATCTCAGAGCCAGGCGGAACTGCTCCACCGAGGAAACGTTTCAAAAAGAGTGTAACATCTTGTACTCACGTTTTTATGAGAGAGGATACTCAAAGAAATGCCTACATCGGGCTTATAACAGGGCTAGGAAAACAAAAAGACTTGACCTGTTGATGGATAAAAAAACAAATGAGGGAGCGAAAATTATACGATGCATTGGAACATACGATACCGAGCATAGTGCTATACAAAAAATACTGAAACGACATTGGCACATATTGCAAAATGATGTAGACTTACAACAAGTGATACCTAAATATCCCGCCATAACCTACAGAAGAGGACAAAATTTAAAAGAAAAACTAGTCCATAGTCACTATCAACCCCATGGAAGTAAAAATAAAAAAACTACCTGGCTGTCCCACAATGGGTCATACCCATGTGGGGACTGCGTTTTCTGTAGTAGGATGAAACCTACAAAGACATTTACTAATCCAGTGGATGGAAAAAGCTATGAAGTTAGGGACTATATTAACTGCAAAACAAAGGGAGTAGTCTATGTCATCAAATGCGAATGCCCAAAGTTTTATGTAGGAAAGACCATCCAAGAGCTGAGGAGGCGCATATCAAAACATCTAAGCAGTATAAGCACTGGTGAGGATACCAGCTTAGCCAGACATATGAGAGAAAAACACAAAGAAAACAATACAGAAATTAAAGTTTGGGGAGTCATGAAGGTTAAAACAGGACCACGAAAAGGGGACATAGACAAGAAACTGCAACAAGAGGAAACTAAATGGATATACCTGCTGAATAGTCTGTCCCCAAATGGGTTGAACGAGGGGTTCACGTTCTCGTCTTTCCTATAAGATGTCACCCATACCTGAGAAAACGAAGAAAGAAAATAAGAATATTAATATAAAAATAATTATAGATATTAAAATACGATACAGATTGTATAGTGAATGAGCAGCCTCACAGAGGCTAGACCGAAAATATAAGAGGTATCCCCCCAAAAAAATCTAGAAAAAATAATAACATTATAATAATAATACTGAAAACATAAAGATGTCCCCCAACAAATTCACAAAAAATAAAAATATCATAATAACAATAAAAACAATAATAAAAACAATAGAAATAATTTAAAACAAGGAGAAAAAAACTACTGAAAGAGCCATTAAACTGTAGAATGAGGTATGTATAAAGGGAGGACTATACAAAGAATTAGAGTAAACAACAGAATAATAAAAAAATAGAGGAGGGAAAAATAAACAAATCCGAGGAGATGAATATAATGATAAGGAGAAATAAAGAGCAGGGTGTCACTGGTTGCCATGGAGCTAGGTATGTTAATAATTGGAAATTAAATCATCTAAAGAAGAAATAAAGTCATGGCAAGACATGGCAATGAATAACCATCTAAGTCAAAAAAGCCCAAAGGCCATATACCTCCTATATCATAATCCCTACCCCATTATTTTAGTGTGTAGTGATGATGACAAATCTCATAAATAAATCTACTCCCCAAGAAGATTCATCCAAATATAGATATGCACAGAAACATGAGTAAAAATTAAGGGGGATATATTTAGATTCAAATTAATCCATAAGCTGGAAAGTAGATTCAAAACGAAGGAGACAACATGACAATAATTCGGAGGATACCTGCGGATAAGTAGTTAATGGTGTTGGAGAATAATGAGACATAAAACATAATAACAATGCCAAAAGGCTATGGCGGAGAGTACCTGGGCAATAGCTGGGAAGAAATATCGTGGGAGGTGAAGTCCCTGGGCATGCGCGATGTGGAGTTCGGATCGTGAACAGAGTGTGAAGACATGCGCATTAACACGGAAGTCGGAAGAGCTCCGACGTCACAAACAAGCGCAGCGCTCAAGAATGACTCGCACCAATGAAAGCGAGAGAAAGGGAAAACATCTGACGTCAAGGGGCGAAGTCAGCTCGTCATGAAAGTGAGCCCCATGGCCTATCCAATCAGAAGCCCAGTGAAGACGCTAGTCACGCCCCTAATAAGGCGCACAACCAACGCATCACTAACAAAGGTCTTATAAGCCGGAAGTGAGGCAAAGCACGCACAAACACTGCCCTTACCCCTGAGGACGCCGTGATACGGCGAAACATGTCGGGGGGCAGCGTGAGGCTTGAATTTTAACACAGTTATCACTGAAACCAATGTGGAGAGGTAGACACTAGACACAATGCCATTATAATCCTGGGCAAGCGCGCAGCTCAGCATGGCAATAGAGTGTCAAAATTAAGCAGGAGTCTTAAGAAGTCAGCAGAGAGTACTGACAATAAGCTCCAAAAGACACTAAGAAAAGGCCAGTGAAACTGAAAATTATAAATCACCAAATATGTGTCGGAGCACAAATAAGAAAGTTTAGTTATGATTATTAAAAGTTAAGTTTTAGGTAAATTGGTAGGTGCAGGGGAAAAAAAGGTGTTAATAAGTCCAAACAGGACATTAGTAGTAGATAGATGTTATATAACACACCGTATCCCTGTACTTAAAGGGAAAACTTAATGAGTTTATGTGGGTAAGTGGCTCAGTAATGGAAAACAGAGGGTGGTTACTAATGGTACACACTCAGATTGGGTCACTAGTGGAGTACCTCAGGGGTCAATACTGGGCCCGATCATCTTCGATATATATAGTAATGATCTTGTTAAGATATTGGGTTGCATCAAAAGGGGCTTAGATGCCCGTGATGAGAACATAGTCCTACCACTTTACAAATCACTGGTCAGACCACACATGGAGTACTGTGTACAGTTCTGGTCTCCTGTGAACAAGGCAGACATAGCAGAGCTGAAGAGGGTTCAGAGGAGGGCAACTAAAGTAATAACTGGAATGAGGGAACTACAGTACCCTGAAAGATTATCAAAATTAGGATTATTCACTTTATAAACAAGACGACTGAGGGGAGATTTAATTACTATGTATAAATATATCAGGGGTCAGTACAGAGATCTCTCCCATCATCCATTTATCCCCAGGACTGTGACTGTGACAAGGGAACAAAATGTAGAAATACAAAAAGAGGATTACGGTGCAATTTGAACTCCCTGGTCTTAAAAACGGACCAGGAGTCACAAAGTAAGTACCTAGAGTAGAGGTTTTCAGAGGCGCCAGGGGGCAGAAGTCAGTTCTATAGAGAACCGTATATATATGTATATATATATATATATATATAGATCCATAACAAAAGGTCAGGCAGCACTCCTTAGTATGCAGCTGAAGCTGTAGCGGTGCCCGCAGTGATCCCTCGATCCAGGACCAGCAATATAACACAGAAAAAACTGCGGCACTCCTTAAAGTAGAAAAATGTGCAATTTATTCACACATGTCAGCAGAGACAACGTTTCGGTTCTCTCTCAGAACCTTTTTCAAGTCAAGTTGACTTGAAAAAGGTTCTGAGAGAGAACCGAAACGTTGTCTCTGCTGACATGTGTGAATAAATTGCACATTTTTCTACTTTAAGGAGTGCCGCAGTTTTTTCTGTGTTATATATATATATATATATATATATATATATATATGTAGGAGTTATGCTCGTCTGCAACTATAGAACAAGATAGGCAGCTCAAGTGTTTCAGAGGGTCAAGTCCAACTCCTGGAATCTTACTTTTACTATGGAACAAAATCCAGTGGAGGTGGTGTTTCTAGATCTACATCTTAGTGTTAAAAATAAGAAAATTATCAGTAAGACCCACTTCAAAAGTGTAGATGCCAATAGTTTTCTTGACTATAGAAGCTGTCACCATTCCAAACGGAAGCGCAACATCCCATATAGTCAAATGAAAAGGATCAGGAAGAAACTGCACAGATGACCGAACTATGAAGACCCAGGGAATTAAAGGAAAGGTTTAAAGAAAAAGGCTACCCGAAAAAACTACTAATGGACTCTAGCAAGAGAATATATCAAATGTCACAAAAGGAGAGTCTCAAATCCAAACCCAAATTCTCCACACTGGAAAAAACAAAAAGTAATGATAAGTTTCAAGGTTCAGGTCTAATTACTCGTTACAACTCACAACACTCTCTAATTAGGCAGACCCTAGTAAAAAATTGGCCAATCTTACTAAAAGACCCCGTATTGGGTAAACTGATTCCCCCGAAACCCATTATTATATTCAGAAGGGCGAAAACCCTGAAGAATTTATTAGCCCCCTCTTGCCCCAAAATAGAGAGAAGCCTCTCCCAATGTAAAAAAACTATCCAAAAAATTCCAAAAGTATCTTTGTGAAATTTTAAATGCAACAATATAAGATGCAAATGCTGCAATATGTTGACAGACGGTAAAAAATAAATAACTATTCCTTGCCCACATTTAGAGAGATATAGGTGATGTAGAGAGGACAAAGAGAAAGAAGCCCTTTACACCCGTGGAGAAAAAGTTTGAAACACGTACCAGGCGCCAAATCACTTAGTCATTAGTCGTGATAAGGATACAGATTAGTTCTCATTTGTGTATAAGATATAGGAAAAGACCTTCACCTAGGTCTATTATGAGAGCTCGGAGTTTTAGAAAAACACAGAAACACCAGTAAAAAAGAAATCAAGAGCCAGAAACGGGAGAGCAGCCCCACGTAATCCAGTCACCACCTTTAAGTCATCCAGAAAGATCCAAAGGCATATTTAATCTATCCAAATACATCTTACGAAGTAATGAGATAGCATTATTAAGTAGAGGTCTCTCTTTTTGCCCGACAGATACAATAGACCCTTTTGAATTTTTTGTTGATTTAAATCTAGAGTAGAGGATTTAACATAAACTTCCACCCAAAGTTGTCCACCCATTCCATGCGATCTCAAGGGAAAATCCTCTTTTTACCCCCTACAGAGCAGGGGAGCACACATAGAATGCTTTTACAATATAGTACTGGAGGAATTAAAGACTGCACTCACTGAACAAAAAGGAGACAGTAAAAAAGGTCTTTGTGATCTATATTCAGATATACCCCGAAAAAATCTAGATTCAAATGAACAGAAAGCACTAAAAAGTCTTAAGGCCAATAAAGAAATTGTTATAAAGAGTGCGGACAAAGGAGGAGGGGTGGTTCTTATGGATTCTGACTATTATCTAACAGAATCCCTAAGAATCCTATCAGATTCTGAATATTACAAACTATTGAAAGAAGATCCAACAAAACCCTTTAAGAAATCTTTATTTGATTTAATAGACTTAAGATACTCCGGGGGAACCATTGACAAAAAACTAAGATCCTTTATAAAAACTGCACATCTGTCAATATCGAGGTTTTATTTTCTGCCCAAAATTCATAAGAATCTTCAAAACCCACCCGGAAGACCCATTATTTCGGGAGTGGGATGTCTGACAGCTAATCTTTCTGCTTATTTAGATAGCTATTTACAGAAATATGTACCCCTGCTTCCATCGTATATAAGAGATACCTCACACTTTATAGATTCTCTAGAATCCTTTCAGTGGGAAGAGAATTATGTCTGGGTCACTCTTGATGTCTCAGCCCTGTATAGTAACATCCAACATACTTTAGGTATTGCTGCCATTTCCCAGACCTTACTTCAAGATTCTTACATGCCAGATCACCAAAAAGAATTTCTCCTTAGATCAATTGAATTTATACTTCAACACAACTACTTCACATTCAATTACAAATTCTATATTCAAACACAGGGGACAGTGATGGGCACTAAGTTTGCCCCATCCTATGCGAACCTTTTCATGGGAGTGTTCGAACAGAAATTCAGCTTGCTGACACATCCACAAATCAGGTTCTATCGTCGATTTATAGATGACATCATATTCATCTGGCAAGGTGACAGTGATGACTTAATTCAATTCATTGAACATATCAACTCCAACTCCTGGAATCTTTCTTTTACTATGGAACAAAATCCAGTGGAGGTGGTGTTTCTAGATCTACATCTTAGTGTTAAAAATAAGAAAATCATCAGTAAGACCCACTTCAAAAGTGTAGATGCCAATAGTTTTCTTGACTATAGAAGCTGTCACCATTCCAAATGGAAGCGCAACATCCCATATAGTCAAATGAAAAGGATCAGGAGAAACTGCACAGATGACCGAACTATGAAGACCCAGGTTAGGGAATTAAAGGAAAGGTTTAAAGAAAAAGGCTACCCGAAAAAACTACTAATGGACTCTAGCAAGAGAATATATCAAATGTCACAAAAGGAGAGTCTCAAATCCAAACCCAAATTCTCCACACTGGAAAAAACAAAAAGTAATGATAAGTTTCAAGGTTCAGGTCTAATTACTCGTTACAACTCACAACACTCTCTAATTAGGCAGACCCTAGTAAAAAATTGGCCAATCTTACTAAAAGACCCCGTATTGGGTAAACTGATTCCCCCGAAACCCATTATTATATTCAGAAGGGCGAAAACCCTGAAGAATTTATTAGCCCCCTCTTGCCCCAAAATAGAGAGAAGCCTCTCCCAATGTAAAAAAACTATCCAAAAGATTCCAAAAATATCTTTGGGAAATTTTAAATGCAACAATATAAGATGCAAATGCTGCAATATGTTGACAGACGGTAAAAAATAAATAACTATTCCTTCCAACAATGAAGTCTTTAACATCAAACAAAGGTTAGATTGTGGATCAACTAATGTCATCTATCTCCTATGCTGCCCCTGCAATCTTTTCTATGTAGGACGCACTATCCAATCAGCACGTGAAAGGATGAACGAACACCGGTCCAACATTACAAGGAAGGTCACAACTCACAGTATATCCAGACATTTTGCGTTGTTCCATGGGGGAGATCCATCAGGCCTAACAGTCACACTATTAGAAAAGGACATGAAATCCTACCAGTCTCTATGTCGCAGGGAGATGTACTGGATTTTTTGTCGCAACACTTTAACACCATTTGATTAAATGAATCCCTTGAATATGTGAACTATTGAAAACAACATCAGGAATACAATAAATATCTGGTCTCATGGATTCTACATGTAGTACAACCTCCCTTTTTATATATAGTTCCTATATCTGCGTTAAACATAAAGATATACTGCATATATAGATAGATATCCATTATAGTGTTCACACACGTGATGAGTATCAGCACCATTATCACACCTTATTACTCACACCTCCATTTAAATTTTAGCCCCTATTTATAGTATTTTCCTACAGTAGGATCCCATAATTCATATATCCAATGGTCATTTATGAGTATTTTTCCACCCAATTATTCTATTATTCATCCTATTAATGATATATCCCCTTTAAAAATAGATTTCACATCATACAGTTATCTAGGTGTTGCGTTCCAGGGTGAAACGCATCGTATATGGATCCATCCACCACACAGCCATAGGCCTCTCTTCCTCTCACATCGTCCTGTAACCGGAAGAAGATGGCGGTGCATTCCAAAGTGGAACGCATCGCAACTGGAGATGGTGCCGACACACCACTCCGTGAGAATACCTGTGAGCCATCGAATCTGATTGGAGTCGGCCCGTCCCTTGTTCCCCCCCCCCTTCTCCTTCTCCCACAAGGAATATTTTTATTTATGCATAAACCTCCTAATTTTAGCCCTCATAGGAATAAACCGGAAGTAAATGGTGGTGCGTTTCACAGTGGAACGCATCGCGAATAGTAATATTTAATCTGTTTTTTAAAATATTGATTTTGGACTTAAAATAACAGAACTAGGGACTACTATAGCTTTGTTTAAAAAGAAAACAGAGGATTATAGATTAGATATCTATTGGATGACTCCAGGGGAAGATCAGATTCGATCCATACAGACAGGAAGTGGGAGGTTCCAGAGACCACAAACGTAACACACGTGCAAACCATAAATACTTCACTGGTAGTGAAGTGTTTCCCATTGACTCCTGACTGGTCTCAGAACCTGTTAAAACACTCCTGAAGGTATGGAACAATCTGATCTTATTTTGGACTTATGATTATGGAATTATACATAATTTTATTTTAGGCCTCCTCCATGTGGATTCTATGTATTTGCATTTTTTATCTATACCCGTGTTCTGGTCGGACAGTATATATGTATTCATTATTATACATATTAATATATATATATATTGTGGCGAAACCAACCTCGCCACTGGGTTTTGGAGAGGACTGTTTAAAAGCCTCTTGCCTCAGGATTATGGCCCATAGTAACTGTAAAGGAGAAGACAGACCGGCCGCACAGCTTAAATCTGTCTGTAGAATTGTATTTTATGTTATTATGCGTTCGGTTAAATTGTATGTTATGTGAGGGCACCCAGATAGCTAATATTATTGTATTCGTGTATTCTGAGTGCCATTCACCTAATGATATGCACTCAGACTTGAGCTATCTGGGGATATGTTAAATGTCTGTGTTTGCTGTGGGGGTGTGCCATTGTGTGTTTGGGTGGTGATTCCTGTCCTGTTGTCTCCACATGTGTATTGGTGATCTCCCCTTTGTCCTGAGAGATAATGGGATTGTCTTTGGTCGTCTCCGGGACAGAGGGGAGGAAACCATGATGCATTGTGGGGATATGTTGTATCTGCAACAAACTGTAATAAAAACCAGGCTGGGTGTGCCAGCACTTCAGACCACTGTTTGACCCTGATCACGGAGCCTTGTCTCGTCATTGGGGGGATTCCCTGTATGCTGTTGGAGACTGATTGCCAGGAGTGTAAGCCGACTGAATGCTTTTCCTGTTCGCCTGCTGACAGCTACTCGCGAGGTTCCAGTTTGGAGTGTTATTTTGTATCCAGTTCGGGAGGTTGGTGTTCTGCAGTAGCTGTGCCTGTCTCCTCGGAAAGGGGCATATCGCCTAAACGGATCTTAACCCCTTGTCTGCTGAAACGGTGCCGTTACATTGGTGGCAAGCAGCGGGATCGTTCCTACAGCCAGAAGGACAGCTACAGGAGACACCATTTCTTTGGATTTTACAACTTAAGGGCAACGCATGTCTCAGTACAGTGACCCTAAAAGCACCAGGATGGAACCAGCAGTGGAGTACAGATACTCTGTGGAGGAATTTGACCGTATGATGTGGTTGCGGCTGAACTTCTTCGGACCCAATCCAGCTGAGAAATACGTGAAGTTCGTGAGGAATCTAGTGTCTAAGACCCTACTATACCGGGCAGAAGGTGACGGTCAGCTGCCACGTTGGGTGGACCTCCATCGGAGGTTACGGTTGCGGGACAGTGGGAGCCTAGTCTCCATTCCCCAGCGTCAGTGTGAAGTGCAGGGAGAGGAGAGCAGCGGCCTCCCTCCCCAGCGGCAGGCTGAGTTACAGGGGGCAGAGGTAGTTGTTCCTGCCCCCCAGCAGCAGAGTGATGTGCCGGGAAGGCAGTGTGAAGTGCAGGGAGGGGAGAGCAGCGGCCTCCCTCCCCAGCGGCAGGCTGAGTTACAGGGGGCAGAGGTAGTTGTTCCTGCCCCCCAGCAGCAGAGTGATGTGCCGGGAAGGCAGTGTGAAGTGCAGGGAGGGGAGAGCAGCGGCCTCCCTCCCCAGCGGCAGGCTGAGTTACAGGGGGCAGAGGTAGTTGTTCCTGCCCCCCAGCAGCAGCATGATTTTTTGGGAATTGGGAGCCGAGTCTCCATTCCCCAGCGGCAGGCGGAGTTACAGGGGGCAGAGACAGTCGGTCCTGTCCCCCAGCGGCAGAGTGTCCTACAGGGAATAGAGAGCCCAGTCTCCTTTCCCCAGCAGCAGGACACTGTATTGGGAGCGGAGGCGGTCGGTCGCACTCCCCAGCGGCTGGAAGTATGTATGGGAGAGGAGCTCGTTACCCCCTCTCCCCAGCGGCAGCTTAACGCACCAGGGGGAGACAGTAAGCCCCACAACAGTGCAGATGGGACCGTGGTCTCTGCACTTACAGCACAGGGGGTAGAGACAGTCGGTCTCCCCCTCCAACAACCAGGCTCCAACCAGGCTTCTTCCGTGGTAGCGCTGGCACCAGGGCTGAGTACCGCTGATCCCTGCCCACAAAGCAACCTCCACTCCAAACCAGGGAGCAACACAGAGACCGGGATTACCAGCTTCCAACATCACCTTGGTGGACTTACTGGACAGAGACAGGCTACGAAATTCAGCAGGTCCAGTATTGGGTTGTGGGTGGGCTGCCAGACTAACTCAGGTACCGACCGGCGTGAGGTCAGGTATCTGGTTAGTCTTCCCTGGGGGGGGGGGAGATGTGTGGCGAAACCAACCTCGCCACTGGGTTTTGGAGAGGACTGTTTAAAAGCCTCTTGCCTCAGGATTATGGCCCATAGTAACTGTAAAGGAGAAGACAGACCGGCCGCATAGCTTAAATCTGTCTGTAGAATTGTATTTTATGTTATTATGCGTTCGATTAAATTGTATGTTATGTGAGGGCACCCAGATAGCTAATATTATTGTATTCGTGTATTCTGAGTGCCATTCACCTAATGATATGCACTCAGACTTGAGCTATCTGGGGATATGTTAAATGTCTGTGTTTGCTGTGGGGGTGTGTTTGGGTGGTGATTCCTGTCCTGTTGTCTCCACATGTGTATTGGTGATCTCCCCTTTGTCCTGAGAGATAATGGGATTGTCTTTGGTCGTCTCCGGGACAGAGGGGAGGAAACCATGATGCATTGTGGGGATATGTTGTATCTGCAACAAACTGTAATAAAAACCAGGCTGGGTGTGCCAGCACTTCAGACCACTGTTTGACCCTGATCACGGAGCCTTGTCTCGTCATTGGGGGGATTCCCTGTATGCTGTTGGAGACTGATTGCCAGGAGTGTAAGCCGACTGAATGCTTTTCCTGTTCGCCTGCTGACAGCTACTCGCGAGGTTCCAGTTTGGAGTGTTATTTTGTATCCAGTTCGGGAGGTTGGTGTTCTGCAGTAGCTGTGCCTGTCTCCTCGGAAAGGGGCATATCGCCTAAACGGATCTTAACCCCTTGTCTGCTGAAACGGTGCCGTTACATATATATATATATATATATTTCCTGATCGTCCTTGGCAGCACATAACGAAAGGGTTAAGTCCCCTAGGTACAACCTGGATAGAGACACATTAGCAAGCAGTAGACTTGATTAATTGGCAATTAGCAGGCTATATAGGATAACACATGACACCAGAGCCTTGTATTTTTTTTTCTCTAGGTATCAGAAGAGACACTTTAAACATCCTGCTACCATCCTGCAAAGGACCCGATCCCTGCCAGGCTGTATACAGGTTCAGTGTCCCTCAACCTGAAGGTGGAATGAGCGCAACTCCCCTGTGTAAAAACTTACAGTGCCTCGTTCCACAGCCGATGTGATATTCCGGCTTGGTGTCTTATTATGTGCACGTGCGGCTGTGGGGAGCTAAGGCCGTGCACGTGACACCCCACAAGAGCGTCCCGGAAGTTAGGCTTTTAAGCTCACTCCGGCGTGATACCTGTGCGCTCAGACAGAACGTCTCACCCACTGCTTACTGCGGTAAGTATGGTGACTCTGGGGATCCAGGGGCTGACTGCTTGAAAGTAAGGTATTGTTTGCAGGCTGCAGGATGTCTTGTTTTCTTGGATGTTATGTTCCTCCTCTAGTTTATGAGTAGAGGATTTTTATCCTGTATGTTTGCCTCTGCTACAACCATGAACCATGTGTTTGGCTGTGTTGTAATGCACAGCCATCTAGGAAGTGTGTTCCTGCTGTTAGGCTGTTACTCTCCTGAGCTAGGAGTGATCCATGCTTTTACTGCTGTGCATCTATGATTACTCTGCAGGATTAAACTCTATATGTTGCTTTTGTCCTTGCATACTCAGGGATCTGGCTGTATACATCCTAATTGACTTTTTTGTATGTTTAACTATAGATGTCTGCCTCACATGAGGAATCCAGGAAAAGGAAAACTAGGCATCGTTTATGTCAGAAATGTGAACAGCCTCTTCCTGACGAAATACACACTAATGTCTGCACTGACTGCCTGTCTCCTACTATGTCTACCCAGTCTGGGAACTTTCTTATGTGGTTTAAGGAGCAACTTGCTTCAGTATTTGATGAAGTCAGGTCTAGAAATAAAAAACCTAGACATACAAACAAATCTCCACCTCCACAGATAATTTCTTCCTCCTCTGAAGATGAGTATCTGTCTGAAGGAGAAATCTATTCTGACAAGTCTTCTAATGATCCTGATGAATTTTTTATATTTCATAAAGAAAAAATACATGAATTAATTAAAGCAGTAAAACATACACTAGAGTCTGAAAAAGACACCTCAGGAAAATCCAAATCAGATAAACTTTTTTATTTTCCCAAAACTAAAGGGAATGTGTTTCCAGGGCATCCAGTCCTGGATGAATGGATTAAACAGGACTGGGATACACCTGACAAAAAATCTAATCCAGGATCCAGACAAAAATCCATTTATAAATTGGATGAAAAATTTTCTGCGCAATGGGGTTCTGTGCCCAAAGTAGATTTAGCAGTCGCCCGTCTGTCTAAAAAAGCGATTTTTCCAGCGGAGGAATCTTCCCTTATAAAAGATCCTATGGATAGAAAAATAGAAACCTTATTAAAAAGAGATTATGCTGCTTCTTCAGCGGCCTGTGTAGCTGGTCTATCTTCAGTACCAGTGGCCAGAGCTTTAAGAATCTGGTTATCCCAGCTATCCCATGATCTAGAAGATGGGGTGTCTAGAGAAGTGGTTTTAAAAAGTTTTCCAGTAATAAAAGGTGCCTCAGATTTTTTGTGTGATGCTCCTCTGGATATTGTAAATACCTCAGCAAGCTCCATGAGCCTCTCCAATACTGCAAGGAGGGCGCTCTGGATTAAACAATGGCCAGGGGATATATTATCCAAGAATCATTTCTGTAGTCTTCCCTTTCAGCCAACATCTCTGTTTGGTCCGCAACTTGAAAAAATCCTTGAATCCTTGAACGAGGGCAAAGGTTCAGTTTTTCCACAGTCAAAAAAGAGACCATCATTTAGACCCTTTCGCTCACAAAGGAGATGATCTCCTAGATTCAGGAACAGACAACAGTTCTCTAAACAAAGAATATTTCGGGGCAGACAGGAAAGGGCTGAATATAAGATGAAAACTATCCAAAAAACCTCTGAATTATGACGCCACCCTAAAGCCAAAAGTTGGCGCAAGACTAAAGCTATTCTATCCCGTCTGGTCTCTCACATCTACAGACGCTTGGGTCATGTCCACGGTCAAAAACGGATATGTACTAGAGTTTGCACAATTTCCCCCAGATCGATACTATATAAATCATCCCAGGGATCAAGTTGTTTTACATCTACTTCAAGAATTCCTCCAAAAAGGAGCATTAGAACCAGTGCCTCCAGAAGAACAGTTCAGCGGGGTTTATTCCAAAGTATTTCCCGTACCCAAACCAGGGAAGAAATGGAGGCTAATCATCGATCTCAGGTTCCTGAACAAGTTCTTGGTGAAAATGAAATTCAAAATGGAATCTATAAAATCAGTTCTAATGGTTCTGGAAAAGGGAGATTATATGGCGTCAATAGACCTGGCGGACGCTTATTTACATATTCCGATTCACCCCAGCCACAGAAAGTTCTTGAGAGTAGCAGTTCGGACGACAACTTGTATTACACATCTCCAGTTTACATGCCTCCCCTTCGGCATAACTTCTGCTCCGAGAGTATTTACGAAGATGTCAATTGTCCTAACAGCAGCGCTAAGGTTGGAAGGCATAATGTGTATCCCATACCTGGACGATTGGCTTTTAATAGCGAGTTCCAGCCAACAACTGAACCTCCATTTACAAGCCACGATACAAATGCTCCAGTCCCATGGATTCCTAATAAACAAAGGAAAATCTTCTCTAATACCATCTCAACAAATACAATTTCTAGGATATGTTCTGAATTCGGATCAAATGACAATCAAATTATCTCCGCAAAGAATATCATCTGTTCACAGGGGAGTGCATCAACTTCTGTCCAATCACAAGATCTCTATCCGTCTTGCAATGAGGGTGTTAGGTCTCCTAACGTCATCTATAGAGGCTGTCCCTTGGGCCAAAGCTCACATCAGAAGTTTACAGAACAATATTGTAACCAGCTGGAGCAAAAATTACAGCTCCCTGGACAAGAAGATGGTAATAACAACCGCAACACGCCAGGACCTCAAAGTGGTGGATTTCGTCTCCTCACCTAAAGCAAGGCAGGGGTCTGAATCCCCATGCCCAAAAAATCCTCACGTCGGATGCCTCCTCTTGGGGCTGGGGTGCTCATGTAGACAATTTATGGGTACAGAAGAAGTGGACGAAGGAAGAAGCATTAATGTCCTCCAATTGGAGGGAGCTCGGAGCAGTGAGGCTAGCCCTTCTTCATTTTCAAACACCTCTTTCGGGGTTCAAAATACTGATTCAGTCAGACAATCTACCAACTGTCTATTATATCAACAAACAGGGGGGCACAAGGAGTCACAGTCTCTCCAAGGGATGTGCTATCCTCATGGCCTGGGCAGAGAAGTTCACGAAAGACATCTCAGCTATCCATATAAGGGGAATTTTGAATCACTCTGCAGATCTACTCAGCCGCACCCCTCTACATCCAGGGGAATGGAGCTTAAATCCGACAGTCTTCAACAACATTGTATCTCGCTGGGGGAAACCCTGTCTCGACGCCATGGCAACAGATCAGAACAAGAAACTCAATCAATTCTGTTCCATTCATCGCTCCTGCCAAGCATTATCAATAGACGGACTGTCAATCAGTTGGAAGAAGGGCCTGATTTCTGTATTTCCTCCGATTCCCCTTATACCAAAAGTCCTAAAAAAGATAAGGGAAGATTGTGCAGAAGTCATAGCAGTTCTTCCTTTTTGGCCCCGAAGAACATGGTTCGCTCTAGCCCTATCTCTCTCCAGGGGCAGAGTCTGGAAAATCCCTCCTCGCCCAGACTTGCTGATCCAAAGAGGATTTCTTCACCACAATCCCAACAGCCTACAGCTTGCGGCTTGGAGGCTGAGCGGCAGTCACTAACATCACTTGGTTTTTCTTCTGAGCTAGTTAATACCATGCTAGCAGCCCGTAAACCAACAACTATTAAAATATACAATAGAGTATGGAAGACCTTTAATGACTGGTGCCAAAGAACTTCTTCTCTTCCTGAAGATTTAAAATCTGTTCTGCACTTCCTTCAATAAGGTTTTAGTAAAGGTTTAAAAACAAACACCTTGAAAGTACAGTTCATCGCGATCAATGCCCAGTTACAAGGGAAATTTTCGAATAATCAAATAATGCGTACATTTTTTTTAAAGCTCTGAAAAATCTAAGACCTCCTACCAGTGTGCCGATCCCTTCCTGGGATTTGTCTGTGGTATTGTCTGCTATGTTAAAAGAACCCTTTGAGCCAATAGAATCCTCGTCTCTGAAGCATATATTTATGAAGGCCCTCTTTCTGGTCGCAATCACTTCAGCCAGACGTGTTAGTGAACTTCAAGCTCTGTCACATAAAGAACCATATTTTAGAGATATGGGCGACTGTATTATTCTACGAACCATGCCAGGTTTTCTCCCGAAAGTAGCATCGGTAGTAAACATTAACCAAGAGATTTCTCTTCCAGTTCTTCACTCAGATCCTCAAGAGTAAGTGCATTGGCATTTACTGTATGTCAAAAGAGCATTGCAGGCATATCTTCAAAGTACTGCTTCCTTCAGAAAATCAGGATTATTCTTCCAGATCCAAGGACCAAATAAAGGAAAGAGAGCTAGTAAAGCAACACTAACAAGATGGATCAAGCGTGCAATTGAAGAGTCCTATGCTGCTGCCGGCCTAGAGTGCCCCATCAGGTTAAAAGCACACTCTACGAGATCTACAGCTTCATCTTGGGCAGAATTGGCACAGGTTTCTCTTGATCAGATCTGTAAAGCGGCTACGTGGTCTTCTGTGTCCACATTTATGAGGCATTACAGACTTGACGTATTAGCAGCTGAAAGGTCAACATTTGGCAAAAGAGTGCTTCAAGTGGCGGCCAGTGCTCCCTCCCAATGAGTACTGCTTATCAAGTCCCTTTCGTTATGTGCTGCCAAGGACGATCAGGAAAATGAAAATTTACTCACCGAAATTTTTGTTTCCTGGAGTCCGTAGGCAGCACAACTCTCCCCCCCCCCCTTTAATAAATTTATTGCTGCATACAAATACAAGGCTCTGGTGTCATGTGTTATCCTATATAGCCTGCTAATTGCCAATTAATCAAGTCTACTGCTTGCTAATGTGTCTCTATCCAGGTTGTACCTAGGGGAGTTTACCCTTTCGTTATGTGCTGCCTACGGACTCCAGGAAACAAAAATTTCGGTGAGTAAATTTTCATTATATATCACCATCTATTATTTGTTGTGTTTTATTTCTCTGCAAAGGTCTCATTTGTTTTTTTCTTTCCTTTATTTATTCTATTGGAAGTATGTGTTCATGTACTTTGGATAGACTTGATGTATATTGTATATCATATATATTCATATACATATTTTTATGATTCATTTTATGTATTTAATGAAGAATTTTAGGAAAAATACTCCTTATATAAAAGGGTTATGTAGCTGTGTGTATATGGTTACGCATACTTATACACATTTTTACTCATATATGTACGTATACAACAACTCTAGGAAAAGAATCTTTATGCTATTCGTCATTCTATATTTTATTCCATTTTAGGATATATATATATATATATATATATATATATTCTTCTCCTTTTCTGTTGTAACCAAATTTATTTATTTATTTATCTCTCCTGAAGAAGAGGGCTTCAGACCCTCGAAACGCGTTGAGTCTTAAATTAATAAAATGATTGACCAGAAGCCACGTTTGTAGGCGGCGTTCAATTATTCACATCTCTACATACGATCCTGGCCGGGGGGGGGGGGGGGAAATAGTCCCAGGTGTCTTGAGCTTATCCTGTGACTGCCCTCCCTGTGAAGTGAGTGGATTTGATTTTAATTTTAATATTTTATGATCTCCAATATCACCACTATAAAGCTGAGGTGTTTTTTCTAAAACTCCGAGCTCTCATAATAGACCTAGGTGAAGGTCTTTTCCTATATCTTATACATAAATGAGAACTAATCTGTATCCTTATCACGACTAATGACTAAGTGATTTGGCGCCTGGTACGTGTTTCAAACTTTTTCTCCACGGGTGTAAAGGGCTTCTTTCTCTTTGTCCTCTCTACATCGCCTATATCTCACTGTGACAAAGGGACATCCTCTGCACCTGGAGAAAAGAAGGTTTGTACCCAAACATGGAAGAGGATTCTTTACGGTAAGACCAGTGAGACTATGGAACTCTCTGCCTGAGGAGGTGGTAATGGTGAGTTCACTAAAAGAGTTCAAGAGGAGCCTGGATGTATTTCTGGAGTGAAATAATATTGCAGGCTGTAGCTACTAGAGAGATCCAGGGAGTTATTCTGATTGCCTGATTGGAGTCGGTAAGTAATTTTTTTCCCCTTAAGAGGGAAAAACTGGCTTCTACCTTTTTTTTTGCCTTCCGCTGGATCAACTTGCAGGATAACAGGCCGAACTGGATGGACAAATGTCTTTTTTGGCCTTATATACTATGTTACTACGTTACTATGATTTTTGCCCATTATAAAAGGCCTTATGAATATGGTAATACCTCCATGTATACTTATGTAATAAAATAACCTCAGCATTTTTATTTCTATATAGGGTCCAGGAAAAGCTGGGACTGACTTTGCACTTGATTGTGGCTCAGGGATTGGAAGAGTGAGCAAACATGTTCTCTTACAATTTTTTAATAACATCGAGCTGGTCGATATGACAGAGTCTTTCTTAGAAGAAGCCCAAAACTATTTGGAAGAGGATGCAGATCGAGTGGAAACACTTTATTGCTACTGTTTACAAGACTTTACTCCCCCTGCTAGGAAGTATGATGTAATTTGGATGCAGTGGGTTTCAGGTTGGTGTAATATCCATATTTTGTACCGAATAGCCTATGTAATATAAAGGTTCACTATTTTGGATGGTACTGTGAAAAACAATTTGCTTTGCTCTGTTTTCTCCATTTGCTTTAGCTACTTTCACATCTGCACTTTTCCTTTCCGGTATTGAGATCCGTCTTAGGAACAGAGTGCACTATAATGCATTAAGTTCCATTTGGTTGTGTTCCCATGCCGGGCAGAAAAACACTGCAAGCAGCATTTTTGAGTACGTCATTTGATGCAGAGCAAGGCTGATGTGGCATGAAACACAATGTAAGTTAATGGTGCCAGATCCTTTTTCTCAGACACAAAAGAAAAAGTATCCGGTGCTCATTTACTTACAATGGTTTTAGTGCCGGATCCATCATGGCTATTTAATAGATAATACAACTGGATCCATTCATAACAGATGCAGCCGTTTGTATTATCATGGCGGAATCGTTTTTGCTGATCCATGATGTATCCAACAAAAACGTAGATGTGAAAGTAGCTTTATTCTTCCCACCTGAGAGAAAATAAATTGATGTACAGTGCTGACCATAATTATTTATACCCCTGGCAAATTTTGACTTAAAGTTACTTTTATTCAACCAGCAAGTAATTTTTTGACAGGAAATCACATAGGTGTCTCTCAAAAGATAATACGATGACGTACAAGAGGCATTATTGTGGAATAAAAACATTTCTCAGCTTTTTTTACATTTGAGCAAAAAAATACAAGATGTTCCGCACTGTGGAAAATCTCAGAGGACGTGTGCTGGCCAGGAGGCTAGTTAGAGAGGTGAAAAAGAATCCAAGGATCACCACCAAGGCCATCCTGGTGCTCTGCTATCGGCAATCTGGGCTCTGCTGATGGCAATGTCTCAAGGCAGACAATCCAATGGACACTGCACACTGCTGGGTTCCACTTCTCCAGATAAGGCACACAAAAGCTTGCTTGGCCTTTGCAAAAGCTCATCTGGACAAAGAAGAAGACTTCTGGTCTTCTGTGTTATGGTCAGATGAAACGAAAAGCCTTCAACCCAAAGAACACCATCCCCACTGTCAAACATGGTGGTGGGAACCTAATGCTTTGGGGATGTTTTTCAGCCAATGGACCAGGGAACCTAATCACAGTAAACGGCACCATGAAAAAAGAGTAATACATGAGGATTCTCAATGACAACATCAGGCAGTATGCAGAGAAACTTGGCCTTGGTCACCAGTGGACATTTCAGCATGACAATAACTGAAATGACAGCATGACAATGATAATGACACACAGCAAAAGTGGTGAAGAAATGGTTAGCAGACAACATTAACGTTTTGGAGTGGCCCAGCCAGAGTCCAGACTTGAATCCAATTGAGAATCTGTGGAGGGAGCTAAACATCAGGGTGATGGCAAGAAGACCCTCCAACCTGAAAGATTTGGAGCTCATTGCTAAAGATGAATAGGGAAAAATACCTGTGGAGACATGCATAAAGCTGGTCTGCAATTATAGGAAGCATTTGATTGCTGTAATAGGCAATAAAGGCTTTTCTATTGATTATTGAGAAGGGTATGAATAATTTTGGACTGGACACTTTTTGCTCAAATGTAAATAAAAGCTGAGAAATGTTTTTTTCCACAATAATGCCTCTTGTACATCGTCTTATTATCTTTTGGGAGACACCTATGTCATTTCCCGTCAAAAAATTACTTGCTGGTTGAATAAAAGTAACTGTAAGTAAAAATTTGCCAGGGGTATGAATAATTATGGGCAGCACTGTATACTCAATTAAATATCATAGCATATTAAAACATATTTTCCATGCAAATGTTAAAAATGATCTATTGAAGAGTTTTGACATTTACTTACATATTATTGTACCAACTTGTCTTCAAAGGATACCACAATCTATTGAGCTGAAAGCTGCAGATCATGCATACTCAACACTTTTCACACTGCTAGGTTTAAGAGTAATAATCTTTTATTCACTTCAGAACAACCAACAAAAATAGTTTTCTGCCGTGCTTGTTAGGAAAGGACCCCAGTCTCTGCAGTAGTATGGAATAATAGTAGAGAATAGGGATGAGCAAACCCGGACCGCACCATACCTCCCAACTTTTGAAAATCAGAAAGAGGGACAGTATGTGTGAGGCGTATCACGGCAGTGATAATTACTGTCTCAACTGCAGCATCTGCGGATTGGTTAGGTGAGTATAAGTTCCTTTATTTTTTTATAGCATTTGCATTCCTTGGGGCAATTTTTTTTCTTGCACTCAGGGATGTACCGCCAATGAGGCAAGGTGAGGCAATTGCCTCAAGCAGCACTAGGTAGGGGCAAAAGGGGGCAGAAAGGACATGGGCAATGCACTCATCTGTACATGATCAACTGCATCGCTGTACTCAGGACAGCAAAACAGTTGACTGCTGTGATGGGGCACGGGAGCAATATCTCCATGGCCCACCATTTGCTCGAATAGGCTTTAGTAGCCTATCAGAGGCCGGTGTCATCATTATCGTGCTGCCTGAGCAGGGCTGCATAGAGCTCAGGGCACAGACTAGAAGAGCTCTGCATCACTGACAGCAGAATGGAGGTAAGTATTTGAGTTTATTATTTTTATTTGACACCATGCTTATGGCCATAATAGGGGGGAGGGGCTCATTATTTTGTGACTGGAGAAAGCACTATGGGGATATTGCAGCTGTAAAAAAGTGCATTTTTGCGCTAGCACACTTTATAAGGGGGCCACTATGGGGACATTCCACTATGCGGACATTCTTTCTACTTGAGGTACTAAAGGGGGTTAGTTTTTTGTACTGACAGATGTTATTAGTGAGCATTCTTTGTACTTGCACATAAGAGGGCATAAGAGGGGGACTGTTTCTGCAGTATAGTATTGGGGAGATCACAGTATTCGGGGAGTCTTAATTTTCATCTGACTAACTGTAACAGAATATTTAATCAGTCTGTTAATTGTGTTGGTGACATAAATTTTTGGGTTTCATAACAACGCATTTTCATTTGTCTTACTGTAATAGGAGAGTAAATCAGTCTCTTAATCGTGTCAGTGACACAAACCAATATTTTGGGATTCATCAAACTTCCTTTGCATCCGTCTAACTGTGATAGGAGAGTAAATCAGTCTGTTAATTGCATCACTGACATTTTAGCGTTCAATACACCGCCTTTCAATCCGTCTTACTGTAATAGCAGAGTAAATCAGTCTGTAAATTGCGTTGGTGACATAAAGTAATTTTTTGGGGTTCATCACATCACCTTTGTATCCATCTTACTGTAATAGCAGAATAAATTGATCTGTTAATTGTGTCGGTGACACAAAGCAATTTTTTTTATAACACCGCATTTTCATCCATCTAACTGTAATAGGAGATTTAATCAGTCTGTTAATTGACAGTTAGTGACACAAAGCAATTTTGTCTATTGGTGACACAAAGCAATTTTTGGGGGGTTCATCACACCACCATTGCATCCGTCTAACTGTAATAGCAGAGCAAATCATTCAGTTAACTGTGTCGGTAACATAGAATAATTTTTTGGGGTTCATCACACTGCCTTTCCATCCGGCTTACTGTAGCAGCAGAGTAAATCAGTCTGTGAAGTGTGTCGGTGACATAAAGCAATAAAATTTTTTTTTTTTTATAACACTGCATTTTCATCCATCTAACTGTAATAGGAGATTTAATCAGTCTGTTAATTGTGTCGTGACACAAGTCAATATTTTATTTTAATAAAATTGCATTTTGATCTGTCTAACTGTAATAGGATATTTAATCAGTCTGTTAATTGTGTGGGTAACACAAGGCAATTTTGGGGTTTCATAACAACACATTTTTATCCATCTAAATGTAATAGGAGATTTATTCAGTCTGTTAATTGCGTCAGTGACACAAAGCTATTTTTCGGTTTTATAACACTGCATTTTCATCTGTCTAACTGTGATAGGAGATTTAATCAGTCTGTTAATTGTGTCGGTGACACAAAACAATTTTTGGGTTTCATAACACCGCATTTTCATCTGTCTTACGGAGAGTAAATCAGTCTGTTAATTGTGTCGCCAACGTAAAAATTTCTTTGGGGGGGGGGGTTTATAACCCCTCCTTTGCATCCGTCTGACTGTAATAGCAGAGTAAATCAGTCTGTAAATTGTGTCTGTGACACAAAGCAATTTTTGGGTTTCATAACACTGCATTTTAATCTGTCTAACTGTAATAGGAAAATTCAATTAGTCTGTTAATTGTGTCAATGACACAATTTCATTTTTGGGTTTCATAATAACGCATCTTCATCGGTCTAAATGTTATAGGAGATTTAATCAGTCTGTTATTTGTGTCGGTGACATAAAGCAATTTTTGTGTTTCATAACACTGCATTTCCATCCGTCCGGCTGTAATAGGAGATTTAATCAGTCTGTTAATTGTGTGGGTAACACAAGGCAATTTTTGTGTTTCATAACACCGCATTTTTATCCGTCTAAATGTAATAGGAGATGTATTCCGTCTGTTAATTGTGTCGGTGACACAAAGCTATTTTTGGGTTTCATAACACCGCATTTTCATCTGTCTAACTGTAATAGGAGAGTAAATCAGTCTGTTAATTGTGTTGGTGACATAAAATTATTTTTTGGGGTTCATCACACCGCCTTTGCATCTGTCTTACTGTAATAGCAGAGTAAATCAGTCTGTTAATTATGCCGGTGACACAAAGCAATTTTTGGGTTTCATAACACTGCATTTGCATTTTCATCCGTCTTACTGTAATAGGAGAGTAAATCAGTCTGTTTATTGTGTTGTTGACACAAAGCAATTTAGGGGGTTTATCACCCCGCCTTTGCATCCTTCTTACTGTAAAAGCAGAGTAAATCAGTCTGTTAATTGTGCCGGTGACATAAAGCAATTTTTGTGTTTCATAACACTGAATTTTCATCCGTCTAACTGTAATAGGATATTTAATCAGTCTGTTAATTGTGTGGGTAATACAAGGCAATTTTTGGGTTTCATAACACCGCATTTTTATCCGTCTAAATGTAATCAGATAATTAATCGGTCTGTTAATTGTTAACCAGGCTGCACATCCAGGGTGTAGACATCGACCTCTAACAATCTACACGCGATCCCGGCCAGGGGGGTGACTTGCCCCAGGTGTCTTGAGTTTATCCTGGTGGTGACCCCCCCCCCCCCCCCCCCCCCCCCCCCCCCGGTGAAGTGAGTAGATTATTAATAATATTATTGTTATTTTCAAAATTATGATTTTATCATTTTAACATATTCAATCTCTTTTAATATATTCTATTTTATATACATCTTCATTTTATTGTTGCATCATTTGGTATCTTACTTTTACAAACCTGCTTGTCCCAAGCGCCTGTGGATGGTGCCACTTTGCAACTTCACATATATTATTTTTACCTTTTGCTTTGTCATGTGTGAGATTGGTGCTCAATTTCGTTTTTACAGTAACTGGTGTGACACCTGGGGTGGGTCCCCTCCCCTCGTGTTCCACCCATTACTGATTTACTACCACTATCAGTGAAGCAAGCCATCATTAGGCTGAAAAAATAAAACAAACCCATCAGAGAGATAGCAAAAACATTAGGCGGGGCCAAAACAACTGTTTGGAACATTCTTAAAAAGAAGGAATGCAACGGTAAGCTCAGCAACACCAAATGACCCGGAAGACCACTGAAAACAACTGTGGTGGATGACAAAATAATTTTTTGCCCTGGTGAAGAAAACACCCTTTACAACAGTTGGCCAGTTCTAGAACACTCTCCAGGAGGTAGGTGTATGTGTGTCAACAATCAAGAGAAGATTTCACAAGAGTGAAATCATTTTTATTTATAAAAAAATACAAAATTTACCTTTTTTTAAAAAAAATAATTCAAATTTCCAAGTTTCAATTTCTCTACTTCTATAATACATAGTAATACCTACAAAAATAGTTATTACTTTACATTCCCCATATGTCTACTTCATGTTTGTATCAATTTGGGAAAGATATTTTATTTTTGGGGGATGTTACAAGGCTTAGAAGTTTAGAAGAGAATCTTTAAATTTTTCTGAAATTTTCAAAAACCCACTTTTTAGAGACCAGTTTAGGTCTGAAGTCACTTTGTGAGGCTTACATAACAGAAACCACCCAATGACCCCATTCTAGAAACTACACCCCTCAAGGTATTCAAAACTGATTTTAAAAATGTTGTTAACCCTTTAGGTGTTCCACAAGAGTTAATGGCAAATGGTGATAACATTTCAGATTTTTTATTTTTTGGGGGGCAAAATTTTTCCAGTAACAAAGCAAGGGTTAACAGCCAAACAAAATGCTATATTTATTGCCTCGATTCTGTAGTTTGCAGAAACACCCCATATGTAGCCGTAAACTACTGTACTGGCACATAGTAGGGCGTAGAGGGGAAGGTGCTCCGTATGGATTTTGGAAGGTAGCTTTTGCTAGACTGGTTTATTTACACCATGTCCCATTTGAAGCCCCCCTGATGCACCCCTAGAGTACAAACTCCATTTAATTGACCCCATCTAAGAAACTACACCCCTCAAGGTATTCAAAACTGATTTTGCAAACTTTGTTAACCCTTTAGGTGTTGCACAAGAGTTATTGGCAAATGGAGCCGAAATTTGAGAATTTAAATTTTTGGGCAAATTTTCCATTTTAATCCCATTTTTACAGTAACAAAGCAAGGGTTAACAGCCAAACAAAATGCTACATTTATTGCCCCGATTCTGTAGTTTGCAGAAACAACCCATATGTGGCCGTAAACCACTGTACTGGCACACAGTAGGGCATAGAGGGAAAGGTGCGCCGTATGGTTTTTGGAAGGCAGATTTTGCTGGACTGGTTTATTTACACCATGTCCCATTTGAAGCCCCCCTGATGCACCCCTAGAGTACAAACTCCATAAAATTGACCCCATCTAAGAAACTACACCCTCAAGGTATTCAAAACTGATTTTGCAAACTTTGTTAACCCTTTAGGTGTTGCACAAGAGTTATTGGCAAATGGAGCCGAAATTTGAGAATTTAAATTTTTGGGCAAATTTTCCTTTTTAATCAATTTTTTTCCAGTAACAAAGCAAGGGTTAACAGCCAAACAAAATGCTATATTTATTGCCTCGATTATGTAGTTTGCAGAAACACCCCATATGTGGTCGTAAACTACTGCACTGGCACACAGTAGGGCGTAGAGGGAAAGGTGCGCCGTATGGTTTTTGGAAGGCAGATTTTGCTGGACTGGTTTATTTACACCATGTCCTATTTGAAGCCCCCTGATGCACCCCTAGAGTACAAACTCCATAAAATTGACCCCATCTAAGAAACTACACCCCTCAAGGTATTCAAAACTGATTTAGTAAACTTTGTTAACCCTTTAGGTGTTGCACAAGAGTTATTGGCAAATGGAGCCGAAATTTGAGAATTAATTTTTTTGGGCAAATTCTTAATTTCTAATCCCTTTTTTACAGTAACAAAGCAAGGGTTAACAGCCAAACAAAATGCTACATTTATTGCCCCGATTCTGTAGTTTGCAGAAACACCCCATATGTGGCCGTAAACTACTGTACGGGCACACGGCAGGGCACAGAAGAAAAGGAATGCCATACTGTTTTTGGAAGGCAGATTTTGCTAGACAGTTTTTTTGGACACCATGTCCCATTTGAAGCCCCTCTGATGCACCTCTAGAGTAGAAACTCCAAAAAAGTGACCCTATTTCAGAAATTACGGAATAGGGTGGAAGTTTTGTTGGTACTAGTTTAGGGTACATAGGATTTTTGGTTGCTCTATATTTCACTTTTTGTGAGGCAAGGTAACAAGAAATTGCTTTTTTGGCACCATTTTTTTGTTATTTACAACATTCATCTGACAGGTTAGATCATGTGATATTTTTATAGAGAAGGTTGTCACAAATGCGGCAATACCTAATATGTATACAATTTATTTATTTATGTAAGTTTTACACAATGATTTCATTTTTGAAACAAAAAAAAAATCATGTTTTAGTGTCTCCTAAGTCTGAAAGCCATAGTTTTTTTCAGTTTTGGGGCAATTATTTTAGGTAGGGTCTCATTTTTTGTGGGATGAGATGACGGTTTGATTGGCACTATTTTTGGGTGCATATGACTTTTTGATCGCTTGCTATTACACTTTTTGTGATGTAAGATGACAAAAAATGGCTTTTTTACACTTTTTTTTTTTTTACGGTGTTCATATGAGGGGTTAGGTCGATATTTTATATGATTTTTATAGAGCCGGTCGATACGGACGCGGCAATATTTAATATGTATACTTTTTTTATTTATGTACATTTTACACAATTATTTCATTTTTTAAACAAAAAAAACATGTTTTAGTGTTTCCAAAGAGCCATACTTTTTTCAGTTTTTGGGCGATTATCTTGGGTAGAGTATGATTTTTGCGGGATGAGATGACGGTTTGATTGGTACTATGTTGGCGTACATGCAACTTTTTTTTTTATTACCTTTTTTGGGAAATAAGGTGGTGTCACGGAAGGTGTACAAGAAACTAGAAGACACAAAATGAATATCCGACTCACTGGATCCAAAACTAAGGAACAAAAGGGGGAGCCCTGCATCAGACCTGGCTCTCTCCCCGACTGCTCAGCCTATGCGAAAATCCCAATGGTAGATGATCGCATATCCTCGTACCTCGACTGTATAACACCTGAACACCCTATAATAGTGAGGGGACATGGCCACCGGCTCCCTACACTTGATACAGAGGGAGTCAGGGTCACCTTGGATCCAGCAAACAGAAAAACACAAATGAGTGAACAAAACTTATCTGTAGAAGACTCAGAAGTAGGATCAGCATGCACACACTCCAGGAAGGAATATAAACCGCAAACTGAAGCAGTCTGGGAAGGGATTTAAAGGGATGCAATCAGTGCAACTACATGACAGCTGAGAGAGGCTAACGAGATGAGAAAATGAAAGCAAAACAAAGGGAAGCTCAAGGAGGAGGTTCTGAAAGGCATCTGTCAGAGCTTCTCAGATGTCTGGTGGTGACAGTACCCCTCCTTCTACGAGTGGACTCCGGACACTTAGAGCCCACCTTCTCAGGATGGGACCTATGGAAAGCCCTGATGAGACGAGTGGCCTTAATGTCTGTCACTGGGACCCACATCCTCTCCTCAGGACCATAACCCTCCCAATGAACGAGGTACTGGAGAGAACCGCGGACAACACGAGAATCCACAATCCTAGAGACCTGAAATTCAAGATTACCATCAACCACAATCGGAGGAGGAGGCAAAGACAAGGGTACAATGGGTTGGACATAAGGTTTTAATAAGGAACATTTTGGATCTTCCAAGTCTGAGGAAGATCAAGATGGTAGGCAACAGGATTGATGACGGACAAGATTTTGTAAGGCCCAATAAACTTAGGACCCAACTTCCAGGAGGGAACCTTCAATTTGATATTCTTAGTAGACAACCACACCAGATCACCAACATTCAGGTCCGGACCAGGCACACGTCTCTTATCCGCCACACACTTATATCTCTCACTCATGCTCTTTAGATTATCCTGAATCTTTTGCCAAATAGATGACAACGACGAGGAGAATCTGTCCTCATCAGGTAAACCAGAAGACCCCTCTCCAGAGAATGTCCCAAACTGCAGATGAAACCCATATGCACCAAAAAATGGTGACTTATCAGAGGACTCCTGACGACGGTTATTTAAAGCAAACTCAGCAAGGGACAAAAAAGAACACCAATCCTCCTGATTCTCTGCCACAAAACTGCGCAGATATGTCTCCAGATTCTGATTGACGCGCTTTGTCTGGCCATTCGACTGCGGGTGGAAAGCCAAAGAGAATGACAACCGAACCCCCAAGTGAGAACAGAAAGCCTTCCAGAATCTGGAAACAAACTGCGTGCCCCTATCAGAGACTATGTCTGAAGGAATACCATGCAATTTGACAATGTGATCAATAAATGCCTGCGCCAGCGTCTTAGCATTGGGCAAGCCAGGAAAAGGGATGAAATGCACCATTTTACTAAAACAGTCCACCACTACCAGAATCACAGTCTTCCCCGAGGAACGAGGCAGGTCCGTAATGAAGTCCATAGACAGATGTGTCCAAGGACGGGAAGGAATGGGTAAGGGAAGGAGAAGACCTGATGGCCGTGAACGAGGAACTTTGGCACGAGCGCAGGTCTCGCAGGCTGCCACAAAACCCTCAACCGACTTACGAAGCGCCGGCCACCAGAATCTCCGAGCGATGAGATCCACTGTGGCTCTTGCCCCCGGGTGCCGAGCAAGGTCAATATCGTGGTGTTCCTTAAAAATCTTGTGTCTTAAAGCGAGAGGCACAAACAACCTTCCAGGAGGACAAAGATCAGGAGCCTCTGACTGGGCTACCTGAACCTCTGCCTCCAATTTAGGATAAAGAGCAGAGACCACCACACCTTCAGCCAAAATGGGACCCGGGTCTTCAAAATTCCCACCTCCCGGAAAACAACGTGACAGGGCATCCGCCTTCACATTCTTAACCCCAGGGCGGAACATGACAACAAAATTAAACCTGGTAAAGAACAAAGACCATCGGGCCTGTCTCAGGTTCAGACGCTTGGCTGACTCCAAGTAGGCCAGATTTTTATGGTCAGTAAACACGGTAATAGGGTGTCTGGCTCCCTCTAGCCAATGGCGCCATTCCTCAAAAGCCAACTTGATGGCCAACAACTCCCTATCTCCCACATCGTAATTTCACAGACAAGACCGCACCCACACCCACCTCAGAAGCATCAACCTCAACTATGAAGGGTAGAGAAATATCAGGTTGTACCAAGATGGGAGCGGAAGCGAAACTCACCTTAGTAACATAGTAGTAACATAGTACATAAGGCCGAAAAAAGACATTTGTCCATCCAGTTCGACCTGTCATCCTGCAAGTTGATCCAGAGGAAGGTTTTTCTTTTAATCTCTTTATTACTCTCAAAAGACTGTCTGAATCTCCTAGAGGGACAAACATTTGCCAAATGATTTATACCCCCACAACAGAAAAAAACCTTCCTATGAGGACTGAATCTTCCACTGTCAGAGGCAATTAAACCGAGCTGCATGAGCTCCTGCTCAGAAGGGATTGAGAGCGACTGAGACCCCTGTGCACTGAATGAGACCGCCGCAATGTCCTGGGACTGAGTATGACAGGAAGGAGAGATCTCTCCTCTCTCTCTAAGATGCCTGTCAATATGAATGGCCCGAGACATGGCAGAGTCCAAGGAGGTAGGTCTCTCATGAAAGGCAAATGCATCTTTCAATCCCTCTTAAAGACCATGGCAAAATTGACTTCGGAGTGCAGCATCATTCCAACCAGTATTAGCTGCCCATCTCCAAAATTCTGAGCAGTATATCTCTGCGGATTGTTTACCCTGACATAAAAGATGTAGTCTAGACTCAGCCAGAGCAATACGATCCGGATGATCATATATCTAACCCAAGGCTAAAAAGAATTCATCCACTGAACAGAGGGGATGTGCCCCCACCGGCAGCGAAAAGGCCCAGGACTGAGCGTTACCCCTGAGCAGCGAGATGATGATCCCCACCCTCCGTTCGTCATCACCAGAGGAATGGGGAAGTAGGCGAAAATGGAGTTTGCAAGCCTCTCTAAAACGAACAAAATTCTCACTACCCCCGGAGAACGTATCCGGGAGCGAGATCTTAGGCTCAGAACAAACTCCATTAACGCAAGCTGAACCGGTCACCTGAAACTGAGAAAGAGTCTTATGGAGATCTGCTACCTCCAGATCTGCTACCTCGCAATGTTACAGCAGCAGGAGGAGGGGGGAGGGAGGGAGGGAGAGCAGGAGACTTTCACAGCGATGTTACAGAGGGAGGAGGGAGGGAGAGAGAGCAGGAGGCTTTCACAGCGATGTTACAGCAGGAGAGCTGGAGGCATCACAGAAGATTATGAGGCGGCGCTGGGCACAAACGGCAGTGGGTGCGGGCGGCCGCTTGGATCCATTTACATCCCCTTGGGCACCTTATTTTTATGACTGACAGGTTAGTAATAGCGTATTTTTAGCAAAATGAGCCTACAGATTACATTTATAAGACCACATTAGGAATGGCTAAAGCTCCCTGAACATAACCATATTTTTATCTGGAGGGGGTGAAACCTGGTGACAGAATCCCTTTAATCCAATTGAGCATGCATTGGGAGGCATATATGCAAACTGTTGTAATTCCTACACCGTTCACCTGATTTGGATGTAAATACCCTCAAATTAAAGCTGAAAGTCTGCAGTTAAAGCACATCTTGTTTGTTTCATTTCAAATCCATTGTGGTGGTTTATAGAGCCAAAAATGTTAAAATTGTGTTGATGTCCCAATATTTATGGACCTGACTGTATATGCAAAACACAATATATAACAAAAATGTGTATCCTATGAGACCGCAAAATGTCATATATCAATTCAGGCCAATCAGAGCACTTTTGATTCATGCAGCATAGATTCATCCACAAGACAAATGTTTTGAAAAATTCTATGAATCAAACAGTACGAATTTCAAGACGTTCACTCTATATGTTGCAATTTTTTATTGGAGGTATACATCAGGAGTCTTTCCAATGTAAACCTCTGTATGTAGGCTGTGTAATGTGATGTGAGGTGTTTTATAGTGAGCAGTCGAATTACTGGTCTCAGCAGTGTTACTATAAGGGAAGCTCTTCATTAGTTATGTTATTAGTTATATTACTAGTTATACTACTCTATAATTTTTGCATGTTTTTCCTTTTTTTCTTTATCTTAAGGTTACCTGACCGACAAGGATCTCCTGACATTTCTGCTTCGCTGCAAAAATGGTTTAAAAAATAATGGGATTATTATTCTGAAAGATAATGTAGCAAGGGAAGGCTGCAGACTTGATCCAACTGACAGCAGTGTGATTAGAGACATTCATATACTAAAAAGCATAATTGAGAAGACTGGAATGTCAATTATTGCAATGGAAAGACAACAGGGTTTTCCAGATGTGTGTGTACCTATCTGGATGATTGCCATACAGTAAAAATATTTTTTTCTTGTGCTTCACAGCAGCAATTTATTAGGTAAATAAATATTCATGGATATTCCAGACATGTAGAAATAAAAAAGAAAATAAGAAAACATAATGTGCAAGACAGGAAGGTGATCCTAAAGGACATTATGTATAGTAATGTAATTATAATAATATAAATCATTATAAGATGATTTAGTGTGCATTTCCATATATATTTATAACATGCTAAATAATTCCTTCCATCCTCAGCACTCAATCATAGATCCTGTGTTAAGTCTTAGGGTCCATTCACACGTCCGTTGTTTCTTTCCTGATCTGTTCCGTTTTTTGCGGAACAGATCTGGACCAGATCTGGACCCATTCATTTTCAATGGGTCCTGAAAAAAAATCAGACATTGTGCTGTCCGATTTCTTTCAGGACCCACTGAAAATGAATGGGTCCAGATCTGGTCCAGATTTGTTCCGCAAAAAACGGAACAGATCAGGAAAGCAACAACGGACTTGTGAATGGACCTTTAAAGGGACTCTCTCACCAGTAACATCCCAGTAATCACCAGTAACCTCCCTATGCACCTGTTTTTCTTTTGTTGACCTGAGTTATAATACATTTTCCTAATATAGTTATGTTATATTTTCCTAATATTAGCATTAGCAATTAGGCATTTGGTGCAACAAGAGCATCACTGTTGCTCTTGCTACACCCAAGCTGTGCTCCTTTCTGTGGTCAGCCCCTCCCTCGCTACTTTGCTACTGTCCTGCCCTGTGAATCGGAGCAGAAAGGGAGGGGCTGGCCACAGATAGGAGTGGAACTTGAGAGCAACAAGAACTATAGTGATGCCCATGTTGCACCAAATTTCAAATTAGCATATTAGGCAGAGAATTTTAAAAAGTGTCAGACAACTATCCGGCGCTGCAGGCATAAAGATCAGTCCTTGAGATGAATAAGATTCTTTTTATTAAAGTCAACGCGTTTCAAGGGCGAAGTGCCCCCTTCGTCAGGACAATATACAGAATAGAGATTCACTTGTATAGGGGATATTTAAAACGCAATTTTGGCGGGTTAAACTGGGGGAGGTTCAAAGTTGGGGTGGGTGTGTTTAGTATAATGAGGCTAATTGCTGATATCCTTTAGCGATCAGTGGCAAATGATGTTAGGTGTCTGACACTTTCTGTGGTGTGCAGGCTGGATAGCGCAGAGTCAAGCGCTCCATGACATGATTAAATACATTGTTTCATCAGTAGTAGGTTTCGTAGTATACATAATGATACATTTAATGTTACATTGTCTAGTTGGAAATAAGGCATTTCCTGGTGCTTATAATGGTGTGTTTGCAGCGCTGCTACTCACTGCGGGACCGCAGTGAACATTATTCCTCCACATAGAGCTGTATGTGTCCCTGGCTCCCCGCTTTCGCTATGCAGCGGTTCACCTCCACATAGAGCTGTATTATATATGAATTAGCATATTAGGAACAGGTATCACAACTCAGGAAGGGAGTAGAGATGGGCAAAGTTTTTAAAGATTTGATTTGGATGGTTTGACGACTTTAAAAAAAAAACTATTTGATTAAAATCAAATTTATTCATTAAAAATCAGCAATTTCTCAGCTGCAGAGAACCTGTGCATTCCAGAAACAGATCGCTAGTCCACTGTGGTAGTGAAACAGTTAATGTGCATCAGTATGACAGGAAGTTGACACATTTCAATCTATGAATCAGTTCACTTATTTGGTCAGTTACAGGGCCAAAACTGAGCAAATAACTCGAGTGAACTCAGCCTTACAGGTCAATGTTAGCTTCAGGTATAAAGAACCATGCAGTGGCCCTAAATTGTACTATAGAGTGAAAGAGAGCACTCCTTTTACACAGTCAGCTGATTCCACAAAGATTGCTACAGAACCTGTTCTGGTACACACTAATACAAGTAGTGGGCCCCTGACAGAGTGGAGACTCTGTCAGCAGTAAGTTTGTGTTGACGTCACAGTTTATTTTTCCATTCTTCTGATCCGTCATAAGTAGGGTTAAGCAGACACCTGGATGTTTGGGCTCAACGGGTTCGGACGAACTTCAGAAAACAGTTTGAGTTCGGGACCCGAACTTGACCCCGAACCCGAACCCCATTGAAGTCAATGGGGACCCGAACTTTTGAACACTAAAATGGCTGTAAAAATGTAATGGAAAGGGCTATAGGGCTGCAAATGGCATCAAAATGTGGTTAAGAGCATGGCAAGGGCTCTGCAAACAAATGTGGATAGGGAAATTACTAAATAACATAAAATACATAAAAATAAAAAACTATAATCTTGATCTAGGAGGACCAGGTACATATGGAGTAGGAGGTTGAGGAGGCGGTGGATGTGGCGGTGGAGGAGGAGGTAGCCTACACTGTTTTTGGTTTTACATTTTTATTTTAAAAATTTGGGTACACCCCTAAACATTGGGAAATATAACCTGTGATAAGCCCCTCTAGTCATGCTAAACACATGTTCAGACAATACACTGGCTGCAGGGCAGGCCAGCACCTCCAAGGTGTAAAGGGCAAGCTCAGGCCATGTGCCCAATTTGGAGATCCAGAAGTTGCAGGGGCTGACCCCTGTCAGTCAGTTTGCGTAGGCGTGTGCACACTTACTGCCCCACCATGTCGCACATCCCCGTGATGTTCACTATTCAATTTGATATCTGCTCTATCAAACTTTCGATGTTCTTTTATGCGCCTACCATGGTGATTACGGGTGGCGGGGAATCAGGGTTCCAGGCCGAAGAGGGAGCGTGAGAAAAAGAGATCAAATTTAAGGGAGGATCAAATTGAAGTTGAAATATGGGAGAAATTATTAAATGATAAAAGTGTGACATCTTTTCAAAGTTTAACCACTTACCGCTAAGCTAACGTCGAAAGGCGTCATCTCCGCGGCGCTCCCAGGCTACGCTAACGCCGATTGGCGTCATCTCGCGTGAGCCGAGATTTCCTGTGAACGCACGCACACAGGAGCGCGCGTTCACAGGAACGCATAGTGCACAAGTTCATCTGCAGCCTGCCGGCCGCGATCATTGGCTGGCAGGCTGTAGATTTTTGAATCGTCCAATTAAATGGTTATGTCAGACGCTATTTTGAAAATAGCGTCTGATATAACTGCTGCCTGGTCCTCTGGTGGTCCCTTTCGCTTGGATCGACCACCAGAGGACACAGGCAGCTCAGTAAGTAGCACCAAACACCACACTACACATTAGATATTACCCTGTCATTTATTAACCCCTTATTTAGCACCTGATCACCCATATTAGACTCCCTGATCACCCCCTTGTCCACCCCCCTGTCATTGATCACCCCCCCTGTAAGGGTCCCTCATCCCTGCCAGGTAGTTAGCTACTTGCTAGGTAGTTTAGTGCCCACCGCACCGCACCGCAGTCACCGATTAGTCGCTGTTTAGCGTCATCGCTGTCGCTAATCAGCACTAGTACTATATAGTATCTGTAAGTGATCAATACTGATCGCAATCAGATCTATATAAGTACATTAGGGTCACCTTAGGTTCTACAAAAAACGCAGTGTTCGCCCGATCAGGCCTGATCTTGTGCCTACACTTGCGTTCAGTCCGCCCCGCCGCAGTGACAGAATTTTTTTTTCTGATCACTGCAAAAACACTGTAAAATCGCTGCGCCGCTATAAAGATCACTTTTGAGCTTTTTGGATCTTTATTAGCGATCGCAGCTTTACTTCGCAAGCACTCCCTTTTACTAGGCAGGTTTGCTCTTTTTCCCGGGTAGTCTCAGAGGAATACCCCCTAAATTTAGTGAACCCAAAATGTCAAACAAGGGGTATTCCGCTGAAGAGGCCTACAGGATTCTGGCCGTGATGGATGAAAGCGATGGGGACGCCTCATCCGCTGAATCCAGTGGTTCAGAATATGAACCTGTAGACAGCAGTGGCACTCTAACGGCTAGTGAGGATGACGAGGTAGAGGTCCCTGCTACGGCCAGACGTACCCGATCCCATGTCAGGGTTCTGCATACCCTGCATGATGATCCTCATTTGCAGCAGAGTGGTGCTAGCGCTGATCTTGTTTATGGTGCGGCATACACCAGCAGCGCAGCACAGCCTGGACCTTCTACCAGCACTGCCGTATTCCCTGGTGAAGTGGCGAGCACCAGAAGGGCAGTTCCAGCTGGTACAGTGGCACGTGCAATAACTCCCCTGTCGCAGCCACCGCGTTCACAGGCCCGTAGAACCCTTAGTCTCCCAGAGGTGCTGGCAAATCCTAATTGGCAATCCCCTGATTCCGCCGCACCCGTATTGCCCCCTTTCACCGCCCAGTCTGGAGTTCGCGTGGAGACGGCTCATTTAGGATCGGCCCTTCAGTTTTTTGAGCTGTTCTTCACCGCGGATCTCTATGACCTAGTTGTGGCAGAAACCAACCGCTATGCCACACAGTTTATTACCGCCAATCCGGAAAGCTTCTATGCCCAGCCTTTCCGGTGGAAACCAGTCACCGTTTCCGAGTTAAAAATTTTTTTGGGCCTTCTCCTCAGCATGGGTCTAACTAAAAAAAAATGTATTGCGGTCATATTGGTCTAAAGACCCAATACATTTCATGCCCATGTTCTCTGCTGCAATGTCTAGGGCACGTTTTGAGGCCATCATGTGCTTTATGCATTTTACGGACAATAGCACCTGTCATCCAAGAGGCCACCCTGCTTATGACCGGCTCCATAAAATTCGGCCCCTCATAGACCATTTGTCATCCATATTTGCAGATGCGTATACCCCTAATCAAAACATCTGCATAGACGAGTCCCTAGTACATTTTACCGGGCGCCTTGGCATAAAACAGTACATCCCCAGCAAGCGCGCCCGGTATGGGGTCAAACTGTATAAGCTCTGTGAAAGGGCCACAGGCTATACATATCGTTTTAGGGTCTATGAGGGAAAAGACTCAAAACTGGAGCCGGTCGGATGTCCTGACTACCTGGGGAGCAGTGGCAAGATTGTCTGGGACTTGGTGTCACCCTTACTCCACAAGGGGTACCACTTATACGTGGACAATTTTTACTCAAGCGTGGCCCTCTTTCGGCACTTACATCTAGTCGGAATTCAATGCTGTGGCACCACGCGACCTAGTCGCCGGGGCTTCCCCCAACGGCTCGTTAGTACCCGACTTGCACGGGGGGAGAGGGCTGCCTTGTGTGACCAAGAACTGCTCGCGGTGAAGTGGAGGGACAAGAGGGACGTTTACCTTCTGTCCACCATTCACTCAGACACGACTGTCCAAATTGAACGGGCAACTGGAGTCATTGTGAAACCCCTCTCTGTCCACGACTATAACCTTCACATGGGAGGGGTGGACTTCAATGACCAGATGTTGGCTCCCTATTTAGTTTCCCGCAGAACCAGACGCTGGTATAAGAAGGTGTCTGTTTATTTGATCCAATTGGCGATGTACAATAGTTTTGTTCTCTACAGTAAGGCTGGGAGAACAGGATCCTTCCTAAAATTCCAGGAAGAGATCATTTCGGAAATCCTGTATCCAGGAGGGTCCGTGCCCCAAGGCCCTGATGTATTGAGCCGGCTACATGGCAGACACTTCCCGTCTGTCTATCCTGGTACCCCAACTCAACGTTCCACAAGAAAAAGATGTTGTGTCTGTAGCTGGGGTGGAATAAGGCGTGACACCACCTTTTTTTGTCCTGACTGTCCTGACCAGCCTGCCCTATGCATAGGGGAGTGTTTCCGCAAGTTCCACACTCAGGTACACTATTAGCATAGGGATTGCGTACACAGGACAGGCACACAGGGGTCTTAGGGCCCTTTCACACAGAGCTGCCACAAACCTCTCCTTTCACCTGGGACAAAGTGCATAATGTACTTCGCCGCATCTCTGGGCGATTTGCGCTTTGCACATTGTCCCATGGGGAAGGAGAGGTTTGTTCAATAAAGGTAAAAAAAATAAAAATAAAAATAAAAATCACCGGTAAGCAAAAAAGTTATTGTTCTGTTTCAAAAGTTTATAAAAGTTAATGTTAATAAATTTATTGCGTTGCGGCCTGTTTTTTTTTTTTTTTTTTTTTTTACCTTCTAGGTGGACCAAGCGATCAAGCAGCTGCAGCACTGATGTGCATTCTGATAGAAGCATTGCGCTGCTGTCAGATTACATGCAAGTCGGTGTATGCGGCGCTGCAAGACGGGATTTCTCCTCTGCAGTAACAGATACGTTTGCCAAGGCATACGAGCTGAGGAGGAGGCGGCGTTCCTATGCTTTGGCAAACACTTTGTATATATAAAAAAATATTAAAAATCCCGGCAATGATTTATTCATCCACATCGATTGATGCGAATGGAGAAATCTGGTTTGCCAGGGCATACGAGCTAAGTGGGTATGGATGTTGGGCGGAGCTCCTATGTCCTGGCAGACGCCTTTCCCCTCCTTTTTTTTTTGGGCAGAGATTTTTTCATCCACATTGATCGATGCGAATGAAGAAATCTGTGCCGTTCATTTTTTTCTTTCAGCCCAGAGGCTGAACGGGAAAAAAAATCTCATTACCTGTATGCTCAAATAAGGAGAATAGCAGAAACTCCTAATGCTGGCCATACATGTAATGATTGCGGAGACCCCCAAATGCCAGGGCAGTACAAACACCCCACAACTGACCCCATTTTGGAAAGAAGACACCCCAAGGTATTCACTGAGGGGCATATTGAGTCCATGAAAGTTTTAAATTTTTGACCCAAGTTAGCGGAAATTGAGACTTTGTGAGAAAAAACTAAAAAAAAAAAAATTTCCGCTAACTTATGCCAAAAATGTTTTTTCTATGAACTCGCCATGCCCGTCATTGAATACCTTGGGGTGTCTTCTTTCCAAAATGGGGTCACATGTGGGGTATTTATACTGCCCTGGCTTTTTAGGGGCCCTAAAGCGTGAGAAGAAGTCTGGGATCCAAATGTCTAAAAATGCCCTCCTAAAAGGAATTTGGGCACCTTTGCGCATCTAGGCTGCAAAAAAGTGTCACACATGTGGTATCGCCATACTCAGGAGAAGTTGGGGAATGTGTTTTGGGGTGTCATTTTACATATACCCATGCTGGGTGAGATAAATATCTTGGTCAAATGCCAACTTTGTATAAAAAAAATGGGAAATGTTGTCTTTTGCCAAAATATTTCTCTCACCCAGCATGGGTATATGTAAAATGACACCCCAAAACACATTGCCCAACTTCTCCTGAGTACGGCGATACCAGATGTGTGACACTTTTTTGCAGCCTAGGTGGGCAAAGGGGCCCAAATTCCAAAGAGCACCTTTCGGATTTCACCAGCCATTTTTTACAGATTTTGATTTCAAACTACTTCTCACGCATATGGTCCCCTAAATTGCCAGGGCAGTATAACTACCCCACAAGTGACCCCATTTTGGAAAGAAGACACCCCAAGGTATTCCGTGAGGGGCATGGCGAGTTCCTAGAATTTTTTATTTTTTGTCACAAGTTAGCGGAAAATGATGATTTTTTTATTTTTATTTTTTTCCTTACAAAGTCTCATATTCCACTAACTTGCGACAAAAAATAAAAAATTCTAGGAACTCGCCATGCCCCTCATGGAATACCTTGGGGTGTCTTCTTTCCAAAATGGGGTCACTTGTGGCGTAGTTATACTGCCCTGGCAATTTAGGGGCCCATATGCGTGAGAAGTAGTTTGAAATCAAAATCTGTACAAAATGGCTGGTGAAATCCTAAAGGTGCTCTTTGGAATGTGTGCCCCTTTGCCCACCTAGGCTGCCAAAAAGTGTCACACATCTGGTATCGCCGTACTCAGGAGAAGTTGGGGAATGTGATTTGGGGTGTCATTTTACATATACCCATGCTGGGTGAGAGAAATATATTGGCAAAAGACAACATTTCCCATTTTTTTATACAAAGTTGGCATTTGACCAAGATATTTATCTCACCCAGCATGGGTATATGTAAAATGACACACCAAAACACATTCCCCAACTTCTCCCGAGTACGGCGATGCCAGATGTGTGACACTTTTTTGCAGCCTAGGTGGGCAAAGGGGCACACATTCCAAAGTGCACCTTTCGGATTTCGCAGGCCATTTTTTACACATTTTGATTTCACACTACTTCTCACGCATATGGTCCCCTAAATTGCCAGGGCAGTATAACTACGCCACAAGTGACCCCATTTTGGAAAGAAGACACCCCAAGGTATTTCGTGAGGGGCATGACGAGTTCCTAGGATTTTTTATTTTTTGTCACAAGTTAGTGGAATATGAGACTTTGTAAGAAAAAAATAAAATAAAAAATAAATCATCATTTTCCGCTAACTTGTGACAAAAAATAAAACTTCTATGAGCTCACTATGCCCATCAGCGAATACCTTAGGGTGTCTACTTTCCGAAAAGGGGTTATTTGTGGGGTTTTTATACTGTTTGGGCATTGTAGAACCTCAGGAAACATGACAGGTGCTCAGAAAGTCAGAGCTGCTTCAAAAAGCGGAAATTCACATTTTTGTACCATAGTTTGTAAACGCTATAACTTTTACCCAAACCATTTTTTTTTTACCCAAACATTTTTTTTTTATCAAAGACATGTAGAACAATAAATTTTGCGAAAAATTTATATATGGATGTCGTTTTTTTTGCAAAATTTTACAACTGAAAGTGAAAAATGTCATTTTTTTGAAAACAAATCGTTAAATTTCAATTAATAACAAAAAAAGTAAAAATGTCAGCAGCAATGAAATACCACCAAATGAAAGCTCTATTAGTGAGAAGAAAAGGAGGTAAAATTTATTTGGGTGGTAAGTTGCATGACTGAGCAATAAACTGCTTAAGTTGTGGAGTGCCGATTTGTAAAAAAGGGCCTGGTCACTAGGGGGGTATAAACCTGTGGTCCTTAAGTGGTTAAGCATTGAATGTAAGGATGCGGTGTACATTAATTATTGAATAATGAGAACGGCATTATCGGCACTGGCCATATTGGCGGAGTACTCGAAAAAGCGCAACAAGGAACACAGGTCTCGCATGGAGGCCCAGTCATTGGTGGTGCTGTTCCACCGAGCGACTCACTCGTGCGTGCGTGCTGCAGCTGAAACTCCACTATCGCCTGCTGCTGCTCACACAGCCTGGCCAGCATGTGCAAGGTGGAGTTCCACCTTGTGGGCACGTTGCATATGAGGCGGTGAGCGTGAAGGCCGAAATTACGCTTCAGCGCTGACAGGCGAGCAGCAGCAGGGTGAGAATGCCGAAAGCGCGCACAGATGGCCCGCACTTTATGCAGCAGCTCTGACATGTTGGGGTAATTTTTAACCACTTCAGCCCCGCTAGGTGAAACCCCCTTCATGACCAGGCCACTTTTTACACTTCGGCACTACACTACTTTCACCGTTTATCGCTCGGTCATGCAACTTACCACCCAAATGAATTTTACCTCCTTTTCTTCTCACTAATGGAGCTTTCATTTGGTGGTATTTTATTGCTGCTGACATTTTTCCTTTTTTTGTTATTAATCAAAATGTAACGATTTTTTTGCAAAACAATGACATTTTTCACTTTCAGCTGTGAAATTTTGCAAAAAAAACGACATCCATATATAAATTTTTCGCTAAATTTATAGTTCTACATGTCTTTGATAAAAAAAAAATGTTTGGGCAAAAAAAAAATGGTTTGGGTAAAAGTTATAGCATTTACAAACTATGGTACAAAAATGTGAATTTCCGCTTTTTGAAACGGCTCTGATTTTCTGAGCACCTGTCATGTTTCCTGAGGTTCTACAATGCCCAAACAGTAGAAAAACCCCACAAATGACCCCATTTCGGAAAGTAGACACCCTAAGGTATTCGCTGATGGGCATAGTGAGTTCATAGAACTTTTTATTTTTTGTCACAAGTTAGCGGAAAATGATGATGATTTTTTATTTATTTTTTTTTCTTACAAAGTCTCATATTCCACTAACTTGCGACAAAAAATAAAAAATTCTAGGAACTCACCATGCCCCTCACAGAATACCTTGGGGTGTCTTCTTTCCAAAATGGGGTCACTTGTGGGGTAGTTATACTGCCCTGGCAATTTAGGGGCCCAAATGTGTGAGAAGAACTTTGCAATCAAAATGTGTAAGAAATGACCGGTGAAATCCGAAAGGTGCACTTTGGAATATGCGCCCCTTTGCCCACCTTGGCAGCAAAAAAGTGTGACACATGTGGTATCGCCGTACTCAGGAGAAGTTGGGGAATGTGTTTTGGGCTGTCATTTTACATATACCCATGCTGGGTGAGAGAAATATCTTGGCAAAAGACAACTTTTCCCATTTTTTTATACAAAGTTGGCATTTGACCAAGATATTTTTCTCACCCAGCATAGGTATATGTAAAATGACACCCCAAAACACATTCCCCAACTTCTCCTGAGTACGGCGATACCAGATGTGTCACACTTTTTTTCTGCCAAGGTGGACAAAGGGGCACATATTCCAAAGTGCACCTTTCGGATTTTGCAGGCCATTTTTTACACATTTTGATTGCAAGGTACTTCTCACACATTTGGGCCCCTAAATTGCCAGGGCAGTATAACTACGCCACAAGTGACCCCATTTTGGAAAGAAGACACCCTAAGGTATTCCGTGAGGGGCACTGCGAGTTCCTAGAATTTTTTATTTTTTGTCACAAGTTAGCTGAAAATGATGATTTTTTTTTTTTTCTCTTTTTTCCTTACAAAGTCTCATATTCCACTAACTTGCGACAAAAAATAAAAAATTCTAGGAACTCGCAGTGCCCCTCACAGAATACCTTGGGGTGTCTTCTTTCCAAAATGGGGTCACTTGTGGGGTAGTTATACTGCCCTGGCAATTTAGGGGCCCATATGTTTGAGAAGAACTTTGCAATCAAAATCTGTAAAAAATGACCGGTGAAATCCGAAAGGTGCACTTTGGAATATGTGCCCCTTTGCCCACCTTGGCATCAAAAAAGTGTCACACATCTGGTATCGCCGTACTCAGGAGAAGTTGGGGAATGTGTTTTGGGCTGTCATTTTACATATACCCATGCTGGGTGAGAGAAATATCTTGGCAAAAGACAACTTTTCCAATTTTTTTATACAAAGTTGGCATTTGACCAAGATATTTTTCTCACCCAGCATGGGTATATGTAAAATGACACCCCAAAACACATTGCCCAACTTCTCCTGAGTACGGCGATACCAGATGTGTCACACTTTTTTGCTGCCAAGGTGGGCAAAGGGGCACATATTCCAAAGTGCACCTTTCGGATTTTGCAGGGCATTTTTTACACATTTTGATTGCAAAGTTCTTCTCACACATTTGGGCCCCTAAATTGCCAGGGCAGTATAACTACCCCACAAGTGACCCCATTTTGGAAAGAAGACACCCCAAGGTATTCCGTGAGGGGCATGGCGAGTTCCTAGAATTTTTTATTTTTTGTCGCAAGTTAGTGGAATATGAGACTTTGTAAGGAAAAAAGAAAAAAAAAGAAAAATCATCATTTTCCGCTAAATTGTGACAAAAAAAAAAAAATTCTAGGAACTCGCCGTGCCCCCCACGGAATACCTTGGGGTGTCTTCTTTCCAAAATGGGGTCACTTGTGGCATAGTTATACTGCCCTGGCAATTTAGGGGCCCAAATGTGTAAGAAGTACCTTGAAATCAAAATGTGTAAAAAAAATGGCCTGCGAAATCCGAAAGGTGCCCCTTTGCCCACCTTGGCTGCAAAAAAGTGTCACACATCTGGTATCGCCGTACTCAGGAGAAGTTGGGCAATGTGTTTTAGGGGGTCATTTTACATATACCCATGCTGGGTGAGAGAAATATCTTGGCAAAAGACAACTTTTCCCATTTTTTTATACAAAGTTGGCATTTGACCAAGATATTTATCTCACCCAGCATGGGTATATGTAAAATGACACCCCAAAACACATTCCCCAACTTCTCCTGAGTACGGCGATACCACATGTGTGACACTTTTTTGCAGCCTAGATGCGCAAAGGGGCCCAAATTCCTTTTAGGAGGGCATTTTTAGACATTTGGATCCCAGACTTCTTCTCACACTTTCGGGCCCCTAAAAAGCCAGGGCAGTATAAATACCCCACATGTGACCCCACTTTGGAAAGAAGACACCCCAAGGTATTCAATGAGGGGCATGGCGAGTTCCTAGAATTTTTTATTTTTTTGCATAAGTTAGCGGATATTGATTTTTATTTTATTTTTTCTCACAAAGTCTCACTTTCCGCTAACTTAGGACAAAAATTTCAATCTTTCATGGACTCAATATGCCCCTCACGGAATACCTTGGGGTGTCTTCTTTCCGAAATGGGGTCACATGTGGGGTATTTATACTGCCCTGGCTTTTTAGGGGCCCTAAAGCGTGAGAAGTCTGGAATATAAATGTCTAAAAATGTTTACGCATTTGGATTCCGTGAGGGGTATGGTGCGTCCATGTGAGATTTTATTTTTTGACACAAGTTAGTGGAATATGAGACTTTGTAAGAAAAAACAAAAACAAACAAAAAATGTCCGCTAACTTGTGCCCAAAAAAATGGCTGAATGGAGCCTTACCAGGGGGGGAGTGATCAATGACAGGGGGGTGATCAATGACAGGGGGGTGATCACCCATATAGACTCCCTGATCACCCCCCTGTCATTGATCACCCCCCCTGTAAGGCTCCATTCAGACGTCCGCATGATTTTTACGGATCCATGGATACATGGATCGGATCCACAGAACGCATGCGGACGTCTGAATGGAGCCTTACAGGGGGGTTATCAATGACAGGGGGTGATCAGGGTAATCAGGGTGATCACCCCCCTGTCACTGATCACCCCCCCTGTAAGGCTCCATTCAGACGTCCGCATGATTTTTACGGATCCATGGATACATGGATCGGATCCACAGAACGCATGCGGACGTCTGAATGGAGCCTTACAGGGGGGTTATCAATGACAGGGGGTGATCAGGGTAATCAGGGTGATCACCCCCCTGTCACTGATCACCCCCCCTGTAAGGCTCCATTCAGACATCCGCATGATTTTTTACGGATCCATGGATACATGGATCGGATCCACAAAACGCATGCGGACGTCTGAATGGAGCCTTACAGGGGGGTTATCAATGACAGGGGGTGATCAGGGTGATCAGGGTGATCACCCCCCTGTCACTGATCACCCCCCCTGTAAGGTTCCATTCAGACATCCGCATGATTTTTTACGGATCCATGGATACATGGATCGGATCCACAGAACGCATGCGGACGTCTGAATGGAGCCTTACAGGGGGGTTATCAATGACAGGGGGTGATCAGGGTGATCACCTTCCTGTCACTGATCACCCCCCCTGTAAGGCTCCATTCAGACATCCGCATGATTTTTTACGGATCCATGGATACATGGATCGGATCCACAGAACGCATGCGGACGTCTGAATGGAGCCTTACAGGGGGGTTATCAATGACAGGGGGTGATCAGGGTAATCAGGGTTATCACCCCCCTGTCACTGATCACCCCCCCTGTAAGGCTCCATTCAGACGTCCGCATGATTTTTACGGATCCATGGATACATGGATCGGATCCGTAAAAATCATGCCGACGTCTGAATGGAGCCTGACAGGGGGGTGATCAATGACAGGGGGGTGATCAATGACAGGGGGTGATCAGGGAGTGTATATGGGTGATCACCCGCCTGTCATTGATCACCCCCCTGTAAGGCTCCATTCAGACGTCCGCATGATTTTTACGGATCCATGGATACATGGATCGGATCCGTAAAAATCATGCAGACGTCTGAATGGAGCCTTACAGGGGGGTGATCAATGACAGGGGGTGATCAGGGAGTGTATATGGGTGATCACCCGCCTGTCATTGATCACCCCCCTGTAAGGCTCCATTCAGACGTCCGCATGATTTTTTACGGATCCATGGATACATGGATCGGATCCGTAAAAATCATGCGGACGTCTGAACGGAGCCTGACAGGGGGGTGATCAATGACAGGGCGGTGATCAATGACAGGGGGGTGATCAGGGAGTTTATATGGGGTGATCAGGGGTTTATAAGGGGTTAATAAGTGACGGGGGGGTGTAGTGTAGTGTAGTGTGGTGTTTGGTGGGACTGTACTGACCTACCTGAGTCCTCTGGTGGTCGATCCTAACAAAAGGGACCACCAGAGGACCAGGTAGGAGGTATATTAGACGCTGTTATGAAAATTCAGAAATTCGGATCGCCAGCCTGCCAGCGAGCGATCGCCGCTGGCAGGCTGGAGATCCACTCGCTTACCTTCTGTTCCTGTGAGCGCGCGCGCCTGTGCGCGCGCGTTCACAGGAAATCTCGCGTCTCGCGAGAAGACGCGTATATGCGTCCAGGAGGAATAAAGCAACCACCTCCCGGACGCATATATGCGTACGGCGGTCGGGAGGTGGTTAAGGAATCTCTGCAACACCAAGCTCGTCAAATCGGCTAGTCCCAGAGCTGCTACAAGATTTCGCCCATTATCGCACACCACCAGGCCGGGCTTGAGGCTGACTGGCACAAACCACTCATCGGTCTGTTGTTCAAGGCCCGTCCACAGCTCCTGCGCGGTGTGGGTTTTTTCCCCCAAACAGATACGTTTTAAAACTGCCTGCTGTCGTTTACCCCTGGCTGTGCTGAGGTTGGTGGTGAAGGTGTTACGCTGGTAGAGGATGAGGAAGCAGAGTAGGATGAGGAAGCAACAGTAGGCAAACTGAAGCGCCCTGCAATCCTTAGTGGTGGAAGGACATGCACCAAACTGCTATCTGCCTCAGGCCCCATTTACCCAGTGTGCTGTTATAGAGATATAACGGCCCTGACCGTGCTTACTGGTCCACGTATCCGTAGCCAGGTGCACCTTGCCACAGATGGCGTTGCGCAGTGCACACCTGATTTTGTCCCATACTTGGTTGTGAAGGGAAGGGGTGGCTCCCTTGAAAAGTAGTGGTGGCTGGGCATGACGTACTGTGGGACAGCCACTACCATAAGGCTTTTAAAACTATCCATCTCCACCAGACGGAATGACAGCATTTCAAAGGAAAGTAATTTAGAAATTCTGGCATTCAGGGCTAGGGATTGCGGGTGGGTAGGGGGGTACTTCCTCTTCCTCTCCAGCGTTTGGGATATAGAGAGCTGAACGCTTCCGTGTGACATTGTGGACCCAGGTGTTGGTGTTGCTGGCACTGTCACGCCAGATGTGGATAAAGAGGCCGCGACTGCAGCAGAAGAAGAAGCAGGAGGAGCCAGAAACCTTTTTTGGTTTTTGAGGTGTCTACTCCACTGCAGCTTGTGCTTTGCACTTAAATGCCTGGTCATGCAGGTTGTGCTCAGGTTGAGAACGTTTATGCCTCGCTCCAGGCTCTGATTGCACAGCGTGCAAACTACTCGTGTCTGGGGGCTGCAAAGGCACAGCAGCCCCCGATGGGAGAGGGAGCTCCCTGACTGTTAACCCTTTCCATACAGCGGTATGGAAAGGGTTAAATGGCTGACATCGCAGCACAGATGTCAGCCGTTTATACCAGAGTGTCAGCAATGTGCTGACACTCTGGTATACCCACTGGACACCAATGAATATTCAAGAGGAGGCAGGCGGGGGATCGCGATCCCGCCTTCCACACCGCCCGAGTCCCACACAGCCGCCTGACCCCCCCCCCCTGCACCGCCCGCCGGCATAAAAAAAATCTATATTTTTGGCATTTTAAACCTGTGGTTTGCTGCGATCGCCGCGTTGTGACAGGATGCCCGCTGAATGATTTCAGCGGGCATCCTGTTCCGATTAACCCCCGCAGCGCCGCAATCCCGCTTTAAACTTATGACGTACTGGTACGTCATGTGTCCTTTAGGACTCGAGAAATATGTCGTACCGGTAAATCATGTGTCCTTAAGGGGTTAAGGGAAAGAAGTGGAATATTATGAAATGGCCAAGTCAATCACCTGACCTTAAAGGGATTCTGTCACCAGGTTTCACCCCTTTAAGATAAAAATATGGTTATGTTCAGGGAGCTTTAACCATTCCTAATGTGGTCTTATAAATGTAATCTGTAGGCTCATTTTGCTAAAAATACGCTATTACTAACCTGTCAGTCATAAAAATAAGGTGCCCAAGGGGATGTAAATGGATCCAAGCTGCCGCCCGCACCCACTGCCGTTTGTGCCCAGCACTGCATTATAATCCTATGTGACGCCTCCAGCTCTCCTGCTGTAACATCGCTGTGAAAGCCTCCCTCCTCCCTTCTCCCTCTGTAACATCGCTGTGAAAGCCTCCTGCTCTCTCTCCCTCCCCCCTCTGTAACATCGCTGTGAAAGCCTCCTGCTCTCCCTCCCTCCCCCCTCCTCCTGCTGTAACATCGCAATGTTACAGGCTCTGATTGCACAGCGTGCAAACTACTCGTGTCTTGTCATTAACACATTGTCTGAAGAACTGCAACCCCAGGGAACTCCTTGGAGCTGGCTTTGGTGTGCCTGGTCCCTTGCTGCGGTGGGCAGTAGGAGGCATACTGTCTAGAGGACGTCCGCTCCGCTTTTGCATTCTGCTCCCTCTTCTTCTGTGCTGGTGGCTCTGTGCAAACACCGCCTCTTCCTCCGAACTACATCGGTCACTCGCATTACCTTGATTCCATGTGGGATCGAGGACTTCATTGTCCTCCACATCATCTTCCACCCAGTCTTCACTCCTGACTTCCTTGTCGGTCTGCACACTTTCGAAAGCCACAGCAGTTGGCACCTGTGTTTCATCATCATCCGAGAAGTGCTGCGATGGTCCTCCCATGTACTCTTCTTGAAAAATAAGTGGTTGGGCATCGGTGCACTCAATCTCTTCCACTTCTGGGGCAGGGCTAGGTGGATGGCCCTGGGAAACCCTGCTAACAAAGTCATCAAAAAGCAGAAGAGACTGCTGCATGACTTGGGGCTCAGACTGCTTGGCTGACTTGCAAGGGGGTGAGGTGAAAGACTGATGGACATCGGCTGCAGGCTGGGTGGGAGGCAATGTGAAGGAACTAGATCCACTGTCAGCAACCCAATCTACTATCGCCTGTACTTGTTCAGGCCTCACCATTCGTAGAGCAGCATTAGGCCCGACCAAATACCGCTGCAGGTTTTGTCGCCTACTCGCACCTGAGGAAAGGGGTTTCACTTATGCGTGTAGCTGGCACAGATCGACCATGTCCTCTCCCTGCAACAGCAGCTCCTCCAGCAGCACCACGACCTGAGCCACGTCCCTTATTTGACGCTCTCCTCATATTTTTTGAATTTAGGATCTTGCCCTAAATGGGTGTTTAATAGTAGAAAAGAACGACAGTATGTATAAGGTGTATCTCACACTGTCTGAACAAGACTAGGCCTCAATCAAAGATTTATTTGCACAAAATGACTATATTTTAAATAGCTGTATTTAAAATGGCTGAATCAAACCCCTGTATGTATAGGGGGGATTTCACGCGCCCTGAATCAGTGTAGGCCTGAATTAAAGATTTCTTTGCACAAAATGGCTGTATTTCTAATGACTGTATTTCAAATGGCTGAATCAAACCACTGTATGTATAGGGGGGATCACACATGCCCTGAATCAGTGTAGGCCTGAAGTAAATATATATTTGCATAAAATGGCTGTATTTTAAATGGCTGTATTTCAAATGCCTGATTCAAACACCTGCATGTAGGGGGGTATCTCACACGGTCTGAACCATTGTAGCCCTGAAGTAAATATATCTTTGCACAAAATGGCTGTATTTAAAATGGCTGTATTAAAAATGGCTGAATCAAACCCCTGTATGTATAGGGGATCTCACAAGCCCTGAATCAGTGTAGGCCTGAATTAAAGATTTTGTTGCACAAAATGGCTGTATTTCTAATGGCTATATTTCAAATGGCTGAATCAAACCACTGTATGTATAGGGGGGATCACACATGCCCTGAATCAGTGCAGGCCTGAAGTAAATATGCCTCTGCACAAAATGGCTGTATTTCAAATGGCTGAGTCAAAACACTGTATGTATAGGAGGGATCGCACACGCCCTGAATCAGTGTAGGCCTGAAGTAAATATATCTTTGCACAAAATGGCTGTATTTAAAATGGCTGTATTTCAAATGCTTGAGTCAAACCCCTGTATGTAGGGGTGTATCTCACACAGTCTGAACCAGTGTAGGCCTGAAGTAAATATATCTTTGCACAAAATGGCTGTATTTCAAATGGCTGTATTTCAAATGGCTGAATCAAACACACACCCTCAATCAGTGGCCGGACAGGAAAGCATTTCCAGGGCACACTTGGCAAGTTTGCCAGTGCCTCTCAACAGGTGGAAAACAGGCCCACATTTTGTAATAGTAGCAAGGGTCTAACATGGTGGGGAATCAGTAGTCATCCCTCTGCCGAAAGGTGATAATACGGCTGTAACTACGCAAGCAACTCAGCATGCATCTGGTCATTTGTGCAAGGACTCAGAGAGACTCCCTTCCTCCATCTCCACTGCATACTGCCACGGAGTGTAGGTGTCTTCTTCCTGGTCTTCCTCTTTGCCATCTATCTTCTCATGCTCCTCCAGCTCCTTTGGCTTATCTGCTGTCACTTGTGCACATAAACCACCTATTTCTGCATACATTGCTTGTGCGTGAATATCCACCTCCTCCTTCGCCTCTTAACAGGTGGAAATCAGGCCCACTAGTGAGGCATGAGAGCGTGTGTTTAGTGCATAGTTACCCCAAGGATAACTTGCCTTTTCACCCAAAATGTTGAGAGACTTATCTTTGTGAAGATGAATCAGGCATGGTTCAGCCAGAATTTCCACACGCCAGTACCTCCTATTTCGCCTCTCAACAGGTGGAAAACAGGCCCACATTTTGTAATAGAAGCAAGGGTCTAACATGGTGGAGAATCAGTAGTCATCCCTCTGCCGAAAGGTGATAATACGGCTGTAACTACGCAAGCAACTCAGCATGCATTTGGTCATTTGTGCAAGGACTCAGAGAGACAGGGGTCTTCTGCCTGGTCTTTCTCATTGCCATCTAGCTTCTCATGCTCCTCCAGCCAGTGGCGTAGCGTGTGTTGCCAGCACCCGGGGCGAACCTAGTATGGCGTCCCCTAACTTTTGTGCATGTGCCTTTTTATAGAATGACGCCCCACAGGCATACCAAGACCAATATTACCACTAATACTATAAAAGAGACATATACCACAATTTATTGCAGGATCTCATAAAATACAGGGTTCCATATGGCTTTACATACCATACATAATGGACACTGATATCCAGTTTCATCTTGATCTGTTCCCATGAGTCCAGAACACAGCTCTACACAATCCCTGATCCATAGAAAGCTTCTGTGCTTAGATTGCTACTGCCAGTTACTGTCATGGCACTGCTGTACACGGCACTGCTGTACACGGCCAGAACCTACAAAAAAACAAAAGCATACTTGAAATCTAGTAGACAACATTATAGCTAATGTTCAGTCAATTCTAAATCCACTTACCTCATGGCACTGCTGTACTGTGCAACATCCTGATAACAGATAAACTCTTAACTGCCGCTGAATTGCTTTGTAGTAAAACAAGAAGTAAAACAAGAAGCAGGCCAGAACCTACAAAAACAAAAGCATACTTGAAATCTATGTGAGTAAACGACTGGCACTCACTATGTGGGTCACAACGACAGCATTTATTAACATAAAGGTCACAAGAATAATCATATCAAGTTAAAACATCATGGTCGACACAAAAAATTATACATAAAAATATCCCCTTAAAAATTAAGATTCTAATAAAACCATTCACTGATATATAAAAGAGGTCTGCTGCATATAGTGACGACTATCCTTTGATGTTAAATGAAAGTCCCAATGTTCCACTTAGATGGTCAAAGTGAATCTATAGCAGTGTTCCTTTAAGACAACATGGTATGCGTCCGGATAGAAATATATATAAATTCGGATCCTGGTGTCCACAGAAATATGAGGCTTCAAATAGAAACATAGAAACATAGAATGTGTCGGCAGATAAGAACCATTTGGCCCATCTAGTCTGCCCAATATATCTGAATCCTATGAATAGTCCCTGGCCCTATCTTATATGAAGGATAGCCTTATGCCTATCCCATGCATGCTTAAACTCCTTCACTGTATTTGCCGCTACCACTTCTGCAGGAAGGCTATTCCATGCATCCACTACTCTCTCAGCCTCTTCCACAGTGTTTGTATCTCTGGTGGTGAGTGCTGTGGAGAGATGTATTGCTTACCGGTCTAGCCGAATGTCCGGTCTAGCCGAATGTCTGGCCTCGTTATTCAGCTCTCCACCACGCTGCTGTGATTGCCGCCGGCGTCTCCGCTACTGTGGAAAAGGCATTTGAAGCCTCATACTCTGTGGACACCAGGATCCGAATTTATATATATTTCTGTCCGGACGCATACCATGTTGTCTTAAAGCAACACTGCTATAGATTCACTTTGACCATCTAAGTGGAACATTGGGACTTTTATTTAACATCAAAGGATAGTCCTCACTATATGCAGCAGACCTCTTTTATATATCAGTGAATGGTTTTATTAGAATCTTAATTTTTAAGGGGATATTTTTATGTATAATTTTTTGTGTCGACCATGATGTTTTAACTTGATGTGATTATCCTTGTGACCTTTATGTTAATAAATGCTGTTGTTGTGACCCACATAGTGAGTGCCAGTCGTTTACTCACATTTTTCCACTTTACCTTGACTGATTGAGGGTTCAGTCTCAGACTAGAGCACCTCAACCACACTGTGAAAGTTGGTGAGCTATCCACAATTATTTTATCAAATACTTGAAATCTAGTAGACAACATTATAGCTAATGTTCAGTGAATTCTAAATCCAAGTAAATCCACTTACCTCAAATTAAAATCCCTGCTTTTGATTTTTGCAAATTTTCCAATTACGGTTTCAAACTCTATTTTGATTCGATTGAAACCATTGCTAGGTTAGTCAGTCTTTCCTGGCTCATTGTAGATCTTAGATATGTTTTGATTAATTTCAGTTTGGAGAAACTTCTTCAACAACTGGCAGTTGAAACAGTGATGGTTAAAAATATTCTTAATGCAACAGTTAGTCAAACTCTCCTGCAGCTTCCACTTGTACACCCATCGAAGCAAATCTAAAGCTGTCCAGTTAGCAGGCTGCTCATCGGTGTTGACTTCCTTATACAAGACAATGTGCTTCCAAAGGCGATTTATTTCATTGAACATAGCTGCAGCATTCAACTCTCTGTACTTAGCACATGTAGCAAATCTCTGGTGAAGCATATTCATCTGTGTTGAGCGTTTTGTGATTTCTGCTTTAAGACGATCAATTGATTCTAGATGTTCTCTTCCTGTTTCTTGTATTAAGGTCAAGCCAGCATCACAACTTAGGCTACTTTCACACTAGCGTTCGATCGGATCCGTTCTGAACGGATCCGATCATAATAATGCAGACGGAGGCTCCGTTCAGAACGGATCCGTCTGCATTATTTTAGCATATAACAGCTAAGTGTGAAAATAGCCTCGTACGGATCCGTCCAGACTTTCAATGTAAAGTCAATGGGGGACGGATCCGCCTGAAGATTGAGCCATATTGTGGCATCTTCAAACGGATCCGTCCCCATTGACTTACATTGTAAGTCTGGACGGATCCGCACGCCTCCGCACGGCCAGGCGGACACCCGAACGCTGCAAGCAGCGTTCAGCTGTCCGCCTGTCCGTGCGGAGGCGAGCGGAGCGGAGGCTGAACGCCGCCAGACTGATGCAGTCTGAGCGGATCCGCATCCATTCAGACTGCATCAGGGCTGGACGGAAGCGTTCGGGTCCGCTCGTGAGCCCCTTCAAATGGAGCTCACGAGCGGACCGACGAACGCTAGTGTGAAAGTAGCCTTAGCTCGCCAGGCATCTTTTTTACGTCTTCCAACTCTTCTCTCTGTAGAAATGTTGTACATTTGACATATCTGCAGAGCTTTCTCAGTTGCCTCTAACACTACACTGTCTCGTTTTTCCTGGCAAAATAAAACCAGTGCTTTCAGCTTTTGCACACATTGATCAAGGGCAAGTCGTTTTTGCTGCAGGTAGAGCTGAGTATCATTCACTTCGTTTAATACTGGACTCCAAAAATGCAAGAAGGAAAAAAAAGGATAAGTCATAATGCAAACTAATAGACTTCCTGCATCCCCTTTGGTTTCAAAGTTTTCTCCTGGCCTGTCTCACAGCATTTCCAAAGCATCTATTATTTTATCAGTGTGTTTAGCAAGTACACACACAGCTTCATGCTTTGAACTCCATCTTGTGTCACATGATCGCTTTACGTTAATTGGTACATGTTCCTTAAGAACATCCCATCTATGGGTGGAGCTTGAGAAGAAAGTATATCATTTTTCTACAGTGCTAAAGAAAGTTATAGACTTTGTTCCAACACCAACTGAATGCACACCAGCAAGATTGAGCGAGTGATTGTTACATGGCACATTGGGATTGATATCCAAAATGAGCTTCTGGACTCCACTAGTGTGTCCAGCCATAGTTGCTGCGTTGTCGTATCCTTGGCCATATCAGTGCTCCAGCTTAAGGCCATCTGTCTTTAACTTGTCACAAATGTGTTTTGTAATAATATCTGCAGATTTCCCAGATAACTGAATAAAATCAATGAATGATTTGAGAATGTTGACTTCAGTATCTTCAATGTGAACATATCGAATCACTTGAGACATTTGGTCAGTGTGAGAAATATCTGGAGTGCTATCAAACATGATAGCAAAATACTTGGCCTTTGTGATTCTTTACAAGATGGCTGTTCTAACATGATCACCAAGCAAGCTGATTAACTCATTCTGGCTCTGTGGAGAGAGGTAGGATACAGAGTACCCATGTGCCTGCTGAACTTTGTGAAGGTGCTGATTGGCAACTGGGCCATATTTTGCTAGTAGCTTGAAAGTTTCTAGGAAATTTCCACACTTATCATCACTGCTTATATTTTCAGAGTGACCACGTAAGGGTAAGGATTGTCTTGCTAGATATAGCACACAGTCAATTATTCTCACTAGAATTGCCCTCCACTTTTCAAATTACCTCTTTTGTACAAGCTGGGCAGCAGCATCAATAGTTTCTTGTTTTTGTAGCCGCATTTCAAATTCTTTCCACATTGTAAATGCACGATAGTGGTAAAAACTACGCTCATGTTCTAGCAACCTGGGATTTCGTTTTCTCCATGCTTTAAATCCATTAGACTTTCCAAATGAACTTTTCCCTTTGGCCTTCTGGAAAAGCATACAAGGAAAGCAATATGCAGCACATTTCATAGGTGAAAACACTAACCATGTCCTTAACATAGTCTCGCCATTCTCCAAATTCATGTAGAACCATTCCTTCGAAAATGACCTGCCATCACTATCTTTTGGAAACAATGCATCCTTATTCTGTAGTTCCACTGTTCCTCTCTTGACAAGTTCAGTTTTCAAAGTTTCATCCACAGTATCTGGCCAATAGCCAATATCGGTGAAGACTTTGAGGTCAATTCTTTCTAGTATAATATTTGGCCGAGCAGAAATATTTGGCTGAGCAGAAGTAGGAGCATCTTCACACAAAGCTGTCTCTTCTGTTTCTAAAGTAACAATAGGAATGTCCACAGGCACTTGTTCCTGTTCGTGAGGCTCTTGTGATGCTACTGGTGATGGTGATCCTAATGTACTTACAGCTGTGTTCACAAGAAACCTGTCAAGGCTTCCAGCTATTTTAGCTTGCTGCTTCTGCTCTATCTTTCTCCTCTTTCTGCCTTGTGCACCTGATTCTTTTTTGTTTGGCATAATAGCTAACAGCAAAGGTGTAGTCTTCTGCCCCAAAAAAATAAAAAAATAATCTAACTAAAATATTTTTTTACGGTCACTCATTAGCCACCATACACATGACAATATCATGGTTAGACATGTGTGTCCATGCATTCACTTACCTTGTGTCTTTGTGATGATGTTGAGAAGGTCCTTGTTTCTCCTGGTAGGGTATAGTTTAAGCTGGGTAAGGAGTTTCCCCTTATAGTTGACCGCGTTGGTCTCCAAATGGCAAGAGCTGGAATGACACAGGAAGGCATTTTATAAATTCAGCCACACTCACTATCCACCAAGCATGGGTGTCCATGCATTCACTTACCTTGTGTCTTTGTGATGATGTTGAGAAGGTCCTTGTTTCTCCTGGTAGGGTATAGTTTAAGCTGGGTAAGGAGTTTCTACTTCTAGTTGACCGTGTTGGTCTCCAAATGGCAAGAGCTGGAATGACACAGGAAGGCATTTTATAAATTCAGCCACACTCACTATCCACCAAGCATGGGTGTCCATGCATTCACTTACCTTGTGTCTTTGTGATGCTGTTGAGAAGGTCCTTGCTTCTCCTGGTAGGGTATAGTTCAAGCTGGGTAAGGATTTTCTACTTCTAGTTGACCGCGTTGGTCTCCAAATGGCAAGAGCTAGAATGACACAGGAAGGCATTTTATAAATTCAGCCACACTCACTATCCACCAAGCATGGGTGTCCATGCATTCACTTACCTTGTGTCTTTGTGATGATGTTGAGAAGGTCCTTGCTTCTCCTGGTAGGGTATAGTTTAAGCTAGGTAAGGATTTTCTCCTTATAGTTGACCGCGTTGGTCTCCAAATGACAAGAGCTGGAATGACACAGGAAGGCATTTTATAAATTCAGCCACACTCACTATCCACCAAGCATGGGTGTCCATGCATTCACTTACCTTGTGTCTTTGTGATGATGTTGAGAAGGTCCTTGCTTCTCCTGGTAGGGTATAGTTTAAGCTAGGTAAGGATTTTCTACTTCTAGTTGACCGCGTTGGTCTCCAAATGGCAAGAGCTGGAATGACACAGGAAGGCATTTTATAAATTCAGCCACACTCACTATCCACCAAGCATGGGTGCCCATCCCTAAAAAACAAGTGCTAGCAAACAAGCAGCTGCCTGGACCCCATGTAGACTGACCAATGGCAGTCACCGGCAGAGCTGCATACAGACTTGACATCCTCCCTCCACAGAAACCAGGAGCCCTCTCACAAAGTTGGATTTTTTTAAGACCATCACACATCTGTTTTAAGACCAATGGTAGTCTATAGGGTTATTCACATTGTAGTTTTTTGACTGTGAAAAATAGACATAAAAAAAATAGAACATGTTCTATCTTGTCCGTTTTTAAATGACAGACTGCCCCCATATAATTGAATGGATCCAAAGGAATCAGTAAAATAAACGTCCATTAAAAATTTTCATTTTTAGGCTACTTTCACACTTGCGGCAGTGTGATCCGGTCGGCAGTTCCGTCATCGGAACTGCCCGCCGGATCCGCCGCTGACTGAAAGCATTTGTGAGACGGATCCAGATGCGGATCCGTCTCACAAATGCATTGCAAGGACGGATCCGTCTCTCTGCTTGTCATGCGGACAGGCGGATCCGTCTTGTACATTTTTTCACATTTTTACCGGTCTGCGCATGTGCAGGCCGGATCCGGCATTCCGGTATTCTCAATGCTGGATCCGGCACTAATACATTCCTATGGGAAAAAACGCCAGATCCGGCATTCAGGCAAGTCTTTTTTCGCCAGAGAGAAAACCGTAGCAAGCTGCGGTTTTCTCTTTTGCCTGATCAGTCAAAAAGACTGAACTGAAGACATCCTGATGCAAACTGAACGGATTACTCTCCATTCAGAATGCATGGCGATATACCTGATCAGTTATTTTCCGATATCGAACCCCTGTGACGGAACTCTATGCCGGAAAAGAAAAACGCAAGTGTTAAAGTACCCTTCGCAGTCGTGTGCATATAGCCTTAGTCCCCTGGCTAGGTGGCCACACAAACAGGGCAGAGGGCATCACCAAGGTGAGGTACATGGCTCCTGCATCCCAGCAAGGCTGGAGACATACTGCCCCTAAACTCAGTCACAAAGGTCTATAAAAAGCTAGACCACCTTGTGACCACACACACCCAGACCAAGACCATCAGAATTAAACAGGGAGGGGAGCCCGCATGAATACTGAAGTGAAAGCACAGGCTGCAGTACTGGACATTGCTCCTAGCAACCAGCATTCCGGCGATTGAACAGCCTGACGTATCTGTCCCACCGCTAGCTTACACGTGACGTGCCTCTGGACTGACGCTCCATTACCATTGACTATAATGGGGGTGGTGGCTGAGTTCCGGCGGCAGTATAGCAGCGCACAGTAAGAGGCCGCCAGAACTCCACCACTATAGTCAATGGGGATGGATTGTCAGTCCGGGGGCACATGTAAATCACCGGCAGGATCCGACAGCCTGCCCTGCCGCTAATGAGAAATTAGCCTAAAACTTGGTCAGCGACTGCCAGAGATACTTGTCTGGACATGAGGTGAAGTGAAGAGGAAGCTGTTAGCCAAACAGCAGGTATGCAGTGAAGTGCCATGAGAGCCAGGCAGGCCAAGCAGGTGGCAGTCAGGGTGCTGGTGAAGGGTGACCAGAGACAGTACTGACTCTAGGATGCCATCTTCCGCCCATCTCTGCTGTCCATACCAGCCCAGCCCCAGCGTAGGCCTGGTATAGAGATGGGCAGATGGCATCCCAGAGGCAGTACTGTCTCAGTGCCTCTCTACAGTTATCCTGCCACATCAGAACCATGAATGCCAGACTGCCACGCCACCTATTTGGCCTGGCAGAGATCTGGCACTTCACTCATTGATTTATTACCATTATTATTGCATGCTGCTCAGCCTGGCTCAGACAGTGGTGCACACTGTAAACCCACCAGCTGAGCCACCATTCTCCCACACACAGACTCAGGGACAGGGAGGGAGGTCATCATTGTGACATCTGACATGGCCACCCAACTTAATCACTACACTACTAGTGCCACTAACTGCCTTTCTACCTCTGCTCTGCAGTAGTCTCAGTCTGGACACTCTGGACTCTTCTAGGGCGACTCACTGGCTCAGGGGGGCTCACTCAGACTCAGGGCCTGGTCAGTCTCTGACTCAACAGTTCTCTGTCTGGAGTCTGAAGTGACACAGTGCACACTGACTAGTGGACTCAGTCTGTCTTCTGCCGCGGTGCCGCCTCCTGCTCCTGGCAATCTTCTGCTGGCTCTGGCTCCCGCGCTCCGCACTGTGTTTCCCCTCTGGAAAGTGGGCGGAGCCGGAGGGAGCCAGGCCAGCGGCCAGCCTAATGATTACAACTAGGAGCAGGAGGCGGCGCCAACCATGTATGTTAATTAGTCTAGTTGTTAACTTAACAGTTAACTAACCAACACAGTAGTGCGCCCGCCGCGACCGCACAAATGAATCATCAGGGCAGGGCGGGCGCACGCACTAAACAGCTCTCTGCCTCAGACTCTGGCCGGCCGTTGCGCATCCTGAAAAAAGCGTACAATATAAACTTTCAGCCAGCGCCGGAGCGCCCCCCCTGCAGTTTGGCGCCCGGGGCAATGCCCCCCCCCCCCACGCTACGCCCCTGCCTCCAGCTCCTTTGGCTTATCTGCTGTCACTTGTGCACATAAACCACCCATTTCTGTATACATTGCTTGTGCATGAATATCCAACTCCTCCTTTGCCAGTTCAGACCCCACAGGGCTCAGGTGGCCATGAGATGTAAACCCCACATTTCCTGTCCCCTGGCCAGCCAGATTTATCAGCATCTGCTCCAAGACGTTAAGGAGTGGAATGACGTCATTCAGCCCGTAGTCCTGGTGACTAACAAATAAAGAGGACTGCTCAAAAGGCCTGAGCAAATGGTAGGTGTCATACATGAGCTGCCACTGGCTAACGTTGAAGTTACTCAGGTGAGTTCTCCTGTCCGTCTTCTCATATAGTTGGTCCAACATTTGGAAGGTGGAGTTCCAATGTGTGGAAACGTCGCATATTAGGCAATGTTGGGGAATGCTATTCTGTCTTTGCAGCTCAAGGAGGGTGTGTTTTTCAGTGTAAGAGTGACTCAAGTGCATGTATAGTTTCCTGGCCATTTTCAATATGTCTTACAGTTGAGTAGAAGACTTCAGGAAATGGTTTGCAACAAGATTAAAGACTTGCACCATGCAGTGTCCATGGGTCAGCCCTCCTTGATGCAGCGCTTACACAATGTTCTTCCCATAAGGAGGTAGAAGAGCACATGGGCACAAGACTCACAGCTTGAGAACGCGGAGGCAGAAGTGACATCATCTGGCCAAGTTGCTGGGGTGGCTGGGCAAGAGCCACATTTACCCAGCGGGCTGTAAAGTACATAAATTGTCCTTGACTGTAGTTACAGTTTCACACGTCGGCCCTGCCGTGAACTTTAGCAAACACCGACAGGCTCAAGGACTGGCCCACCTTCTGTTTAACATACATGTGCAGGGCTGGTACTGCCTTTTAAAAAAAAAAGTAATAATGGATGGGGACTCTCAATCCTTGGCTCTGCACAAGCCATCAGTTCCCTGAAAGGTGCAGAGTCAAACATATGGATAGGGAGGGACTGTAGTACCATGGACACAATCAGCTTCTGCGCCATTAGGATCCGCATACTGTTGACTTTTTGGAATCGTCTTGGTGATTGATTGCTGATGAAGCTAGTGACAAGCAGTAGGAGCATCAGGACCACTAGATGATGTGGAGCCTTGACTGCTGGAGAAGGGGTGTGGGCTACTGGGTGATGCAGAGCATGGCATGTCACTGTGACTGCTGCTACTACTGCCAGCTCCAGAAACATTGTGGCCACTGCCCGTTCCCTTAGAAGTAGTGTCAGGGCACAATTCCACCCCTGAAACAAGGTTTAATGAATGTATTTATATATCAGACAACACAAGCATCCTAAAATCTGTAGTTTCATTCTGTAATTTCACCCCAATCACACAATTAAGGATTAAAGAATTGAATTACGTGAAAAGGGATGTAAACACCCTAAAAATTGTAGTATCAGCAGGGCTTTTTTTCTCAGAGAAAAGGTGGTGGAACTCACCCCCCCTCCCCTTGCCACGCCCCTACCCACCCCTAGGACCGCCCCCTAAAACCGCCCCTTTAGAGAACAGGGATGCAAGTAAAAAATGGGGGGGCTATAAAAGTCCAGCCCAGCAAAGAAACCCCCCAGATGGGGATGGCACTGTTAATGGGGGATCTGTGGATGGCACTGTTATGGGGGATCTGTGGATGGCTCTGGTGCGTTCCGACTGAAAAAAAGCTCTGAGTATCAGGCAGCAATTTCAATACAGAAACAAAGATGAATTGATGTACTTAGGTTTAAGAGAACATGAGCACCTTAAAATCTGTAGTATCAGGCTGAAATTTAACCCCAATTACACAATGAGGGACTAACGGATATACCTATGTACAGAATAAAAGAATGCAAACACCCTAAACTTTGTAGTATCAGGCTGCAATTTCACTCCTGAAACAAGGATGAATGGATGTACTTATATATAAAAGATCATAAGAACCATAAAATCTGTAGTACCGAGCCGCAATTTCACCCCAGTTACGCAATTAGGGAATAAGGGAATTGAATTATGTGAAAAAGAATGTAAACCCCCTAAATGCTGTTGTATCAGGCGGCAATTTCACCCAAATTACACAATAAGAGATTAACGGATATGCTTCTGCAAAAAAGAACATCAATATTCTAAAATATGTAGTATGAGGCCGAAATTTCAGCGCTGATCGATAGATGTACTTATGTACAAAAGAACGTAAATACCCTAAACTTTGGAGTATCAGGCTGCAATTTCACCCCCGAAACAAAGATGAAATATATGAAAGATCATAAGTACCCTAACATCTGTAGTACCAAGCCGTAAATTAATCCCAATTATACAATTGGGGATTAATGGATATAAAAGAACAAAACACCCTAAAATTTGAAGTATCAGGCCGCAACTGTAGCCCCAAAACAAGGATGAATGGATGTACTTATATATAACACAACGTGATCACTAGTGTTGATCGAGCAGCAAAGTGCTCAAGTCGAACACCTCGGGATGCTCTGGTGCTCTGCCGAGCATAATGGATGTCAATGGGAGAACCCGAGCATAAACCAGGCACCCCTTTCTCTGAAGAGGGGAGGGTGTCTGGTTCATACGAAAAGGTCAGAAATTTATGGAAACACCAACAAAATGGTTTGGGAACAGCATGGGGAGGATGTCTGGATGCATCTTGGACTCCCAGGTTGCTGCTGGGAATGATGTTGTCCGAGTACTAGGCCACATTTGCAGACTGACAATAATAAGCACAAAACCGAAGATGAAATTGATATTAGAGGAAAAATTGTTAGGAAACATTCTTTCCTGTATATTTACTTGTATATAAAGTACAAGTGCTGCCAAAAATTACAAGGAAGAGGCACTCCGATACAACCTGTTTATCACATAATGGAGGGTCTCATTCACATTGTGGTACAATTGTTCAGGTAGTGGGACTCCTACACTCATAAAGCCTATGTACTAAGTGAAAGGGCTTCAAATAATTACAAGGAACCGTCACTCCAATACACCCTTTATTACACATAAAGTAGGGCATCATACACCCTTGAAAAATTATGATCGATGGCCTGCTGGTGACCCTCAAAAGCATTAGGAGCAAGGGGCTGCTGGTGACCCTCTAAAACATTACAGGTGAGGGCCTGCTGCTTAGCTGGCCATCTAAAACATTAGGGGTGAGAGTCTGCTGCAGAGCTGACTCTCTAAAACATTAGGGGCGAGCGCCTGCTGCTGATCTGAGCATCGAAAAAATTATGGGCGAGTGCCTGCTGCTGAGCTGACAATTGAAAAATTTATGGGCGAGGGCCTGCTGGTGAGCTGACCTCTAAGACATTACATGCGAGGGCCTGCAGGTGAGCTGACCCTCTAAAAGACTGTAGGCGAGGGCCTGCTAGTGAACCGACCCTCTAAAACATTATATGTGAGGGCCTGCAGGTGAGCTGACTCACTACAACATTAGGAGCGAGGGCAGACTAATAAGCATGTTGATATAATGGAAGAGGAGGAGGACGAGAAAAGTAAGATTAAACCAAATACAATATTTTTTGTGGTTGAAGGGGTGCATGGGAACACATTGTATTTAGTACATTATAAAAAACACATTTAAAGTGCCTTTATGTTCAGCCGCTTTTTCTCTAGTGGAGTAGATGGCAATAGCGGCAATGTCATGAAACTGTCCCAGGCCTTGGAGAGTGTTGCCTTGCCTCTGTTGGTACTGCTGTGTGTTCCCCTCGTCTCCCCTCCTCGGTTGCCCAAGGAACGTTATACTCTGCTGCCAGCTTCGTCAGCTGGAAATTTTTGGAGCAATTTTTCCACAAGGACCTTCTGGTATTGTACAATTTTACTCGTCCTCTCCACCTGAGGAACAAGAGATGAGAAGTTCTCTTTGTAGCGGGGGTTGAGAAGGGTGAACAAACAGTAATCGGTGTTGTCCAAAATGCGTAAAACGTGTGGGAAAGGCAGCCTAACATAAAGTCAGCCATGTGTGCCAGAGTCCCAAGAGGCAAGAATTCGCTGTCGTCATCAGGAGGATGACTCTTAAAGGGCTTCTGTCACCCCCCATTTAGCAATTTTCAGTATCGGTCATTAGCTATTTGCTAATGCCAGCTGAGTCCATATATATCACTCTTACCTCTCTCTGTGCTGTAATTTCTTTAAAAATCGTACTTTTATAATAAGCTAATTACTTCACTACCAGCAAGTTGGGCGGTTACTTGCTGGTAGCCACCGCATCCTTGGACTATAAACACGCCCCCTCCTCCATTTGATAGACAGGGCCAGCGAGTGCTTTCCTCCTCCCGCTGGCCCTGTCTGCCCATGAAATCCCGCGCCTGCACTGTACCGCTTCTCATTCAGGCACAGACACTCTGAGAGAAGGACGCTCGCTTGCCTGCTCCTTCCTCAGTGTGCCTGCGCCGATGACGTCAGCCTACACCCGGAAAAGAAGACTGCCGCGTTCGCTTGGAAGGAGGCGGAGAGTCCGATGACGTCGCTGGATGCTTGTTTCAGGTAAGTATTTGCATGCAGCCATCGTTCCCACTAAAACCACCAACGTATAAGGGGCATAAAATTGCTATATGTAGATTTAGATATGTACACTATACCACCAACGATTATAACCAATATTCCCATTATATATATATATATATATATATATATATATCTCACTTACAAATAAATATATATATATATATATATAAATAAATAAATATAAATATATATCACACACACACACACACATATATACATATATTTATATCACACACACATATATATATCAAACATATCTATATATATACTGTATATATATATATATATATATATTTATATTATGGGAATATTGGTTATAATCGTTGGTGGTATAGTGTATCTAAATCTAAATATAGTAATTTTATGCCCCCTTATACGTTGGTGGTTTTAGTGGGAACGATGGCTGCATGCTTATTATTGCCTGAAACAAGCATCCAGCGACGTCACCAGACTGTCCGCCTCCTTCCCAGCGATGCCGACAGTCTTCTTTTCCGGGTGTAGGCTGACGTTATTGGCGCAGGCGCTTTGAGAAAGGAGCAGGCAAGTGAGCGTCCTTCTCTCAGAGCGCCTGCGCTGAATGAGGACCGGTACAGCGCAGGCGTGGGATTTCATGGGCAGACAGGGCCAGCGGGAGGAGGAGGGCGCTCGCTGGCCCTGTCTATCAAGTGGACTAGGGGGCGTCTTATAGTCTGAGGATGCGGCTGCTACCAGCAAGTAACCGCCCAACTTGCTGGTAGTGAAGTAGAGAGGTAAGAGTGATATATATGGACTCAACTGATATTAGCAAATAGCTAATGTCCGATACTGAAAATTGCTAAATGTGGGGGGGGGGGGGGTGACGGAAGCCCTTTAACAACCTCAGCCCCCCTAGCTTAATCCCCTTAATGACCAGACCACTTTTTACAATTCTGCATTACACTACACTACTTTCACGGTTTATTGCTCGGTCATACAACTTACCACCCAAATTAATTTTACCTCCTTTTCTTCTCACTAATAGAGCTTTCATTTGGTGGTATTTCATTGCTGCTGACATTTTTCGTTTTTCTGATATTTAACTTTTTCTGGTAAAATTGTTCAAATATAATTACATTTCTATATAAGTTTGTGTCAGAATTTATTGTGCTACATTTCTTTGATAAAAAAAAATCCAATAAGTGTATATTTATTGGTTTGCGCAAAAGTTATAGTGTTTACAAACTATGGTGCAAAAATGTGAATTTTCGCATTTTGAAGCAGCTCTGACTTTCTGAGCACCTGTCATGTTTCTTGAGGTGCTAGAATGCCAGGATAGTATAAATATCCCCAAAATGACCCGATTTTAGAAAGAAGACAACCCAAAGTATTCGCGGAGGGGCATGGGGAGTTCATGTATGATTTAATTATTTTTTCACAAGTTAGCGGAAAATGACACTTTCTAAGGAAAATAAATAAATAATAAAGTTTCCATTTCTGCTAACTTCTGGCAAAAAATAAATAAAAAATCTCCCACGGACTCACTATGCCCCTCAGTGAATACCTTGGGGTGTCTACTTTCCGAAATAGGATCATTTGTGGGGTGTGTGGGCATTTTGGGCGGGGCTAAATTGTGAGCAACCCTGCAAAGCCTAAAGGTACTTGTTGGACTTTCGGTCCTTTTGCGCATCTTGGCTGCAAAAAAGTGCCACACATGTGGTATTGCCATACTCAGGAGAAGTATATATAAGCAATATGTTTTGGGGTGTATTTTTACATATACCCATGCTGGGTGAGATAAATATCTCTGTAAAAGACAACATTTCCCATTTTTTTTATACAAAGTTGTCATTTTACAGAGATATTTCTCTCACCCAACATGGGTAAATGTAAGAAGACACCCCAAAACATCCCAGGGTACTTCTCCTGAGTACGGCGATACCACATGTGTGACACTTTTTTGCAGCCTAGGTGAGTAAAGGGGCCGAAAGTCCAACGAGTACCTTTAGGCTTTACAGGGTTGCTGTCACGGCTGAGGATGGGGGAAAATCCTCAGCCATGCGATGCCAGATGATGTTATGGCTGCTCGGCCAGGACAACAGGAAAAGGGAGCAGGTCACCTCCTACAGCGTCCCTAACCTGACCCTAACTCCTATCTGCATGGGCCGACCTTAAAGGTAGGAGGACCCATGCGCAGGAACCTAGGAGCCCTGACTTACCCTCCGTCCGGTCCCTAGCTAGGAGTCAGGTTAAGACAACCTACTCCTCCTAGGCACGGAGGAGCAGGAGTCTCAATGGCCAAGCTGCTGGAAAAGGGGGAACATAAACAGCTCTATGGATATGGCAGGTGAACAAGGAGTTCCACCTACCTGCCAAAGCCTTGCTGACTGGATCCCTGTGCTGGCAAGGTGAAGATCACAACGCATCCACACACAGGACCCAGATCCATAGCTGCACAAAATCACAAGGAAACATCAAATTGACACCACACATAACTGGACATAAACTTAAATGCGACATAAGGGTTGTTAGGTGCAACCGCATGCCAAGCAACAAGTTGCCCGCGGCAACCACAAGTGAGGCAACACACAGCAGCCCTCACCTGTGATTGAACATCAAACCAAACCGCAGGCAACTGCATGCGGTTAAGGAGTCATGACCATAGCCATGGCCGTGACAGTTGCTCACAATTTAGCCCAGCCCAAAATGCCAGAACAGTAAACACACCCCACAAATGACAATTTTGGAAAGAAGACACCCCAAGGTATTCGATGAGGGGCATATTGAGTCCATGAAAGATTGAAAAAAAATATTTGCTAACTTGTGGCAAAAAAAATAAAATACAAAATACCTTGGGGTGTCTTCTTTCCAAAATGGGGTCACATGTGGGGTATTTATACTGCCCTGGCATTTTAGGGGCCCTAAAGCGTGAGAAGAAGTCTGGAATCCAAATGTCTAAAAATGCCCTCCTAAAAGGTACTCATTGGAATTTGGGCCCCTTTGCACACCTAGGCTGCAAAAATCGCCGTACTCAGGAGAAGTAGGGCAATGTGTTTTGGGGTGTCTTTTTACTGTACATATACCCATGCTGCGTCTCGCGAGATGACGCGCCGATGCGTCCTGGAGGAATAACCCGGCCACATCCCTGCGTTAGGCGGTCGGGAGGTGGTTAAAGGGCTTATGTCACCCCCAACCACCAATTTTCAGTTTTTGACTTATTATATTTGTTAATGTAAGCAGATTCCATATATGCCCCTCTTACCTCGGGCAGTGCAGTAGTTACAGTAAAAAACTTACTTTTATTATATGTAAATTTCTTCACGCCCCCTCCTCCACTTGATTGACAGGGCCAGCAAGCGATCTCCTCCTCTCGCTGGCCATGTCTGCAGCCTCAAATCCCGCGCCTGCGCCGTACCGGTCATCTTTCGAGAGAAGGACGGCCGCTCCTTCCTCAGTGCACCTGCACCGATTATGTCAGCCCTACACCCAAAAGAGAAGACCTCTCTTCCGGTGTAGGGCTGAAGTAATCGGCGCAGGCGCACTGAGGAAGGAGCGGCCAAGCGGCCATCCTTCTCTCAGAGCGCCTGTGCCGAATGACGACCAGTATGGCGCAGGCACGGGATTTGAGGCTGCAGGCAGGGCCAGCGAGAGGAGGAGAGTGCTTGCTTGCCCTGTCAATCAAGTGGAGGAGGGGGAGTTTTTTGAAACAGAGGATGCGGTGGCTACCAGCAAGTCCGCCCAACTTACTGGTAGTGAAGAAATTTACATATAATAAAAGTATGTTTTTTACTGTAATTACTTGCGGAAATGGGCACACACAAGGCGTACCTTTACAAGTAGCTCAGGCAAATTGGAGTAGGTTTTGAGAAACCGCTGAACCAGTAAGTTGAAGACATGGGCTAGGCATGGGATGTGTGTGAGCTTCCCGAGCTCCAAAGCCACCACCAAATTACAGCCATTATCAGACACAACCATGCCTGGTTCTAGGTTGAGTGGCAAGATCCACAGCTCAGTCTGGTCTCTTATCCCCTGCCACATTTCTGCGGTGCTGTGCTGTTTGTCACCTAAGCAGATGAGGTTAAGCACGGCCTGTTGATGCTTTCCCACTGCAGTGCTGCACTGCTTCCAGCTACCGACTGATGGCTGACTGGTGCTGCAAAAGGATAATTCTCAGGTGGAAGTGAGAGAGGAGGCACTAACGTAGGTGGTGGCGGAAACCCTGACAGAATTTGGGCCCGCAATCCTTGGCGTCGGTAGCACCTGTGCCATCCCAGGGTACGACTCACTCCCGGCCTCCACAACGTTCACCCAGTGTGCCGTCAGGGAACTGTAGCGTCCCTGGCCACAAGCACTTGTCCATGTGTCAGTGGTTAAGTGGACCTTCCCAGTAACTGCGTTGGTCAGGACACTGTTGATGTTACAGGACACATGCTGTTGTATGTAAGGCGGGCATGGCACACTGTGAAAAATAGTGGCGACTGGGGACTGCGTAATGAGGGACGGCCGCCGACATCAGGCTGCATAAGTCCTCAGTGTCCACAAGCCTAAATGGCAACATTTCCAGGGCCAGTAATTTGGAAAGTTGTGCATTTACTTCTATTGCCTGCTGGGTATTTGCGCTTTCATTCAAAAGCCTGGGGTAAGGACATTTGTATGCTGTGCTGCAACATGGAAGTGGATGTGGTCATTGATGGTGCTTGTGAAGGTCCAGGTGCAGGGCGGGAGGCATCTGGGCCTGAGCCTTCGACAGGGGATTGGCCAGCACGTAACACAGTGCAAGAGGAGGCAGTGGTGTGACCCTCAGACACAAATTGTGGACCCAGGCGTACAGCCCACCTATTAGGGTGCTTTGATGCCATGAGACGGATCATGCTGGTGGTGGTGAGGTTGCTAGTGTTCACGCCCCTGCTCATTTTTGTATGGCACAGGTTGCAAATTACAATTCTTGTCGTCCACACTTTCCTCAAAAAAGCGCCAGACTGCCGAACACCTACCCCTTGGCAAGGGAGATTTCCGCAAGGGTGTTGCGAGCCTGTTTGGTGTGGCCTGCCTTCTTCCTTTTGCCACCCCACTGCCTCTTCCAGCCTCTTGCGGTGCTGCGGATCCCTCCTCCTCTGTACTGCTGTCCTTGCTCGGCTTGCCACCTTCCCAGGTTGGGTCAGTGACTTCATCGTCCACCATCTCCTCTTCCACTCTCTTACTCTGCTCATCCTCCTGATTTGTTGACCTAACAACAACCTCAGTTATTGACAACTGTGTCTCATTCTCATCATCAACCTCTTGAGACACAAATTGCCCTTGACTTATTGGCAACTGTGTCTCATCATCATCATCCACCTCGTGAAACACTAATTGCTGTTCCCCACCATCATCTTCTTGTGACTGTGGATGCTCAAGAGTTTGGGAATCGGGGCACAAGATCTCATGTCCCTCTTCAAGCGCGCTTGTTGAGAGTCCCAAATAAAGGAATGGAGTTAAAAAGAGCTCCTCGAAATATCCGAGTGTAGAATCACTTTTTTGGCAAGACTCTCCATGGTGGGAGGAAGGAGGATTGTGTTGACCAGACTCTTGGCTACTGAGACTGGACTTGGTGGAAGACACGGAGGTGCTTAAACGACTGGAAGCATTATCTGCTGCAATACAACCGACTATCTGGTCACACTGGTCTGACTTTGAGATCGTTGTCCTGCACCACCCTGCAAACTGGGACATAAAGCTAGGTATCGTGCATGATTGTTTTTCTTGTGCTCTGGCAGCAGGCACAGTTTCAACGCGCCCATGGCCATTTTCCTGTCCCTTACTGCCCGCCTTCTTCATATTAAATGTTATACATGCTTGAAAGTATGTTACACGTACAGTAGTGTAGGATTTGTAGGTGTATGCGCAAAATTTTTTTAAAAAGGTATTTGGGATGTGGAAACGTTACACAGGAGAAATACTGCAGAATATGTCGCTGATGCCAGCAGCGGCTAATAGAAAATTACAGGGAATGTTACAGGTATTTTGGATGTGGAAACATTACACAGGAGAAATACCGCAGATAATGTTGATGATGTCACCAGCAGGCGATGTACCCCAGGTAATGTCACTGTACACAGCAAACACAGTCTATGGAAGAAGTACACTGGATGTCACTGATATTTTTGGGATGTGCACACGTTATACAGGACATGTAGCGCAGCTAATGTCACTGTCCGCAGCAGCCTAAATATTACACACTATTTAGCGCAGGATGCGCTAAAAATTGATATTGCTGCCACGCACATTAGTCCTTAAAAGGACTTTTGGGTCTGTAAAGTTTTAGCAATTTAGCGCAGGTTGTGCTAAAAATATATATTGCTGCTACCACACACTGGCCTCAAAAAGGACTTTTGGGTATCTGACAAGTTTATCTACTATGTGCCATGCTGATAGATGTGCTTGGCAAGATTTGCCCACTCTTCTTTGCAAAAACACTCCAAATCTGTCAGATTGCGAGTGCATCTCCTGTGCAGTGATAGCCAGTTTGCATTGTTTGCCCGCGAACATATGCGGGCTGCCATCTTTTTTCACAAGTCCGACGAGGCACAGGTAAGCCCTTACCTGTGCCTGTGCACGAGCCGGTCTGAAAACAAGTGCGGTTAGTGGGAGCAGGCAGTTCAGAGAACAGCCACCGGGGGCCTTCATCGGGCTGTTCTCGGAACTGCCTGCTCCCGGTGACCTTTTTCAGACCGGCTCGCGCACAGACTTGTGAAAAAAGATGGCAGCCCGCATATGTTCGTGGGCGAACAATGCAAACTGGTCATCACTGCTCCTGTGCACAGCCCTTTTCAGATCACCCCCACAGATTTTCAATTGGATTCAGGTCTGTGCTCTGGCTGGGCCATTCCAAAACTTTAATCTTCTGGTGAAGCCATTCCATTGTTGATTTGGATGTATGCTTTGGGTCGTTAGCTCAGTCCTCAAGAAATAAGCTGTGTCAACCACCGCACGGAGTGGTGGTGTGGTCAACACTCTCCCTCCATGTATCTCTATGGAAGAGTCAGAGATACACAAGTGCTGTACAGAGCTGCCACAAACCTCTCCTTTCACCTGGGTAAACGTGCATAATGTACTTTGCCACATCTCTGGGCGATTTGCACATTGTCCCATGGGGAAGGAGAGGTTTATCCTCTAGAGGTAAAAAATAAATAAAATCACAGGTAAGCAAAAAAGTTGTATGTTCTGTTTCAAAAGTTCTATAAAGTTTATAAAAGTTGATGTTCTCTTCAAATGTTATATAAAGTTAATGTTAATAAATTTATTGTGTTGTTTTTTTTTGTTTTTTTTACCTTCTAGGTGGACCAAGCGATCAATCAGCTGCAGCATTGCGCTGCTGTCAGATTACACAAAAGTCGGTGTATGCGGCGCTGCAAGACGAGATTTCTCCTCTGCAGTAAAAAAAGATACGTTTGCCGAGGCTTATGAGCTGAGGGGCGGTGTTCATATGCTTTGGCAAAGACTGTGAAAAAAAAAAAAATTCCGCCAATGATTTATTCATCCACATCGATTGATGTAAATGGGAGAAATCGGGTTTGCCAGGGCATACGAGCAGAGTGGGTTTGGATGTTGGGCGGAGCTCCTATGTCCTGGCAGACGCCTTTGCGCACATAGGCTGCAAAAAAGTGTCACACATGTGGTATCGCCGTACTCAGGAGAAGTAGGGCAATGTGTTTTGGGGTGTATTTTTACATATACCCATGCTGGGTGAGAGAAATATCTCTGTAAAAGTCAACTTTTCCCATTTTTTTATACAAAGTTGTCATTTTACAGAGATATTTCTCTCACCCAGCAAGGGTATATGTAAAAATACACCCCAAAACACATTGCCCTACTTCTTCTGAGTACGGCGGCGATACCACATGTGTGACACTTTTTTGCAGCCTAGGTGCGCAAAGGGGCCCAAATTCTAAAGAGCATCTTTAGGATTTCACAGGGCATTTTTTACACATTTGGATTCCAAACTACTTCTCAGGCTTTAGGTCCCCTAAAATGCCAGGGCAGTATAAATATCCCACAAGTGACCCCATTTTGGAAAGAAGACACCCCAAGGTATTTCGTGAGGGGCATGGCGAGTTTGTCACAAGTTAGTGGAATATAAGACTTTGTAAGAAAAAAAAAATATTTTTCTGCTAACTTGTGCCAAAAAAATAAATTCTAGGAACTCGCCATGCCCCTCACAGAATACCTTCCCAAAATGGGGTCACTTGTGGGGTATTTATACTATCCTGGCATTCTAGCACCTCAAGAAACATGACAGGTGCTCAGAAAGTCAGAGCTGCTTCAAAATGCGGAAATTCTCATTTTTGTACCATACAGGGAATGCAGAATTATTAGGCAAGTTGTATTTTTGAGGATTAATTTTATTATTGAACAACAACCATGTTCTCAATGAACCCAAAAAACTCATTAATATCAAAGCTGAATATTTTTGGAAGTAGTTTTTAGTTTGTTTTTAGTTTTAGCTATTTTAGGGGGATATCTGTGTGTGCAGGTGACTATTACTGTGCATAATTATTAGGCAACTCAACAAAAACCAAATATATACCCATTTCAATTATTTATTTTTACCAGTGAAACCAATATAACATCTCAACATTCACAAATATACATTTCTGACATTCAAAAACAAAACAAAACAAAAACAAATCAGTGACCAATATAGCCACCTTTCTTTGCAAGGACACTCAAAAGCCTGCCATCCATGGATTCTGTCAGTGTTTTGATCGGTTCACCATCAACATTGCGTGCAGCAGCAACCACAGCCTCCCAGACACTGTTCAGAGAGGTGTACTGTTTTCCCTCCTTGTAAATCTCACATTTGATGATGGACCACAGGTTCTCAATCGGGTTCAGATCAGGTGAACAAGGAGGCCATGTCATTAGTTTTTCTTCTTTTATACCCTTTCTTGCAAGCCACGATGTGGAGTACTTGGACGCGTGTGATGGAGCATTGTCCTGCATGAAAATCATGTTTTTCTTGAAGGATGCAGACTTCTTCCTGTACCACTGCTTGAAGAAGGTGTCTTCCAGAAACTGGCAGTAGGACTGGGAGTTGAGCTTGACTCCATCCTCAACCCGAAAAGGCCCCACAAGCTCATCTTTGATGATACCAGCCCAAACCAGTACTCCACCTCCACCTTGCTGGCGTCTGAGTCGGACTGGAGCTCTCTGCCCTTTACCAATCCAGCCACGGGCCCATCCATCTGGCCCATCAAGACTCACTCTCATTTCATCAGTCCATAAAACCTTAGAAAAATCAGTCTTGAGATATTTCTTGGCCCAGTCTTGACGTTTCAGCTTGTGTGTCTTGTTCAGTGGTGGTCGTCTTTCAGCCTTTCTTACCTTGGCCATGTCTCTGAGTATTGCACACCTTGTGCTTTTGGGCACTCCAGTGATGTTGCAGCTCTGAAATATGGCCAAACTGGTGGCAAGTGGCATCTTGGCAGCTGCACGCTTGACTTTTCTCAGTTCATGGGCAGTTATTTTGCGCCTTGGTTTTTCCACACGCTTCTTGCGACCCTGTTGACTATTTTGAATGAAACGCTTGATTGTTCGATGATCACGCTTCAGAAGCTTTGCAATTTTAAGAGTGCTGCATCCCTCTGCAAGATATCTCACTATTTTTGACTTTTCTGAGCCTGTCAAGTCCTTCTTTTGACCCATTTTGCCAAAGGAAAGGAAGTTGCCTAATAATTATGCACACCTGATATAGGGTGTTGATGTCATTAGACCACACCCCTTCTCATTACAGAGATGCACATCACCTAATATGCTTAATTGGTAGTAGGCTTTCGAGCCTATACAGCTTGGAGTAAGATAACATGCATAAAGAGGATGATGTGGTCAAAATACTCATTTGCCTAATAATTCTGCACTCCCTGTAGTTTGTAAACGCTATAACTTTTGTGCAAACCAATAAATATACACTTATTGGATTTTTTTATCAAAGACATGTAGCACAATAAATTCTGACACAAACTTGTTTAGAAATGTAATTATATTTGAACAATTTAACCAGATAAAGTTAAAAATACACTTTTTTGAGAAAATTGCGGACTATTTTGATTAATATCGGAAAAACTAAAAATCTTAGCAGCAATCAAATACCACCTAAAGAAAGCTGTATTTGTGAGAAGAAACGGAGGTAAAATTCATTTGGGTGCCAAGTTGCATGACCGAGCAAAAAACCGTTAAAGTTGTGAAGTGCCGATTTGTAAAAAAGGGCCTGGTCACTAGGGGGGTATAAACCTGTGGTCCTTAAGTGGTTAATATACAGTGACATCACAGTAAAGGGTTAATATGCACAGTGACAACACAGTACAGGGCTTATATTCACAGTGCATATTAATACTTTGCATTAACCCTGGCTATGCTGAGATGTCACAATGCATATTAACCCTGTACTGTGATGTTACATTGCATATTTACCCTGGCTGTGACATCACTGTGCATATTAACCCTGTACTGTGACTAACAGTACAGAGTTACCATGCACAGTGAGTGACATCACAGTACAGGGTATACACAGTGATGTCACAGTCAGGGTTAAGCAGCTGCATGCTTGCAGCACATAGTACATGGCAGGGGCAGACACAGGCAGCAAAGGGCCCTGTGCAAAGGCTGTACCTGGGTCCCCCCCTCCCCAATCACACATACAAATATAAACGTATATGCGAAAATAAAAAACATCTTGCGAATAGAAACATAGAAACATAGAATGTGTCGGCAGATAAGAACCATTTGGCCCATCTAGTCTGCTCAATATAGTGAATACTATAGAAACACTATGTTTACAATATGTATATATATTCTTTTCATACTAGGTCACGCCCAAAGCATAACTATATACACTCAGTCCCCTTAATGCCCCCACATAATAATTATTCCCCCTTGCCAGTACATAGCAGTTATGTCTAGATATGTGCCTCCACACAGTAGTAATGGTCAGATATGTGCCCCCTTCTCAAGAAGTTAAAAAATATACTCACCTAGTTCCTCATGATCACAGTTCAGCCGCTGGCGCTCCACAGCAGTAGCAGGATGTAGTGTCACACATTGCTCTGCTGGTCTGCGTAGGAGTGGGAGCACAGAAGATTACCGGCCGCAACGCTCCTCCTCCTACACAGACCAGCAGTGTGAGGTGTGACACGACATCCTGTCACTGCTGTGGAGCCAGGTCCATATTTTGATTTGATGCTGCCCTAGGCACTTTAGTGCCAGCTTTTTCCCCCCCAATGAAGTCCATAGATGATGGTAAAATGCACCCTAGGCCTTCAGCTATCCCTCAGGGATCCCTCATACACTAGGACAATTAAAGGACTGACCTGTTACGTGTGTTGGTCCCATGATCTTATGTGCCTGCATTGCTGAGAAAAATTATGTTTTATTATATACAAATGGGGGAGTTACCATTACACCTAGAGGCTCTGCTCTCTCTGCAACTGTGGCACCCTCTGCACTTTAACATGACCCGGTAGGATGACATTTTCACTTCCAGGCCCTGTCAAAGTAGACAGGGAGCGACAGTTGCAGAGACAGCAGAGCCTCTAGGTGTAATGGTATATTTTTTTCTCAATAATGAAGGCATATATGAACATGGGCCCAACACAGATCGGCTCTAATAGTTGGCTTAAGTGCTGCCCTAGCCATTTTACAGGCAAAGGCAGCGCTAAAGCATGTCCATTAGTGCCAGTGACATCACTGGGCTCACTGCCAGGTGGAAGCCACCCCCAAATAGTATCCCCAGTTTTAATAAGGCTCCCTACAGTGCACCCCCAAATAGTATCCCCAGTGTAAGGACTCGCTACAGGGCACCTCTTATAATCTATAAGGCACTTCTATAGGGCCCTCTGTAGTAGTAATGCGCTCCACCATTGGTCACGGTATTTATAATGTTCCCTGCAGTGCCCCCTGTAATTATAATACCTCCTGCCGTACCCCCCGGAGTTATAATCATCTCTGTAGTGCCCCCATAAATTATAATGCCCGTCCTCTCCCTCCAGTCCTCTATATCATGCAGTCCCATGTAAATAACACCAGTCAGCTCCCACCAGTCTTCTATATGATACAGTCCCATGTAAATAACCTATCTTTCTTACAGTCTTCTATACCATGCAGTCCCATGTAAATAACTTCACTCCTCTCCCTTCAGTCTTGTATACCATGCAGTCCCATGTAAATAACACCAGTCCTCTCCCTACAGTCCCATGTAAATAACGTCTCTTCCTTACAGTTCTCTATAACATACAGTCCCATGTAAATAACTTAATTCCCTCCTTCACTCCCCTCCAACACATAGTCCCATCTGAATAACATCATTCCTTACCCTCCAGTCTTCTAAAATATCCAGTCCCATGTAAATAACACCAGTCATCTCCCTCCAATCTTCTATAACATATAGTCCCATGTAAAAAACATTTTTTATAGTCTTCTATAACATACAGTCCTATGTAACTGACACCCCTCCCCTCACTTCAGCCCTTCTAACATACAGTCCCAGTTAAATAACATATTTCCCTCCCACTAAGCAGGGAGGAGGTATAATGGGGAGTGCCACATCTCCCAGCATTCCATGGCATCATAGATCTCCACTGCTGAGCAGTGCCTCTTTCTGCACTGGTCACATGACGGTGACCTAATCACAGGTCCTACCTCCACTTCCACTGCTGAAAAGATTACATGACTATGATGTCCTTCATCTATAGAGTGTAGACACAAATGTGCAGCAGATTCGCAGTAAGTGCTAATCAGACCCCCCAACAAAAACTCTGCCCCTTCCGACGTCCACACCAAGGTGCCCAGGTTACCCTGATGGCAGAGGTAGGGAATGAAAAATATGATAAGACAAAAAATAAACGCTTCTGCTGGCACTGGGGTGGGCCCCCTCTCTTGCTGGGCCCCTGTGCAGCTGAACCAGCTGCACAGGTGGTATGTCCGCCCCTGGTACAGGGTGATCTTGTATGGCATGGGATCAGGGGCGTAACTAGAAGTGACTGGGCCCCACAGCAAATATTTGTAAGGGCCCCCCCTCTGTAAGGCACCTCCCTCCTCCTGTGTAAACCCCACTCCTTTGGCACAGTGTAGCGGTATACTGTATATTGTGGGGCACAGTGTAGCGGTATACTGTATATTGTGTGGCACAGTGTAGCGGTATACTGTACATTGTGGGGCACAGTGTAGAGGTATACTGTACATTGTGGGGCACAGTATAGAGGTATACTGTACATTGTGGGGCACAGTGTAGAGGTATACTGTATATTGTAGGGCACAGTATAGAGGTATACTGTACATTGTGGGGCACAGTGTAGCGGTATACTGTACATTGTGGGGCACAGTGTATGCTATATGTGTATAACATAAACATATTTCACATGAAAACGTACAATTACTTGGCTTGGCCCTTGGGGATCTCGGACACCACTTCCACACTTTGGCCGGGGGCTCAGCGGAGCTGATGTGTTTTATCCTAATGAGAAAGATTTCATAATAAGGATTTTGAGAAGGGGCAGAGGGATAGCAGAGCAGGGAGAGGCTGGTGCTGCTACTAGGGGGTCATACCATGGGGGAGTAATAAAGCCCACCATAATGCCCACCCAGTAGTTATAATTCTCCTTATAATGTGACAGTGCAAAAATACCCCCTTGTAATGCCCCCGGTTGAGCTAATGTCCCCATAGTGCCCCATAACGTGCCAGTATAAAATACCCCTATAAAGTGCCCCCAGTAAATTCCCCCATAGTGCTCCTCTCCCCCTTCCTGCTAGTGCCCCCCATAATGTACCAGTATAAAATGCCCCATATATAGTGCCCCAGTAGATTCCCCTCAGTGTCTGACCTCTGATAGGCTGCCGGCCTAGTGTCCACATAGATGCCCCCCCATCATGTGCCAGTATCAAGTGCCTCTCCCCCCCCACATGTCCCAGTATCATAGTGCCATCTCCCCCCCATGTGCCAGTATCAAGTGCCTCTCTCCTTCCCACCCCCCATGTGCCAGTATCATAGTGTCAAACCCCCCCCCATGTGCCAGTATCAAGTGCCTCTCTCCTCCCCCCATGTCCCATTATCATAGTGCCATCCCCCCCCCAAAAAAAGTGCCAGTATCAAGTGCCTCTCCCCCCCCATGTGCCAGTATCATAGTGCCAACCCCCCCACATGCCAGTATCAAGTGCCTCTCTCCTCCCCCCATGTCCCAGTATCATAGTGTCATCTCCCCCCCCCACAAAAAAGTGCCTCTCTCCTCCCCCCTCCCCATGTGCCAGTATCAGGTGCCTCTCTCCTCCCCATGTGCCAGTATGAGGTGCTAACCCCCCCCAGGTGACAGTATCAGGTGCCTCTCCCCCCCCCCCATGTCCCAGTATCATAGTGCCATCTCCCCCCCCACAAAAAAAGTGCCAATATCAAGTGCCTCTCTCCCTCCCCCCCCAATGTGCCAGTATCAGGTGCCAACCCCTCTCCCCCCCATGTGCCAGTCTCAAGTGCCTCTCTCCCCCCATGTGCCAGTATCATAGTACCACCACCCCCACATGCCAGTATCAAGTGCCTCTCTCCCCCCCCATGTCCCAGTATCATAGTGCCACCCCCCCCCCCCCACAAAAAAGTGCCAGTATCAAGTGCCTCTCTCCCTCCCCCCTCCCCATGTGCCAGTATCAGGTGCCTCTCTCCCTCCCCCATGTGCCAGTATCAGGTGCCAACCCCCCCTCCCCCCCAGGTGCCAGTATCAGGTGCCCCCCCATGTCCCAGTATCATAGTGCCATCTCCCCCCCCCCCCCACACACAAAAAAAGTGCCAGTATCAAGTGCCTCTCCCCCCCCATGTGCCAGTATCAGGTGCCAACCCCCCCTCCCACCCATGTGCCGGTATCAGGTGCCTCTCCCCCCATGTGCCAGTATCAGGTGCCAACCCCCCCTTCCCCCAGGTGCCAGTATCAGGTGCCAACCCCCCCTCCCCCATGTGCCAGTATCAAGTGCCTCCCGCCCCCCCCCCCCCCCCAGGTGCCAGTATCAGGTGCCTCCTGCTCCCCCATGGCAGTAACAGTCGGGTATAAAAAAAAATAATAATAAACACTTCTACTTACCTCCATGTCAGCCTCTTCCTGTGTACCGCCTTGTATGTCCATATACTGTATGGAGTCAGTGCTTGTAGTTCAGAAAAGTTTCTGCTGGGATTCGAACCCACGACGTTATGCTTCAGAGGCAAAGCAGCTAACCACAAGACCATACCAGCTGCCTTGCTGAGAGCTGGTTAAGTGTACATCTATACACATGACAGCTGCTCATATATAGAGATATAGCAGAGCTGAGTGTGCTGGGACAGCTGTCATATAGCAGTGATATAGCAGTGCTGGGTGTGTTGGGGCAGCTGTCATGTGTATAGATGTACACTTAGCCAGCTATAACAGTAGAAGTCTCATATTTTTTCAATCAGTTGTAATGCAGCCTTTATGGCTGTGTGGGTAAATGCTTTGCCACTGATACATTGGAGGTTGTGGGTTCAAATCCCAGACACACCAGCAGACTTTAGCAGACAGTAAGATTAGATCACATTAGCGGCTGCTGTGTGAAGGGGCCCTGAACCCGATATTCAACTAAGGCCCCATGCACACGGCCGTTGTTCACGGCCGTGTGCGGGCCGTGGAACCGCGGCCTGGATCCCTTCCTGTGAGCTGGAGCGCACGGCGTCACTGGTTGCTATGACGCCGTGCGCCCCCTGCTGCCGGCACAGTACAGTAATACACTGGTATAGATCATACCAGTGTAGTACTGTATTGCGGCGGCAGCAGGGAGCGCACGGCGTCATAGCAACCAGTGACGCCGTGCGCTCCAGCTCACAGGAAGGGATCCAGGCCGCGGGATCCGTGAACAACGGCCGTGTGCATGGGGCCTAACTTGAAAATAAACTGTCACACACTCTGCTGGGGCGCCGGGCCCCGAAGCAGCTGCTTCCCCGGTAGTTACGCCACTGCATGGGATGGCAATGGGATGGCATTGAGTGGTACAGTTTTGTAGGTCACATTAAAGGTGGAAAAAGTTCTGAAATTATTTATCACAGAAACCTCACATTTTAACAGGGGTGTGTAGACTTTATATCTACTGTATATATAAGAGAACATGAGCACTCTAAAATTTGCAGAATGAGGCTGAAATTTCACTCAAATTACCAATAATGGATATACTTATGAATAAAAGAACTTTAACACTCACAAAATTTGGTATCAGTCTGTAATTTACCCACGAAACAAGGAAGAATGGATGTACTTACATATAAGAGAACGTGAGCACCAAAAAGTCTGTAGTATCAGGCCGGAATGTGACACCAATTAAAGAATTGAAATAATCTGCATCTTATCACTGCAGTGCCTATTTCCAACTCTTCACATTGAGAGCAAGGATCCGTATCTGCTATAAGCTACATATATACAGTTTTTTCTACAGGCTTTTCTACATTGAAGCTCGACCATTACAGTAATTATCTACTCCTATGCTACCTCATGGATAAGTTTATGGGAAAAACTCTCTGTTAATAAGAGATCTAGAACCCTGACACACAGTCAAACTCCATTCTCTCCTGTAAACGGAGCTATGTATTATGGATACTTCAAAGGCTACAGCTATCTACTGATGCCAACTATTGATTCTCGATTGGCTGCCTTTCAATCTTCGTTGGACCTCATCGTCTCCCAAGTAACTGCCCACAACACTTGCTTAACAGAAGCCGAACAGTGAATCTCTGATTTAGAAGATGTGGTCCATTCTTGCTGCGAACAATTGGAGGAGAAGAAGCAATTGCTCATCATGATACAGAATAAAGTAGATGACCTAGAAAATCGCTCCAGGCGAAACAACCTAGGCCTTATTGGAGTACCTGAAACAATCTGTCCCAATGAACTCTTATGGTTCACATCTGAATAGTTAACTCAGGAACTAAAGCTGGGAGTCTTCACATATAAAATTCAAGTGGAACGCGCTCACAGAGACCTGTTATCTTTAGGGTCCTCAACTATCAGGATAAAATCAGAATTATGGCAGCATTTCACCAAGTTTCTACAGTCAACTACGAGACCTCCAAACTTCTATTGTTCCAGGACCTTTCCTCAGCAGTCGCAGAAAAATGAAGAGCCTTTAATCTTGTTAAAGGCTCTCCGATTCTCCATGGGCGACAAAATGTGGGTTTTCAAAGATCCTCAGAAGGCCTGAGCCCATCTTCATGCTCATGGTCGAGCTTCAGCCACCTCTCTTACTGCACCTACTCGCATAGGACTTCTGTCATAATGTTACTACTTTAATTGTTCTACTTTGCAAGTTTATTTTTCACTCGGGTCATTGAGTCTGGTCTGCTTTACAGTATACTTTGTTTTCTGTTACCATGGCACTGCTCTCACGGGTTGGTTGGTTTAAACGCCATTCAAACACTTATGGACCATCTAGATTTGATAGACCCCTGGCACCACCACCTTAAATCTTCCCAAATCATGGATATTTATATTTCTGATCATGCCCCGGTTGACTATGCCAATCCCACTCTCTAAGATATGGCATTTTCATTTTTATTTATTCCACTCTGAAGATTTTTAGAACATGCTTTCTGGTTTTTGGATGACGTATGCTTCTGACAATGAGAGCCACAGGAAAGATATTAATCTATTCTGGGCTGCTTCTAAAGCAGTTATCCGAGGTCAGATTACAGATGGAAAAAATGAATGGCCACAGTGTCTTTAACCCTTACTCAGGCTCACAAAAGATTCAAGCTCAATAATACTCCTGAAACAAAACATCAATACCTAAATGCTCCCCATATTATCCAACAGTCATTGTCTAATTCTGAATACCCATGGTAAAAATAATTTTCACCACTATTAAACCTCTCCGCTCTCTAAAGCAACAGGGCCAGATGGTTTTGGGAATAATTATGATAAAATCTAAAGTATGCCTCTGGGTGTCACCGCCAGATCTCTGAGAAGCTTTCACAGACGTTCTTCAGTACCTCTTGCTTGAGGTTAATTTGTTTTGGTTTCGTTTTGTCATCTCGTTTCCCTCTCTCAGCTGTCATCTAGTTGCACTGATTGCATTCCTTTATATCCCCTCCCATACTGCATCACTTTGCGGTTTATACAACTTCCTGGATTGTGCTCTCTGCTAGATGCTGCAACTGCTGGTTCATCAGATAAGTCTTTTCCTTTCTTTGTGTTTTCCTGTTGGCTTGATTCTAGGTGACCCTGACTCCCTCCGTATTAAGTGCAGGGAGCCGGTGGTCGTGTCCCCTCACTATTGTAGGGTTTTCAGGTGTCAGACAGTCTAGGTACGAGGACATGCAACTTTCTATCATAAAGATCTTTGTATGGGCTGAGCAGTCAGGGAGAGCTCTAGGGCTTTTATAGGGCTCACCCATTTGTTCCTTAGTTTGGGATAAAGTCAGTCGGATCTATATTTGTGACTTCTAGTTTTCTGCAACACCATCCGTGACATTATAAAACGCCAAAACCGTCTTAAGCATGGATCCGGTTTCAGCCTTGATTAACCGCATGCAGGGTCTTTCACATGCAGGGTCTTTCACTGGAGGTAACAGATCTCCGTAAAACTGTCTCTCAGTTTCAGGTGACTGGTTCTGCTTGCGTTCATGGAGTTTGTACTGAGCCTAAGATCTCGCTTCCGGATACGTTCTCTGGGGGTAGTGAGAATTTTGTTTGTTTTAGAGAGGCTTGCAAACTCCATTTTCGCCTACTTCCCCATTCCTTTGGTGATGAGGAGCAGAGGGTGGGGATCATCATCTTGCTGCTCAGGGATAACGCTCAGTCTTGGGCCTTTTCACTACCGGTGGGGGCACGGCCCCTCCAATCCGTGGATTAATTTTTTGTAGACCTGGGTCAGATATATGATGATCCGGACCGTATTGCTCTGGCTGAATCTAGACTGCGTCTTTTATGCCAGGGTAAACAGTCCGCAGAGATATACTCTTCAGAATTTCGGAGATGGGCAGCTGATTCTGGTTGGAATGATGCTGCAATCCGAAGTCAATTTTGCCATGGTCTTTCGGAGGGATTGAAAGATGCATTTGCCTTTCATGAGAGGCCTGCCTCCTTGGAGTCTGCCATGTCTAAGGCTGTTCGTATTGACAGGCGTCTTAGAGAGAGGAGAGATCACTCCTTCCTGTAATATTCAGTCTAAGGACAGTGGGGCTGTCTCATTCAGTGCACAGGGTTCTCAGTCTCTCTCAATCCCCTCTGAGGAGGAACCCATGCAGCTGGGTGTGCTTGCCTCTAATAATAGAAGATTCAGCTCTCCGAGGAGGGTTTGTTTCTGTTGTGGAGGTATAAATCATTTGTATAAATCATTTGGCAAATGTTTGCCCCTCTAGGAGATTCAGGGAATTTTTTGAGGGTAATAAAGAAACTAAAAGACAAAAATCCTCTAAAAACATTCCATCTGTTACTACTAGCAAGGTTGATAGAGGTGCTAGAGAGCAAGAACATTGTGAGATTTTTGTAGATAGTGGAGCAGCTGTCAATCTCATTGATAGTCAATTTACCATAATACATGGTTTCCAGGTATGCACTTTGGGAAAGGATGATTGCCCTATTAATCTTATCCCAGGCGCCAAGCTCCCTAAATCTCGTTTATACAATCTCTCCCAACCTGAAAGGGTCGCTATGCGTACGTATATCTCTGAGAGCCTGAGAAATTGACACATCCGACCCTCGAAGTCACCTGTTGTCGCTGTTTTTTATTTTTTGTTAAGAAAAAAGATGGTTCTTTAAGACCATGTCTGGATTCCAGGGAGCTGAACAGTATCACAATTCGTGACCCTTATCCCCTTCCTCTGATCCCGGACCTGTTTAACCAGATTGTTGGGGCTAAAGTTTTTTCTAAGTTAGATTTGAGAGGGGCATACAACCTGGTCAGGGTCAGGGAAGGGGATGAATGGAAGACGGCCTTCAATACTCCTGAGGGCCATTTTGAGAATTTGGTTATGCCCTTTGGTTTGATGAATGCTCCAGCCGTCTTCCAATATTTTGTGAACAGCATTTTTTATCACGTAATGGGGACATTTGTACTAGTGTATCTAGATGACATTTTGTTTTTTTCTCCTGATTTCAAAACTCATAGGGACCACCTAGGTCAGGTTTTGCTCATTCTGCGGGAGAATAAATTTTACGCTAAACTGGAAAAATGTGTGTTTGCGGTTCCAGAAATTCAATTTCTGGGTTTTCTTCTCTCTGCGTCTGGTTTTCGCATGGACCCTGAGAAGGTCCGCACTGTGCTTTATTGGGAGCTTCCTGAGAATCAGAAGGCACTGGTGCGCTTTTTGGTTTTTGCCAATTATTACAGGAAGTTTATTTTGAATTATTCCTCTGTTGTTAACCCACTCACTGATATGACTAAAAAGGGGGTAGATTTTTCCTCCTGGTCGGTAGATGCGCGTAAGGCCTTTTCTAGTTTCAAAGAGAGTTTTGCTTCTGCTCCCATCTTGGTACAACCTGATGTCTCTCTACCTTTCATTGTTGAGGTGGACGCTTCTGAGGTGGGTGTGGGTGCGGTCTTGTCTCAGGGTCCCTCTCCTGCCAAATGGCGACCGTGTGCCTTTTTCTCTAAGAAGCTCTCCTCCGCAGAGAGAAATTACGATGTGGGAGATAGGGAGTTGTTGGCCATCAAATTAGTTGGAAATTAGAATGGTGCCATTGGCTAGAGGGAGCCCGACACCCTATTGCCGTGTTTACCGACCATAAGAATCTGGCCTACTTGGAGTCAGCCAAGTGTCTGATCCTGAGACAGGCCAGATGGTCTTTATTCTTTTCCAGGTTAAATGTTGTTGTCACCTTCCGCCCTGGGGTTAAAAATGTGAAGGCTGATGCACTGTCACGTTGTTTTCCAGGAGGGGGGAACTTTGAAGACCCGGGTCCCATTTTGGCTGAAGGGGTGGTCGTTTCTACTCTTTATCCTGATTTTGAGGCAGAGGTTCAGGCAGCCCAGGCAGAGGCTCCTGATTACGGACCTGCCTCGTTCCTCGGGGAAGACTGTGATTTTGGTAGTAGTAGACCGTTTTAGCAAAATTGTGCATTTCATTCCTTTTCCTGGGTTACCCAATGCTAAAACGCTGGCGCAGGCATTTGTTGATCACATTGTCAAACTGCATGGCATTCCTTCAGACATAGTCTCGGATAGGGGCACGCAGTTTGTTTCCAGATTCTGGAAGGCCTTCTGTTCTCGCTTGGGGGTTCGGTTGTCTTTCTCTTCTGCTTTTTACCCGCAGTCGAATGGTCAGACAGAGCGCGTCAATCAGAATCTGGAGACATATCTGCGCTGTTTTGTGACTGAGAATCAGGAGGATTGGTGTTCTTTTTTGTCCCTTGCTGAGTTTGCTTTAAATAACCGTCGCCAGGAGTCTTCGGATAAGTCACCATTTTTTGGTGCATATGGGTTTCATTCGCAGTTTGGGACATTCTCTGGAAAGGGGTCTTCTGGTTTTCCTGATGAGGAGAGATTTTCCTCGTCTTTGTCATTTATTTGGCAAAAGATTCAGGGTAATCTGAAGAGGATGAGTGAGAGATATAAGCGTGTGGTGGATAAGAGACGTGTGCCTGGTCCGGACCTGAATGTGGGTGATCTGGTGTGGTTGTCTACAAAGAATATCAAACTGAAGGTTCCCTCCTGGAAATTGGGTCCTAAGTTTATTGGGCCTTACAAGATCTTGTCCGTCATCAATCCCGTTGCCTACCGTCTTGATCTTCCTCAGACTTGGAAGATCCATAATCTTTTTCACAGGTCCCTATTAAAACCTTATGTCCAACCCACTGTACCCTCCTCTTTGCCTCCTCCTCCGATTGTTGTTGATGGTAACCTTGAATTTCAGGTCTCTAGGATTGTGGATTCTCGCATTATCCACGGTTATCTCCAGTACCTCGTTCATTGCGAGGGTTATGGTCCTGAGGAAAGGATGTGGGTCCCAGTGGTGGACATTAAGGCCACTCGTCTTATCAGAGCTTTCCATAGGTCTCATCCTGAGAAGGTGGGCTCTGAGTGTCCAGAGTCCACCCGTAGGATACTGTCACCGCCACTTCTGTGAGAAAGTTTGTTAGATGATCTTCTCTACCTGCATGAAGTTCTTTGTTTTGGTTTCACTTTGTCATCTCCTTTCCTTCTCCCAGCTGTCACCTATTAACACTAATTGTCTCCCTTTATATTCCCTCCCATACTGCCTCACTTTGCGGTTTATACTTCTTCTTGGATTGTGTTCACTGCTGGATGCTGCTTCTGCTGATTCCTCAGATAAGTCTGTTTCCTTTATTTGTGTTTCCTTGCTGGCTTGATTCTAGGTGACTCTGACTCCGTCCGTATTAAGTGCAGGGAGCCGTTGGTTGTGTCCCCTCACTATTATAGGGTTTTCAGGTGTCACATAGTATGAGGTACGTGGACATGCAATCGTCTACCATAAAGACCTTTGCATGGGCATAGCAGTCAGGGAGAGCTCTAAAGGTTTTATAGGGCTCATCCATATGCTCCTTAGTTTGGGATCAAGCCAGTCGGATGTTTATTTATAAGTTCCAACTTTCTGCAACACCATCCGTAACAGTCGGCTATGCTAACCCTGCCTTCTGAGGTGCTGGTGCTGACACAGCTGCGTTGGCGACCTCTTCTTCCTCCTCTGCCTTCGCCTTGTGCTTCCACTTGTCCCACGGCGTCAGTCGGAAATGCTCTCAGGAGCGCGTCTACCAGTGTGCGCCTGTAGTCGCTCATCTTCCGATCACGCTCCAGTGAGGTAATTAAGGACGGCACATTGTCTTTGTAATGGGGATCCAGCAGGGTGGGCAACTCTGGGCAACTCTGCTGTCGTTGCGCAGGCACTGCAGCATGTAGTCGCTCATGTGTGCCAGGCTGCCCAGAGGTAGGGACAAGCTGTCCTCTGTGGGAGGCGTATCGTCTGCGTCCTCCGTATCCCCCCAGCCACGCACCAGAGCTGCATTGGGTGCCACCCCGCTGTGAACATGCTTTATCCCCATCCTCCTCCTCCTCATCCTCCTCCAGTAGTGGTCCCTGGCTTGCCAAATTTGTACCTGGCCTCTGCTGTTGCAAAAAAACCCTCCATATGAGCCACTTCTAAAAGACTGGCCTGAAAGTGTTAGAGATAACCCCTCTTCCTCCTCCTCGTCCTGGGCCACATCCTCTTCCATCATCACCCTAAGTGTTTTCTCAAGGAGACATAGAAGTGGTATTGTAACGCTGATAACGGCGTCATCGCCACTGGCCATGTTGGTGGAGTACTCTAAACAGCGCAACAGGGCACACAGGTCTCGCATGGCGGCCCAGTCATTGGTGGCGAAGTTGTGCTGTTCTGCAGTGCGACTCACCTGTGGGTGCTGCAGCTGAAACTCCACTATGGCCTGCTGCTGCTCGCACAGTCTCTCCAGCGTGTGCAGGGTGGATTTCCACCTGGTGGGCACGTCGCATATGAGGCGGTGAGCGGGAAGGCCGAAGTTACGCTGTAAAGCAGACAGCCGAGCGGCGGCAGGATGAGAATGCCGAAAGCGCGCACAGACAGCCCGCACTTTATGCAGCAGCTCTGACATGTCGGGGTAGTTGTGAATTAATTTCTGCACCACCAAATTCAGCACATGCGCCAGGCAAGGGATGTGCATCAAACCGGCTAGTCCCAGAGCTGCTACGAGATTTTGCCCATTATCGCACATCACCAGGCCGGGCTTGAGGCTCACTGGCAGCAACTACTCATCGGTCTGTTGTTCTATACCCCGCCACAACTCGCTGACCGGATGAGGAGGTGGTAGAAGAGGAGGAGGAAGCCGAGAAGGAAGAGGAGGCAACAGGAGGCAAAGAATGATGCCCTGCGATCCTTGGCGGCGGAAGGACGTGCGCCAAACAGCTCTCCGCCTAAGGGCCCAGCCACCACTACATTTACCCAGTGTGCAGTTAGGGAGATATAGCGTCCCTGGCCGTACTTACTTGTCCACGTATCTGTTGTTTGGTGGACCTTGCCACAGATGGCATTGCGCAGTGCACACTTGATTTTATCTGATACTTGGTTGTGCAGGGAGGGCACAGCTCTCCTGGAGAAGTAGTGGTGGCTGGGAACGACGTACTATGGGACAGCAAGCGACATGAGCTGTTTGAAGCTGTCCGTCTCCACCAGCCAGAAATACTGGCATTCAGGGCCAGGGATCGAGGGTGGCTAGGTGTGAATTTATGCTTTCTATCCAAGGTATGTGAGATGGAGAGCTGAACGCTTCCGTGTTACTGTCACGGATGGTGTTACAGAAAACTAGAAGACATAAATGAAGATCCGACTGACTTGATCCAAAACTAAGGAACAAAAGGGTAAGCCCTGTAACAGCCCTAGCTCTCTCCCTTACTGCTCAGCCTATGCAAAAATCTCAAAGGTAGACAATTGCATACCCTCGTTCCTCGACTGTATGACATCTGAACACCCTATAATAGTGAGGGGACACGACCACCGTCTCCCTACACTTAATACGGAGGGAGTCAGGGTCACCTAGGATCAAGCCCACAGGAAAACAGAAATAAAGAAACAGACTTATCTCGTGGATGCAGCTTTAGCATCAGCACACTCCAGGAAGTTGTATAAACCACAAGGTAAGGCAGTATGGGGAGGAGATATATAGGGAGGCAATCACTGCTAATAGATGACAGCTGGGAGAGGGAGGAGAGATGTCAAACGAAAGCAAAACAAAAGATCATGCAGAAGGTACTGAAGAACGTCTAACGGAACTTCTCAAAGATCTGGTGGTGACAGTTACATGATGGAGATGCTTGGTGATGGAGGTGGTGTTGTTGGTGGCACATCCTCTGTTTGCTGGGTGGCAGGTGCCAACGTTCCTCCAGAGGCGGAGGAAGAGGCCGAGGCAGCAGCAGAAGAGGGAGAAGGAGGGGCCTGGGCGTCATGCCAGGGAACTCCTTGAAGCTGCCTTTGGTGTTCTCGGTCCCTGGTGAGGGTGGCCAGTAGCACGCAAACTGTTTTGGCAACGGCTTCTTTGCTTTTGCACCCTGCTCTTTTGCTACGCTGTTGGCTCAGTCTCACTACTGCCTCTTCCTCCGAACTATGAAAATCAGTGGCATGATCTTCATTCCATGTGAGGTCTAGGCCCTCATCGTCCCCTGCATCGTCTTCCACCCAGTCTTCCTCCCTGACGTCCTTTTCGATTTGCACACTGCAGAAAACCGCAGCAGTTGCCACCTGTGTTTCATCATCATCAGAGATGTGCTGAGGTGGTATTCCCATGACCTCATCAGGAAACATAAGTGGTTGTGCGTCAGTGCATTCTATGTCTTCCACCCCTGTGGAAGGGCTAGGTGGATGCCCTTGGGAAACCCTGCCAGCAGAGTCTTCAAACAGCATAAGAGACTGCTGCATGACTTGAGGCTCAGACAGGTTCCCCGATATGCATGGGGGTCATGTGACAGACTGATGGGCATGGGTTTCAGGCGTCACCTATGCGCTTTCTGCGGAAGACTGGGTGGGAGATAATGTGAACCTGCTGGATCCACTGTCGGCCACCCAATTGACTATTGCCTGTACTTGCTCAGGCCTTACCATCCTAAGAACGGCATTAGGCCCGACTAAATATCGCTGTAGATTCTGGCGGTTACTGGGATCTGAGGTAGTAGGTTCATTAGGACGTGTAGCTGTGGCGGAACGGTAACTTCCTCTCCCTGCACCAGAGGCTCCACCAACACCCGACCATGACCGCATCCCTTATTAGATAAGACAGAAAATGAAAAACAAAAAAATTTAGTGGCAATTCTGGAGGAGCTGCTCAGCCCATGACACTGTAGCGTGTCTTTAGTTAGGGGAGCAGCCCGACCGCATGTGGACCGCAGTAATCGACTAACCCCAGCAAAATATGCATACAATGGAGGATATCGACGCGGTCCACATGCACCACAAGAGCAAACTACACAGAATGTAGCAATCATAGAGAACACACAGAGAGAATGCACCAAACAGATATAACACTGACTATGCTGGCAAGACATAAGCAAAGGTATTAAAAGCTGAGACTTTCGCCAATATGTTCCAGTCATGGAGATAGCGGAGCCCACATGCACCACGTCACGGTTTCTCAGCATGGCAAGGGGTCCTAACCACTGCTCTGACTATGGTGTGAACACGGTCTGGGGATGATATAATTCAGCTCACAGCCAAGCTCCCCACAATTGCCCAGCATAAATGCTGTGGTTGTACAATGTGGATGAAGCCAGGCCGTGAGCCACACCCACACCAGACCATGTGAGGGAGGTTACCAGGTGCAAAAAAGTGCTAGAGTGCCAAGTAAAGGCAAACACACTCAAATCTGTGTGTTCTCTATGATTGCTACATTCTGTGTAGTTTGCTCTTGTGGTGCATGTGGACCGCGTCGATATCCTCCATTGTATGCATATTTTGCTGGGGTTAGTCGATTACTGCGGTCCACATGCGGTCGGGCTGCTCCCCTAACTAAAGACACGCTACAGTGTCATGGGCTGAGCAGCTCCTCCAGAATTGCCACTAAATTTTTTTGTTTTTCATTTTCTGTCTTGTTAGATTTGAGTGTGTTTGCCTTTACTTGGCACTCTAGCACTTTTTTGCACCTGGTAACCTCCCTCACATGGTCTGGTGTGGGTGTGGCTCACGGCCTGGCTTCATCCACATTGTACAACCACAGCATTTATGCTGGGCAATTGTGGGGAGCTTGGCTGTGAGCTGAATTATATCATCCCCAGACCGTGTTCACACCATAGTCAGAGCAGTGGTTAGGACCCCTTGCCATGCTGAGAAACCGTGACGTGGTGCATGTGGGCTCCGATATCTCCATGACTGCAACATATTGGCGAAAGTCTCAGCTTTTAATACCTTTACTTATGTCTTGCCAGCATAGTCAGTGTTATATCTGTTTGGTGCATTCTCTCTGTGTGTTCTCTATGATTGCTACATTCTGTGTAGTTTGCTCTTGTGGTGCATGTGGACCGCGTCGATATCCTCCATTGTATGCATATTTTGCTGGGGTTAGTCGATTACTGCGGTCCACATGCGGTCGGGCTGCTCCCCTAACTAAAGACACGCTACAGTGTCATGGGCTGAGCAGCTCCTCCAGAATTGCCACTAAATTTTTTTGTTTTTCATTTTCTGTCTTGTTAGATTTGAGTGTGTTTGCCTTTACTTGGCACTCTAGCACTTTTTTGCACCTGGTAACCTCCCTCACATGGTCTGGTGTGGGTGTGGCTCACGGCCTGGCTTCATCCACATTGTACAACCACAGCATTTATGCTGGGCAATTGTGGGGAGCTTGGCTGTGAGCTGAATTATATCATCCCCAGACCGTGTTCACACCATAGTCAGAGCAGTGGTTAGGACCCCTTGCCATGCTGAGAAACCGTGACGTGGTGCATGTGGGCTCCGATATCTCCATGACTGGAACATATTGGCGAAAGTCTCAGCTTTTAATACCTTTACTTATGTCTTGCCAGCATAGTCAGTGTTATATCTGTTTGGTGCATTCTCTCTGTGTGTTATCCCTTATTAGATGTTTGCCTTATAGTTAGCGTTCACCAAGCAAAGTAAAAAGTGGTTAAGTCTGCTTAACCGTTAAAAAAAAAAGTGATGTAGGGTATTGCAAATTTTTTTTTTTTACTCTTTATGACAGCGGTGTTTTTGGCCTAAATTTCACAGTAATTTATGCACGACTAATCCCAGATGTGCAATATATCAGAGGTTTTTTTAACCCCAGTAAGCAAAAAGCCGTATTTGTGGCCTACCATATTTTTCGCCCTATAGGACGTACCGGCCCATAAGACGCACCTAGGTTTTTGGGGAGGAAAATAAGAAAAAAAATATTTTTAACCAAAAGGTGTGCTTTTGGTGGGTTTGGAACTAATGGTGGTCTGTGGGTGGCACTATTACTGGGGATCTGTGAAGGACACTGTTATGGGGGATCTGTGGATGACAGACACTGTTATGGGGGGGATCTGTGGATGACGGACACTGTTATGGGGGGGATCTGTGGATGACGGACACTGTTATGGGGGGGATCTGTGGATGACGGACACTGTTATGGGGGGATCTGTGGATGACGGACACTGTTATGGGGGGGATCTGTGGATGACGGACACTGTTATGGGGGGGATCTGTGGATGACGGACACTGTTATGGGGGGGATCTGTGGATGACGGACACTGTTATGGGGGGATCTGTGGATGACGGACACTGTTATGGGGGGATCTGTGGATGACGGACACTGTTATGGGGGGATCTGTGGATGACGGACACTGTTATGGGGGGATCTGTGGATGACGGACACTGTTATGGGGGGATCTGTGGATGACGAACACTGTTATGGGGGGATCTATGGATGACTGACACACTGTTACAGTGGGGGGGATCTGTGGATAGCACTGTTACAGGGCGGATCTGTGGATGGCACTGTTACAGGGGGGATCTGTGGGTGGCACTGTTACATATGTGCCATCCACAGACCCCCCACCCCATAACAGTGCCATCTACAGCCCCACAGCCCATAACAGTGCCATCCACAGCCCCCCAGCCCATAACAGTGGCATCCACAGACCCCCCCCCTTAACTGTGCCATCCGCGGATCACTCGATCATCCAATAGCCCCCCCCCCCCCGCCGCCTATATACTAATATTATTGTCTTATTCAATTATTAGATATGCCCCCTCACTCCTAATCGAACCTTAAATCCTCATCCTAGGTGCTGTAATGCAGGCCGGGCGGCCGGCGCGTCACTCGCTGACGTCACTTGCCTGCGCCGCCTGCTTCATTCATAAAGTAGGCGGCGCAGGCACGTGACATCAAGGAGTTACGCTGCCGCCCGCCCAGCCTGCATTACAGCACCTAGGAATAGGATTTAAGGTACGATTAGCAATATAGGAGTGAGGGGGCATATATAATACATTTTAATCGACTAAGACATTTAATATTAGTATACTGGAGCGGCGGGGCGGTGCTATACTACACTGATTGCACCGCCCCGCCGCTATTCACAGTCACTTATGCACGGCTAATCCCAGATGTGCAGTATATCAGAGGGTTTTTTACCCCAGTAAGCAAAAAGCCGTATTTGTGGCCTAAATTTTTACAGTCACTTATGCATGTCTAATCCCAGATGTGCAGTATATCAGAGAGTTTTTTAACCCCAGTATGCCAAAGCTGTATTTCTGGCCTAAATGTGACACTCACTTATGCAGCGATAATCCTAGATGTGCACTTTATGAAACAGATGGTTTTTTTTTTCACTCCAGTATCCCCCAGTATGAGAAAGCCGTATTTGTGGCCTAAATTTCACAGTCACTTATGCACGTCTAATCCCAGACGTGCAGTATATCAGGTTTTTTTTTTACCCCAGTAATCAAAAAGCCGTATTTGTGGCCTAAATGTGATACTCACTTATGCACCTATAATCCTACATGTGCACTATATGAAACAGATGTTTTTTTTTCACCCCAGTATGCTACAGTAAGCAAAAAGACGTATTTGTGGCCTAAATTTCACAGTCACTTATGCATGTCTAATCCCAGATGTGCCGTATTTCAGAGGGTTTTTTAACCCCAGTAAGCAAAAAGCCATATTTGTGGCCTAAATTTCACAGCAACTTATGCATGTCTATTCCCAGATGTGCAGTATATCAGAGGTTTTTTTAACCCCAGTAAGCATAAAGCCGTATTTGTGGCCTAAATTTCACAGTCACTTATGCATGTCTAATCCCAGATGTGCAGTATATCAGAGGGTTTTTTAACCCCAGTAAGCAAAAAGCCATATTTGTGGCCTAAATTTTTACAGTCACTTATGCATGTCTAATCCCAGATGTGCAGTATATCAGAGGGTTTTTTAACCCCAGTATGCCAAAGCTGTATTTCTGGCCTAAATGTGACACTCACTTATGCAGCGATAATCCTAGATGTGCACTTTATGAAACAGATGGTTTTTTTTCACTCCAGTATCCCCCAGTATGAGAAAGCCGTATTTGTGGCCTAAATTTCACAGTCACTTATGCACGTCTAATCGCAGTATATCAGGTTTTTTTTTAACCCCAGTAATCAAAAAGCCTATTTGTGGCCTAAATGTGACACTCACTTATGCACCTATAATCCTAGATGTGCACTATATGAAACAGAGGGGTTTGTTTCACCCCAGTATGCCCCAGTATGAGAAAGCCGTATTTGTTCCTAAATTTCACAGTCACTTATGCAGCGATAATCCTAGATGTGCACTATATGAAAAAAATAGTTTTTGTTAACCCCAGTGTCTCAAAGCAGTATTTCTGGACTTGCAGACATGCAGATTTCCTGTGCTGGTGCACTATTGTTGCATAAAATGGCTGCTGATTATGTTTTGATATTGACTAACTGAAGGAAAAGAAGTTTGTTTTCAGTAGTAGTTGGCTCAGGGCAGGCTTAAAACAATTGTGCACTGCACCCACAAAACATATTTGCTGTAGATCACTGAGTAAAGAAGCAGTTCTTCATAAGATTTCTCCCTGATCTCTCCCTCACAGCAGCTGCAGCCTATCCCTACACTAATCCGAGCAGAGTGATGAGCGGCGCTACGTGACTCCAGCTTAGAGGCTGGGTCAAAAATCCGCAGTTGGCCAATCACAGCCATGCCAATAGTAGGCATTGAGGTAAAGGGAGACAAAAAGAGGGTTAATCCTGTACTCCTGTGAAAGGAGATATGGGATAAACACACAGGGCGCCAGATGTGGAGACCAAAGTGGAGGAAAAGGTTAATAATAAATATGAAGTAATTTAGAGTTCAGGAAATACTGAACAGTGAGGTCATAGGACAGAAGCAGGGCAGCCTAGGTGATGGACTATAAGCAAGAATGCAATATAGTAGTAATGAAATGAGACAAAGGAAAAAAATCACCAAGTGGCGCCTGACTGCTAATAAAATGAATGTGTGTAAATCAATAAAATGTACACCGATAGTAGGAGCTGAAGACAAATAAATATATAAATAAATAGAAACCCCTTACCACTAAAAAGGAGGGGGGCACTTTAGTGCTCAGTAACCATATGATAAAACCATAAAACAACTGGTAAATAATATCAAATGGAACACGTAAAAACAAGTAAAAGGTGATATACACCAAAACTCACTTCACCGGGGAGGGGTGTAAAGGGATAAAACTCAAGACACCCAAAACAACTACCTCCCTCGCCTGGCTCGCTTGTAGAATGGCTGGAAGATACGGCAGTCCACGACTAAGAACTTCTTGTATAATCCTTTAATAAATAAATAAGTCAGGTGGGCTCAACGCGTTTCAGGGATTAACAAACCCCTTCCTCAGGAGCAGAGAAGGTACTAGGCTTATACAAAGTGTTATAGCAAACACACATCTAAATATAGCAAGTCCAATGCAAAACATAGGGCGTTTTTGGCGCCAAAAGATCGTCAGTGTCACTCCCGGTCCCGGAAGTGACATCAATGATAACATATAAATGAAATAAATAAAATCAGATAAGGAAGGAGCAAAACGAACAAACTATGCAATATACATTAGATATTTAGTAATATACATATACATGGTAGTATGCCAGCCCTGTTTAGAAAGGTGTAGGGACCAAAACCAGTATCATACGAGACACGGGTAGGCGGGGACTAGAGTTCTGGTCTGTGGAACGCACCAACCGGAAGTGCGTTCCAAATCACGACAACACAGAGTGTTCGATAAGTATCAGAGGGACAGAAGAAAGTTGTGATGTTGGTAGATAGCAGGTGGGTGGGGATAATATTATACATGTAAAGTCCTATGGGCCGGGCAGGGGACCAGTGCTTACAGCAACGCATGGGGACGGAAATTGTAGTTCCGGTGTGTGGAACACATCAACCGGAAGTGTGTTCCACCTAACGTATTCAAGATTTCCGGCAACTGAGTCGCAAATACCAGAGGAGGCGGGATTGAAATTGCTATGAATGGAACGCAAATACAACCAAAGACTTGGAGGTATACGTTTCAGTGAGCCTAAGCTCCAGGAATATCAATAATGGGATCTGGGGAGGAAAGAAGGGAAGTAACTATCGGACTGGTTAAAGGATATATCAGTATATAAGTGCAATAAGACAAATCAGTATTGGGCATCAGTGGAGATAAAAGGATATTTAAAAAAATGTGTGTGTATATATATATATATATATATATATATATATATATACAGTACAGACCAAAAGTTTGGACACACCTTCTCATTCAAAGAGTTTTCTTTATTTTCATGACTATGAAAATTGTAGATTCACACTGAAGGCATCAAAACTATGAATTAACACATGAGGAATTATATACATAACAAAAAAGTGTGAAACAACTGAAAATATGTCATATTCTAGGTTCTTCAAAGTAGCCACCTTTTGATTTGATTACTGCTTTGCACACTCTTGGCATTCTCTTGATGAGCTTCAAGAGGTAGTCACCTGAAATGGTCTTCCAACAGTCTTGAAGGAGTTCTGTCACGACCATGGTCCGCAACTGCCTGCGGTTTGGTTTTATTGTCAACCACATGGTGAGGGCTGCTGTATGTTGCCTCACGTGTGGTTGTCGCTGGTAACATGGTTGTACTTGGCAGTATAGCAGTCTGAGCTGTTGCTGGGCAGCTTGCTGTCAAGTGCATGCGGTAACTCCTGGTTGGGTGTGTGTGTATGTTATGCACTTACCAGGACATGGTTGCTACCCATGTCATTGCCTGCGGTAACAGCTGCAGTGTGATCTTCTTTTGGACACTTCCCCTTTAAGTGGTTTCACTCCCTGGTTAGTGTTGGAAGGGTTAATTCCCTCTCCTGTGTGTGTCTGTGTGGGTGTGGCCACTTTGGGCTATAAAGCCTCTTTGGAGATCAGAAGCTGAGGGCTTCTTCAGCCATACTTTGCTGGAGACACCCTCCTGGTAATTCCATCTGCCAGTGGGGGCCACCCTTGTGGTCATAAACAAATTGTTATGTATTGTTTATACACAATGTTATGAGGATGTGTTTGTGTGTCATGTCTATTCTTTACAGCGTATGGTTTCCTGGTGTCCTGTGTGGTGTTTGTGCTCTGTCGTTTGTGTTTGTGGACAGCAGCACTGATACTTGGGTCCCAGGCTCTGTGTCTGTGGCAGGTAAGTGTTTAGTACTAGTTGCACTTACCTGCCATTGCCATATGACTGTTTCTGTTTCCCCTGTCTTTATAGTTTGGCCATCAGGAGGAACAGGTAGTCTACCCAGCTCCTAGCTTAGGGACCTGCGGAGGGCTAGTAGGGACCCGAGGTTCCAGAGCATAAGCCCTCCTACCTTCAAGGTCGGCTCATGTCGCTAGGAGTTAGGGTCAGATTAGGGAAACAATAGGAGGTGACCTGCCCCCTAATTCTGTGGTTCTGGCCAAGTCGTGACTACCATCCTCTGTCATCGCACGGCTGAGGGTTTTCCCCACCCTCAGCCGTGACAAGTTCCCAGAGACGCTTAGCACTTGTTGGCCCTTTTGCCTTCACTCTGCGGTCCACCTCACCCCAAACCATCTCGATTGGGCTCAGGTCCGGTGACTGTGGAGTCCAGGTCATCTGGCGCAGCACTCCATCACTCTCCTTCATGGTCAAATACCCCTTACACAGCCTGGAGGTGTGTTTGGGGTCATTGTCCTGTTGAAAAATAAATGATGGTCCAACTAAGCGCAAACCGGATGGAATAGCATGCCGCTGCAAGATGCTGTGGTAGTCTTGCTGGTTTAGTATGCCTTCAATTTTGAATAAATCCCCAACAGTGTCACCAGCAAAGCACCATCACACCTCCTCCTCCATGCTTCACAGTGGGAACCAGGCATGTAGAGTCCATCGTTCACCTTTTCTGCGTCTTTTTTGTTATGTATATAATTCCACATGTGTTAATTCATAGTTTTGATGCCTTCAGTGTGAATCTACAATTTTAATAGTCATAAAAATAAAGAAAACTCTTTGAATGAGAAGGTGTGTCCAAACTTTTGGTCTGTACTGTGTATATATATATATGAAAGTATCTAAAAATATAACAGTAAAAGTGAAAAATATAATAAATACAAGATAAATCCTACATATAATAGAAGCCCAAAAAGACATCCATAAAAACACTACCGGTGGGGAAAAAAAAAAAATGTTTATATATGTATATATATATATATATATATATATATATATATATATATACGTCTGAGTCAGGAATAACATTTAAAAACCTCTTAAAAAGGTGTGGCGGGAACATGTATGTAATAAATAAATGCAAATAATATACATACACATGTAAAAATATATGAATCCGCAAAAAATATATATATACATCTGAGTCAAGGCTAACATTTAAAAACCCCTTTAACCCCTTAGTGACCACCCATACGTGTTTTTACGGCGGTCACTAAGGGGCCTTAGGCTGGGCTGCCGCGTTTTTACGGCGGCCCGGTCTAAGCGCTGCACGGCTCCCCCGTGCAGCGGGGAGCACGGACCCAGCTCTCACATGAGAGCCGGGACCCTGCTCTAACAGCCCGGACCGGCAGGAGTGCCGATCCGGGCTGTTTAACCCTTTACATGCCGGGCGCAATGGCGCCCGCTGCATGTAAAGTGGTGACAGAGGGAGCGGACTCCCTCTGTCTCCCATCAGCACCCCGAAAATAAGATCGCGGGGTGCTGATGTGTTCGGAAGCTTACCTCACTTCCGATCAGGGCCCCGAGCCTGTCTTCAGTTATTTCCAGCAGGCCGTGCCTCTCTGGCGCCACCTGCTGGTCAAGGTTTGAATAGCATCGCTATTCAAATGCTATTGAAATGCTATTGAAATGTAATGCCTTATAGAGATAATGCATTACATTTTAAAAGCAATCAAAATACTGTATATTATAGTCCCTTTGTGGGACTTTTAAGTAGTAAAAAAATAAAAAAATAAATACACATTTATTAAATAAAAAAAATTCCATAAAATAAAAAAATATGCTTTTTTTTTCATTGAAAATACGCTTTTCAATGAAAAAAATTGCAAAAAGAAAATATCCCCCATATGTTTGGTATTGCCGCGTCCGTAACGACCCGGACTACATAAATATTACATAAATTATCCCCTATGGTGAACGCCGTAAAAAATAAAAATAAAAAAAATAAAGAATTTCTAATTTATTCTTAGTTTCCACCGAAAAAAACGTAATAACAAGCGATCAAAAAGCGCCATTTACTCCAAAATGATACCAATGAAAAATACAAGTTGTCCCTCAAAAATCAAGCCCTCACACAACTCCATAGAAAAAGAAAAAAAAAAGTTATGGGTCTTGTGAAGTGGCAATGCAAAATCATTTTTTTGGTTAATAAAAGGGGTTTTATTGGAAAAAAAAGTAGTAAAACGTAAAAAAAATTATAAGTATTTAGTATCACTGTAATCGTACTGACCCAGAGAATAAAGATATTATGTTATTTGTACCGAAAAATGAACGCCGTAAAATTTATAATGTAAAAACGCAGTGGCAGTATTGCTATTTTCCCCCATCTCCCTCCCAGAAAGAGTTAATAAAAGTTAATCAGAAAGTTATGTGTACCCAAAAATGGTTCCATTAAAAACTACAACTTGTCCCGTAAAAAACAAGCCCTCATAAAGCTATATAGACGAAAAAATAAAAAAGTTATAGCTCTTGGAACGCGACGATGAAAAAAGGAAGAAAAACGCTTGGTCATAAAGGCCCAAACAGGCTTGGTCACTAAGGGGTTAATAAGTTTGACCCCTTTAATATGTAATAAATATATGTAAAAAAAAAAAATATATATATATATATATATATAAATCCACAACCAAATGCATAAAATAAAGAACAGGTATATACCTAATATTGAAAAGTTTATAGCTAAATATGAAAAATATACATATGTGTGACACTATGTATATATATATATATATATATATACATGTGCCCATAGAGAATACATTTATAAAATAAATAAATAAATCTAGAGGTATATAGACAGGAAGGGAGGAGGAAACAGGAACCAACTAAAAGATTAATTATTTAGTATTTCGTATACTCTAAAGGGTGTCAGCGTTTTCATGCGGTAGATCCAAAACATTTATTTTCTGGCCAGGTTCTGAAATGAGGACGGGACCCATTCAAGTGGGGTAACTTTTAGGAAATACGGGTTACCATCATGTATCGCCGAGAAGTGTCTAGAAACACTGTGGGTCATTATTTTTTATATTCAATTAATATTCGACCAGTGGTCGTTCATACGTTCTCTAATCGTCTGGGTAGTCCTACCTATATATTTGAGTTGGCATGTGCATTCTAGTAGGTATATAACATCTTTTGAGCAACAGCTCAAATGATGTTTGAAAGTGAAGAGTTCCTGTGTGCCTGTGATATTTATTTCCTTCTTCCCATGTGTAATCATCCTAGAACATTTACACCTGGTTTTATTACATTTAAAGATGCCTAGGGGGTCAGCTTTAGCTGCAGTGGGTCCTAATGGGTCTCCAAAGATAGACGTTTGAGCATATTTCTTTTTAAGTTTGGGACAAGAGGGGGCCAATATGTTTTTCAGAGTAGGGGCTCGTCTAAAAGTAAGGGAAGGAGTAAGGGGAAGGATTTTCCCTAATATAGGGTCTTTTTGTAAAATAGGCCAGTGTTTGGCTAATATTTACCAAATCTTTTTATGTTCAATGTTATATCTAGTAACAAGGTAGAATTGAGTATCCATTCTTTTGGTAGAACGTTCATTCTTGTCGACACTCCTAGGCCTGAGGGACTCTTCCTGATCTAATTGCAATACCCGTTTCTCAGATCCTACTATAAGTTATTTGGGGTATCCTTTTTCTCTGAAACTTTTTTTAGGGTAGTTAATTGCGTCTTGAGAGTCTGGTCGTCTGAGCAGTTCCTTCTCAAGCGTTTCATTTGGCTAAAGGGAATGTTCCTTTTCCATTTCAGGTAATGACAACTAGTGAAATCTAGAAAACTATTGGCATCCACTTTCTTGAAGAAAGTTTTTGTCCTAATAATGTTATTGAATTAAGATTAATATCTAAAAATATAGCTTCTGACGGATGGTGTTCCACGCTAAAAGATAAGCCCCAGTTGTTAGTAAAGGATAAAAGTTCAATATCAGTACCTTCCCAAATAAAAATAATGTCGCCGATATAACAACGATAAAATTTGTTCTTGGGGTTATGTAGGAGATTATGTAGTTCTTCAAAAAGGCCCATAAGGAGATTAGCGTACTTACAGCACGAATTTCTGTTGGATATAAAATTTATCATTAAAGTAAAATAATTATGGTGAAGAATAAAATCGATCCCCTTGCAGATAAATTATTTTTGTGCATTTGGTAATGACAGCTCTCCTTTCAAGAAATGTTTGACTGCCATTAGGCCTAAGTCATGTCTAATAATGTTATATAAGGAGGTCACGTCAAGGGTGACCCAAATGTAGTTTTCTTGCCACTGTATATTCTTAAGGAGATTGATCAGATGAGAGGAATCTCTTAGGTAAGACGGCAATAGTTAAACATATTTTTAGAGGATGGAGTCGACATAGGCCGAGAGATTAGTGGTGAGGGAATCTATCCCTGATATGATAGGTCTGCCCGGAGTTTTTTTTTAATTTTTGCGGATCTTGGGTAGAAAATAGAAAATAGCGGTGGCTGGATGAAAAGGAATAAGGAATTTTTTCTCCTTTTTATCTATAATCTCTGAGGCATAGCCTTGTTCAATCAATGATGTAAGAGATTTTTTGAAAACATCTGTTGGGTCCCCATCCAGGGTTCTATAATAATCTGGGTCTGTGAGTATTTTATTTGCCTCTTTCAGGTAGTAGTCGGTATCCATAATTACAAGCCCCCCTCCTTTGTCAGCATTCTTGATAACAATTTCATTATTACTTCTCAGATTCTTCAGAGCTTTTTTCTCATTAAAAGTTAAATTATGATGTTTGACCACAGAAGGTGATTTATTAGTAGTGGTAAGGGATTTAAACTCATCGAGGACCATGTTATAGTAGCTCTCGAGGTGTGGTCCTTTACTCTCTAGGGGATAAAAGGTTGATTTCATTGAGAGTTTAGATCGTATAGGAGTAGGGCTGGTGGGGGACTGAGTGTCTTGTCTAACTGCTGGTAGGGTGAAAGGGTCGGCAGTAGGCAGTGTAGCTTCTATCGTGGTAGCGGTAGTGGCTGTTTTGTTGAGTTCTTTGATTTTGAAATGGCGCTTGAGGGTGAGATTCCATATACATTTATTAAGGTCAACAAAGAGTTCGAAAGGATCAGGTAGAATGGATGGGCAAAAAGATAGCCCTTTACTCAGCAATTTTATTTAATCTGTGGATAGAGTATATTTGGAGAGGTTAAAAATACCTTTGGCAGTAATAGCTTCAATTGGAGGGGGAGTATCATCTATTAAGTTGGTCCCAGAAGGAATGGGGGCCGTACCCGGATGCGAGGTACCTTTTGTGACAACGGACACTTCATTTTTATTTTTTTATTTTCGGGTATACTTAAATTTTCCTCCACGGTATCCTCTAAAAAGTTTCACCTTTTTCTCGATTGGGATAATGGGGTGAAGAATTGGGTGATCTTGTGGTTCTGTTTGTCGGATGTCACCCTGTATGGTGATGGACCTGTTGGTGTAAGGAATGGGGTGAGTTGTTGAACACTGCACAGTGTGGGTCTGGCTGGTGGTGTAGGAGGAAGTGGCGTGGTGTCTGGTGTTATTTTCCCTAAAAAAGGGCTCTCGGACAGGTTTTTTGGAAGGGCTAAAAAAAAGGTAATCATGGGTGGTAGATGTGGAATATATGGAAAGGTTGAGTGTGGAATCTGCTGGATGTTCTTTTGGTGGTCCCTTAGAAGACTCCCCAACTTTATCACTACAGGGGATTAAGCTGCTAGCTTGCTACTAGTAGGTGATATTAGAGTAGGGGTGGGCATGATGTGGATAGATAGTTCCTCGATATTATCTACCGTGGTATTAGATGTTTGGGGTCCCTTATCCTGTGTAAAAATAGTATTTTGGTTGACATTGTTTCTATTGGTAAGGGGCTTGTCCTTATAAGGTGGGTCAGGGGCCATATTAGGTGTAGCTAGCTTAATAAGATCTCTAGTAGGAAGAAACTGATTGGGATGAAACTTATAGTGCTCTCTAGGGGAGCTATTGTTTGATGTCTGTGGTAATTATTATTGTAGAAAGTTATTCTCTGTTGGGGATATGTGGTAGGGTGGATTTGCTCACGTTCCAGAGGTATCAATGGGGGAATATGGGAGGGTCTATTCAGTGCAGTTTCCAGGTAAAATTTCTCTCAGGGCGAGTGTCAAAAAAACTCCCTTCCCCAGCCCCCCCCAGCCCTGCGGACCCATTTTGAAGACGTGTGAATGGAGCCTAACCCCTACACAGTGTACAGGTATACTGTATATTGTGTGGCACAGTGTATGTATGTATGCTATGTGTGTATGACATAAACATATTTCACATGAAAACTTACAATTACTTGGCTTGGCCCTTGGGGATCTCGGACGCCACTTCAACACTTTGGCTGGGGGGCTCGGTGGAGCTGATTTAGCGTTTTATCCTAATGAGAAAGATTTCATAATAAGGATTAAGGGGCAGAGGGATAGCAGAGCAGAGAGAGGCTGGTGCTGCTACTAGGGGGTCATACCATTGGGGAGTAATAAAGCCTACCATAATGCCCCCCCAGTAGTAATAATTCTCCTTATAATGTGCAAAGCATACCCCCTTGTAATGCCCCCAGTTGAGCTAATGTTCCCATAATGTGCCAATATAAAATATTCCTTCTCAGTGCCCTCGTAGATGACCCCATAGTGCTCCTCTCCCCCCTTCCCCATAGTACCCACCATAATGTGTCCCAGTATAAAATGCCCCTATACAGAGCCCCCATATAAAATACCCCTTCTTTTTAGCCTCTGTAGATGTCCCTATAGTGCCACCCAATAATGTGCCAGTAATAAGTGCCCCAATAGATGCCCCCAATCATGTACCAGTAAGATGTGCCCCCATATCATGTGCCAGTAAGATGTGCTCCCACCATCATGTGCCAGTAGCCCCCCTATCATGTGCCAGTAGCCCCCTTATCAAGTGCCAGTAGCCCCCTATCATGTGCCAGTAGCCCCCTATCATGTGCCAGTAGCCCCCTATCATGTGCCAGTAGCCCCCTATCATGTGCCAGTAGCCCCCTATCATGTGCCAGTAGCCCCCCTTATGTGCCAGTAGCCCCCCTTATGTCTGTGCCAGCAGCCCCCCTTATGTCTGTGCCAGAAGCCCCCCTTATGTGCCAGTAGCCCCTCTTATGTGCCAGTAGCACCCCTTATGTGCCAGTAGCCCCCTTATGTCTGTGCCAGCAGCCCCCCTTATGTCTGTGCCAGCAGTCCCCCTTATGTCTGTGCCAGAAGCCCCCCTTATGTGCCAGTAGCCCCCCTTATGTCTGTGCCAGCAGCCCCTCTTATGTGCCAGTAGCCCCCCTTATGTCTGTGCCAGCAGCCCCCCTTATGTGCCAGTAGCCTCCTATCATGTGCCAGTAGCCCCCCTTATGTGCCAGTAGCCCCTTATGTGCCAGTAGCCCCCCTTATGTGCCAGCAGCACCCCTTATGTGCCAGTAGCCAGTATCTGCCTTATGTGCCAGCAGCCCGCCTTATGTCTGTGCCAGCCCAGCAGCCCCCCTTATGTGCCAGGATTGTCATTTTTACATATAAAAAAAAATAATAACTTATACTTACCTCCTCCAGGATGCAATGCAGGCCTCTTCCAGCCTGTGTCCCTCGCTGGCTCAGGCGGCGTGATGACATCATAGCGCCGCCTGCACCGGCCTCTGATAGGCTGCCGGCCTAGTGCTGGCAGCCTATCAGAGGAACAGGGAGGGGACACACCTCGCCCTGCCGCATTACAGATATTTGTATCGCTGTCCCGAGGACGGCGATACAGATGAGATGACTTTGGAGATAGGTGAGCGCTTCCACAATGGAAGCGCAGCGGTCATCTCCTGCTGTGCCCTCCCGGCGCCCCCCTTCTGACAGCGCCCCGGGTGGCTGCCCGGCCCGCCCGCCCCAAGAAACGGCCTTGGGTCTATTGGTGTGGGTTTTTTCAGACTGAACACTATGTGTCTGGGACCATTTCCATTCCCAATTTCTCATTTTGTCCTGTCGGTAGTCATTAAGATCCCTCTGGAGTTTATTGAATTTTTTGCGTACCTCATTATATTCAAAATACCTCAGAATACTATGTTTAGTGGATATATTGGGAAGGGAATTACTAGAAGATAGAGATAACCCTAAGTGGTCCAAGGTGTCCTTTAGGTCTTGACAGATCATTTCTCTTTTTTGTATTAATATTTTAAAGGGAGTCTGTCACCAGCATTTCACTTTTTTAACCCTTCCCACAGCTCCCTAGCATGCTTACAGTTAATCAAAACGTTACCTCTGGCATCTTTCCTGCTCTTATAAAATCCATCAAAAACGATCTTTATAAGATATGCAAATGAGGGCTCGCAAGTGCCCAGGGGCGGCATTACTCTCTTAGGTGCCCTGCTTGCTCAGCCTTTTCATTTCAGGAGCGGGGGGGCTCCTTCCTACCCTCTGACCGCCCATCCTTTCCCTCTGACCGCCTTTCTCATAGCTTGTTATTCCGCCAATATCCCGCACCTGCGCACTCATTCCTTTGGCTGGTTAATGCGCATGCGCCGATGGACCGCCTCCTTTGTTGAGTTTTTGCATTGTTAGCCGACGCATGCGCAATAGTTACTGTGATGCCGTACAAGGCATGGGCATCGCAGTGCACATGCGCCGGACGACGGACTGAGTGCGCATGCGCGGGATCTCGGCGGAATAACAAGCTATGACAAAGGCAGTCAGAGGGAAAGGATTGGCGGGTGGAGGGTAGGAAGGGGCGGGGGAATGCAATGAAAAGGCTGAGCAAGCAGGGCACCTAAGAGAGTAAAGCCCCCCTGGGCACTTGCGAGCCCTCATTTGCATATATTATAAAGATCGTTTTTGATGGATTTATAAGAGCAGGAAAGGTGCCAGAGGTAACGTTTTGATTAACTGTAAGCATGCTAGGGAGCTGTGGGAAGGGTTAAAAAAGTGAAATGCTGGTGACAGACTCCCTTTAAGAAATTGGACTGAGCATTGATCGCTAATGTCCAACCATTTTTTAGAAAACACCACATCATTGTCGAAGGTTGGTCTTAACGGAAGTCTGAGTCCTCGTGGTATAAGTCCCAAAGCAATATAGCAAGAGAGAAAAAAACTGTCAATCTCATTGTGTATGTACAGTACAGACCAAAAGTTTGGACACACCTTCTCATTCAAAGAGTTTTCTTTATTTTCATGACTATGAAAATTGTAGATTCACACTGAAGGCATCAAAACTATGAATTAACACATGTGGAATTATAGACATAGTGTTAAGGCCGATTCATTGGCCTGTATTTGTGGGAGGGGCATGGTTGCCTATATCATGGCACCTCTGCCCCTTCTTCAATGAACGTTGTGTCAAACGCTGGCCTCGTTCCGTATGTGAAGTTTGCGTCTGGTCCTAGAAGTTCATTTCTGCGCAAAGCAAGCTACTAGATCAGGTAAGTGATTGCCACATTGCAGTCTCGGTTCACAAGTGCCGGCTCCCTAGGTAAGAGGGGGCCACACTGCAACGGAGCGTCTGCCAGGCAGCTCCGGCTCCCACGTGGCATGAATCGTAGGGTGCAGGGATCAGCGCGATCCCAATTCGAATTTCTCTCCCCCCTTAACGTCTGGCACGGGCCGCTGTGCCATTAGCTAGGCAGGGTCCAAGGCAGCAGATTGGTTCTTCCCCCATCATGCCCCCCATGCCCGTACTGGCCCTTGTCATGTTGCGGCGCACTCACCTCAGCGGCCTGCTTGCGGTCTCCTCCGCTGTCTGCCCGTGCTGCAGGTGGCCGGCTACTGTGTGGGCTCCCCCTGGTGGCTGCTGGAGTCAATGCAGTTCATGGAGCAGTGTTGGATGATGCAGGCTCCCTCCGGTGGTGGCTGCCGGCAGTGCAGTCCATGGCTTCTGTGCTCTGTGTTGACTCCATCTAGTGGCCACCAGGAGTTATGACCACAAAAAAAAAAAAAAGAGAATGAAAAAAAAAAGTATAAATAAAATAAAAAAATTTAGAAAAGAAAAAAAGAAAAAAAAAATGTGTATAAAAAAAAGGGGGTATAATTGTAAGAGTATAACTCATGCTTGATTGATGGGGTTTAGGGAGGGGGCGATATACTTGTTCAGTGCTAGTTAGAGGATCTCTGTATTGTTGGTCACACGCCTCTACGCTTGGCGCTATGACGTACGCGAGGATCTTACATGTGATTTTATTCCAGGATTTGTCTCGTCCTTCTTCATACACATTCTGCACGTTGTTCAACCATCAGGGTACAGTATGGCAGTAGCTATGTGGTGGTACTATTCCATTCTCTCCTTCTGGTAGTGGGTCAGTTGTGCCACGGTCAGACTCACCATTCACTGGGGTGTTCTAGGTTCAGCTATCGCTTCTCCTTGGCTCAGGTTCTCTCATCCTTTTTCACTCGTATTCTTCACAGTTGCATGGGTCTCGGCCTACTCACAGCCACGTCACATCGTTCCAGTGTCGGTTGACAGTCAGGAGTTGATTTATGCATACTGTATCCACAGGGTATGTCACGTGCTTCAGACATAGTGGAGGCTTCGGTCGACGAGAACCCCGCCAGGATGTCAGAAGGGGGCAGTGTGTCATCTCTTCGCACTTGGACCGTCCCTAGGCTGATGTCGGAGTTGTCCAGATGGGGTATTTCGTATCCCGCTTCTGCTAGGAAGGCTGAGTTATACCGGTTATTGGTCGTTAACTCAGGCCCTCAGCAGCAGGAAGAAGTCTCCGCGGTCACTGTTCAGAACTCGCTGACACAAATCCATCTGTTGTTGAATAACTTGACTTCGTCTGTCACAGATGTGCAAACCAGGTTGCAAGCGGTTGAGTCTCGTTGTTTTGCCACTACTCCGCATACCATCGATGCCGCTGTTCCATCCACATCTACGGCGAAAGGGGCAGGTATCCCTGTGACAGCGCCCAGTATTATGCCGGCACATTTTGTTCCTGCCAATCTAAAGAAGGACATCCTGGAAGGTAGAGATGTCAATCTAGCATCCTTACTGGTCGCTACCCGGGATCTTTCTGATAGTAGGGTAATTGCCTGTGGGGATGTGTCAGTGATCCTGAAAGACCGAGACCACAGGCTGAACCGCAAGCTCATGGTACCTGAATTTGTGCTCGCATTTAGTTTGTACAGAGACGTAATCTGTTCAGTTCGTCCCGAGAGAAGGGAAGAACTTGATTTGCACTTGTTCAGGATAACGGAGTTGGGGTACAAGTATGGTGGTAGTTCCTTCTACGACTACCATTGTTCTTTCTCGGCCAAGGCAGCTGCCACCTTAAGTCAGTTCCAGTTTCTTACTAACTGGGACAACATTTATACAGAGATTTTTTGTAGGCATTTAGCCGGGCTTAAGGCACCATCATGCTCCCTGTGCCAATCAATTGACCATTCCACGGTGTGGTGTCATAAGGCTGCTCAGAGTGAAGGGTCTAGTTCCCGGCCCGTCCGATTCACACAAATACTCTGGTTTAATTGACAAGCTGGGTAGACCCATCAAACTACTCGGCAGGTCACAGATTTGTAACAATTTCAACTATGCATCCTGTAAATTCAGTCAGTGCCGCTTGATACACATATGTACTAACTGCTTCAGAGCCCACCCTAAAGTAGTCTGTTCATTAAAAGCAGATAATAATTACATGTGTGTTGTTAACCTTCTCACGACCGCCGTACGCAGGATTGCGTCTTCGCGGCGGTCATGCTGTTCTGGGTGGACGCGCCGATGCGTCCTCTCGCGAGACGCGAGATTTCCGGGTATGCCGGCCCGCGCATGCGCATCGCGGGCCGGCAAAATTCAAAGAAGAAGTTCGTCGTCAACCTGCCGGCCACGATCATTGGCTGGCAGGTTGATGATTTTCAAAAAAAACAATCAGAAGCCACTTAACCCATCATATTAGTAAATATGATGGGGTTATATGGCTGCTGTGCTCCTCTGCTCCTTCTTTTGGTCGGTTGGTTCCAGGAGAGGAGCAGAGGAGCACATCATTACTGTGAGTACCCACTACAGTACACTTAGCCCCCAGATCACCTCCCAGCACCCAATTAACCCTTTGATCACCCCTTCTTGCCCCTGTCAATCACTAGTGAAAAGGAAAAAAAGTGATCAGTGCAAACTGTCACTTTTTTTTTTTTCACTGGTATTGACCGTTAGGTTTTAGGTATAGTTTAGGTCCCTTGGTTAGGTAGTTAGCGATCAGTTAGCGCCCAGCCCACCGCACCGCAGTCCGTTATTCGCTGATTAGCGTATCGCTAATCAGCATTTGTACTTTTATAGTATCTGAAAGTGATCAAAACTGATCACGGTCAGATCTATAATAGTACTAGTGTCACTTTAGTTCGCCCTCCACCCAAAACGCAGTGTTTGCCCGATCAGGCCTGATCGTTCGCCCACACGTGCGTTCGCCCACACCCGCCCCACCGCAGTGACAAAAAAATTATTTTTTTTTGATCACTGCACATTCACTTTACACGCACTGCGGCGATAAAAAAATCAGTTTTGATATTTTTTATCAACCGCAGCGGCCTCCGGTACTTCGCTAGGCTCCCCTTTGTAAGACAGGCTTGCTTTTTTTTTCTTGGGTAGTCTCAGGGAATACCCCTAAATTTAGTTGCCCACATGTCTAACAGGGGGTATTCTTCTGAAGAGGCCTACAGGCTTCTGACCCAGTCGGATGAGGAGTGGGAACCCTCATCTGATTAATCCAGCGGGTCAGAATACGAACCTGTAGAAAGCAGTGGCTCTCTGACCCAAAGTTCGGACGAGGAGGTTGAGGTCCCTGATAGCAGCAGGCGTACCCGGCTCCGTGTCGCTAGACCGCAGGTTGCGCAGGATCCGCTTCAAGAGCAGCAGAGTGGGGCTGGTGCTGTCGGATTACGTGGTGAGGCATACACCAGCAGCCCAGCCCTTCCTGGACCTAGTACCAGCACTGCCGTACAACCTGGTGAAGTAGCGAGCACCAGAAGGGCAGTTGAAGCTGGTACGGTGGCACGTGCAGTAGTGACCCCGTCGCAGCCACCGCAAAGACGTGCCCGTAGAGCCCCTAGAATCCCAGAGGTGCTGGCAAACCCAGATTGGCAGTCCCCAACTTCCGCCGCACCCGTAGTTTTCCCTTTCACTGCCCAGTCTGGAGTTCGGGTTGAGACAGCTCAGATCGGTTCGGCCCTGGGATTTTTTTAGCTGTTCTTGACTGCGGAGCTTTTAGACTTAGTTGTGGCCGAAACAAACAGATATGCCACACAATTTATAACCGCTAACCCGGGAAGCTCTTATGCTCAGTCTTTCCGGTGGAAACCAGTCCAAGTTTCCGAAATTAAAACTTTTCTGGGCCTCCTCCTCAACATGGGCCTGACAAAAAAGCATGAATTGCGGTCATATTGGTCCACGAACCCAATTCATCACATGCCCATGTTCTCTGCTGCTATGTCCAGGACACGATTTGAGACCATCCTGCGTTTCCTGCACTTTAGTGATAACAGCACCTCCCGTCCCAGAGGCCACCCTGCTTTTGACCGGCTCCACAAAATTCGGCCCCTCATAGACCATTTCAACCTGAAATTTGCAGATATTTATACCCCAGAGCAAAACATCTGCATAGACGAGTCCCTAATACATTTTACCGGGCGCCTTGGCTTCAAACAATACATCCCAAGCAAGCGCGCCCGGTATGGGGTCAAATTGTATAAGCTCTGTGAAAGGGCCACAGGCTATACCCACAAATTTCGGGTCTATGAGGGAAAAGATCAGACCCTGGAGCCGGTCGGTTGCCCTGACTACCTGGGGAGCAGTGGGAAGACAGTTTGGGACTTGGTGTCACCCTTATTCGGCAAGGGGTACCATCTTTATCATGGACAATTTTTACACAAGTGTGGCCCTCTTTAGGCATTTGTTTCTAGAACGGATTGGCGCCTGTGGTACCGCGCGAACTAGTCGCGCGGGCTTCCCCCAACGGCTCGTTACCACCCGTCTTGCAAGGGGGCAGAGGGCCGCACTGTGTAACGAAGAACTGCTCGCGGTGAAATGGAGAGACAAGCGTGACGTTTACATGCTCTCCTCCATTCACGCAGACACGACAATCCAAATTGAGCGAGCAACCGGTGTCATTGAAAAGCCCCTCTCAGTCCACGACTATAACCTCCACATGGGAGGGGTCGACTTCAATGACCAGATGTTGGCTCCGTATTTAGTTTCCCGACGCACCAGACGCTGGTATAAGAAGGTGTCTGTATATTTAATTCAATTGGCTCTGTACAATAGTTTTGTTCTCTACAGTAAGGCTGGGAGAACTGGATCCTTCCTAAAATTTCAGGAAGAGATCATCGCGAACCTCCTGTATCCAGGAGGTTCCGTGGCCCCATCCACCAGTGTAGTTAGCCGTCTACACGAGCGACACTTCCCCAGTGTCGTTGCTGGTACCTCAAACCGACCGCCACCCCGAAAAAAATGTCGTGTCTGTAGCAGGAGTGGAATAAGGCGTGACACCCGCTATTTCTGTCCTGACTGTCCGGACCACCCTGCCCTATGCTTTGGAGAGTGTTTCTGGAAGTACCACTCACAGGTACACTATTAGCATAGGGATCATCTCACCAGGATAGGCACACAGGGCTATTAGGGCCCATTCACTCACAGCTGCTGCAAACGTCTCCTTTCACATGGGACAAAGTGCATAACGCACTTCGCCACATCTTTGGGCGATTTGCGCTTTGCACATTGACCCATGGGGAAGGAGAGGTTTGTTCTATAAAGGTAAAAAAAAAAACAAAAAAAAAAAAACACCAGTAAGCAAACACGTTAATGTTTAGTTCAAAAAGTTAAAGTTACATGTTCTGTTCCAAAGTTAATAAAATTATTGCGTTGTGGCCTGGTTTTTTCATTATTTTTTTTTTTGTCTTTTTACCTTCCAGGTGGACCAACCGATCTACTAGCTGCAGCACCGATGTGCATTCTGACAGAAGCATTGCGCTGCTGTCAGATTACACGCACGTCGGTGTATGCGGCGCTGCAAGACGGGATTTTCTCCTCTGCAGTGACAGATACGTTTGCCGAGGCATACGAGCTGAGGAGGAGGCGGCGTTCCTATGCTTTGGCAAACACTTTGTATATATATAAAAATAAATAAAAAATCCCGGCAATGATTTATTCATCCACATCGATTGATGCGAATGGAGAAATCTGGTTTGCCAGCGCATACGAGCTAAGTGGGTATGGATGTAGGGCGGAGCTCCTATGTCCTGGCAGACGCCTTTCCCCTCCATTTTTTTTTTTTTGGCAGAGATTTTTTCATCCACATTGATCAATGCGAATGAAGAAATCTGTGCCGTTCATTTTTTTCTTTCAGCCCAGAGGCTGAACGGAAAAAAAAATCTCATTACCTGTATGCTCAATATAAGGAGAATAGCAGAAACTCCTAATGCTGGCCATACATGTAATGATTGCGGAGACCCTCAAATGCCAGGGCAGTACAAACACCCCACAACTGACCCCATTTTGGAAAGAAGACACCCCAAGGTATTTGCTGAGGGGCATATTGAGTCCATGAAAGATTTACATTTTTGTCCTAAGTTAGCGGAAAGTGAGACTTTGTGAGAAAAAACTAAAAAAAATTAATTTCCGCTAACTTATGCGAAAAAAATAAAAATTCTATGAACTTGCCAGGCCCCTCATTGGATACCTTGGGGTGTCTTCTTTCCAAAGTGGGGTCACATGTGGGGTATTTATACTGCCCTGGCTTTTTAGGGGCCCTAAAGCGTGAGAAGAAGTCTGGGATCCAAATGTCTAAAAATGCCCTCCTAAAAGGAATGTGGGCACCTTTGCGCATCTAGGCTGCAAAAAAGTGTCACACATCTGGTATTGCCGTACTCAGGAGAAGTTGGGGAATGTGTTTTGGGGTGTAATTTTACATATACCCATGCTGGGTGAGAGAAATATCTTGGTCAAATGCCAACTTTGTGTAAAAAAATGGGAAAAGTTGTCTTTTGCCAAGATATTTCTCTCACCCAGCATGGGTATATGTAAAATGACACCCCAAAACACATTCCCCAACTTCTCCTGAGTACGGCGATACCAGATGTGTGACACTTTTTTGATGCCAAGGTGGGCAAAGGGGCACATATTCCAAAGTGCACCTTTCGGATTTCACCGGTTATTTTTTCCAGATTTTGATTGCAAAGTACTTCTCACACATATGGGCCCCTAAATTGCCAGGGCAGTATAACTACGCCACAAGTGACCCCATTTTGGAAAGAAGACACCCCAAGGTATTCCGTGAGGGGCATGGCGAGTTCCTAGAATTTTTTATTTTTTGTCACAAGTTAGTGGAATATGAGACTTTGTAAGGAAAAAAAGAGAAGAAATAAAAAATCATCATTTTCCGCTAACTTGTGACAAAAATAAATAAATTCTAGGAACTCGCCATGCCCCTCATGGAATACCTTGGGGTGTCTTCTTTCCAAAATGGGGTCACTTGTGGCGTAGTTATACTGCCCTGGCAATTTAGGGGCCCAAATGTGTGAGAAGTACCTTGCAATCAAAATGTGTAAAAAATGGCCTGAGAAACCAGAAAGGTGCACTTTGGAATATGTGCCCCTTTGCCCACCTTGGCAGCAAAAAAGTGTGCCACATCTGGTATCGCCGTACTCAGGAGAAGTTGGGGAATGTGTTTTGGGGTGTCATTTTACATATACCCATGCTGGGTGAGATAAATATCTTGGTCAAATGCCAACTTTGTATAAAAAAATGGGAAAAGTTGTCTTTTGCCAAGATATTTCTCTCACCCAGCATGGGTATATGTAAAATGACACCCCAAAACACATTCCCCAACTTCTCCTGAGTACGGCAATACCAGATGTGTGACACTTTTTTTATGCCAAGGTGGGCAAAGGGGCGCATATTCCAAAGTGCACCTTTCGGATTTCACCGGTTATTTTTTCCAGATTTTGATCGCAAAGTACTTCTCACACATATGGGCCCCTAAATTGCCAGGGCAGTATAACTACGCCACAAGTGACCCCATTTTGGAAAGAAGACACCCCAAGGAATTCCGTGAGGGGCATGGCGAGTTCCTAGAATTTTTATTTTTTGTCGCAAGTTAGTGGAATATGAGACTTTGTAAGGAAAAAAGAGAAGAAAAAAAAAATCATCATCATTTTCCGCTAACTTGTGACAAAAAATAAAAAGTTCTATGAACTCCCTATGCCCATCAGTGAATACCTTAGGGTGTCTACTTTCCGAAATGGGGTCATTTGTGGGGTTTTTCTACTGTTTGGGCATTGTAGAACCTCAGGAATCATGACAGGTGCTCAGAAAATCAGAGCTGTTTCAAAAAGCGGAAATTCACATTTTTGTACCATAGTTTGTAAACGCTATAACTTTTACCCAAACCATTTTTTTTTTGCCCAAACATTTTTTTTTATCAAAGACATGTAGAACAATAAATTTATATATGGATGTCGTTTTTTTTTGCAAAATTTTACAGCTGAAAGTGAAAAATGTCATTTTTTTGCAAAAAATCGTTACATTTTGATTAATAACAAAAAAAGTAAAAATGTCAGCAGCAATAAAATACCACCAAATGAAAGCTCCATTAGTGAGAAGAAAAGGAGGTCAAATTCATTTGGGTGGTAAGTTGCATGACCGAGCGATAAACGGTGAAAGGAGTGTAGTGCCGAAGTGTAAAAAGTGCTCTGGTCATGAAGGGGGTTTCACCTAGCGGGGCTGAAGTGGTTAATATAGTTCGGTTGCAGCAGTTCCTACGCAGGTATCCTGACCCAGGCTTTGTGGAGTTCCTTAGTACAGGATTCACGTTCAGTTTCCACACTGGGATGGTGGCCCTTCCAGATTCCACACACGAATGCAGGAACCTACAGTCCACTGACCAACACCCTGATGTCTCCGATAGGTTAATAGCAGCGGAACTAGTCAAAGGTTTCCTGATAGGCCCTTTTTCATCATCACCCTTTGATAGGTGGAGAATCAGCCCGATAGGAGTCGTGTTTGGCAAATTCAGTAACAAAGAAAGGTTGATTATCAACCTGTCCGCCCCGCATGGTACCCCTATACCTAGCATCAACTCTCTCATTCCATCAGAAGAGGTTAGCATAAGATACACCACCATAGATCAAGCCATCGCTCTTATCGTACAGTTAGGTCCCAGCACCATCCTTTCTAAAGCCAATATTGCAGACGCCTTGAAATTACTACCGGTCAAACCGTCCCTCTGGCAATGGTATGGCATCAAATGGAGGGGCCTTTATTATTTTGCTTCCAATCTCACATTTGGGTCTAAGAGTAGCCCGTGGTTATTTGACCAATTAGCCAAGGCTCTCCACTGGATTTTAGTCCATGAATTCCACTGTAGCAATGTTATTCACTACCTGGATGATTTTTTTAATTGTTGAGCGTCCTGACGCACCCCCAAAAGACCTTCATTTGCTAATAAAAGCTGCCATGTCAATAATACTCACCTTACCTGTCCCCAATTCATAACTCATATTTGTGTTTTACTGACTAATCTGGCAGTAGACCCGTCCTCAATATCCGGGCATTCATTTCGCATAGGGGCGGCATCCGCCGCGTCAAGGAATCGGGTTCCAGCACATATAATCAAAAGACTAGGTCGTTGGCGTTCGTCCTGTTTCAGCCGCTACATTCCTTGTCCGTATACTGAAATGAATCTTGCTTGTCAGAATTTGGTGTTATGAATAAATGTTTGTAGCATTCCGATATGATAGAAATTGTTGTTCTTTTTGGCCTCCTTCAGCTATCCCTTCAACGTCACGGTTTCGGCATAACTCTAACCACTTGAGCTAGCCAGCAGGTAGGAGTCCTTCTTCGTGAGTGCCCGACCACAAGTGTTAAGGCCGATTCATTGGCCTGTATTTTTGGGAGGGGCACGGTTGCCTATATCATGGCACCTCTGCCCCTCCTTGAATGAACGTTGTGTCAAACCCTCCCACCCTACCCACTCTCAGCTTCACACCAAGGGGATGGCCTCCTTCAGCTATCCCTTCAACGTCACGGTTTCGGCATAACTCTAACCGATTTAGCTAGCCAGCAGGTAGGAGTCCTTCTTCGTGAGTGCCCGACCACAAACAAAAAAGTGTGAAACAACTGAAAATATGTCATATTCTAGGCTCTTCAAAGTAGCCACCTTTTGCTTTGATTACTGCTTTGCACCATCTTGGCATTCTCTTGATGAGCTTCAAGAGGTAGTCACCTGAAATGGTTTTCACTTCACAGGTGTGCCCTGTCAGGTTTAATAAGTGGGATTTCTTGCCTTATAAATGGGGTAGGGACCATCAGTTGCGTTGTGGAGAAGTCAGGTAGATACACAGCTGATAGTCCTACTGAATAAACTGTTAGAATTTGTATTATGGCAAGAAAAAAGCAGCGAAGTAAAGAAAAACGAGTGGTCATCATTACTTTAAAAAATGAAGGTCAGTCAGTCCGAACAATTGGGAAAACTTTGAAAGTGTCCCCAAGTGCGGTCACAAAAACCATCAAGCCCTACAAAGAAACTGGCTCACATGCGGACCGCCCCAGGAAAGGAACACCAAGAGTCACCTCTGCTGCGGAGGATTAATTCATCCGAGTCACCAGCCTCAGAAATCACAGGTTAACAGCAGCTCAGATTAGAGACCAGGTCAATGCCACACAGAGTTCTATCAGCAGACACATCTCTAGAATAACTGTTAAGAGAAGACTGTGTGAATCAGGCCTTCATGGTAGAATATCTGCTAGGAAACATCTGCTAAGGACAGGCAACAAGCAGAAGAGACTTGTTTGGGCTAAAAAACACAAGGAATGGACATTAGACCAGTGGAAATCTGTGCTTTGGTCTGATGAGTCCAAATTTGAGATCTTTGGTTCCAACCACCGTGTCTTTGTGCGACGCAGAAAAGGTGAACGGATGGACTCTACATGCCTGGTTCCCACCGTGAAGCATGGAGGAGGAGGTGTGATGGTGTGGGGGTGCTTTGCTGGTGACACTGTTGGGGATTTATTAAAAATTGAAGGCATACTGAACCAGCATGGCTACCACAGCATCTTGCAGCGACATGCTATTCCATCCGGTTTGCGTTTAGTTGGACCGTCATTTATTTTTCAAAAGGACAATGACCCCAAACACACCTCCAGGCTGTGTAAGGGCTATTTGACCATGAAGGAGAGTGATAGGGTGCTGCGCCAGATGACCTGGCCTCCACAGTCTCCGGACCTAAACCCAATCGAGATGGTTTGGGGTGAGCTGGACCGCAGAGTGAAGGCAAAAGGGCCAACAAGTGCTAAGCATCTCTGGGAACTCCTTCAAGACTGTTGAAAGACCATTTCAGGTGACTACCTCTTGAAGCTCATCAAGAGAATGCCAAGAGTGTGCAAAGCAGTAATCAAAGCAAAAGGTGGCTACTTTGAAGAACCTAGAATATGACATATTTTCAGTTGTTTCACAACTTGAACTTATGAACTCTCTGTTATTACCAGAGGAGGTTGCTATCATCGAGGTAAAGGCTTATTGATCTACCACAGTGGAAGCAAAACACAATGATCGAGCAGACAAGGCAGCCAAACAAGCTGCACTCCAGCCACTAAATGCTGATGCCACCCCGTTGAGAGCCTTGAGTCCTGAGGAGAATTCTGTAAGTACATTTCAAAGAATGCTTGAACAAGCCCCTTCTGGGGAAAAAGAACTTTGGGCAAAACAAGAGGCCAAACTTGATGAACATGGAATTTGAGGAAACAAGGACAAAATATGTCTACCACGCCCTCTATACCCAGCTATGGCTCAGGAGGCCCACTCACCTATCAAAAGGTGCCATGGGAAGTGTGGTTAATGCAGGGTGGATTGCTGATTTTCTACAGTAGCCTCTTTGGTTTGTACAAGGATATATGGTCTGTGCATTGAACAATCCCGGTCAAGTGGTGAAGACTATTTACAACTATTTACAACTGCCTAAGGTAGGATTATATGAATTTGTCCTTGTGTGTGTTGATCTGTTTTCAGGGTGGCCGGAAGCCTTCCCAGTAGCAAAGGCAAATGCAAAGAACACAGCAAAGAAGCTGGTCAGTGAACTGGTGTGCAGGTATGGTGTCTCTGAAGTTATTGAATCAGACAGGGGTTCCCACTTCACAGCAGAAGTAATGAGGGAAGTGATGCAGGCTTTAGGGGTCACCCAACCTTTCCATACAGCATACCATCCCCAAAGCAGGGGCCGCGCCGAGCGCCTAAATGGCACACTCAAATTGAAAATTCAGAAAGCCATGCAGGAAACTCAGCGGTGTTGCCAGAGTGTATGTCTTTAGCCTTTTACTCAGTCAGGACCACCCCAAACAGAAAGACAGGGTTATCCCCATTTGAGATTCTGTTTGGAAGTGCTCCCAGATTAGGATTGCATTTTCCACAACAGAAATTAACTATGATAGCCTAGCAAGCTACATGCGGGCCCTCACAAGTGTTTGCTTTGCTTCCAAATCCAGAAGAAGGAACACACAGTCTGCAACCAAGAGACTGGGTGGTGATAAAAAGACATGTGAGAAAAGGCCTGGATCCCAGATTTGGTGGTCCTTTCCAAGTCCTGTTGACTACTCATACAGCAGTAAAGGTTGATGGAAAGCCAAACTGGATACACGCTTTTCACTGCAAGAAAGTTCTGAAGCCCAAGAATAATGGTATTCCTGCTGATGGCTGCCCTAGTCCTGGGAACAATGGCACTGTACCAACAACTGAAGGATAACTGGGACAATGCACTTATCCAACACCACCAGGTGCTGTTTAGAGGACTTGTTATGGAATATAATGGGCACTTGCTTGTCACTTACAAAATGGTGTCTGTCCGAGAGACAACCCCCAGTATGCATTCTATGATTGAAACTATTTGCAGCAAAAACTTGAAACTGTCAGGAATTTCTCTGAGTCTATCATACATATGCCTTAAATTTATTTCCTGTTTACATTCCTCCTTGCAAAAAGACCAATCATGTGAGCCCACTCCTCCCACTAATATGGAGGGTATATAATGTGAAGGCCCCACCTAATAAATTAGAGTTATGCTTTGACCTTATCTAGAGTGTCAGTGTTATTTCTCTCGCCGTGCATGCACAAATTTATCTATCTAATTTGAAGCAGTGTATCAACCTACCTGACCATTGGTCAGAACCAGAACATTTTGGTGCTCAAAGGTTGGACCCCCCTGTTCCCGTACCCCCGGAGATCAGACGTAGGAGGGGCGCACCAATGGACACCATGATATGAGGTAAGAAAACAGAGTAATCTTGCCTATACTGTGTCCCCTGGTGTAGCTTCTTGTCTTCTGTCTGAGGAAGGGGTGCGGAAGCGGGCATGCAAGTAAGAACCCAACAGTAATCAATGAGATTTTGATACATTGTGTTTTATGTGTTGTTCTGACGTCGTTATGACCTTGAGCACCTGTGTATAAACTACCGAGTTACAAAATAAGGACGCCTACCTAATTTTCCTACATCGCGGTACAGCCAGAGGCGTCTGTCCGGATAGTAGAAGGGGAGGAGACAGTCAGAACTTGTCCAAAGGTGTACTACATGTCTGACTCAAAGAAGAACTCAGGTAGTTCAAGAACACAGGGTGCAAGCACAGGTTACGGACTAGACGGCTCCAAGAGATATTACATTATGGGAAATGTTGAAAGTGTCCCGAAGGGATGACGCTCACTGGAGCAATACATGGCGGACAAGAGAGGGAAATGCTTCATAAAGTGTTTACCCAGGTTGGAGAAATATTATGAGATGTGTAAAGGTGGCACTCTTTGTGTTGATACATGGAGAGCATTGTTAAATGAGAAGCAAAAAAATTGCCGATGAAAAGATAGTAAGAGGTGTGGCTTGACTGCAGCAAAGAATTTGAATGGACAGGGAAGAACAGACATATAATGAAAAGACAGGAAGATATTACTGTATGCCCGGACAGCAGCCACCTTATAATTATGGTGTCATCAAGAAGAAGCGGGGTGGACCTGTGGATTCTGTGGGCAACAGAATCCTCCCTCCCGTGTTATGTGCCTCGCATGTGGTTCTTCACGCCCACATAGCCACATTCCTGTAGTTCCCCAGCACCTCCCCCCCACAGCTCTGCATGAGACACCATCATATTCCCAGCCGACGCCAACGGCTGGACTGTTGACCCCTGGTAACCCAGATCCCTCTGTCCTGCCTGTTAGTGTTGATCACGAATATTAGAATTTCAATTTTTCATTGCGAATATACAGGGAGTGCAGAATTATTAGGCAAGTTGTATTTTTGAGGATTAATTTTATTATTGAACAACAACCATGTTCTCAATGAACCCAAAAAACTCATTACTATCAAAGCTGAATATTTTTGGAAGTAGTTTTAGTTTGTTTTTAGTTTTAGCTATTTTAGGGGGATATCTGTGTGTGCAGGTGACTATTACTGTGCATAATTATTAGGCAACTTAACAAAAAACAAATATATACCCATTTCAATTATTTATTTTTACCAGTGAAACCAATATAACAACATTCACAAATATACATTTCTGACATTCAAAAACAAAACAAAAACAAATCAGTGACCAATATAGCCACCTTTCTTTGCAAGGACACTCAAAAGCCTGCCATCCATGGATTCTGTCAGTGTTTTGATCGGTTCACCATCAACATTGCGTGCAGCAGCAACCACAGCCTCCCAGACACTGTTCAGAGAGGTGTACTGTTTTCCCTCCTTGTAAATCTCACATTTGATGATGGACCACAGGTTCTCAATGGGGTTCAGATCAGGTGAACAAGGAGGCCATGTCATTAGATTTTCTTCTTTTATACCCTTTCTTGCCAGCCACGCTGTGGAATACTTGGACGCGTGTGATGGAGCATTGTCCTGCATGAAAATCATGTTTTTCTTGAAGGATGCAGACTTCTTCCTGTACCACTGCTTGAAGAAGGTGTCTTCCAGACTGGGAGGACTGGGAGTTGAGCTTGATTCCATCCTCAACCTGAAAAGGCCCCACAAGCTCATCTTTGATGATACCAGCCCAAACCAGTACTCCACCTCCACCTTGCTGGCGTCTGAGTCGGACTGGAGCTCTCTGCCCTTTACCAATCCAGCCACGGGCCCATTCATCTGGCCCATCAAGACTCACTCTCATTTCATCAGTCCATAAAACCTTAGAAAAATCAGTCTTGAGATATTTCTTGGCCCAGTCTTGACGTTTCAGCTTGTGTGTCTTGTTCAGTGGTGGTCGTCTTTCAGCCTTTCTTACCTTGGCCATGTCTCTGAGTATTGCACACCTTGTGCTTTTGGGCACTCCAGTGATGTTGCAGCTCTGAAATATGGCCAAACTGGTGGCAAGTGGCATCTTGGCAGCTGCACGCTTGACTTTTCTCAGTTCATGGGCAGTTATTTTGCGCCTTGGTTTTTCCACATGCTTCTTGTGACCCTGTTGACTATTTTGAATGAAACGCTTGATTGTTCGATGATCACGCTTCAGAAGCTTTGCAATTTTAAGAGTGCTGCATCCCTCTGCAAGATATCTCACTATTTTTGACTTTTCTGAGCCTGTCAAGTCCTTCTTTTGACCCATTTTGCCAAAGGAAAGGAAGTTGCCTAATAATTATGCACACCTGATATAGGGTGTTGATGTCATTAGACCACACCCCTTCTCATTACAGAGATGCACATCACCTAATATGCTTAATTGGTAGTAGGCTTTCGAGCCTATGCAGCTTGGAGTAAGACAACATGCATAAAGAGGATGATGTGGTCAAAATACTCATTTGCCTAATAATTCTGCACTCCCTGTAGGTACTTCGAAAATTTGCGAATATTTCGAATATAGTGATATATATTCGTAATTTAGAATATTCGATTTTTTTTTTATCAGTACACATGAGCCCTCCCTGCTTCTAGCTTGTGGGCCAATGAGAAGGCTGCAGTATATTTGATTTAGGAGTAGTGTTATTTGCAAATTTTCGTAATGCGAATTTTCGTAGTACGAATATTTTTTTGCGAACTTATAACTATTAGACAAAGAAGATTATAGCACTATATTAGCTAAATTGCTCTATTTTCCGAACTTCATTTTTTCGAATATTCGTAATATTCTAAAACAAGAATATATAGCTATATAGCGAATATTCGAAAAAAAAGAATATAGAGCAATTTAGCTAATATAGTGCTATAAGTGCTATAATCTTCTTTGTCTAATAGTTGCAATTTTTTTCTCATCTGAAGTTCAGATTGGAAAAAAATGACAACTATAAATAAAAATGATTATAGCACTATATTAGCAAAATTGCTCTATATTTGTTTTTTTGAATATTCGCTATATTGCTATATATTCTTGTTTTAGAATATTACGAATATTCAAAAAAACAAAGTTATAGAAATATAGCGAATATTCGAAAAAAAACGAATATAGAGAAATTTTGCTAATATAGTGCTATTTTTTTTTTATAGTTGTAATTTTTTTCCAATCTGAACATCAGATGAGAAAAAAATTACAACTATTAGACAAAGAAGATTATAGCACTATATTAGCTAAATTGCTCTATATTTGCTTTTTCGAATATTCGCTATATTGCTATATATTCTTGTTTTAGAATATTACGAATATTCGAAAAAACAAAGTTATAGCAATATAGCAAATATTCGAAAAAAAATCGAATATAGAGCAATTTAGCAAATATAGTGCTATAATCTTCTTTGTCTAATAGTTGGAAGTTGAAAAATTCGCAATAAAAAATTCGGATGACGAAAATTCGAATTGCAAAAATTTTCATATTACACAATCATTGCCTTGACGATTTTTCAAGCAAAAAAAATCGTAGACTATAACGAATATTCGAATTTGCGAATATCCTACGAATATTCTAAAAAATATCGCAAATTCGAATATGACCCCTGCCGCTCATCACTACTGCGTGTAAGCCCACAAGTTCAAGCACTTTCTCCCATGATAAATCCCGATGGCACATTCAGTTTGCCACAGCAGTTTGTGCAAGTGATGGTCTGGAAGAAGGAGGATGGTGGGGATGAGAACCCAGCAGAACCACCGTGCATACAACTTTCCCCTCTCCTGCAGATATTAGCACTCCAAAACGGCGGTCAGACTTGACTAAGGAGGAGCGGTAGATACAGTATGAGTTGCATGAGATAAAAGAAAAGATGAAGAATGTGGCAGGAGAACAGTCTGAATTTTTTAGATATGCAAATGAGAGCATTTTATCTAAAGCAATATCCAGGGGGCCACCTAGATATGTGTCATTTACACCAAATCAGCTGTAATTCAATTGTCAATCAGTTTTCGGACCCTGAGACCCACCCCATGCCGTTTTACCATAAATTAGATCAAATATACAAGACATATGGGTGTACATGGTTAGAGACAGGGAGTCATAGCTGGAAGGGGGGAGTGACGTCATTGGCATTGGCATGTGTGATAAGCGAGAACACTGTCTGCAAGGCCAAAGAGATAATTAAAAGAAGATTGTCACATTCACACATGCAGGAAGGCAATACACTTGGACTGTGATGCCTCAGGGAGGACAGAATAGCCCCTCATGGTTTAGCAAAGCCATGTCCTCTGTGCTCCAACCATGGCAGGCAGACAACCCTGAGGTCAAACTCCTACAATACATACTTCTTACCCAAACTCATGGTGGACGCAACAGACCACTGGGCTACTACTCTAAGCACGTTGACCCTGTAGCCAGAGCTGCCCCTTCCTGTGTCAGAGCTGTCCATGCTGCCAGCTCTCTTCTGGACGTCACATCTGACGTTGTGCTTGGGCACACCCTCACTATTTTGGCTCTGCATTACATCTCTGCCATCCTCCAGCAGACACAACCCAAACACCTCGCTGCACAACGCCACCTCCGGCTGCAGTGTAGTCTGCTCCTGCCAGATAATGTCACCATTCAGAAATGTTACATCCTTAACCCTGCTGCACTCCTTCCTCTTCTAAAGGGAAAGTATACTAGAGGTTCGGGAGAAGCTTCTCAAGATTGTATTGATTTGCCTGCTGAAGAAGATCTTCAGGAAGAAGAACTATGGACCTCAACTGACTCTCTTTACCAGGAACAGGATCATGATTGCATCACAATGATGGAAGCTGAAGTAGGGACACCACCATCGGTCCAAGACACTACTCTGACAAACCCTCATTGGATTATTTTTGTGGACGGTTCAAGGTACGCCAATGACAAAGGGAAATTCCATACAGGCATGGAAGTCACTAGTGAGCATGAAGTGCTATGTGCAAACCAATTGCGCCCAGACCAGTCAGCACAGGAGGCTGAACTCATTGCCCTCACTGAAGCCTGCCTCATGGCAAAAGATTCCACCGCTAATATCTACACGGATTCCAGATATGCCTTTGGAGTGGTTGATGACTTTGGACTAATATGGAAGGCATGGGATTACATCACAGCCGCAGGAACCCCAATCAAAAATGCCTCAGCAGCAGCGGCTCTAATGGCAGGAGTACTCCTGCCCACTCAAGTAGCAGTGATCAAGATAAAGGCCCATACACGAGCTGACACTCCTGATGCCAGAGGAAATGCCCTAGCTGATCAAACAGCGAAGAGAGCAGCAAAGAAAGAGGAAGGAGCCCAGACAGAACAGATCCTGACAGTACAAGAAGATCTGGAGCAAGAGGAAGTCACATGGAACCTACTGAAACAAATGCAGAAACAGGCCACTCCCAGGAAAAAGGAAACCTGGTTGAAAGAGTCAGTCCTCGAAGAAGAATCCGGACTTTGGACACAGGGAAAGAGAGTATGCCTCCCCAGAACTCTCTATCCCCTAATAGCCACAATAGATCATGGGCCCACCCACCAATCCAAAACCTTCATGAAAGAGATAATTGATAAAATATGGGTGGCCCCTGGGATCACCCCCGTCCTGGTGAGACATACTCAAGCGTGCCTCATCTGAATGTAATAATCGAGCCCACACCCCGGAAATGTCTCCCAAAGGCCTTATATCCCTTTCAGAGGATACAAATCAACCACATCCAGATGGCAATGTGCCAAGGGTTTCAATATGTGCTGGTAGTGATAGACTTGTTCTTTGGATGGCCAGAAGCCTACCCCGTCCGAAATCAGACAGCAACTACTACTGTTAAAAAACTGATGCAGGAGCTTGTCTGTAGGTTCGGAGTACCTGAGGTCATTGAGAGTGATCAGGGCCCAGCATTCACTGCCAGATTAACCCAAGAAGTCTGGGAAATGGTAGGGTAGCACCTGGCTTATCACATCCCCTACAGGCCCCAAAGCAGCGGCAAAGTTGAAAGATTGAAGTAAAAAATGTTGACGATGACCAGGGAGACAGGGCTCAACTGGGTTCAGTGCTAGCCTATAGCACTCTTTTCAGTTAGGCACACACCAAGGCTTCCAAACAAACTGACACCATACGAGATCCTATTTGGTACAGGGCCAAGAATGGGACAGTATTTCCCGCAACAGTTGCAAATGCATTATGAATCTGTTGCCAAATATGTGATAGCTCTGAGTAAACAATTGTCTAACATACATGCACAAGTTTTCGCTTCCATTCCAGATACTAACTCCCTAGAAGGAAGTCACATTCTGAAACCTGGAGAGTGGGTGGTGGTCAAGAAGCATATCAGAAGCACCCTCAAACTACGATACAAGGGACCTTACCAGGTGCTGCTGACCACCCCAATTTCTGTAAAAGTCGAGGGGAGGCCTAACTGGATCCATGCATCACACTTCAAAAGAATACTAGTGCCAGCTCCAGATATCGAGGGAACCACCGCTGAATCTGCATGATGACTTTTGCAACAGTTATCGCTCTGCTACTTTTTGTGTACACCTACATGGTCACATATACACATGATCTTCCAAAGATATGATGACAAGTGGCCATAACCCAACAAAAAGAGAAGGATGGCTACATATTGACCACTTTCTGGTTTAATTCCTCAGTACGCATGTGGCTACCTTCAAATTCGATTACTGCAGTCTAGCATTGTTCCCAATGCTAGCATGGAAATGTAGCATGTACCAAACGGGCAGTCATAGATCCACATACATCTGTGTAACTGATAACCAGTATGGGGAACAGTGTACAGTAACTTGTGGGGAGCAGTTGGTTGGAACACGGGTGACCCATGGGGATACAGACCTCAGAGTGCCCGAGACAAAAAAGACAAAATGGGTAAATCCTTGCTTTCCCGCATTACACTGTTTAAGGGTGGAGGCTGCCACCCACGTGGACAGACAGCCTCCAACATGCCACTTACCCTCACAATAGAAAGCCCCAGCCCAAATGATGCAGGGACATACCTGGATGGGGGTAACTGCTGGGGACATGGGCATGTTCCACCTGAAAGACCTAGATAATCTCACAAAGATAGAGAAGGGTCCGTCCAAACCCTACACTACCTCCCTTAGGCAGATAACAGCCATAGCAGACCCCACCTTTGAAGATACTATGGCCGCCGAGACAGGATTTTCTGACACCAGACGGTGGTTAGAATGGATGAAATACAATGCTGACACACACAATAAGACGAACTGTTACATATACGGAGGGGGGGGCACGCCTACACCCACACCTAGGCACAGTGCCCTTGCATCTGCTTCCTGAGACTAAAAGCTGCTTCCTCAGCCTATATACCAACACTAGCGTGAATGACTCTTCCTGTGAAAAGTGGAAGAGAAAATACCCCCTGGTTTTAAAAAAAACCAAACCAGGTGAAGGCATAACCATATACCCCAGTAACTACACCTGTTACTTCAACCCTGGCAGTCAGAGATTCTTGGGCAACTTCACTGAGGGGTACTGGTCATCCTACAGCAACCTGTCCACTGAAACACAGAATCAGAGGGTATCTTTGGGGGACATCTATTGGATCTGTGGAGATGGAAAAATAAGAACTAGGTTAGAAGGCAATTGGTCTGGTGAATGCGCCTTAGCAAAAGCCATAATGCCCCTTCACATACTAGAAGATGACCCCACAGTTAGAGGGTATACTCAAAAAAGCTATTTTGGGAGGTCAAAAAGGGAGGCCTCCCCACAGGAGAGTTTTGACCCACATGTGTATATAGATGCAATAGGAGTCCCAACCCCCCTCCCCAACAAGTTTAAGGCCAGAGATCAGGTGGCAGCTAGATTTCTATCCCTACTCCCAATAGTGACAAATAAACAAGAACGTCAACTGGATAAACTACATACAGGGAGTGCAGAATTATTAGGCAAGTTGTATTTTTGAGGATTAATTTTATTATTGAACAACAACCATGTTCTCAATGAACCCAAATAACTCATTAATATCAAAGCTGAATATTTTTGGAAGTGGTTTTAGTTTTAGCTATTTTAGGGGGATATCTGTGTGTGCAAGTGACTATTACTGTGCATAATTATTAGGCAACTTAACAAAAAACAAATATATACCCATTTCAATTATTTATTTTTATCAGTGAAACCAATATAACATCTCAACATTCACAAATATACATTTCTGACATTCAAAAACAAAACAAAAACAAATCAGTGACCAATATAGCCACCTTTCTTTGCAAGGTCACTCAAAAGCCTGCCATCCATGGATTCTGTCAGTGTTTTGATCTGTTCACCATCAACATTGCATGCAGCAGCAACCACAGCCTTCCAGACACTGTTCAGAGAGGTGTACTGTTTTCCCTCCTTGTAAATCTCACATTTGATGATGGACCACAGGTTCTCAATGGGGTTCAGATCAGGTGAACAAGGAGGCCATGTCATTAGATTTTCTTCTTTTATACCCTTTCTTGCCAGCCACGCTGTGGAGTACTTGGACGCGTGTGATGGAGCATTGTCCTGCATGAAAATCATGTTTTTCTTGAAGGATGCAGACTTCTTCCTGTACCACTGCTTGAAGAAGGTGTCTTCCAGAAACTGGCAGTAGGACTGGGAGTTGAGCTTGACTCCATCCTCAACCCGAAAAGGCCCCACAAGCTCATCTTTGATGATACCAGCCCAAACCAGTACTCCACCTCCACCTTGCTGGCGTCTGAGTCGGACTGGAGCTCTCTGCCCTTTACCAATCCAGCCACGGGCCCATCCATCTGGCCCATCAAGACTCACTCTCATTTCATCAGTCCATAAAACCTTAGAAAAATCAGTCTTGAGATATTTCTTGGCCCAGTCTTGACGTTTCAGCTTGTGTGTCTTGTTAAGTGGTGGTCGTCTTTCAGCCTTTCTTACCTTGGCCATGTCTCTGAGTATTGCACACCTTGTGCTTTTGGGCACTCCAGTGACGCTTGACTTTTCTCAGTTCATGGGCAGTTATTTTGCGCCTTGGTTTTTCCACACGCTTCTTGCGACCCTGTTGACTATTTTGAATGAAACGCTTGATTGTTCGATGATCACGCTTCAGAAGCTTTGCAATTTTAAGAGTGCTGCATCCCTCTGCAAGATATCTCACTATTTTTGACTTTTCTGAGCCTGTCAAGTCCTTCTTTTGACCCATTTTGCCAAAGGAAAGGAAGTTGCCTAATAATTATGCACACCTGATATAGGGTGTTGATGTCATTAGACCACACCCCTTCTCATTACAGAGATGCACATGACCTAATATGCTTAATTGGTAGTAGGCTTTCGAGCCTATACAGCTTGGAGTAAGACAACATGCATAAAGAGGATGATGTGGTCAAAATACTCATTTGCCTAATAATTCTGCACTCCCTGTATATTATAATCAGCAAAGATTTGTAAACTACACCCGTGATGCCCTAAAATGAGTTGCAGAACAGTTAGAGGCTACTTCTGCTGTGGCCTTTCAGAACAGGATGGCCCTAGATATGATCCTAGCTGAGACTGGGGGAGTTTGTAAAATGATTGGGAAAACTTGCTGCACCTACATCCCAGATAACACTGTTATGGAATAAAATGGACACTTGCTTGTCACTTACAAAATGGTGTCTGTCTGAGAGACAACCCCCAGTATGCATTCTATGATTGAAACTATTTGCAGCAAAAACTTGAAACTTTCATGAAATCCTCTGAGTCTATCATACATATGCCTTAAACGTATTTCCTGTTTACATTCCTTCTTGCAAAAAGACCAATCATGTGAGCCCACTCCTCCCACTAATATGGAGGGTATATAATGTTAAGCCTCCACCTAATAAATTAGTTATGCTTTGACCTTATCTAGAGTGTCAGTGTTCTTTCTCTCGACGTGCATGCACGTATCTATCTATCTAATTTGGAGCAGTGTATCAACCTACCCGACCATTGATCAGAACCAGAACAGACTCAATGACACTGACAGTAAAATTAAAAACTGTTGGATCTGTACTCACACTCCCGTGAGTTCAAGAACCATCTCTTTGACTTTTAAAGAACTTATTCATATGTCTTGTTGGCAGTTTTTCTCACAAAGAGGACCAGGGCTTGATGGTCAAAAGTATAACTCCACTGCAGTCCCTCTTCCCATAGTAGGGTGGGTGGAGGCTCCCTGGTGGCAAGACAAACAATAATGCAATTGGTGTTGATTATAATAGTAGTAATGCTGTGATTAAGCTTATGTTTATGTGCACTAACAGGTTTTGTACCAAAAGAAGAAACTACCAAGATTATGAAGAGGTCTTGGGAACTGCATCAATACCTGAGAGGGAATCTGGCCTCCGGCTGGCAGTTGGACCTATCCCACCTGAAGTACCTCTGGGTTAAGATGCCAGTTCCAATATATCTAAAAATGGAGGAATTGTGAGGGATGAGAATTCATTTTTTATAAACATGTCCTCCATCTTGTGCATATGTGGAAAAAAATGAATGAACCAGCTGGCAGGATGTAGGGAGTATCTGTGTATATACAGGTCCTTCTAAAAAAAATTTGCATATTGTGATAAAGTTCATTATTTTCTGTAATGTACTGATAAACATTAGACTTTCATATATTTTAGATTCATTACACACAACTGAAGTAGTTAAAGCCTTTTATTGTTTTAATATTGATGATTTTGGCATACAGCTCATGAAAACCCCAAATTCCTATAAAAAAAATTAGCATATTTAATCCGACCAATAAAAGAAAAGTGTTTTTAATACAAAAAAAGACCAACACCAGCAGCTGACATGGCACCCCAGACCATCACTGACTGTGGGGACTTGATACTGGACTTCAGGCATTTTGGCATTTCCCTCTCCCCAGTCTTCCTCCAGACTCTGGCACCTTGATTTCCGAATGACATGCAAAATTTGCTTTCATCCGAAAAAAGTACTTTGGACCACTGAGCAACAGTCCAGTGCTGCTTCTCTGTAGCCAAGGTCAGGCGCTTCTGCCGCTGTTTCTTGTTCAAAAGTGGCTTGACCTGGGAAATGCGGCACCTGTAGCCCATTTCCTGGACACGCCTGTACACGGTGGCTCTGGATGTTTCTACTCCAGACTCAGTCCACTGCTTCCGCAGGTCCCCCAAGGTCTGGAATCGGTCCTTCTCCACAATCTTCCTCAGGGTCTGGTCACCTCTTCTCGTTGTGCAGCGTTTTCTGCCACACTTTTTCCTTCCCACAGACTTCCCACTGAGGTGCCTTGATACAGCACTCTGGGAACAGCCTATTTGTTCAGAAATTTCTTTCTGTGTCTTACCCTCTTGCTTGAGGGTGTCAATGATTGCCTTCTGGACAGCAGTCAGGTCGGCAGTCTTACCCATGATTGCGGTTTTGAGTAATGAACCAGGCTGGGAGTTTTTAAAAGCGTCAGGAATCTTTTGCAGGTGTTTAGAGTTAATTAGTTAATTCAGATGATTAGATTAATAGCTTGTTTAGAGAACCTTTTCATGATATGCTCATTTTTTTAGATTGGAATTTTGGGTTTTCATGAGCTGCATGCCAAAATCATCAATATTAAAACAATAAAAGGCTTGAACTACTTCAGTTGTGTGTAATGAATCTAAAATATATGAAAGTCTAATGTTTATCAATACATTACAGAAAATAATGAACTTTATCACAATATGCTAATTTTTTTAGAAGGACCTGTACAGTAAATCAAAGTCTCCTAGCTGCAAGGCCAAGGTAGTATCCCCCTCGCTTCATTTAAGAGAGAGTTATATTCTCTCTGAATTCAGGATGCACTGCTAACGAATACTAACTTTGAGATAAGATGCTACAGAAGATTTTAACCATTAAAGACTAATTCTGTTAGTATAATGCGGAAGTATTGCCTTTTATGAATAACCAATCAAATCACCAGTTTCGCATCCCGCCACTTTGGTGGTGTGCCAGATTTGTTTGTGATTATCTGTGTTATAAAAATGTATGCTTTTATGGAATAAAGAAGAGAGAATTTGATTCAGCAGTGTGTCAGCTCCCTCTGAGCGCTCATAAAACTTCAATTGGAATTCAATGTGGGTAAGTAACGGGCTCAGTAGTAGAAAAAAAAGGGGGTTATTAACGGTACATACTCAGATTGGGTCACTGTCACTAGTGGGGTACCTCAGGGGTCAGTATTGGGTCCTATTCTCTTCAATATATTTATTAATTATTATAGAAGGCTTGCACAGTAAAATAGCAATTTTTGCAGATGACACTGAACAGTGTAAAGTAATTGAGACGGAAGAGGACAGAATACCAGTACATACTAAATGGTAAACACTGGGTAACACTGACATGGAAAAGGATCTAGGAATTTTATTGAACAGCAAATTAAGCTGTAAAGACCAGTGTCAGGTAGCTGCTGCCAAGGCCAATAAGTTAATGGGTTGTATCAAAAGGGGCATAGATGCCCGTGATGATAACAAAGTCCTACCACTTTACAAATTACTAGTCAGACCACAAATGGAGTACTGTGTACAGTTCTGGGCTCCTGTGAACAAGGTAGACATAGCAGAGCTGGAGAGGGTACAGAGGAAGGCAACTAAAGTAAATACTGGAATGGGGGGACTACAGTACCCTGAAAGATTATCAATAGAGATGTCGCGAACATAAAATTTTCCGTTCGCGAACGGCGAACGTGAATTTCCGCAAATGTTCGCAAACGGGCGAACCGGGCGAACTGCCATTGACTTCAATAGGCAGACAAATTTTAAAACCCACAGGGACTCTTTCTGGCCACAAAAGTGATGGAAGGGTTGTTTCAAGGGGACTAACACCTGGACTGTGGCATGCCGGAGGGGGATCCATGGCAAAACTCCCATGGAAAATTACGTAGTTGACGCAGAGTTGGGTTTTAATCCATAAAGGGCATAAATCACCTAACATTCCTAAATTGTTTGGAATAACGTGCTTTAAAACATCAGGTATGATGTTGTATCGATCAGGTAGTGTAACGGTTATGCCCGCTTCACAGTGACACCCTGTTTAACGCACCGCAAACAACCGCAAACAGTCCATTTGCACAACCACAAACTCCACATTTGCACAAGGTTGGATACCAAGCTAGCCATGTCCCGTTTCTTGTCCTCACTGATGTCATTGAAGGTCTCTTCCTCCACCCAGCCACGTACAACACCAAGGGTCCCCGAAAGGTGACAACAAGCCCCCTGGGACGCCTGCTGTGTTTGGTCTTCCACCTCCTCAAAGCCACCTTCCTCCTCTGACTCCTCTTCTTCAGACTCCTCTCACTGAGTTGCCTCTCTCTGTGTTATTATAAGGTGTGTTAACTGTTAAGTAGTACTATTCCTATCAGTTCAATCCCTGTTAAGTCCCCTATCAAGGGGCGTGTATATGGAATTGATTGTACGAACCAGGAGATGGAAAAAGATGCTTGGTCGGTCTTCCTACTTCAAATTTGGGGCACTGCGCGTGCAATTGAATGTGCCACCCAATATGAGTGGTGTGTTAAGTAGTACTCTTCCTATCAGTTTAATCCCTGTTACATCCCCTATCAGGGGACGTGTATATGGAATCAATTTTCGGAACCGGGAGATGGAAAAAGATGCTTGGTCGGTCCTCCTACTTCAAATTTGGGGCACTGCGTGTGCAATCTAATGTGCCACCAGATATGAGTGGTGTTTTAAGTAGTACTATTCCTATCAGTTTAATCCCCGTTACGTCCCCTATCAGGGGACGTGTATGGAATAGATTTTAGACAACCGCAAAGAGTTGTCAATAGTTGACACACTCATGACATACATTTTATACCTCTATGCGTCAATCTTGGTGTAGTTATGACTGTGCTCGTGCACACGTTTGGGAGATTGCAGGCAATGGTTTTTTTTCAAAGCCTATGGTCGTGCTGAGGTAGTTCAGTGACAGTTAAGTGACCCAGAAAACAATTATTCTGCAGTGTTGACCCATTGTTGGCGTAGTAGGCTTTAATGATCACCTTAGATGATCACAAAGAAAATTTATGTTTTTTCGATACAAAATTATCCAGCCGATCGATTTTGGTCTGTTCACAATGAAGCAACGACCTTATCATCTGAGGTGTGCCAATATTGCCATTGCCAACACACTCATAGAGGTGGTCGCTTCATTGTGATACGCAAGCCCCTTCACCACAACAAGGTAACGATCACGAAAGGGAATTGACACATGTATGTGCCTTTTTTTTTTAAGCCACAGTGTAGCACCAGAGGCCAGAAAAATTAGGCATGTACACATGCCTGAAAAATTTTGTATTGTTGCAACCGCTGCTACAGAAAAATTGATGTTTCCCAGGCAGAAAGTGCCCTAAAACATTGCAGCTTGAACCCTAGTTGGTGGCGGATAAGTCACGCAAGTCATCCAGCATTCAGAGATAAAATACAGCAGCGTGTGGACCGTTTTTAGCCCAAGAAAGCTCATCTCATCAGGGCTTTTTTAGTCGAATGTATCGCCCACTGTCAGTCCCTTCGGGATCCATCCCTCATTCATCTTAATAAAGGTGAGGTAATCTAGACTTTTTTGACCTAGGCGACTTCTCTTCTCAGTGACAAAACCTCCTGCTGCACTGAAGGTCCTTTCTGACAGGACACTTGAAGCGGGGCAGGCCAGATGTTCTATCGCAAATTGGGATAGCTCAGGCCACAGGTCAAGCCTGCACACCCAGTAGTCAAGGGGTTCATTGCTCCTCAGAGTGTCGATATCTGCAGTTAAAGGGGTTGTCCAGGTTCAGAGCTGAACCTGGACATCCCTCCATTTTCACACCGGCAGCCCCCCTGACATGAGCATCGGAGCAGTTCATGCTCCGATGCTCTCCTTTGCCCTGCGCTAAATCGCGCAGGGCAAAGGCATTTTTCTGAGTTCCGGTGACGAACCGGGCTCACCATGGGGCTGACAGGCAGCCCGGCGACGTCACCGGCACTGATGGGCGGGATTTGGCTCTGCCCTAGCCAGTAAAACGGCTAGGGCAGAGCTAAAGCCCGCCCCTCAGAGCCGGTGACGTCACCGAACACACTGCTGGGCGGAAGTTACCGCCCGGCAGTGTGTTATTGAAAACACAAGAGCCTGTGCCCTGCGCGATCTAGCGCAGGGCACTGGAGCGCATCGGAGCATGAGATGCTCCGATGCCAGGCTCAGGAGGGCTGCCGGGGTGAAAATAAGGGTATGTCCGGGTTCAGTTCTGAACCCGGACAACCCCTTTAAGGCGAAGTAGTCTGCTACCTGTCGGTCGAGTCGTTCTCTGAGGGTGGACCCCGAAGGGCTGTGTGATGCGTAGGACTTAAAAAGCTCTGCATGTCCTCTATCAACAACACGTCTGTAAAGCGTCCTGTCCTGGTTGTGGGAGGAGGAGGATTACTTTCACCACTTCCCCTGTTAGATTCCCGTTGTGCTGTGACATCACCCTTATACGCTGTGTAAAGCGTACTTTTTAATTTATTTTGGAACTGCTGCATCCTTTCTGACTTCCAGTAATTTGGTAACATTTCAGGCACTTTCTGCTTATACAGGGGGTCTAGTAGCGTGGACACCCAGTACAGGTCGTTCTCCTTCAGCCTTTTTAAATGAGGGTCCCTCAACAGGCACGACAGCATGAAAGACCCCATTTGCACAAGGTTGGATGCCGAGCTACTCATGTCCCGTTCTTCGTCCTCAGTGATCTCACTGAAGGTATGTTCTTCCCTCCAGCCACGTACAACACCATGGGTACCAGACAGGTGACAACGAGCACCCTGGGATGCCTGTTGTGGTTGGTCTTCCTTCTCCTCCTCAAAGCCACATTCCTCCTCTGACTCCTCTTTCTCAGAAACCTCTTCCAGCATTGCCGCAGGTCCAGCAAGCAATGCTGATAAGGCTGTTTCTGGTGGTGATGATGACCACAACTCTTCCTCTTCACGCTCATCTACGGCCTGATCCAACACTCTTCGGAGGGCACGCTCCAGGAATAAAACAAATGGGATGATGTCGCTGATGGTGCCTTCGGTGCGACTGACTAGGTTTGTCACCTCCTCAAAAGGGCGCATGAGCCTACAGGCATTGCGCATGAGCATACAGTAACGTGGCAAAAAAATTCCCAGCTCCGCAGAGGCTGTCCTAGCACCCAGGTCATACAAATACTCGTTGATGGATTTTTCTTGTTGGAGCAGGTGGTTGAACACTAGGAGTGTTGAATTCCAACGTGTCAGGCTGTCGCAAATCAAGCGCCTCACTGGCATGTTGTTTCGGCGCTGAATGTCTGAAAAGTGCGCCATGGCCTTCCTGGCCTGCTTGAGGACGTCCTGTAAGCCTGGGTACTTATGCACAAAGCGTTGTATGATCAGATTACACACATGTGCCATGCACGGCACATGTGTCAACTTGCCCAAATTCAATGCCGCCAACAAAATGCTTCCGTTGTCACACACCACTTTGCCGATCTCCAGTTAGTGCAGAGTCATCCACTGATCCACCTGTGCATTTAGGGCAGACAGGAGTGCTGGTCCGGTGTGACTCTCTGCTTTCAGGCAAGTCAACCCCAAGACGGCGTGACACTGTCGTATCCAGGATGTGGAATAGCCCTTGGGGAGCTGGGGGGGTGCCGTTGATGTGGAGCAAGATTCAGCAGCAGAAGAGGACTCAGCAGAGGAGGTTATAGAAGAGGATGGAGTAGGAGGAGTAGAGGAGGTGGCAGCAGGCCTGCCTGCAAGTCGTTGCGGTGTCACCAACTCCTCTGCAGAGCCACGCATTCCATGCTTGGTAGCCGTGAGCATGTTTACCCAATGCACAGTGTAGGTAATATACCTGCCCTGAGCGTGCTTTGCAGACCAGGTATCAGTGGTCAGATGGACCCTTGCCCCAACACTGTGTGCGAGACATGCCTTGACTTCCTTCTTCCTTTTTCACAATCGAGTACAGGTTGGGGATTGCCTTTTGTGCAAAGAAATTTCATCCGGGTACCTTCCACTGCGGTGTCCCAATAGCTACAAATTTTTTTAAGATCTCAGACTCCACCAGCTTGTATGGTAAAAGCTGGCGGGCTAAGAGTTCAGACAAGCCAGCAGTCAGATGCTGGGCAAGGGGGTGACTTTGTGACATTGGCTTTTTACGCTCAAACATGTCCTTGACAGACACCTGGCTGGGCAGTTGAGCAGGAACTGCTCAAGGCGAGAGATGGAGTGGCGGATGGTTGAGAGGGGGCAAGGAGGACAGCAGTGGTTGACGTTGCTATAGATGCTAGACCAGGAGGAGGATGGCAGCTTTGAGTTTGTGTGCTGCTTGTACTCATGTGTTGATCCCATAGGCGTTTGTGATGTGCGATCATGTGCCTTCGCAAATCAGTTTTACCTAGGTGGGTGTTGGACTTCCCATGACTCAATTTCTTATGGCATCGCTGTTGTCAGAGGCAGACACACAAAAGAAATGCCACACTGCTGGGCTCTGCAATGAAGGCATTCTGGTGATGGCAACAGCATGCGTTGATTGGCGTGCTGTCTGGCCGAGCCCGGGTGCCGATGCATGCTGTCTGACTGTGCCACTAGCTGCTTGCGACGATCTCCCCCTGCTTCCAACTCGTCTCCTCCTCCTCACTGTCTCCCAATCAGAACTTTCCACCTGTTCTTCTTCTCTTCGAGCGGGCACCCACGTGACATCCACGGACACATCGTCATCATCAACCAATTCACTTGTATCTGACAACTCAACAAAGGAAGCAGCAGTGGGTACAACATCATCACACCGTACGTCCATGTGTGTAATGCTGCCTGACTGAGACATATCCCTGATCTACATCCTCTGGCAATAATGGTTGCGCATCACTCATTTCTTCCAACTGATGTGTAAATAACTCCGCTGACAGATCAAGTGAAGCGGCTGTGGTGCTAGTGTTGGTGGTGGTGGCAGGTGGGCGAGTGGTAATTTGAGAGGTGCACGAAGCTGAGCTGGAGGAGGATGGTGCGTTAAGGTTCCAAGCGGAAGCTGTAGAAAATTGAGTGTCCTTTTGTTAGCCAGTCAACTATGTCCTCAGAAAAAGGGAATCACAGCACCATGACCACGATGGCCCCTGTGGGGTGGCCTGCCTCTGCCTGTAATTTTTTTTAGATTAGTTAAGTTTTACTATGCGTGCAAGCTACTGTGACACCAGATATGAGTTGCGCTGAAGTGACACTATGGACTTGCAGCTGGGTCTAAAACACACAAACACGTGTGTGCAACTGACTGCTATTTATTCACAGTCAAAATAGTTGTTTTTCTTTAAATGGAATCGAATGTGACACCAGATATGAGTTGCTCTGAAATGACACTATGCGCTTGCAGGGCATAAAACACACGCGCGTGCCGGCAACTGACTGCTATTATATTACAGTCAAAAAAGTTTTAGTTTTTTGTAAATGCAAGCTACTGTGACACCAGATATGAGTGGTGGCACTGGGCAAGTGGGCATGATGTTCTAGCCCTAAAAAGGGCCTTTTGGGGTGCTGCCCTTACAGCAGAGATCAGATGAGTCTTTCAGGACTGTAGTGGACACTGAATACACTGGCCTAGCTATCGATTTCCCTATTAAATCAGCAGCAGCTACACCCTCCACTCACTAAGAATACAGCTTCCAAATGAATCTAAAATGATTCTAAAATGGATTCTGTCCAGGAGGTGGGAGGGTCTGGGAGGGAGGGTCTGCTGCTGATTGGCTAGAATGTGTCTGCTGACTGTGAGGTTCATTAGGAACCCAGCTCTAAGTTGAAATCGTAATGCGATTAATATAACCTGTATTAATCGCATTGCGATTACAACTTAGATCTGAGTTCCTAATGGTTGTATTGCTAGAATTGATGAATATTGCACTATATTCTCAATCTTATTTATTTTCTAGCAATACAACAACCATTAGGAACCCAGTTCCAAGTTGAATTCGCAATGCGATTAATATAACCTGTATTAATCGCATTGCGTTTACAACTTAGTCAAATTTGTGACACTGCAGCTTCTGAATGAATCTAAAATGGTTGCTGTCCAGGAGGTGGGAGGGTCTGCTGCTGATTGGCTGGAATGTGTCTGCTGACTGTGAGGTACAGGGTCAAAGTTTACACAATGATGATGAATAGGGGGTGGACCGAACATCGCATATGTTCGCCCACCGCTGCGAACGCGAACAAGCTATGTTCGCCGGGAACTATTCGCCGGCGAATAGTTTGGGACATCTCTAATTATCAACATTAGGGTTATTCACTTTAGAAAAAAGATGACTGAGGGTAGATCTAATTACTATGTATAAATATATCAGGGGTCAGTACAGAGATCTCTTCTATCATCTATTTATCCCCAGGACTGTGACAAGGGGACATAATCTGTGTCTGGAGATAAGGTTTCTACACAAACATAGAAGAGGATTCTCTACGGTAAGAGCAGTGAGACTATGGAACTCTCTGCCTGAGGAGGTGGTGATGGTGAGTTCACTAAAAGATTTCAAGAGGGGCCTGGATATATTTCTGGAGTGTAATAATATTACAGGCTATAGCTACTAGAGATGGGTCGTTGATCCAGGGAGTTATTCTGATTGCCTGATTGGGCAAAGTGGGCAAAATTGTCTTCTACCTCACAGTTTTTTTTTTTTTTGCCTTCCTCTGGATCAACTTGCAGGATAATAGGCCGAACTGGATGGACAAATGTCTTTTTTCGGCCTTACATACTATGTTACTATAATCATAGAGGTGGGGATTTTGCCCCAACACCATGAGTTCTCTGAAAAGTGAAGAGTCCACCACTTGGAAAGGGAGGGACTGCATCACCAGCAACTTGGACAGGATCACGTTCAGCTTCTGCGCCATTAGATGAGTGCATGCATACTGTTGTCTCTTGGCAATAGCTTTGGTGATCGCTTGCTAACGGAATGACTGACAAGGAGTAGGAGGGCGAGGAGCAGGAGCATCAGGATCAGCAGATGATGGGAAGGACAGACAGCTCCCTTCGGCTGAGGTGGTGGAGCCTTGACTGCCTGAAATCGGTTGCGTGCAACTGGGTGATGCAGCGGTTGCTGCGGCAGGCTGGACCACTATGTCAGAACCACGGTTCTCTCAGGCCACTTTATGGTGACGCTGCGTATTTTGACGCAGGGCCGTGGTGCCAACATTGACACCCTGGCCACGCTTCACCTTCTGCCTACAGATTCTACATATGGCCATGTTCACCTCCTCCGAGTAGGTGATTTTACCCCCAACACTACGCACTGACTAACTGCTACCACCGCTGCCTCCATGAAACCGTGCACAGCTACCTCCCTTGCACGTAGGCTCCTTTGAAATGGGTGGTCTACCCTAGGCACATTTGGCTCCCGACCTCCCACTGTTGCCACCCTGCTAACTCCCAGCCACGCAAGCTGCCACCCTCTTCTCCCAATGATAATGAAGCTCCTTTGTCACCTGGCTCCAAGTTGATCAGCTACATCATCATCATCGAGTACTGTCTGCACGTCACTGATGTCCTCCTCAACCGTCTCTGGGTCAGGAGCCTGACAGCTCGCAACACCAGCTCCCACGCCACTCTCCTCATCACTACTTGCCCGCCTAGTGGAGTAAGCGGCGGATGGCTCCTCCACATCTTGGCTTGCCAGTAACTGCTGACCGTATTCTAGTAGCTAGTCTTCACTGTATAGTGGAGCTGAGCCCACAGAATACAATACATCTGGCTGAGGAAACAGAAAAGGACAGAGGCAGGTTGAGGACAGGGGAGTAGAGTTGAACGGACACCTGGAAGTTCGGGTTCGGCAGATTCGGCCGAACTTTAAGAAAAAAGTTTGGGTTCGGGACCCGAACTTGGCCCTGAAACCGAACCCCATTGAAGTCAATGGGGACCCGAAATTTGGCCACTAAAATGGCTCTAAAATAGTCCTGGAAAGAGCTAGAGGGCTGCAAAAGGCAGCAAAATGTGCTTAAGAGCATGGCAAATGCTCTGCAAACAAATGTGGATAGGGAAATTAATAAAGGAGGCGGTGAATGGGTGGATGTGGCGGTGTAGGCTCACGTGGCGGTCTTGGTGGAAGCGGCGGCGAAGGAGGAATAGGTAGCCAACACAGATGTGTGTTATTTTGCATTTTACATAGGGGTATCCCCCAAAATATTGGGACATATATTTAAAAAAAAGGGAATAAGTGCACTTGAGTACAAGGAGGCTGTTGAGTACTTGGTTGAGGGTGTTAGATCTGTCTATTCTGCACAAGACAAGTCTTTTAATGAACGTGAGCTTGTCCACGTTGGCTGTGGACAGGTGGCTGCGTCTGTCTGTAATGGCGCCTCCTGCCGTGCTAAATACACATTCAGAGAGTACACTGGCTGCAGGGCAGACCAGCACCTCCAAGGCATACAGGGCAAGCTCTGGCCAAGTGAACAATTTGGAGACCCAGAAGTTGAATGGGGCAGAACCATCTGTCAGTTCGTGTAGTCGTGTGCACAGGTACTGTTTCACCATGTTGGTCAAATTCTGCCTCCTGCTAACACGCTCCATATCAGCAGTTGGAGCCATTTTTTGCAGCGAGGTGACAAAGCTTTTCTACATGTCGGCCATGCTAACCCTGCCTTCTGAGGTGCTGGCGCTGACACAGCTGCGTTGGCAACCTCTTCCTCCGCCCCTGCCTTCGCCTTGTGCTTCCACTTGTCCCCCAGCGTCAGTCGGGAATGCTCTCAGGAGCGCCTCTACCAGCGTGTGCCTGTAGTCGCGCATCTTCCTATCACGCTCCAGTGGGGGAATTAAGGATGGCACATTGTCTTTGTAACGTGGATCCAGCGGGGTGGCCACCCAGTAGTCAGCACACATTAAAATGTGGACAACTCTGCAGTCGTTGCGTAGGCACTGCAGCATGTAGTCGCTTATGTGTGCCAGGCTGCAAGAGGTAAGGACAAGCAGGATGAGAATGCCAAAAGCGCGCACAGATGGCCCGAACTTTATGCAGCAACTCAGACATCTCGGGGTAGTTGTGAATTATTTCTGCACCACCAAATTTAGCATGTGCGCCAGGCAAGGGATGTGCTTCAAATCGGCTAGTTCCAGAGCTGAAACGAGATTTCGCCCATTATCGCACACCACCAGGCTGGGCTTGAGGCTCACTGGCAGCACCCACTCGTCAATCTGTTGCTCTGGGAAGCACCCGACGGCATAAGGAGGGTGATAAGAGACTGGGGGTACTTCCTAATTCCCTCTGCCCTGAGTTAATAAGGGGTCATGGCCCTGTTTAGGGTGTAAGAGCAGTAGGGGAGGAGAAGGGTTGTAAGGAGTTAATTGTGATGCCTTCCCATGATTTATTAGAGTAGGGGGCGATGCTGGGGGGCTATATATTCTTGGAATTGCACTTGTCACTTCCTTTTGACGATGGATGCGTTGGTTCCCACCCGCCCTCCATGTGCGATTGCGGTGGTTTGACGGACTGAATCCGTATTGTTCCTCATGTGAGGTATTCTTTTGTGTAAAAAAAAAATAAGAATTGGAAAGAGAAATATTAATGAAGTTATATACGATATAAGAACAAGTCACAGCTGGCTGTATATAATTCAGTATGGAATTTGCTTAGGGCACAAGGCAGACTTGCCCGCTGGGAGGCCAGCGGCTGGCATACTGCGCCATTTACAGTTATGGTGTTATTGTTAAATAAATAAAGCTGTGGCCGATCATCACCCAGCATTAAAAGGAAAATTGTGTCAATCTTTTATTTAAGGTAATGGGTTGTGAAAAGGCCTGACCGGGTGGCCCATCCCTTAAGGGGTTAATCCCTATCTACCAACAGTCTATACCCCGCCACAACTCCTGCGCAGTGTGGGACCTGTCCCCCAAACACATCAGTTTCAGAACGGCCTGCTGACATCTACCCCTTGCTGTGCTGAAGTTGGTGGTGAAGGTCTGTCACTGACCGGATAAGGAGGTGGTAGAAGAGGAGGAGGAAGCCGAGTAGGAGTGGGGGGCAACGAGGTAAAGAACGATGCCCTGCGATCCTTGACGGCGGAAGGACGTGTGCCAAACAGCTCTCCGCCTGGGGTCCATTTACCCAGTGTGCAGTTAGGGAGATATAGCGTCCCTGGCCGTGCTTACTGGTCCACGTATCTGTGGTTAGGTGGACCTTGCCACAGATGGCATTGCGCAGTGCACACTTGATTTTATCCGATACTTGGTTGTGCAGGGAAGGCACGGCTCTCCTGGAGAAGTAGTGGCGGCTGGGAACGGCATACTGTGGGAAGGCAAGCGACATGAGCTGTTTGAAGCTGTCCGTCTCTACCAGCCTGAATGACAGCATTTCAAAGGCCAGTAGTTTAGAAATGCTGGCATTCAGGGCCAGAGATCGAGGGTGGCAAGGTGGGAATTTATGCTTTCCCTCCAAGGTTTGGGAGAGCTGAACGCTTCCGTGTGACATGATGGAGATGCTTGGTAACGGAAGTGGTGGTGTTGGTGGCACATCCTCTGTTTGCTGGGTGGCAGGTGACAACGTTCCTCCAGAGGAGGAGGAAAAGGCCAAGGCAGCAGCAGAAGAGGGAGCAGGAGGGGCCTGAGCCCTTTCTTGGTTTTGAAGGTGCTTACTCTACTGCAGCCCGTGTCTCGCATGAAGATGCCTGGTCATGCAGGTTGTGCTAAGGTTCAGAACGTTAATGCCTCGCTTCAGGCTCTGATGGCACAGCGTGCAAACCACTCGGGTCTTGTCGTAAGCTCATTGTGTGAAGAAGAGCCATGCCAGGGAACTCGTTGAAGCTGCCTTTGGTGTGCTCAGTCCCTGGTGGCGGTGGCCAGTAGCAGGCAAACTGTCTTTGCCATGGCTTCTCTGCTTTTGCACCCTGCTCCCTATTTTGCTACGCTGTTGGCTCGGTCTCACCACTGCCTCTTCCTCCGAATTCTGAAAGTCAGTGGCACAACCTTCATTCCATGTGGGATCTAGGACCTCATCGTCCCCTGTATCGTCTTCCACCCAGTCTTCCTCCCTGACCTCCTTTTCGGTCTGCACACTGCAGAAAGACGCAGCAGTTGGCAACTGTGTTTCGTCATCATCAGAGACGTGCTGAGGTCCTCATCAGGAAACATAAGTGGTTGTGCGTCATTGCATTCTATGTCTTCCACCACTGGAGAATCGCTAGGTGGATGCCCTTGGGAAACCCTGCCAGCAGAGTCTTCAAACAGCATAAGAGACTGCTGCATGACTTGAGGCTCAGACAGGTTTCCTGATATGCGCGAGAGTGATGTGACAGACTGATGGGCATGGGTTTCAGGCTCCACCTGTGCGCTTTCTGCAGAAGACTGGGTGGGAGATAATGTGAAGTTTCTGCTGGATCCACTGTCGGCCACCCAATCGACTATCGCCTGTACTTGCTCAGGCCTTACCATCCTTAGAACAGCATTAGGCCCGACCAAATATCTCTGGAGATTCTGGCGCCTACTGGTACCCGAAGTAGTTGGTTCACTAGGACGTGTAGCTGGGCCCGAACAGCCACGTCCTCTCCCTGCAGCAGTGGCTTCACCAACACCACCACCACGACCATGACCTGTCACGACTGTGACTGATCCAGACAGGTCTGGGAGGAGAAGGTCGCAGCGACTTGCTACTCGCGATAGCTTGTGAGTTTGCTCTGTGGTTCAGGGTATGTCATCAGGGTTTTGCCTTGTGAACCTTTTTGTCCTGACTGGGAGTTTGTAGGCATCCTTCTCAGGTGAGTCCTGTCTGCCACTCCCAGCTACTATATTAGTTTCAGTTTCACTTGCAGTCATTGCCAGATATAGTCCTTACTTCCACTGCTATTCTGACCTTTGAAGGAGATCGTTTGATGGTATTGCTGTGGAGCTCTCGTCTGGTGTGGACTGTCGTTATTGGGATCACCTTCTCTGCTCGTGACTGGATAAGTCTATCTATGTTTGATTGTTTGTTTGTTTGTTGCTGTCTTCCCCTGTTGTTCTCCTAGACATGAGTGATGGTGACTAGTGCTCCCATCTGCCTTTCCCCAGTCTAGTCTTGTTAGGGTGACTGAGGGTTTAGGCATCCTGCTCGCCGCACGGGTTCACACCCCATCTAGGGTATCAGGGCAGACAGGTGCCAGCTTAGGGTTAGTCAGGGGTGACCGTTCTATTTCCCATCCGTAGATAAGGGTCCCCCTTCCCCTCCGTCTGGTGCGACACGACTGCTGCTGGGATAGCGGTTGTGACAGTATATCTGGCCATTTAAAAAAAAAAAAAAAAGTGACTTTTTTTTTTTTTTTTTTTTTTTTTGCTTGCTGTTTTGCTTTGTATTTTTCTGTTCCACTATGGATCCGGTTACGGTTTTGGCAAAAGAATTACAGGGGTTATCCCTGGAAGTGGCAGGATTAAAAGCAACAGTGCAGCAGCAGCAGCAATCCTTGGGTTCCACTGTTGCTACGGGAAACAAAGGTACTCCTGAGCCAAAAGTGGTTTTACCTGATAGGTTCTCAGGAGGAAGAGACCAATTTGTAACCTTCAGAGAAGCTTGTAAATTGTTCTTCAGGTTACGCCCTAGGTCCTCCGGCGGTGAGGAACAACGGGTGGGCATTGTAATTTCGCTCCTGCAAGGAGATCCGCAGGCTTGGGCTTTCTCCCTACCATCAGACTCTCCGGCCTTACGATCAGTGGAGGAGTTTTTTAAAGCCCTGGGTCTCGTATATGATGACCCGGACAGGGTCTCACTGGCTGAGTCTAAGCTACGTAGACTTCGGCAAGAGAACCGGTCTGCTGAACTATATTGTTCCGAATTCCGTAGGTGGGCTACTGATACATTATGGAACGACTCGGCCCTTAGGAGTCAGTTCTGCCAGGGGTTGTCTGAAAAATTAAAAGACGCGCTGGCGGTATACGAGGTCCCTGGGTCTCTTGAGGCTGCTATGTCTCTGTCCTTAAGAATCGACAGACGACTCAGGGAGAGACTATTAAATTCTACTGAGGCCTCTATAGGGCAGGGATCGGTTTGTTATGATCCAGTCGAACCAATGCAAATTGGGGGCGCCACTAGACGGGTGAATCCTTCTAAGGTCCGCCGTAGGTCAGAGGTTTGTTTTCGTTGTGGGGGGAGGGGTCATTTTGTAAAGGTGTGTCCCTCAGAACCCAAGAGACCACAAAACAAGGGAGCCGCCGGAAAACTAGAGTCCCCAGATTGTGCGGAGGATAACAGTCTGGGCGTATTTGTTTCCTCCATACGCATGTCTCAGTTTTTGTTGTCCGCTACCGTTGAGGCGGGCAATAAGACTGAGATCTGTTCCGTCTTTTTGGACAGTGGGGCAGGGGTCAACTTGGTGGATTCACGGTTTGCTCAGGCTCTGGGTTTTACTCCGGAACCGGTACGCAGAACTATTCCTGTTTTTGCCATCGACTCCTCCCCTCTTACTCAGAGAGAGTTAACTCAGATCATCCATAATATCCATCTGCAGGTAGGGGACCTCCATAAAGAACATATCTCTTGTTATGTCCTGGACGGTCTTCCGGCTCCTATGGTATTGGGGCTTCCCTGGCTGGTGACCCACAATCCAGTGGTGGATTGGCAGGCTGGGGAGATTGTGGAGTGGAGTGAACATTGTAAGGACAACTGCTTGAGTAGTAGGTTCGCTACACTCTCTGTAACATCTCTACCTGCCTTTCTGTCAGATTTTATGGATGTGTTTTCTGAGAAGGGTTGTCAGGGGTTACCACCTCATCGTCCATATGATTGCCCGATTAATCTTGTACCTGGGGCAAAACTACCTAAAACCCGGTTATACAATCTTTCCGGCCCGGAGAGGAAGGCTATGAAAGATTATATTTCGGAGAGTTTGGCTAAGGGACACATCAGACCCTCTTCTTCACCCGTGGCTGCAGGTTTCTTTTTTGTTAAAAAGAAAGATGGGGGCCTGCGTCCTTGCCTGGATTTCCGGGAAATAAACCGGATAACTATCTGAGATCCCTATCCTCTTCCTCTCATTCCCGACCTCTTTAATCAGGTTGCTGGTGCTAAATGGTTCTCTAAAATGGATCTCAGAGAAGCCTATAACCTGGTTCGCATCAAAGAGGGGGATGAGTGGAAGACGGCTTTTAATACTCCAGAAGGGCATTATGAAAATCTGGTCATGCCATTTGGTCTTACTAATGCGCCTGCGGTGTTCCAACATTTTGTCAACGATATTTTTAGTCACCTTATCGGGAGATTTGTTGTGATATATCTTGATGACATCCTGGTCTATTCTCCAGATCTGGATACACATAAGATCCATGTGAGACAAGTGCTGCAGATATTAAGGGCCAACAAATTGTTTGCTAAATTAGAGAAATGTGTGTTCGCCGTAAAAGAACTGCAATTTCTGGGGTATGTGTTGTCAGATTCAGGTTTCCGCATGGATCCAGAGAAAGTCCGGGCGATTATGGACTGGGATCTGCCTGAGAACCTGAAGGCATTGCAACGTTTCCTGGGGTTTGCCAATTTTTATAGAAAGTTTATAAAGAACTATTCCTTGGTGGTCAAACCACTGACTGACATGACCCGAAAGGGATCCGATTTTTCCAAACAGACCTCACTACTCAACTTATACAATGTCCCACCCTTTACAATACACATAGACATTTAACATCCCAAAATGGCATGAATTAGACCAGGGGTTAAAGGTTAGTTAAAGTCTCTTGGGCCTGGCTGTACTCATGGCTTTTCTGTCCAAAACTGGTTCTACATCGTCTTTTGTCCTGGAGACAATTGAGAAGTGATCTACTTACCTCCCAAGGACCGAGGCAAGACTCCATTAGCCACATGATAGCAAAAGACAGCAAAATACATAACCAACATAACTATGCAGCCATTGCACAAAACCGGTGCATTAAACATGGGACCGTAATCACATGGTAAGAGGCTGGCAAGTAGTCCTCTCCAAGCACTCGTGGCAACCTCAAATGAGGGGAGTTTGTCACATATCTTCTCTTTGGGGTTAAGACTAAACAGGTATCTGACCTCCTGTCGGTCAGTACCTAGATTAGTCGGGAAGCCCACCCAAAAAGAAACATTAGCAGAGTTGCCCATCAACGGTAAATAGTTAACAGGGTAGCTCACCCACCAGGGACAGTACTGGTCTGTGGGTCCCAGGTTGTGGTGAAACAGTTCCGCATCCTCAGTCTCCTTGGTGCAGCTAGGCAAACCGCTGGGGCTACTTGGGGAACAGCGGCTAGCGGCGTTCTGCACTGATTCCAGCACTTCTGCTGGGGCAAGGGGGGTGCAAGCCAGTCCTGTAACAAGGGGGTCGGTGGAGCAGAGGCTAGCGGCGCTCTGCCCGGATGCCAGCTCTTCTGCTGGGAAGGGATCAGTGGGTATCGCAGGCCACCCCAGAACTCGGTTGAGAAGTAGCTGGGAAGGGGAGGGCTCGCTTACCTCCTCCTCCTGGTATCCCTGCGGAGATGGCTGGGGATCTGGACCGACCATCCAGCATCCCTGTAGGACTGGCACAGAGCTCGCGGTCTCATCTGCGCCCGTGTAGTGGGGTTTTTATTCCCCTTTTCCCGGTATCTCCGGCTGCTGTTGGAAGGTGAGGCCGGCTGCCTCTCCTCCCCAGGACTCTGGTTGCTGTAGGGCAGAGGGACCCAGCATCTCCTCCCCCTGGAACTCAGGTTGCCGCTGGGGAGAGACACCGGTTGTCTCCTCTCCCTGTGATATGCACTGCCGCTGGAGATCTGGGCAGGCAGCCCAGCATCCCTGTAGGGCCGGTAGAGAGACCTCGGTCCCATCTACACCTGCCATCTGTGGTTTCTCCAAGGACAAGTCTATGAGGTTACTCACCTCTGAGGTTGTTAGGGCAAAAGAGGGTATAATTTCCAGGCAATCCTCTGGGCTGAGGGATGGTGGTTGAGCTAGGTTGAGCAGTTGACGGTAGCTCTGCTCCAGCTCCCACTCCATGGTGACTAGATGAATCAGGTCTGGCCCAAGGTCGTCCGCTCGGGGAAGGTTCAGCTTGGTTTCTCTGATGTCGTGGATGTCCCAGAACCTGTGGCACATCCAAAGTCATCGCCCTCATCAAAGGCTTCCCACAGTAAGCCCGGACCATTATAGTCCTCACCCTCCGGCAGATAGTGGTTAGTCATCCATGGTTTGCGCTGGGTGGCATACCACTTTAGTGCCCGGTACACTTTGTCCAGCCACAACTCCCTCCAAATCAGGGTCCACAGTTCCGTCACTCATTCAGCCAAGGGTTGCTTTCATAGGAAGGGTGACCGCAGGGCCACTAGTACCTGGAACCTCTGTTCCTCACAGGGAAGGCTCTCTCTCCGCCGCCGCTGAACCTCCTCTAAGGCGTCATACCACAGCCCCTTTCGAGTGGCGTCTCTCAAGTCCATTATGCCCTCCTCTGATACAGGCCCATCCTGTTTGGCCAAGTACTGCTGCAACCTCCAGCGAAACTCCTCTTCCATGTTGCTGTGGCTAGGAACGCTGCCCGGTAGCTAGCTCTGTCCCTTGAGCTCCTTCAAAGCCAGGGTCACTGCACAAGTGCCAGCGTTGCCCTCCATGCACCATACACTAGTGCCTTCCTTGAATCCTCTGTGCAGGTAAAAAGAAGGGAAAATCCCGCTGCTTGCCACCAGTTGTGACGGTATCATCCGTGTCACCGTCTAGTCTTCCCTTCTTCCCATGAAATAGCACAGCCAAATAATCCACCGAGCAATAATTCGCTAGTATCGCTGAATAATTCCACATATGAGCCCAAGCTTAATACTGGAACAAGACTTTACTGGAAGCAACACAGTTATTCAGAACTGCACTTTTTTATGCCCTGCTCCCATGCAAGCGAGACACCCACAACAAATATACATTAACCAATAACACAAAGGTTACAACCCACATAGAATCCTCCCCTCTGCCTGTGATATAATCATGCTACATAATGGTTAACATAATCATCACAGGCAGGAAAATGCACAATGTCCTCTGTCCTGGAGACAACCGAGTTGTAATTCAATTATCTCTCAGGACAGAGGGCAATCGCCAATACACACAGAGAGACAATGGAACAGACCTCACTACTCAACTTATGCAATGTCCCACCCTTTAAAATACACATAGACATTTAACCTCCCAAAATAGCACGAATTAGACCAGGGGTTAAAAGTTAGTAAAAGTCTCTTGGGCCTGGCTGTACTCATGGCTTTTCTGTCCAAAACCGGTTCTACACCGTCTTTTGTCCTGCAGATAATTGAGAAGTGATCCACTTATCTCCCAAGGACAGAGGCAAGACTTCATTAGCCACATGGTAGCAAAAGACAGCAAAATACATGAACCAACATAACTATGCAGCCATTGCACAAAAAGAGGTGCATTCAACATGGGACCGTAATCACATGGTAAGAGGCTGGCAAGTAGTCCTCTCCAAGCACTCAAGGCAACCTCAAACTCAGCAAAATAGATTTAGTTCAGCTATTCTAAATGGGTTCGGTCACACAGAGATAGTGTCACAGTGGTGTATATGGGCTGGTTAATATGACAGATTCTCTGCAAAATAGCTTTAGTTCAGCTACTTCTAAATGGGTTCGGTCACACACAGATAGTGGTTAAACACAGATAGTGGTCACACACAGATAGTGTCACAGCGGCGTATATGGGCTGGTTAAAATGACAGACTCCCAGCAAAATAGCTTTACTTCAGCTACTTCAAAATTGGTTCTGTTACACACAGATTGGGTCAGAGCAGTATGGCCTGAAGACAAGCGTCAGATCATACAATGCTGTGCTGGTGCACTGCAATTGCGGTAAAATGGCCGCCGATGACCACTGAAAAAAGTGTCTGAAAAAAACGCTAAGTGCAGGCACAAAACCTGTGTGCTCCGCACCCACAAAAGATCGATGATTCTCAGCTGTAGATGTGCAGAATTTCAGCACTTTGTTGTATTTCTCCCTGCCTAATCTCTCCCTCACAGCAGCAGCAACCTATCCCTAAACTAGTGAAAAACAGAGTGACGTGCAGCGCTACGTGACTCCAACTTTTAAGGAGGCTGGGTCACATGGTGTACTTTGCCAATCACAGCGATGTCAATAGTAGGCATTGCTGTGATGGTCACTTGGGGCAAGTAGTATGACGCTTGTTGTCTTTTGTCTGAAGTGAATAACCCTAATTTTGATCATCTTTCAGGGTACTGTAGTTGCCCCATTCCAGTTACTACTTTAGTTGCCCTCCTCTGGACCCTCTCCAGCTCTTCAATGTCTGACTTGTTCACAGGAGCCCAGAACTGTACACAGTACTCCATGTATTTCAATACAGAAATATAAATATATACACACTTCACCGGTGCAGTTATTTGTGGCAAAAGCGTTTAGTGGCCTATTAAAGTACAGAAAGAAAAATACAGTGGGATGCGAAAGTTTGGGCAACCTTGTTAATCGTCATGATTTTCCTGTATATATTGTTGGTTGTTATGATAAAAAATGTCAGTTAAATATATCGTATAGTAGACACACACAGTGATATTTGAGAAGTGAAATGAAGTTTATTGGATTTACAGAAAGTGTGCTATAATTGTTTAAACAAATTTAGGCAGGTGCATAAATTTGGGCACCACAAAAAAGAAATTAAATCAGTATTTAGTAGATCCTCCTTTTGCAGAAATTACAGCCTCTAAAAGCTTCCTGTAGGTTCCAATGAGAGTCTGAATTCTGGTTGAAGGTATTTTGGACCATTCCTCTTTACAAAACATCTTTAGTTCATTCAGGCTTGATGGCTTCCGAGCATGGATAGCTCTCTTTAAGTCACACCACAGATTTTAAATTATATTCAGGTCTGGGGACTGAGATGGCCATTCCAGAACGTTGTACTTGTTCCTCTGCATAAATGCCTTAGTGGATTTTGAGAAGTGTTTGGGGTTGTTGTCTTGTTGAAAGATCCAGCCCCGGCGCAGCTTCAGCTTTGTCACTGATTCGTGGATATTGGTCTCCAAAATTTGCTGATACTGAGTGGAATCCATGCGTCCCTCAACTTTGACAAGATTCCCAGTCCCTGCACTGGCCACACAGCCCCACAGCATGATGGAACCACCACCATATTTTACTGTAGGTATTTTACTGTAGGTAGCAGATGTTTTTCTTGGAATGCTGTGTTCTTTTTCCTCCATGCATAACGCCCCTTGTTATGGCCAAATGTCTCAATTTTAGTTTCATCAGTCCACAGCACCTTATTTCAAAATTAAACTGGATTGTCCAAATGTGCTTTAGCCCACCTCAAGCGGCACTTTTTGGGCTGTGGGCGGAGAAAATGCTTCCTCTGCATCACTCTCACATACAGCATCTCCTTGTGTAAAGTGCGCCGAATGGTTGAACGATGCACAGTGACTCCATCTGCAGCAAGATGATGTTGTAGGTCTTTGGTGCTGGTCTGTGGGTTGACTCTGACTGTTCTCACCATTCGTCGTTCTGTCTATCCAAGATTTTTCTTAGTCTGCTACTTCGAGCCTTAACTTGAACTGAGCCTGTGGTCTTCCATTTCCTCAATATGTTCCTAACTCTGGAAACAGACTCTGAAAAAAAATCTCTGAGACAGCTTTCTGTATCCTTCACCTAAACCATGATGGTGAACAATCTTTGTCTTCAGGTCATTTGAGAGTTGTTTTGAGACCCCCATGTTGCTACTCTTCAGAGAAAATTAAAAGAGGAGGTAAACTTACAATTGACCCCCTTAAATACTCTTTCTCATAATTGGACTTACCTGTGTATGTAGGTCAGTGGTCACTGAGCTTACCAAGCCAATTTCAGTTCCAATAATTAGTTCTAAAGGTTTTGGAATCAATAAAATGACAACAGTGCCCAAATGTATGCACCTGCCTAATTTTGTTTAAACAATTATAGCACACTTTCTGTAAATCCAATAAACTTCATTTCACTTCTGAAATAGCACTGTTTGTGTCTCCAATATGATATATTTAACTGACATTTTTTATCGTAACAACCAATGATTTATACAGAAAAATCATGACGATTAGCAAGGTTGCCCAAACTTTAGCATCCCACTGTATATACGCACTTCACTGATACAGTTATTTGTGGTAAAAGCATTTAGTGGCCTATTTCAGTACAGAAAGAAAAATATATACGCACTTCATTGGTGCAGTTATTTGTGTTGAAAGCGTTTAGTGGCCTATTTCAGTACAGAAAGAAAAATATATACGCACATCACTGATGCAGTTATTTGTGGCAAAAGCATTTAGTGGCCTATTTCAGTATTAATAGAAAAATATATGCACAGTTCACTGTTGCAGTGAAAGCGTTTAGTGGCCTATTTCAGTACAGAAAGAAAAATATATGCGCACTTCACTGGTGCAGTTATTTGTGGTAAGTGTTTAGTGGCCTATTTCAGTACAGAAAGAAAAATATATACAAAAAAGCTCTGCATCAGAGGAGCATCAACAACACATCTGTAAAGAGTCCTATCCTTGCCGGCGTGGTCGTGGTAGAAGATGGATTACTTTCACCTCTTCCCCTGTTAGATTCCCATTGTGCTGTGATATCACCCTTCTACGCTGTGAAAAGCATACTTTTTAACTTGTTTTGGAACTGCTGCATCCTTTCCGACTTCCGGTAATTCTGTAACATTTCAGCCACTTTCTGCTTATACCGGGGGTCTAGTAGCGTGGCCACCCAGTACAGGTAGTTCTCTTTCAGCCTTTTTATACGAGAGTCCCTCAACAGGCATGACAGCATGAAAGACCCCATTTGCACAAGGTTGGATGCCGAGCTACTCATGTCCCGTTCCTTGTCATCACTGATCTCATTAAAGGTCTGTTCTTCCCCCCAGCCACGTACAACACCATGGGTACCAGATAGGTGACAACGAGCACCCTGGGATGCCTGCTGTGGTTGGTCTTCCTCCTCCTCCTCCTCCTCCTCCTCCTCCTCCTCCTCAAAGCCACATTCCTCCTCTGACTCCTCTTCCTCAGACTCCTCTTCTAGCATTGCCGCAAGTCCGGCGAGCAATGCTGATAAGGCTGTTTCTGGCAGTGATGGTGACCACAACTCTTCCTCTTCCTCTTGACGCTCATCTACGGCCTGATCCAACACTCTTCGCAGGGCACGCTCCAGGAAGAAAACAAATGGGATGATGTCGCTGATGGTGCCTTTGGTGCGACTGACTAGGTTTGTCACCTCCTCAAAAGGACGCATGAGCCTACAGGCATTGCGCATGAGCGTCCAGTAACGTGGCAAAAAAATACCCAGCTCAGCAGAGACTGTCCTAGCACCCCGTTCAAAAAAATACTCGTTGACGGCTTTTTCTTGTTGGACCAGGCGGTTGAACATTATGAGTGTTGAATTCCAAAGTGTCGGGCTGTCTCAAATCAAGCGCCTCACTGGCATGTTGTTTTGCCGCTGAATATCTGATCAGTGTGCCATGGCCGTGTAGGAACGCCTGAAATGGCCACACACCTTCCTGGCCTGCTTGAGGACGTCCTGTAAGCCTGGGTACTTATGCACCAAGCGTTGTACGATCAAATTACACACATATGCCATGCACGGCACGTGTCAACTTGCCCAAATTCAATGCCGCCAACAAATTGCTTCCATTGTTACACACCACTTTGCCGATCTCCAGTTGGTGCGGAATCAGCCACTGATCCACCTGTGCGTTCAGGGCGGAGAAGGGTGCTGGTCCAGTGTGACTCTCTACTTTCATGCAAGGTAACCCCAAGACGGCGTGACACTGTCGTATCCGGGATGTGGAATAGCCCCTGGGGAGCTGGGGGGGTGCAGTTGATGTGGAGCAAGACGAGGTCTCAGCCAAAGAGGTTAGCGAAGAGGATGGAGTAGGAGGAGTAGAAGAGGTGGCAGCAGGCCTGCCTGCAAGTCATGGCAGTGTCACTGACTCCTCTGCAGAGCCACGCATTCCATGCTTGGCAGCCGTCAGCAGGTTTACCCAATGCGCAGTGTACGTCATATACCTGCCCTGACCGTGCTTTGCAGACCAGGTATCAGTGGTCAGATGGACCCTTGCCCCAACACTGTGTGCCAGACATGCCATTACTTTTCTTTTCCCCAATAGAGTACAGGTTGGGGATTTCCTTTTGTGAAAATACATTTCGGCCTGGTACCCTCTATTGCGGTGTCCCAATAGCTACAAATTTTTGGAATGCCTCAGACTCCACCAGCTTGTATGATAAAAGCTGGCGAGCTAAGAGTTCCGACAAGCCAGCTGTCAGACAGCGGGCAAGGGGGTGACTCTGTGACATTGGCTTCTTACGCTCAAACATTTCCTTGACAGAAACCTGACTGTGGGCAGATGAGCAGGAACTGCTGAAGGTGAGAGGCGGAGTGGCGGATGGTTGAGAGGGGGAAAGGAGGACAGCAGTGGTTGACGTGGCTGAAGATGCTGGACCAGGAGGAGGATGGTTGCTTTGAGTTTGTGTGCTGCTTGTACTCATCATGTGTTGATCCCATAGGCATTTGTGATGTGAGATCATGTGCCTTTGCAAAGCAGTTGTACCTAGGCGGGTGTTGGACTTCCCACGACTCAGTTTCTTTTGGCACAGGTTGCAAATGGCATCACTGTTATCAGAGGCAAGTACACAAAAAAAATGCCACACTGCTGAGCTTTGCAATGACGGCATTCTGGTGGTAATAGCATGCATTGATTGGCGTGCAGTCTGGCTGACCCCGGGTGCCGATATATGCTGTCTGACTGTGCCACTAGCTCCTTGCGACGACCTCCCCCAGCTTCCAACTCATCTCCTCCTCCTCTCTGTCTCCCCATCTGAACTTTCCCCCTGTTCTTCTTCTCTTCGAGCGGGCACCCACGTGACATCCACGGACACATTGTCATCATCAACCGCTTCACTTGTATCTGACAACTCAGCAAAGGAAGCAGCAGTGGGTACAATTTCATCATCATCACACCGTACGTTTATGTGTGTAACGCTGCCTGACTGAGACATATCCCTGTTATCTACATCCTCTGGCAAAAATGGTTGTGCATCACTCATTTCTTCCAACTGATGTGTAAATATCTCCTCTGACAGATCAAGTGAAGCAGCTGTGGTGCTAGTGTTGGCAGGCGGGCGTGTGGTAACTTGAGAGGTGCCCGAAGCTGAGCTGGACAAGGATGGTGCGTCAAAGTTCCAAGCGGAAGCTGTAGAAGATTGGGTGTCCTGTAATAGCCAGTCAACTATGTCCTCAGAACTTTTCGACTTCAGGGTACGTGGCCTCTAAACACTGGAAATTATTATAGGGCCAAAGGAAATCACAGCACCACGACCACGACGGCCCTTACGGGGTGGCCTGCCTCTGCCTGTCATTTTTTTTCTGATTAGTTGTACTATGCATGCAAGCAACTGTGACACTAGATATGAGTGGTGGCACTGGGAACTGGCAGTACTGGGCACAGTACATGCTGTAGGCCTGACACACACGCTTGCAGGCAACTGCAATTATATTACATTGAAAAAATTGTTTTTCTTTTTTTAAAATGCAAGCTACTATGACACCAGATATGAGTAGTGCAACTGGGCACTGGCAGTAGTGGGCACAGTACACGCTGTAGGCCTGACACACACGCTTGCAGGCAACTGGAATTATATTGCATTGAAAAATTGTTTTTCTTTTTTTAAATGCAAGCTACTGTGACACCAATTATGAGTGGTGCAACTGGGCACTGGCAGTAGTGGGCACAGTACACGCTGTAGGCTTGACACACACGCTTGCAGGCAACTGCAATTATATTACAGTGAAATTATATATATATATTTTAAATGAAGCTACTGTGACACCAGATATGAGTGGTGGCACTGGGCACTGGCAGTAGTGGGCACAGTACATGCTGTAGGCCTGACACACACGCTTGCAGGCAACTACAATTATATGACAGTGAAAAAAAATTATCAAAAAAAAAAATGCAAGCTACTGTGACACCAGATATGAGTGGTGCAACTGGGCACTGGCAGTAGTGGGCACAGTACACGTTGTAGGCCTGACACACAGGCAACTGCAATTATAATACAGTGAAAATGTTTTATTTTATTTTTTAAATGCAAGCTACTGTGACACCAGATATGAGTGGTGGCACTGGGCACTGGCAGTTGTGTTCACAGTACACGTTGTAGGCCTGAGACACACGCTTGCAGGAAACTGCAATTATATTACACTGCAAATTATTTTTATCTTTTTTTAAATGCAAGCTACTGTGACACCACATATGAGTGGTGCAACTGGGCACTGGCAGTAGTGGGCACAGTACATGATGCAGTTGCCTGACACACACGCTTGCAGACAACTGCAATTATATTACAGTGAAATTATATATATATTTTTTTTTTATGCAAGCTACTGTGACACCAGATATGAGTGGTGCAACTGGGCACTGGCAGTAGTGGGCACAGTACATGCTGTAGGCCTGACACACATGCTTGCAGGCAACTGCAATTATATTACAGTGAAATTATATATATAAGTGGTGCAACTGGGCACTGGCAGTAGTGGGCACAGTACAAGTTGTAGGCCTGACACACAGGCAATTGCAATTATAATACAGTGAAAACATTTTAGTTTTTTTTTATGCAAGCTACTGTGACACCAGATATGAGTAGTGCAACTGGGCAGCCACAATGAAGGTCATTGTTAAAAAAAGCAGGCACTGTAGAGGTCACTGTTAAAGAGGCAAATACTGTTGAGGTCACTGTTAAAGGTGAGGTCACTATTAAAGGGATGGGCTATGTGGAGATCACGGTTAAAGGGGCGGGCACTATAGAGGTCTCTGTTAAAGGTGCAGACAGTGTGGAGGTTACTGTTAAATGGGCGGCCACTATAAAGGTCACTGTTAAAAAAGGTGGTCAATGTTAAAGTGGTGGGTACTGTAGAAATCACTGTTAAATGTGCGGGCACTATTAAAGGGACAAGCAATGTGGAGGTCCCTGTTATAGGGGCGGGCACTATGGAGGTCACTGTTAAAGTGGCAGGTACTGAAACGTCATTGTTAAAGGGGAGTGTACTTTGGAGGTAACTGTTAAACAGGCAGCCACTATGAAGGTCTCTGTTAAAGGGGTGGTCAATGTTAAAGGGACTGGCGATGTGGAGGTCACTGTTAAAGGGGCATTCACTGTTAAAGGGGTGGGAACTGTGGGGGTTACTGCAAAAGTGGCAGACACTGTTTAGGTCAATGTTAAAGGGGCGGTCACTGTGAAGGTCACTGTTAAAGGGGTGCTCAAATGTTAAAGGGGCAGTACTATTAAAAGGGCAGGCATTGTGGCGGTCACTGTTAAAGGGTCGGACACTGTGGAAATCACTATTAAAGGGGCGGACACTTTGGTAATCAATATTAAAGGAGCAGGCACTGTGAAGGTCACTGTTAAAGGGCCGGACAATATAAAGGTGACTGTTAAAGGTGTGGTCAATGTTAAAAGGATGGGCACTTTGGATGTCACTGTTAAAGGGGTGGTCACTGTTAAAGGGGCGGGCTTTGTGGAGGTCAATGTTAAAGAGGTGATCACTGTTAAAGGGGCGGGCACTTTGGAGGTCACTATTAAAGGGGCGGACTCTGTGGAGGTCACTGTTAAAGGGGAGGGCACTGTGAAGGTTAGTGTTAAAGGGGCAGCCAAAATGAAGGTCACTGTTTAAAGGGCAGGCACTGTGGAGGTCACTGTTAAAGAGGCAGACACTGTGGAGGTTACTGTTAAAGGGGCCACTACTGTTAAGGTAACTGTTAAAAGGGCAGGCACAGTGGAGTTCACTGTTAAAGGGGTGGTCAATGTTAAAGGGGCGGGCACTGTGGAGGTGGCCACTGTTAAAGGGGTGGTCAATGTAAAAGGGGCGGGCACTGTGAAAGTCATTGTTAAAGGGGAGTGTACTTTGGAGGTAACTGTTAAAGGAGGGGCCACTATGAAGGTCACTTTTAAAGGGGTGGTCAATGTTAAAGGAATTGGGTCTATGGAGGTTACTGTTAAAGGGGCGGGCACTATTAAAGGGATGAGCAATGTGGAGGTCACTGTTATAGGGGCAGGCACTATGAATGTCGCTGTTAAAAAGATCACAGTTAAAGGGGCGGGTCACTGTTAAAGGGGCGGGCACTATTAAAGGGATGAGCAATGTGGAAGTCATTGTTATAGGGACAGGCACTATGGAGGTCACTGTTAAAAAGAAGGTCACAGTTAAAGGGGCGGGCATTGTGGAGATCTCTGTTAAAGGGGCGGGCACTGTAGAGGTCACTGTTAAAGGGGCAGGCACTATTAAAGGGACAAGCAATGTGCAGGTCACTGTTATAGGGGCAGGCACTATGGAGGTCACTGTTAAAAAGAAGGTCACGGTTACAGGGGCGGGCATGGTGGAGGTCAAGGTTAAAGGGGCGGGCACTGTGGAGGTCATTGTTAAAGGGGTGGGCACTGTGGAGGTTACTTTTAAATGGGTGGTCAACGGTAAAGGAGTACGCACTGTGGAGGTCACTGTTAAAGGGGCTGGTACTATGGAGGTCACTGTAAAAGGTTCGGGTACTTTGGAAGTCACTGTTAGGCTGCTTTCACACTAGCGTTCGCTGGTCCGCTCGTGAGCTCCGTTTGAAGGAGCTCACGAGCGGACCCGAACGCAGCCGTCCAGCCCTGATGCAGTCTGAATGGAGGCGGATCCGCTCAGACTGCATCAGTCTGGCGGCGTTCAGCCTCCGCTCCGCTCGCCTCCGCACGGACAGGCGGACAGCTGAACGCTGCTTGCAGCGTTCGGGTGTCCGCCTGGCCGTGCGGAGGCGTGCGGATCCGTGCGGATCCGTCCAGACTTTCAATGTAAGTCAATGGGGACGGATCCGTTTGAAGATGCCACAATGTGGCTCAATCTTCAAGCGGATCCGTCCCCCATTGACTTTACATTGAAAGTCTGGACGGATCCGTACTAGGCTATTTTCACACTTAGCTGTTCTATGCTAAAAATAATGCAGACGGATCCGTTCTGAACGGAGCCTCCGTCTGCATTATTATGAGCGGATCCGTTCAGAACGGATCCGCCTGAACGCTAGTGTGAAAGTAGCCTAAAAGAGGAAGCACTGTGAAGATCACTGTTTAAGGGGCGGCCACTATTAAGTTTACTTTTAAAGGGGTGGTCAATGTTAACCCTAAACTAGTGCTAAACTAGTACATGGATTGCAGGACAAAACTTACCAGGAAAGATTAAAGGACCTTAACATGTATAGCTTGGAAGAAAGACGAGACAGAGGGGATATGAAACTTTTAAATACATAAATGGAATCTACAAGGTAAAAGAGGAGAGAATATTTAAAAGAAGAAAAACTGCTACAAGAGGACATAGTTTTAAATTAGAGGGGCAAAGGTTTAATAGTAATACAGGAAATATTACGTTACTGAGAGATTAGTGGATGCATGGAAAAGCCTTCCTGCAGAAGTGGCCATCCTTCATATAAGATAGGGCCAGGGGGTATTCATAGTATTCAGTATATCAGGCAGACTAGATGGGCCAAATGGTTCTTATCTGCTGACACATTCTATGTTTCTTTGTTTAACCCCTTAAGGACACACGGCGTACAGGTATGCCCTGATGTCCCAGTACTTAAGGACACAGGGCGTACCTGTACGTCCTGTGTAGTTCCAATCACCTGAGCCCCCTGGCGGTGAACGGAACAGAGTGCCTATGTGGGTCCTGTGACCCCCCTGCATCGGCGAACGCAGCAAACTGCAGGTCAATTCAGACCTGCAGTTTGCTGCGTTTCTGGGATAATCAGGTCTCTGGTGACCCGATAACCCGGAATAGGATGGTGATCGGTGGTGTGATAATACACAACCAATTGCCAGCCTTAGATCCTGTGAGTTGATGGTGACATCACCTCACAGGATCTCTTCTGATTGGCTGCATGGGCGGGCGGGGGTTAACTCCCCCGTGCTATACTCCCCTCCTCCATTCGGCCGTTGGAGAGAAACGAATGGGCCTGCTGCCCGATCTCCAAATCCTGCACCCCTGATCTGCCCTTATCTGTGCCCAGCACCCCCTCTTTTGATCCTCCACAGTGCCATCCGGCATTAAAAGGTAGATTAGGGACAGGGTAGGGAAAGGTTTAGTTCAGGCAGGGAGACTTTAGCGAAAGTTGAGTTTTTTTAGGGTGTCTTGGGTACACAGCACAACTGTGTGACCCTAGACCCCCCAGTTGTGCTGCAGCTTGCCCCCCATACCCTTTTTTTTGTGGCGCATGCTTTTAGCATCCGGCAACTGTTAGTGCATCGCCTACCCCACCACAATTTTTTTTTTCTTTTTTTTGGGGGGGGCTTTTTTTTTATTTTTCCCTGTTAGGTTTAAGGAACAGTCCGGGAACACCCTTGCCCCCACACACACGCACACCTAATAAAGATTTACACACACACACACACAAACACACACTCCCCTATGGCCCGCCAGACGTTCTCGGCCGAGGAGGCATACACCCTTCTTGCCTCCGAGTCCGAGAGCCCCAGTGAGGACGAGGATGACCTCACGTTCCTTTTGTCATCCGCTTCCTCCTCCTCATTAAGCGATGATGAGCTCCCAAGGCGGCAGAGATGCCGCCAGGCGGATTGAGGGGACCCTCATGCTAGGGACCCTGTGGCCCACCCTAGTACGAGCAGCTCTGGGACTCGTACTAGTTTTCTGGCCCACCAGGTCAGTTCACCTGAGCCCCCTGCATTGCCGTAGGTCAATGTTAAAGGGGTGCTCAATGTTAATAGGGCGGGAACTATTAAAAGGGCGTGAATTGTGGAGGTCACTATTAAAGGGGCGGACACTGTGGATGTCATTGTTAAAGGAGAGTGCACTGGTGAGGTCACTGTTAAAGGGGTGGGCACTGTAAAGGTCACTGTTAAAGGGGCGGCAAATATAAAGGTGACTGTTAAAGGTTTGGGCAATGTTAAAGGGGCGGGTACTATGGAGGTTATTGTTAAATGGGCAGTCACTATGAAGGTCACTGTTAAAGGGGTGGTCAATGTTAAAGGGGCGGGCACTTTGGAGGTCAATGTTAAAGGGGTGGGCACTGTGGAGGTTACTGTTAAAGGGGCAGCTTTGCAGAGGAAAATGTTAAAGAGGCGATCACCGTTATAGGGGCCTGCAGTTTGGAGGTCACTATTAAAGAGGCGGGCTCTGTTGAGGTCACTGTTAAAGGGCCGGTCACTATTAAGGTCACTGTTAAAGAGCTGGTCAATGTTAAAGGGATGGGCACTTTGGAGGTCATTGTTAAAGAGGGGTCAATGTTAAAGGGGCGGGCTCTGTGCAGGTCACTGTTAAAGGGAAGGTCACTTTAAAGGGCAGGCACTATGGAGGTTACTGTTAAAGAGGCAGACACTGTAAAGGTTACTGTTAAAGGGGCCACCACTGTGAAGGTCACTGTTAATGGGAATGTCACTATTAAAGGGACGGGCAATGTGAAGATCACTGTTAAAGGGGTGGGCAATGTGGAGGTCACTGTTAAAGGTGCAGACAGTGCGGAAGTCACTGTTAAAGGGACTGGCAATGTGAAGGTCACTGTTAAAGGAACAGGCACTATGGAGGTCACTGTTAAAGGGACATTCACTGTTAAAGGGGTAGGCACTATAGAGGTTACTTTTAAAGTGGCGGACACTGTTTAGGTCAATGTTAAAGGGGCGGTCACTGTTAAAGGGGTGAGTACTGTGGAGGTCACTATTAAAGAGGCAAGCATTGTGGAGGTCACTGTTAAAGGGGCAGACACTGTGGAAAACACTATTAAAGGGGTGGACAATGTGGAGGTCAATGTTAAAGAGGCAGAGAGGAGAAGTTTGTTCAGGAGCAGCAACACAGACGGCTTGTAAAGAGCAGCAAAATGGTGAACACGCAACAGCTGGGCAGGGGATCGCAGATCCAAAGCGGTCCAATGGCATGTAAAAAGAAATGGAGGGCCACAGCAGCGTCTCGCCAATAATCTTCTTTATTCAGGATCACACCTCACAACAAGGCATACAAAATGTTTTGCGGCAACGTTTCGGCTAGAGATAGCCTTTGTCAAGCATGTTAGCAATTAAAATCACAGCCTATAAAAAGCACATGACAGACCAACCCACACCGCTAAGCAACCAATGGAGTCTCAGTATATGTGTAACACACTTGTATGAATAATCAATGAGCACTGACACGATGAGGCAAATAAGCCAGCTGCAATGAATCGCAATCCATACCTGTGTGGGGTCATCATGCACAGTCGTCCGTCCATCCAGCGTCCCATAGTCGGCAATGCGCATGTCCGCATACGTCATCGCATACGTCACCATACGGCGAGATGCGTATGACGTGCCCGATTGGATCCAGATGCATAGTCTGCGCCGGACTGCTTGCGTCATCAGGCGGCGGCCGGCGAACGTCACAAGGCCACTCCCACCTGGCGCTCCAGGCTGACATATGCATGCGGATTCAATGGGGCTGTCAATAGAGGGCGATCGCACCACTGCCAAAACTTGTACAGTGTGCAGAACGCTCACTAATGAAATCAAAATTAGACGTTAGAAGTGCATTACATAGACTATTAGCGCAAGGAAAGGACAAGAGAACATACAAGAATATGGACACCACACAGGCGCAGCAGGCATAATAAAGAAACCAAAAATTACTATGTGCTAACAACAGATAACACTCTCATTAGCACAAATTCTCATTGATAAAACATATGTCATAACAAGGTGTTTATGGAGAAAACCCACATATTCATCATGGTGCTATAAAGCGGCGTGGTTGAGGAAAATAATTAAAAAACATAGCAAAATTACTGTAACAGAAGAAAAATATATGAAAACAGGCCAGTGTCTCTTCACCACCCCACACCAACAGCCATATTAAGAATTTGATCCAATCCAGAATTAGCTGATACCAGCCACATTAAACTCTAGATTTAAACCAAATGGCTGTAAGGATTTCAATGTGTAGATCCATTTCAGCTCCTTCTTCCTCAATATTGCGTCCTTGTCACCCCCTCTCCGTAACAGGCCCACACTATCAATAACTCTAAAGCGAAGCTGGTTAACAGAATGCCCCGCCTCCACGAAGTGTTTCGCAACGGGCTTATCCATGTTCATCTTGCGTATGGTACTCTTGTGTTTGTTAATGCGTTCTCTAACTTCCATGGTGGTCTCTCCCACATAAATAAGGCTGCAGGGGCACTGGATGGCATAAATCACATCCCGTGACCTGCAGGTGTAATAGCCCTTGATTTTATATTTTTTTCCACTGTAAGGGTGGGAGAAATATTCACCTTTGAGAACGTTACCACAATTACAACAAGATAAACATGGATAAGTCCCGTTTTTGCGTGGTGCAAGGAGTTTTTGTGTGGATGACTGGCCACCTATGTCAGATTTGACCAGTCTATCACGGAGGCTAGGGTTCCGCCTGTACGCCATCATCGGCGGGGACTTGAATTCTTCTATATCTGGCAAACCCCTTTGGAGTATATGCCATTCCTTTCTAAGGATATGGGCAATATTGCCGCTATCCCGGCCGAAGATGGACACAAACGGAACCCTAGCCTCAGAGCTTGCTTTTGTTGATTTCCGTAGTGCAGTACATCTGTCAACCAGCCTCACCCTCTGTTTGGTTCGAACAAGTAGGGGTTTTGGGTAACCTCGTTCCAAGAAACGTGTGCACATAGTGTCAATCCTCTGTGCACATATTTCTTCATCGGAGACTATTCTCTTTACCCTTAAGAGCTGACTCCATGGGAGGGAGTCAAGCATTCTATATGGGTGGTAGCTATCATGCATGAGTAAGGTGTTGCGGTCAGTCGGAAGCCCACTGACCGCAACACCTTACTCATGCATGATAGCTACCACCCATATAGAATGCTTGACTCCCTCCCATGGAGTCAGCTCTTAAGGGTAAAGAGAATAGTCTCCGATGAAGAAATATGTGCACAGAGGATTGACACTATGTGCACACGTTTCTTGGAACGAGGTTACCCAAAACCCCTACTTGTTCGAACCAAACAGAGGGTGAGGCTGGTTGACAGATGTACTGCACTACGGAAATCAACAAAAGCAAGCTCTGAGGCTAGGGTTCCGTTTGTGTCCATCTTCGGCCGGGATAGCGGCAATATTGCCCATATCCTTAGAAAGGAATGGCATATACTCCAAAGGGGTTTGCCAGATATAGAAGAATTCAAGTCCCCGCCGATGATGGCGTACAGGCGGAACCCTAGCCTCCGTGATAGACTGGTCAAATCTGACATAGGTGGCCAGTCATCCACACAAAAACTCCTTGCACCACGCAAAAACGGGACTTATCCATGTTTATCTTGTTGTAATTGTGGTAACGTTCTCAAAGGTGAATATTTCTCCCACCCTTACAGTGGAAAAAAATATAAAATCAAGGGCTATTACACCTGCAGGTCACGGGATGTGATTTATGCCATCCAGTGCCCCTGCAGCCTTATTTATGTGGGAGAGACCACCATGGAAGTTAGAGAACGCATTAACAAACACAAGAGTACCATACGCAAGATGAACATGGATAAGCCCGTTGCGAAACACTTCGTGGAGGCGGGGCATTCTGTTAACCAGCTTCGCTTTAGAGTTATTGATAGTGTGGGCCCGTTACGGAGAGGGGGTGACAAGGATGCAATATTGAGGAAGAAGGAGCTGAAATGGATCTACACATTGAAATCCTTACAGCCATTTGGTTTAAATCTAGAGTTTAAATCTACACATTGAAATCCTTACAGCCATTTGGTTTAAATCTAGAGTTTAATGTGGCTGGTATCAGCTAATTCTGGATTGGATTAAATTCTTAATATGGCTGTTGGTGTGGGGTGGTGAAGAGACACTGGCCTGTTTTCATATATTTTTCTTCTGTTACAGTAATTTTGCTATGTTTTTTAATTATTTTCCTCAACCACGCCGCTTTATAGCACCATGATGAATATGTGGGTTTTCTCCATAAACACCTTGTTATGACATATGTTTTATCAATGAGAATTTGTGCCTAATGAGAGTGTTATCTGTTGTTAGCACATAGTAATTTTTGGTTTCTTTATTATGCCTGCTGCGCCTGTGTGGTGTCCATATTCTTGTATGTTCTCTTGTCCTTTCCTTGCGCTAATAGTCTATGTAATGCACTTCTAACGTCTAATTTTGATTTCATTAGTGAGCGTTCTGCACACTGTACAAGTTTTGGCAGTGGTGCGATCGCCCTCTATTGACAGCCCCATTGAATCCGCATGCATATGTCAGCCTGGAGCGCCAGGTGGGAGTGGCCTTGTGACGTTCGCCGGCCGCCGCCTGATAACGCAAGCAGTCCGGCGCAGACTATGCATCTGGATCCAATCGGGCACGTCATACGCATGTCGCCGTATGGTGACGTATGCGATGACGTATGCGGACATGCGCATTGCCGACTATGGGACGCTGGATGGACGGACGACTGTGCATGATGACCCCACACAGGTATGGATTGCGATTCATTGCAGCTGGCTTATTTGCCTCATCGTGTCAGTGCTCATTGATTATTCATACAAGTGTGTTACACATATACTGAAACTCCATTGGTTGCTTAGCGGTGTGGGTTGGTCTGTCATGTGCTTTTTATAGGCTGTGATTTTAATTGCTAACATGCTTGACAAAGGCTATCTCTAGCCGAAACGTTGCCGCAAAACATTTTGTATGCCTTGTTGTGAGGTGTGATCCTGAATAAAGAATGTTAAAGAGGCAGTCACTGTGGAGTTTTCTGTTAAAGGATAGGACACTGTGGAAATCAATATTAAAGGGGCGGTCACTGTGGAGGTCTCTGTTAAAGAAGCATGCACTAGTGAGGTCATTGTTAAATGGGATGGCACTGTAAAGGTTACTATTAATGTGGTGGGCATTGTGGTGGTAACTATTAAAGGGGCAGGAACTGTAGAGTTCTCTGCTAAAGGGGCAGACACTATGAAGGTCACTGTTAAAGGGGTGGTCACTGTTGAAGGGTCGGGAAATGTGGAGGTCTCTGTAAAAGGGACAGGCATTGTGGAGGTTACTGTTACAGGGGAAGATACTGTGGAGGTCAATGTTAAAGGGGCAGTCATTGTTAAAAGGGTGGGCACTGTGGAGGTCACTGTTAAAGGGGCGGGTACTGTAGAGGTCACTGTTTAAAGAGAAGGCACTATAAAAGGGATTGGCAATGTAATGGTCACTGTTAAAAGAGCAAGCACTATGGAGGTCACTTTTAAAGAAGCAGACACTGAGGTCACTGTTAAAGAGGCGAGCAGTGTGAAAATCACTGTTAAAGGGGAGGTCACTATTAAAGGGACGGGCAAAGTGGAGATCACAGTTAAAGGTGCAGACAGTGCGGATGTCACTGTTAAAGGGGCGGGCACTGTGAAAGTAATTGTTAAAGTGGCGTGTAGTTTGGAGGTAACAATTAAAAGGGTGGCCACTACGAAGGTCATTGTTAAAAAGGTGGTCAATGTTAAAGAGGCGGGCACTGTGGAGGTTGCTGTTAAAGGGGCAGCCACTATGAAGTTTACTATTAAAGGGGTAGTCAATGTTAAAGGGGCGGACACCGTGGAGGTCACTGTTAAAGGGGTGGTGAATCTTAAAGGGGCGGGCACTGTAGAGGTCTTTGTTAAAGGGGCAGGTACTGTGAAAGTCATTGTTAAAGGGGCATGTACTTTGGAGGTAACTGTTAAAGGTGCAGCAACTATGAAAGTCATTGTTAAAAAAGGTGGTCAATGTTAAAGGGGCGTGCACTGTGGAAATCATTGTTAATGGGGAGGGCACTGTGAAATTCAGTGTTAAAAGGGCAGCCAATATGAAGGTCACTGTTAAAGGGGTGGTCAATCTTAAAGGGGCGGGCACTGTGGAGGTCGCTGTTAAAGGGTTTTCAATGTTAAAGGGGTGGGTACTGTGGAGGTCACTGTTAAAGGGGCGGGCACTATTAAAGGGACGAGCAATGTGGAATTCACTGTTATAGGGGCGGGCACTGTGGAGGTCACTGCTAAAGGGGCGAACACTGAGGAGGTCACTATTAAAGGGGCAGGCACTGTAAAGTTCTCTGTTAAAGGGGCGGGCATTATGGAACTAACTGTCAAAGGGGCGGGCACTGTGAAGGTCACTGTTAAATGGGCAGACACTATGAAGGTCACTGTTAAAGGGGTGGTCAATGTTAAAGGGTTGGTCACTGTGGAGGTCTCTGTTAACGGGGCGGTCACTGTTAAAGGGTTGGGCACTGTGGAGGTCTCTGTAAATGGGACAGGAACTGGGGAGGTCACTGTTAAAGGGGCAGATACTGTGGAGGTCACTGTTAAAAAGGCGATCACTGTTATAGGGGCGGGTAATGTAGAGGTCACTGTTAAAGGGGTGATCAATGTTAAAGGAGTGGGTACTGTGAAGCTCACTGTTAAAGCGTTGGGCACTATTAGAGGGACTGGCAATGTGGATGCCACTGTTAAAGAAGCATGCACCATCAAGGTCACTGTTAAAAGGGCATTCACTGTTATAGGGGTGGGCACTGTGGAGGTTACTATAAAAGAGGCACATACGGTTTGAGTGCTGATAACTTTAAAACGCTTTGACTTATCCAGGCCATTCTGAGACTGCTTTTTCGTCACATATTGTACTTCATGACACTGGTAAAATGAAGTTAAAAAAAATCATTTTTATTTATAAAAAAAATTATTTGTAAAAGAATTGCAAATTTCTAAGTTTGAATTTCTCTACTTATATAATACATAGTAATACCTCCAAAAATAGTTATTACTTTACATTCCCCATATGTCTACTACATGTTTGGATCATTTTGGGAATGATATTTTATTTTTGGGAGATGTTACAAGGCTTAGAAGTTTAGAAGCAAATCTTGAAATTTTTCATAAATTTTCAAAAAAAAAAAAAATTTTTAGGGACCAGTTCAGGTCTGAAGTCACTTTGCGAAGCTTACATAATATAAACCACCCAAAAATGACCCCACTCTATAAACTACCCCCCTCAAGGTATGCTGTACTTGCACACGACAGGGCGCAGAAGGAAAGTAATGCCATACAGTTTTTGGAAGGCAGATTTTGCTGGACTGTTTTTTTTGGACACCATGTCCCATTTGAAGCCCCCCTGATGCACCCCTAGAGTAGAAATTCCAAAAAAGTGACCCATCTAAGAAACTACACCCCTCAAGGTATTCAAAACTGATTTTACAAATGTTGTTAACCCTTTAGGTGTTCCACAAGAATTTATGGAAAATAGAGATACAATTTCAAAATGTCACTTTTTGGGCAGATTTCCCATTTTAATAATATTTTTTCCAGTTACAAAGCAAGGGTTAACAGCCAAACCAAACTCAAAATTTATGGCCCTGATTCTGTAGTTTACAGAAACACCCCATATGTGGTTGTAAACTACTGTACGGGCACACAGCAGGGCGCAGAAGGAAATGGATGCCATATGGATTTTGGAAGGCAGATTTTGTTGGACTGTGTTTTTTGACACCATGTCCTATTTGAAGCCCCCCTGATGCACCCCTAGAGTAGAAACTCCAAAAAGGTGGCCCCATTTTAAAAACTATGGGATAGGGTGGCAGTATTGTTGGTAGTAGTTTAGGGTACATATGATTTTTGGTTGCTCTATATTACACTTTTTGTGAGGCAAGATATATAACAGAAATAGCTGTTTTGGCACCGTTTTTATTTTTTCTTATTTACAAAATTCATCTGACAGGTTAGATCATGTGATATTTTTATAGACCAGGTTGTCACGGATGCGGCGATACCAAATATGTATACTTTTTTTATTTATGCAAGTTTTACACCATGATTTCTTTTTTGAAGCAAAAAAAAATCATGTTTCCATAGTCTGAGAGCCATAATTTTTTCAGTTTTTGGGCGATTACCTTGGGTAGGGTATGAATTTTGCGGGATGAGATGAAGGTTTAATTGGCATTATTTTGGGGTGCGTGTGACTTTTTGATCGCTTGCTATTACACTTTTTGTGATGTAAGGTGACAAAAAATGGTTTATTTAGCACAGTTTTTATTTTTTTACGGTGTTCATCTGAGGGGTTAGTTGTGATGTTTTTTTTCAATACGGATGTGGCGATACCTAATATGTATACTTTTTTATTTATTTATGTAAGTTTTACACAATAATATAATTTTTGAAACAAAAAAAAATCATGTTTTAGTGTCTCTATATTCTGAAAGCCATTGTGACGGGATGCCCGCTGAATGATTTCAGCGGGCATTTTGTCACAATTAACCTCTGCCGCGCCACAATCTTTTTTTAAACTTAGGATGTACAGGTACATCCTGAGTCCTTAAGGACTCGGGAAACAGGGCATACCTGTGCGTCCTACGTCCCTAAGGGGTTAAAGGGGCTGTCACTGTTAAAGGTGTAGGCACTGTGGAAATCACTATTAAAAGGGTGGAAACTGTGGAGGTCAATGTTAAAGGGGCATTCACTGTTGAGCTTTCTGTTAAAGGGGCGGGCACTAATGAGGTCATTGTTAAAGGGGCATGCACTGTAAAGGTCACTGTTAAGGGAGAGGGCACTGGGAAGGTCACTGTTAAAGGGGCGGCCAATAAAAAGGTGACTGTTAAAGGTGTGGTCAATGTAAAAGAAGCGGGTACTATGGATGTCATTGTTAAATATGTGGGCACTGTGGAGGTCATTGTTAAAGGGGCGGTCACTATGAAGGTCGCTGTAAAAGGGGTGGTCAAAGTTAATGGGGCGGGCATTTTGGAGGTCACTGCTAAAAGGGCCGGCTCTGTGGAGGTCACTGTTAAAGGGGTTGGCACTGTGAAGGTCACTGTTAAAGGGGCAGCCACAATGAAGGTCACTGTTAAAAGGGCAGGCACTTAGGAGGTCACTGTTAAAGAGGCAGACCCTGTGGAGATCACTGTTAAAGGGGTGAGCACTGTGAAGGTCACTGTTAATGGAGAGGTCACTATTAAAGCGACAGGCAATGTGGAGATCACTGTTAAAGAGGTGGTTACTGTGGAGGTCACTGTTAAAGGTGCAGAAAGTGCGGAGGTCACTGTTAATGGGACGGGCACTGTGAAAGTCATTGTTAAAGTGGCCTGTACTTTGTAGGTAACTGTTAAAGGGGCGGCCACTATTAAGATCACTGTTAAAAAGGTGGTCAATGTTAAAGGGACAGGCACTGAAGGTCACTGTGAAAGGGACGGGCACTGTGGAAGGGGAGGGCACTGTGGAGGTCACTTTTAAAGGGGAGGGCACTGTAGAGGTCACTGTTAAAGGGGCATGTACTTTGGAGGTAACTGTTTTAGGGGCGGCCACTATGAAGGTCAGTGAAATTCACTGTTAAAGGGGCATCCACTATGAAGGTCAGTGTTAAAGGGGTGGTCACTATTAAAGATGTGGGCACTGTGGAGGTCATTGTTAAAGGGGCGGGCACTGTGAAAGTCATTGTTAAAGGGGCATGTACTTTGGAGGTAACTGTTATAGGGGCGGCCACTATGAAGGTCAGTGAAATTCAATGTTAAAGGGACAGCCACTATGAAGGTCAGTGCTAAAGGGGTGGTCACTATTAAAGAGGTGGGCACTGTGAAGGTCACTGTTAAGGGGTAGGACACTATGAAGGTCACTGTTAAAGGGATGGTAAATGTTAAAGGGGCGGGTACTGTGGAGGTCACTGTTAAATGGGCGGCCACTATGAAGGTCAATGTTTAAGGGGTATTCAATGTTAAAGGTGTGGGCTCTGTGGAGGTCACTGTTAAAGGGGCGGCACTGTGGAGGTCACTGTTAAATGGGCGTGCACTGTGGAGGTCACTTTTAAAGGGGAGGGCACTGTAGAGGTCACTGTTAAAGGGGCGAGCACTGTGAAAGTCATTGTTAAAGGGGCATGTACTTTGGAGGTAACTGTTATGGGGCGGCCACTATGAAGGTCACTGTTAAAGGGGCGGTCAATGTTAAATGGGTGGGTACTGTGGAGGTCACTGTTAAAGGGACGGGCACTATTAAAGGGATAAGCAATGTAGAGGTCACTGTTATAGGGGAGGGAACTGGAGAGGCCAATGTTAAAAAGAAGGTTATGGTTAAAAAAGCAGGCATTGTGAGGTCACTGCTAAAGGGGCGAACACTGAGGAGGTCACTATTAAAGGGGCAGGCACTGTGGAGTTGTCTATTAAAGGGGCGGTCATTATGGAACTAACTGTTAAAGGGGCGGGCACTGTGGAGGTCACTGTTAAAGGGGTGGTCACTGTTAAAGAAGCAGGTACTGTAGAGGTCACTGTTAAAGGGGCGAGCACTATTAATGGGAATGGCAATGTGGAGGTCACTGTTAAAGGGGCATTCACTATTAAAGGGAAGGGCACTGTGGAGGTCAAAGTTAAAGGGGTGCTCAAGGTTAAAGGAACGGGCACTATTAAAAGGGCGAGCAATAAGGAGGTTTCTGTTAAAGGGGCGGGCACTGTGGAGGTCACTGTTAAATGGGCAGATACTATGAATGTCATTGTTAAAGGGGTGGTCAATGGTAAAGGGGTGGGCACTGTGAAGTTTACTTTTAAAGGTGTGGTCAATGTTAAAGGGGAAGGCATTGTGAAGGTCACTGTTAAAGGGGTGGTCAATGTTAAATGGGAGGGTACTGTGGAGGTCACTGGTAAAGGGGCAGGTACTGTGAAGGTTACTGTTAAAGGGGTGCTCAAGGTTAAAGGAACGGGAACTATTAAACGGATTGTGGCGGTCACTGTTAAAGGGGCGGACACTTTGGAGATTTCTGTTAAAGGTACGGGCACTGTGGAGGTCTCTGTTAAAGGGGCAGGCACTGTAGAAGTCAGTGTTAAAGGGGCAGGCACTGTGGAAGTCATTGTTAAATGGGCGGGCACTGTGAAGGTCACTGTTAAAGGGGCGGCCACTATGAAGATCATTGTTAATGGGGTGGTCAATGCTAAAGGTGCGGGAACTGTAGAGGGCATTGTTAAAGGGGTGGGCACTGTGGAGCTCAATGTTAAAGGGGCGGTCACTATGGAGGTCTTTGTTAAAGGGGCGAGCACTGTGGAAGTCACTGTTAAAGGGGCAGCCACTGTGCAGGTCACTGTTAATACAATACATGATTTTTTTGTTTCAAAAATAAAATCTTTGTGTAAAACTTACATAAATAAAAAAATATTATACATATTAGGTATCGCCGCGTCCGTGACAACCTGGTCTATAAAAATTCCACATGATCTAACATGTCAGATGAATGTTTTAAATAACAAAAAATAAAAATGGTGCCAAAACAGCTATTACTTGTTACCTTGCCTCACAAAAAGTGTAATATAGAGCAACCAAAAATCATATGCACCCTAAACTAGTACCAACAAAACTGCCACCCTATCTCTTAGTTTCTAAAATGGGGTCACCTTTTGGGAGTTTCTCAGGGGGGGAGCTTCAAAACGGACATGGTGTCAAAAACCCAGTCCAGCAAAATCTGCCTTCCAAAAACCGTATAGCATTCCTTTCCTTCTGTGCCCTGCTGCATGCCCATACAGCGGTTTACGACAACATATGGGGTGTTTCTGTAAACTACAGAATCAGAGCAATAAATATTAAGTTTTGTTTGTCTGTTAACCCTTGCTTTATAACAGAAAAAAAAATATTAAAATGGAAAATCTGCCCAAAAAGTGAAATTTTGAAATTGTATCTGTAATTTCCATTAATTCTTGTGAAACACCTAAAGGGTTAACAAAGTTTATAAAATCAGTTTTGAATACCTTGAGGGGTGTCGTTTCTACAATAGGGTAATTTTTGGGTGGTTTCTATTATGTAAGCCTCGCAACGTGACTTCAGACCTGAACTGGTCCTTAAAAACTTGGTTTCAAGAGTTTCTACTAAACTTCTAAGCTTTGTAACGTCCCCGAAAAATAAAATGTAATTCCCAAAATGATCCTAACATGAAGTACAGTCGTGGCCAAAAGTTTTGAGAATAACATAAAAATTGAAAATTGGAAAAGTTGCTGCTTAAGTTTTTATAATAGCAATTTGCATATACCAGGGGGAGCTTAAAACGGAAGGCCTCAGGACTGTGGGTCTTATCAAGACTCTTACAAGGGAGGACGACAGGAACGCTACCTGGTGCACCATATCCTCTAACTGCGGCACACTACACCTTCTAACTGGCGGGGAATGCACTTTTTTCCTCAAACAAGGGTGTACTCTATCCTCTAACTGACGGGGAATACACCTCTTTCTGACCTCCCAGATCTGGACCACAACACATAGACCATAGCCGTACAAGATATCTGTGGCTTGCGGCAGGTCTGGCAAAGGGCCACGCTTTATGTGGATTGGCCCCAGAATGGCACCCCCTGCATAAACCATATGTAGAACGATGATGTATTTATGTAATCTGGCTATGACCCAGTATATATTTTATTATATGAGTAGTGCATAGACCAATATTGTCTTTATTATCTTTGCCTCCTGATGATCCCACAGCATTGACTAGGGGGAAACGCGTTGAGGTTAACTCAGGTGTCTTTTGACTATATTCTCAACCCTGATTATCTATATTTACATTTTATCTGTATTAGGTGTTTGATCACTATATCAACCCTGACTCTTTTTTTTGTGTGTTTGTACTTTGTCTTTGATATCCAGTAATATCCAGTTAATGATTGTGCCATTGGCACTCTATTATCCTCACCTCATACCTGTGGTACTCCAGAATAATTGTTGTATCCATCCCTGTAGGGATATAATAGGGACATTAGTCTAGAAACGTGGACAGGGGGTCTCCACCATTAGGAGTCTCCCCTGGGTTGAGGTCTTAGGATAGGGGCGGATATAGGGACAAATTCTCCCCCACCACAGGAAATATCACTTAGTTCTGGATATTAATTATCAGTCAATTATCCTGTATGCAATTTTTTGTTTTTCTATAGGAGGCCCATGTGGGACCTTTTTTAAGGTATATCATTAAAATTGTGATTTTAGGGGTTACTCTTTTGTTGGAACTTCAATTTGCATATTCTCCAGAATGTTATGAAGAGTGATCAGATGAATTGCATAGTCCTTCTTTGCCATGAAAATTAACTTAATCCCCAGAAAAACTTTCCACTGCATTTTATTGCTGTCATTAAAGGACCTGCTGAGATCATTTCAGTAATCGTCTTGTTAACTCAGGTGAGAATGTTGACGAGCACAAGGCTAGAGATCATTATGTCAGGCTGATTGGGTTAAAATGGCAGACTTGACCTGTTAAAAGGAGGGTGATGCTTGAAATCATTGTTCTTCCATTGTTAACCATGGTGACCTGCAAAGAAACGTGTGCAGCCATCATAGCGTTGCATAAAAATGGCTTCACAGACAAGGATATTGTGGCTACTAAGATTGCACCTCAATCAACAATTGATAGGATCATCAAGAACTTCAAGGAAAGAGGTACAATTCTTGTTAATAAAGCTTCAGGGCGTCCAAGAAAGTCCAGCAAGCACCAGAATCGTCTCCTAAAGAGGATTCAGCTGCGGGATCGGAGTGCCACCAGTGGAGAGCTTGCTCAGAAATGGCAGCAGGCAGGTGTGAGCACATCTGCCCTCACAGTGAGGCGAAGACTTTTGGAAGATGGCCTGGTGTCAAGAAGGGCAGCAAAGAAGCCACTTCTCTCCAAAAAAAAACATCAGGGACAGATTGATCTTCTGCAGAAAATATGGTGAATGGACTGCTGAGGACTGGGGCAAAGTCATATTCTCCAATGAAGCCTCTTTCCGATTGTTTGGGGCATCAGGAAAAAGGCTTGTCTGGAGAGAAAAAGGTGAGCGCTACCATCAGTCCTGTGTCAACAGTAAAGCATCCTGAGACCATTCATGTGTGGGGTTGCTTCTCATCCAAGGGAGTGGGCTCACTCACAATTTTGCCCAAAACCACAGCCATGAATACAGAATGGTACCAAAACACCCTCCAACAGCAACTTCTTCCAACAATCCAACAACAGTTTGGTGAAGAACAATGCATTTTCCAGCACTATGTAGCACCGTGCCATAAGGCAAAAGTGATAACTAAGTGGCTCGGGGACCAAAACGTTGATTTTGGGTCCATGGCCTGGAAACTCCCCAGATCTTAATCCCATTGAGAACTTGTGGTCAATCCTCAAGAGGCAGGTGGACAAACAAAAACTCACTAATTCTGACAAACTCCAAGAAGTGATTATGAAAGGATGGGTTACTATCAGTCAGGAATTGGCCCAGAAGTTGATTGAGAGCATGCCCAGTCAAATTGCAGAGGTGCTGAAACAAAAGGGCCAACACTGCAAATACTTACTCTTTGCATAAATGTCATGTCATTGTCGATAAAAGCCTTTTAAACATATAAAGTGTGTGTCATTATATTTCACTACATCACAGAAATAACTGAAACAAAGATCTAAAAGCAGTTTAGCAGCAAACTTTGTGAAAACTAATATTTGTGTCATTCTCATAACTTTTGGCCACAACTGTAGACATATGGGGAATGTAAAGTAATAACTATTATTGTAGGTATTACTATGTATTATAGAAGTAGAGAGATGCAGTAGTGTGTGTGTCGAAACTGCTCAAAATAGGGCAAGCTATAGTGCCTGCCCCTTTAACAAAGATCTCCACAGTGCCTGCCCCTTTAACAATAACCAACCCTTTAACAGTAACCTCCACAGTGCCCGTCCCTTTAACAGTGACCTCCACAGTGCCTGTCCCTTTAACAGTGACCTCCACAGTGCCTGCCCCTTTGACAGTGACCTCCACAGTGCCTGCCCCTTTGACAGTGACCTCCACAGTGCCCGCCCCTTTAACAGTGACCTCCACAGTGCCCACATTTTTAACAGTGCCCCCCTCCCTTTAACATTGACCAGTCCTTTAACAGTGACCTTCATAGTGGCCGCCCTTTTAACAGTGACCTCCACAGTGTCCGCCCCTTAGAAATATACCCATGTGAAGTCGGGTCCTTCTGCTAATCTCTTATATATATATAAAAATGAGTTTATGTCTCTCTGTCTGTCTCTCTAGACATCTGTCTGGACATTCTTTATGTGCACCCAAACGACTAGACGGATCTTTAACAAATTTGGCACACAGGCACATCAGGTGTCCAGCAAGACTCAGCTCTCTAGGATTTACTGTTCCTGAGATATGCCCAAAAAATTAGACCCCTCCCCAATACCAACTGCCAGAAGCACAGTTTTACTCCATGTTTCCATAACAACTTAGCCATTTTTCTTTAATGCTTAAAGGGGCGGGTACTAGGGAGGTCACTGTTTTTAAAGGGGTAGGCACAGTGAAGGTCACTGTTTTTAAAGGGGTGGGAACAGTGGAGGTCAGTATTATTAAAGGGGCGAGCTCTATGAAGGTCCCTGTTAAAGGGGCAGTCACTGTGAAAGTAACTGTTAAAGAGACTGAAGAGATACTGCAAGAGATTGGCTTGGAGTTTGCAACTGGCTCATCTGTGTTTCTTTTGCTGAACATTGCTTGAGAAGAGGTAAGGAATTTGGTCAGGTGTTTGCTATTGTGCGTTTGCTAATGAGCCTAGCTCATTGAGGTGTTACATTTGTTGCTGGGGGAGGAGCTTGTGAAGGAGTGTGTGTATATATAGAGACAGACTCATTAGCTGGCCTAATTCATTAGCTGCAACTACTAGCTTCAAGTACTACATTAAGTACAGTGAAGAGATATTGCAGGAGATAGTCAGGAGGTAGGCTGGAAGGTGGAAACAATACAAAAAAAGGTAAGATTTGTTTGATTTAAATTTATAAATTTTTATTTTCTCTTCTTTAAAATTGCAGACTTGGTTCAGTGCAGGAATTGTTATGCATTTATTTCATGTTCCACTCTTTGGAGATTCGGATGCTGTCAGATCTGTAGACAGTTCTCCTTACTGCAGCAGGAAATAGCATTTTTGAAATCTGAGATATTTAAATTATCTGTTAAACAAACTCCAGCTAGGACTGCTGCAATGCCACTGCCACAGAAATGGCAGATGGGTTACTGTAGGTTCTGGAAGACTTAGAGTGGTGGATAGAAGACATGTCCCACAGTCGGTGGTTCTCCATAATTCATTTGCAGCACTCTCAGAATGTAAGGACAACTTGGATATGGACTCAAGCACAGAGGGTGAGAAACCATCGACTCCTATGTCTAATGTATACAAGACTGCAGCCAAGGACAAAAAAGACAAAATGAAGTCTCAAAGAAAGCAGCTGTTGCTGGGAGATTCAATCATAAGAAGTGTGGAGCTTAAAGAAAATGGTTTTGTGAGATGTCTCCCTGGGGCTACTGCTAGAAGAGATAGAAGACGTATTATTAATATTGTTAAGCAAGCAAAGCAGGAAGGGGACGTGGATGTTCTTGTCCATCTAGGGACAAATCACCTGGCTTGCAATGAAGTGTCAGAGGTGAAAAAATCTTTTATCACACTTGGTAATGACGTACAGGATTTTATATCCACCATTTCATTTTCTGAAGTTCTGCCTGTGCATAATGTTCAGAATGATAGGCAGAGGCGCATAAAGGAGTTCAACATATGGCTTGGTAAATGGTGTCAAGAGCAAGGATTTGGCTTTGTTTCTCATGATAGCTCTACTTGGAATAGAAAGGAACTGTACAAAAAAGATGGTTTGCATCTTTCTCTCAAAGGAACAAATGTACTTAGTGAACAACTCCAAGAATTTGCGAAAGAGTATTTAAACTAGGAAGGGGGGGCAAAAGAGTGAAAATAAAAGAGTCCAATTGCCCCCCGAAACAATGCCAGAACAGGTCAGAAGCACAGAGGTTAAGAAATGATAAGCTCAGAGTCCTGTCTACAAATGCTCGCAGTTTAGGTAAAAAAATCAATGAACTTGGGTCAATAATGGCATCTGAGAATGTAGATTTAGTGGCTGTTACGGAGACATGGTTTAATGAAAGAAATGACTGGGACATAACCATACCAGGGTACTCTTTATACAGAAGAGACAGAGAAGGCAAGAAAGGAGGAGGAGTGGCCCTGTATGTGAAAGATAGCATTAAATCTAACCTAATACAAGTTGGTGAGGCCAACATAGAGTCAGTTTGGGTTACGTTGCAGTTTGCTAATCATGCAGTAACTCGTGTAGGTGTGATATATAGACCACCTGGTCAAGTTAAAGAACTAGATGATCTACTAGTTGAAGAAATAGCTAAAATGACAATGAAAGGAGAAGTTATCATTATGGGAGATTTCAATCTTCCAGATATAAACTGGAAAACCAAAATAGCAAGTTCTACCAGGAGTACAGATATTCTAAATTCCCTACTGGGGTTATCCCTACAACAAATGGTTGAGGAGCCAACCCGGAGGGAGGCCATTTTGGATTTGGTATTCACAAATGGGGATTCGGTATATGTCATTGTAGGCGAAACCTTGGGATCTAGTGATCACCAGTCAGTGTGGTTTAATATAAGAACTGTGAAAGAGTCCCACCACACAAAAACAAAAGTTTTAGATTTTAGAAAAACAGACTTTTCAAAAATGAAATTAGTCATAAATGAGTCCTTATCAGACTGGAACGGATTACATGGAGTCCAGGAGAAATGGGACTACTTAAAAGGTGCATTATTGAAGGCAACAGAAAATTGCATTAGACTTGTCAGTAAAAGCAAAAAAAGGAAGAGACCACTGTGGTACTCAGCAGAAGTGGCCCAAATCATTAAAAATAAAAAGCTAGCATTTTGTAATTATAAAAAAACCAGAGCAATGAAGATAAGGAAATCTACAAGATTAGGCAGAAAGAGGCCAAGCAAGTTATAAGAACTTCTAAAGCTCAGGCAGAAGAAAAACTAGCTCAGTCTATGAAAAAAGGGGATAAGACATTCTTCAGATATATAAATGAAAAAAGGAAATTAAAACAAGGAATAACTAAATTAAAAACAAAGGACGGAAGGTATGTAGAAGAGAATAAAGGGCTAGCCGACTGCCTTAATGAATACTTCAGTTCAGTTTTTACAAAAGAAAAAGGAGAAGGACCTCCACTAGAAAGGATGACTAATAAATCGTTTGATGCATGTGTCTTTACAGAGGAAGATGTTCTAAGTTTGCTGTCTAAAGTGAAGACAAATAAGTCACAGGGGCCTGATGAGATACACCCAAAATTATTAAAAGAGCTTAGTGGTGAGCTGGCAAAACCGTTAACAGATTTATTTAACCAATCATTAGTAACAGGAGTCGTCCCGGAAGATTGGAAATTGGCAAATGTCGTGCCCATTCACAAGAAAGGTAGTAGGGAGGAATCGAGCAACTATAGACCAGTGAGTCTGACATCAATAGTAGGCAAATTAATGGAAACCCTATTAAAGGATAGGATTGTGGAACATCTAAAATCCCATGGATTGCAAGATGAAAAACAACATGGGTTTACTTCAGGGAGATCATGTCAAACAAATCTTATAGATTTTTTTGACTGGGTGACTAAAATAATAGACGGTGGAGGTGCAGTAGACATCGCATATCTAGATTTTAGTAAGGCTTTTGACACTGTCCCACATAGAAGACTTATCAATAAACTGCAGTCATTGAGCATGGACTCCCATATTGTTGAGTGGATTAGGCAGTGGCTGAGTGACAGACAACAGAGGGTTGTAGTCAATGGAGAACATTCAAAACAAGGTCATGTTACCAGTGGGGTTCCACAGGGATCTGTACTGGGACCAATTTTGTTTAATATCTTCATAAGTGATATTGCAAAAGGCCTCGATGGTAAGGTTTGTCTTTTTGCTGATGACACAAAGATATGTAACAGGGTTGATGTTCCTGGAGGGAAACGCCAAATGGAAAAGGATTTAGGAAAACTAGAAGAATGGTCAGAACTCTGGCAACTGAAATTTAATGTGGATAAGTGCAAGATAATGCACCTGGGGCGTAAAAACCCAAGGGCAGAATATAGAATATTTGACACAGTCCTGACCTCAGTATCTGAGGAAAGGGATTTAGGAGTAATTATTTCAGAAGACTTAAAGGTGGGAAGACAATGTAATAGAGCAGCACGAAATGCCAGCAGAATGCTTGGATGTATAGGGAGAGGTATAAGCAGTAGAAAGAGTGAAGTGCTTATGCCGCTGTACAGAACACTGGTGAGACCTCACTTGGAGTATTGTGCGCAGTACTGGAGGCCATATCTCCAGAAGGATATAGATACTCTAGAGAGAGTTCAGAGAAGAGCTACTAAACTAGTACATGGATTGCAGGATAAAACTTACCAGGAAAGGTTAAAAGACCTTAATATGTATAGCTTGGAAGAAAGAAGAGACAGAGGGGATATGATAGAAACTTTTAAATACATAAAGGGAATCAACTCGGTAAAGGAGGAGAGCATATTTAAAAGAAGAAAAACTACCACAAGAGGACACAGTTTTAAATTAGAGGGGCAAAGGTTTAAAAGTAATATAAGGAAGTATTACTTTACTGAGAGAGTAGTGGATGCATGGAATAGCCTTCCTGCAGAAGTGGTAGCTGCAAATACAGTGAAGGAGTTTAAGCATGCATGGGATAGGCATAAGGCTATCCTTCATATAAGATAGGGCCAGGGACTATTCATAGGATTCAGATATATTGGGCAGACTAGATGGGCCAAATGGTTCTTATCTGCCGACACATTCTATGTTTCTATGTTTCTAGCTCGATGCGTTTTTTTCTTGTATAGGTCTGTGGGATCAGAGGATAATTTTTGGTAGTAATTTGTATCGGAGAGGATATTCAAAGCCTCTCTGGTATAATAAGTTGCGTCCATAATAACCACCCCCCCCCCCACCTTTATCGGAATTTTTTATGACAATCTCACTGTTTCTGGTCAGCCTGGTGATGGCTTTCTGTTGTTTTTTTTAGAGATTTTGGGTGTAGAAGGAGCTGGATTCGCTAGTGACTGGGGAGAAGCTTTCTTTCAGGTCATTGAGTACTAGATTGTAGAAAGTTTCTAGATGTGGGCCCTTACTATCTAGAGGATAGAATGTGGATTTCGATTTTAGAGAAGATGAGATCGGAGCATTGATAAGTTCCTCTATAAGGAGTTCGATATCACTTTCCCTTGTGCCGAGATGGTCTGCGGTCATCAAATCTGTGTCAGAAGGTATGGTGGTGGGCGTAGTGGGGATTGGGGGATGGAAATGGTGCTTTGCAGTATAGTGAAACAATTGAGGTCCACAAATAATTCGAATAAATCTGGTCCATTCGTAGGGCAGAATGAGAGGCCTTTGCTAAGGACTTCTATTTCCTCTTTTAAAAGTTTATGGTTGGATATATTGAAAATGCCTATGGATTTTAGAGTCTTAGGGGAATTGATGGTATTTAGGTGAGACAGGGTTTGTCTTTTTTGGAAGTGTGTTTGTTTCTGGCCTCCTTGACATCCCCGTCTCCTTTGTTTGAGCTTGCTTTTCTCTTGGATGTAGTTATCGGGCTGTAGAAGTGATTTATTTTCCCTTGTGGATGGACATATGATGGGATAGCTATTTTGGATTGGACTATCCTTTGTGATAGTAGGGCTGTTAAAAGTTGGATGCTGATCATGACAGATCGCGGAGGGGTGGGGGAGAGGTGGTTTAACGAGGGGTTGTCGGATAGGTTGGGAGGTAGGGCTGAAAAAAGCTCTGGTTCAGAGTTGGAGTCTGAATCACTGTATGTGGATATGTTGAGAAGGATGGATGGGGAAATGTGGTTGGAATTGGTGATGTGGGGTGGGTGGTCCACCCCATAGTGAGTGGAGATGTCGTTGCTACTGGATTGAAGGGGGGTGGCGGATGTGGAAGCAGAACATTCCGTACGGCCAAATGAGAAGGATTAGGAGGAATTGCTCAAACGACCAGGGCTGATCGAAGACTCATATAAAAAAATAGAAAAGGAAAATCAATCCGAGTGTCTCATATAAAAAACTGCTCAAACACAAAGACCAGCCAGCCACACCACCAACAGGGGATAAATACAAATACAACTTCGTGACTCGCTATAACTTGGCCCATCACAGATTTAAAGAAATACTAATTCGCCACTGGCCGATCTTATAAAAAGACCCCATTTTAGGTAGTACTGTCGCTACACAACCACACCTAACTTTCCGCAGAGCTAAATCTCTGAAAGAAATGCTAGCACCATTCTGCCCCAAAATTAACTCACTGACCAATATCCGCAACTCACCAAGCAACCACCGCAACCACTAAACCCAAGGGCTCGTTCAAATGCGGACACAACCGCTGCAAATGTTGCCTCTCAATAAAAGACGGGCTAAAAGAAGTAGAGGTCACTACCTCAGGTGAAAAAATCATACTACGTAGCCACATGGACTGCAGCACATCTCATGCAATATACATGCTGCAGTGTCCATGTGGCCTTCAATACGTGGCCCGCACCACCCAGAGCCTTAGACCATATCAATTCCCACCGCTCAAATATAACAAAAAAAATGCATGAAACATAGTGTCTCAAGACACTTCGCACAAGTCCACTTCGCAATGCATCTTCTCTGAGCTTGACCCCTATAGAATAGATTCCGAATTCCTTTCGACAATTATGTAAAAAATAAATGTACTGGATTTTCCATTTCAACTCTCTCATTCCGTTCGGCCTCAATGAATCAGTAGAACACAATAAATACTAATGATCAGCCACTATTACCCCACAAGTAAAAGGATCCGTACTTTTTGTCAGTTGGCCCAATGTAATAGGATGCATCAGTACATTCATTTAGCTGATTAAATTTTTATTTATATTTTATTTATTTTTTTCCCCCATACATCCCTTCGAAACGCGTCTGGCTTAGAGGAACTTGGACCTGACTATAAACCGGCTAAACTCCTATAGTCAGACCACCCATATCGGACTAAGAATGCGCTTTCTGAGAATAAATGAATTGCGGCCCCTTTTGGATATAGCAGCAGCCTGCGGGTAAGACCGAATCATCTGTTCTTCCACAAGACAGGCGGAACATTCACCCTAATTAAGGAGACCAGGTGCGAGCCTGCAGCGCGATGGTTTAAGCGCTCTCATTCACAGCCGGACCTGCAAAACTATTTGCAGAGGATTTGCATCGAACTTGCTGTTGAAAGATAAAGTTTACACTGAATTCACACCACGTGGGACGCCACGGTATGAGCAACAGGACTGTACGTGAGTAATTCCAAATATCATTACATGCGTATGATAGTGCTACACACCAATCGCATTGCTGCTGCTAAAGTTCATTTAACCAGATATCTGCTGGACTGTAAGTTATAAACTTTTAACTTCTTACTCTCTGGATTTACCACTGGATTATTAAGACTATTTGCAGGATCCATCTTCTAATGTTATAGAAAGATTAAGTTCTAGAAGCAGAATATTGAGGGAGAAAGACTGTTTACTATCATTACCAAGTCTCCGGAGATACCGTATGATCTTACACTATTTTTTAATACTATCACGGTTCGAGCACTGCCATTTTTTTATATATCTATTTAATCTATTTCACCTTTTTGTCATCAATTTATTGTGAATATTGGTTCACTGTTTCAATTTGTCACATATACGTATACACTGTTGCACTATATGTATTTATTTATGCAATTGCACTCTATTTGCAGAGATCTACTGGGTACTGGCCACTGCTGTAACTAATTGAGTACAGCCAGTTTGCCAGTTTATATGTAACCTGGTCAGTCTTGCCTAGCCTCCACAGCCTTACCTAGCCTCCACAGCCTTTACTATCTAGTGTATACTATTTTAACAATATATTTTATTTAATATACAATTTTAAAATCTATTTAGGATATACTATATATTTATATGGTGACCATTGCCTATGCTTATATTTATATATATCACTATTAATAAACCAGTGTCGTTTTGCCTACTTTGTGGTCCACTCTCCACATATAATATATTTTATCTTATCCAAATGAAAATATATACATTTTTATCATTCTGTAGGGCCTACAGCCCACCATTCAACCTCCCTCTCTTATTGAAACTCATTTTTACATATAAATATACATATATATATATATATATATATATATATATACAGTACAGACCAAAAGTTTGGACACATCTTCTCATTCAAAGAGTTTTCTTTATTTTCATGACTATGAAAATTGTAGATTCACACTGAAGGCATCAAAACTATGAATTAACACATGTGGAATTATATACATAACAAAAAAGTGTGAAACAACTGAAAATATGTCATAACCTCTCCCTTTTTTTTTTTTTCTTTCCTGGGAGCCAGGCCGTAGCATGTGAGCATGTGAGAGTCTGACGTAGGACGCTAGGCTCCGCCTTCCCCCCCTCCGCCTCTCTAGCCCGCTCGTGTGTTCCTGATGGCTGGTGTCTGGTGTACAGTGATCTATGGAGGACTCCACGCTTGCTGTTGACGATTGAGGCCAGCTGAGGACGCCGATACCGAGGGTGGTGAGATTTCAAGATCGGAGGAGCGGTGGAGTGGCAGCACCGCTCTGTGTTGATGGGGTCTGTGAGCGCTGACTGAGCTTCGGCGTCTGGTGTCTGCAGAGGCTGAGACGGCCGGGCGGTATTTTCGTTTCTGTCGATCGCTGTTGGCGCTTTGTTAGCTGTGCCGTGTATATTGAAGAAGGCGGTGTCTGCGGTGTTTATCTATTACAGAGGATAGAAGTCCTGTTACAACTGTGTTATCACCGCAGAAGTACTGAAGGAGTCGATTTAGAAAGCGAAAGCTGGAGCCTGCCGGATACTATCTGCAGTAGGGTGCACTTATAAGTCATTCCTGTATTCCTTGTGTATTTCTTGTGGAAAGCAGAGCAAGGGAGAGAGGAGGGGAAAGGAGGAATAAGGGGTGAAGATGTGTTGAGGATCTGTGATGTCAATAATGGTGGAGCGTTTCCTATATAATATAGGTGAATTCCGATATGGTCCGCTCCCGGTTTTTGATCATAAGTCCCCTCTTTGAAACTTTGAAGGTCTAACACCTCTCAATCCCCTCCTAATCCTCTGGATTAATCAAGGATTAACTCTATGTGTATTAACCTCTCTTGTATCTGCTTTAGCGCCTTAAATACTGTGGATCTCTGCTCTTACTAACCACTCATCCTGGACTAATATAGAGAAGAATTAAGAAATTGTCTCTGGACAGGATCTTGCGTGTTTTTTATGATACCAAGATCCTGTCCAGAGACAATAACACTCTAATTGGATCTGTTCCCCCCTACCCTCCCCGTTTTAATTAATATTTTGTTTCTTTAATTAACTAACCTCTCCCTTTTCTTCTCTTCTTTTTTTTTTCTTTCCTGGGAACCAGGCCGTATACACGGGCCAGGTCGGTTGGACTAATTGCTTTGACTAAATTGTTGATAATATATTAACATTGATATTGTATTATAATTTCAAATAGTGTTCTTAGGTTGGTGTCAAGAGAATTTGTAAGAGTTGGTGGAAAACACTTGAAAATAACTGAGATAGTTGTGAGAAATAAAAGGGAAAGGGAAGAGTGGTAGGTAGAGGAGGGAGGGAGGAGAATCGGTACAGAGAAAAAGGGAAAATAACATCAAAAGTATAAGATGCCCCCAAAGAAGAAAGAGGAACAACGCACTCCTGGTAGCGTCAGTAGTAGGAGATCAATACCAGGGCTAGAGACTGGGCAAAAACAGCATAATTTAAGTAAATATTTGACGCCAAATTCCCCAGTCTCTACCCCTTTGCAGAAAGAAAAGATTGGACATACAGAGGCATATACCCTGACACAGGAGAATGGGACCGTAGGCATAACGGGGGATTTAGGAACCCCCGAAGTAGTTCCAGAGATGGATATTAAAATGATGAAAGATATATTTCAGACTGTGTCTAGGGCTGAAAATATAGTGGGGAGCATAGTGACACAGATTGGGGCTGTACAAATGGATGCTAGCATGATACGAGGAGATATGGAGAAACTAAGAGAGCGACTACACGAGATGGAAAAAAGGATTTCCCCCTTGGAATATTCGGTAGAGAAGTTAGAGAAAGAGGTTGTAAGTTTAAAAGAGATAAATAATAAAATGGAACAAAAATTAATAAATCAAGAAGATAGATCGAGGAGAGCAAATATAAGATGTGTAGGGATTCCAGAACGGGAAGAAGGGAATAACAGTGCAGACTTTATGGAGCGGTGGATAAAAGAGAACTGTAAGGAAGGAGTTCTTTCGCCCACTTTTGCCATTGAAAGAGCACACAGGGTCCCAGCGAAAAGAGGGTCCCAGGGGATTATCCCAGACATATGGTGGTGAAATGTGTATTTTCTAGGGACCGGGACACAATACTGTCGGACGCTAGAGTTTCTGATAAATATCAGATTCATGGGCTAAAAATAAGACTATTCCCAGATTACTCCGCAGACACTAATACACGCAGGAAGGAGTTTATCAGTGTAAAAAGGAGATTAAGGGAGGTGGGTTTGAAGTACAGTTTACTCTTTCCTGCAAAGTTAAGGGTGGAGTATAAAGGAAAGGTCGAATTCTTTCAGACACCTATTGATGCAAATGAATGGTTGGATACAATCAGCAGCTGAGGGGGCTGGGGGTGTGAGGGGGGGTTGGGGAGCCACAATGCTGAGTTGTGGAGCTGCCCTGTCTGCTGGCTAGCAGAGGGGGAGCTACTCAGAAGGGGGAGGGTGTGGGTGGGTATTTCGGAGAGGGGAGAGAGAGGGGTTCTCTTGTTTTTTTTGTTTTTTCTTCTTTCTTTCCTTTCTTTGTTCTTTTCCCCTTCTGCTAGATGGTTAGGTTTGTCTCGCTGAACGTGAGAGGTTTGCGGGAAAGGATTAAGAGATATGCTGTCTTTGAGTGGATTAGGAGGTTTTTGCCGGCCATCGTCTGTCTCCAAGAGACACACTTAGTTAAAGATTCCCTCATATGGATGGAGAAGGGATGGAGTGCGGAAGGGTATCACTCGGTATATAATACCTACTCCAGAGGGGTTTCAATTTTGGTACATAAAAAGATTAAATTTGAGTGTGTTAAATATGAGACGGACGATTGTGGCAGGTACCTCTTTCTACATTGTAATGTGGAGGGGGTTGGAATGGTGATTGCAAATGTATATATTCCTCCTCCATATAAATCAGATGTGTTGTATGAGTTGCATTAGATTTATGTTGAATAAACAGGAATGTATGATGATTGCGACAGGAGATTTTAATGCTGTAATGGATCCACTCAGAGACAGGGGAAAGAGTGCAAAATTTAGATTTTTGTAAAACGGTCCTGGAGTTCAATTGGATTGATGTCTGGCGTTACTTAAATCCAGAGGAAATAATGTACTCTTGTTATTCTAAAACAAACCAGACGTGGTCAAGAATAGATATGGTTCTAGGAAATAAAAACTTAATGACCCAAAATAGGATAATGATAAAGTATTTGCCCAAGGTTTTATCTGATCATAGTGCTCTAAAATCTGCCTCTGTTCAAGTTCAATCCACATTGGTTAATGTAGGATTGGATTTAAAAATATTTTTTTTTTAGAAAATAACGGCTCTGCTAAAAGATCTATAGTATGGGACACGGCTAAGGCATACTTGAGAGGATGTCTGTTTAAAAAGGTGAACTATTTTAGAAAAACTACTAAAGAAAAGGGTAAATTATTTGAAAAGAACTTAGAAGAAGCTAGAGTCATATGTATAAGGAATCCAACCGGAAATAATAAGAAGAAATGGGAGCAAGAACAAGAACATTTAAAAACATATTATATGGATAAAACAAGGAAGGAATTGCTATTTCAGGGGTTTCAGCTGGCATCGGAGGGAGAACAGGTTGGAAAAATTCTAGCAGGTATAGTGAAAAATCAGAAAGGGAAAGCATGGATAGGGGCTGTTAAGGATAATAGAGATGAAATAGTTCACCCGAGGGAATTAAAAAGGTCTTCGTTGATTATTTTGAGGAACTTTATAAGTCTAGGGTACAATACAACAAAAAATACCTGGACATTACTTAGATCAGATTGCTATTCCCGAGATATCTAAAATACAAAAAGAATTCCTGGATAAAGAAATTTCTAATTTAGAGATAGAGGAGGTTCTGGGTCAGGTGAAACCATTAAAATCACCAGGGTGCGATGGACTTCCTTTTGAAATATATAAAACGTATTCACAGGTGTTAATACCGGAATTAAGTGCGACATTGCGTGAGGCCCAAAAAAACGGTGAGTTACCAGAGTCAATGAGAGAAGCAATAATAACTTTGATCCCAAAAAAGGATAAAGACCAATTAGATCCCGGCTCATATAGGCCAATATCTCTGTTGAATACGGATGTGAAAATATTAGCAAAGGTTCTGACTGGTAGGCTCTCTAAGGTGATTAAAGGTATAATTCATGAAGATCAGACAGGATTTATACCGGGGAGGACAATATACTCAAATATTAGAAGGTTGTACCTTAATATTGAAGCTAATAAAACAGAAGCTGGCGAAAAAGCTATACTCTCACTCGATGCACAAAAGGCTTTTGATTGCATCGAGTGGGAGTATTTATGGGCAGTGTTAAAAAGGGTTGGTGTAGGGGAGGGATTTATAAGATGGATCCAACTCATATATTCCAATCCTAGGTCCAGGGTGATGGTGGACGGGAGCTTGTCCCTGCCTTTTGCCCTTCATAGGGGCACCAGGCAGGGATGCCCTCTCTCCCCACTATTATTCGCCATTGCAATAGAACCTTTGGCATGCTTGATAAGAAATAATAAGGAGTATATTGGTTTTCAGTATAAGGATGGAAAGGAAAAATTAATAATGTATGCCGATGATATTTTATTATTTTTGCACAATACGGGGGATGAATTTAATAGAGCCATAGATCTAATAGATAAGTTTGGATTTTATTCGGGATTAAATATAAATTGGGAGAAATCCCATATGATGTCATTAGGTAAGGGGTCACCACAGAATTCTGCAAGGGTGCACGTACTTGAACAACACGAGAGTTTTAAATATTTAGGCATACAGATTTCTACATATATTCAAAATTATGAGAAACTAAATGTACTCTCTTTAATAAAAGAACTTAGAACCAAAATACACATCTGGAAAAAATTGCCACTATCAATTCAGGGTCGGGTGAATTTAATAAAAATGATTTTCCTTCCCAAAATTCTATATGTTTTACAAAATTCCCCGAAGTGGTTGCCCAGAAAACTTTTTAGGTTGCTAGATAGTTTAATGGGGGATTTTATTTGGAAAGGTGACATTCCTAGGTTAAAGAGAGAGGTCCTTCAACTTCCAGTAAGAAATGGTGGTTTAGCAGTTCCAAATTAGTTTTTTTATTACTTGATAACACAATATACTCAGATAAATGGAACTTTAAAAGGAATGGTGGGGAGGGATGAGTTAATAAAGATGGGGTGGATAGGGGAAATAAACTATTTAGAGGTTTTGGAGTCAGGAACACTAGGGAAAGATAATATAGGAAATAAGTTAATGAATTTAATGGGAAACACATGGGTGGAACTTAAAAAAATTATGGATATTAAGGGTTTTCTGAATTACACACCTATTTGGAAAAATATATAAACCTAAAGGAAGTGCAAAAGATCAAATCCTATATAGATTGGGGAAAAAAGGGGGTCAAATATTTAGTGCAAATATTTGAGGAAGATATACTGAAGGACTTCTCCACCTTGGTAACAGAGTTTGGGATTCATCAAAAGGATAGTTTTAAATATCTCCAGTTAAAAAATGCGGTTAGGATACCAGCTAATCCAAATAAATATAGAAAAGAACAATCAAATAGAATATATAGATTTACTAACGAAGAGGAAAAAAAGGGACTCACAAAAAAAAGATATGGAATTTTGATGGAGGCAAAAAAAGAAAGGATCATAATATCAGCTAGAAGAAACTGGGAAAAGGATCTTTTATCTTTTTCGGAAGAAAAGTGGAATGATGCCCTTAGAAGTTATTCTGGGGTCTCAGAAATTGCTTCACATAAAAAATTTTATTCTCCATAGGCTACATCGATCTCCCTGGGTGTTAAAGAAAATGGGGGTTAGAACCTCGGATAAGTGTCCAAAATGTAGGGCTGAGAGAACGGATCTTATACATTGTTTTTGAAGATGCCCAAAATTGATTAGATATTCGAGGGAGATTGTAGAGACTACAGCACTATTTTTGGGTATTCAAGTCCAGGAGGATCCGGTGGTCTGTATACTGGGGGCTACCGAACATATTAGGTTAAATAGAGAGCTACAGTCGGTTTTGAATAAGGTACTGTTTCAGGCTAGACTGTTGATACTTCGGAAATGGATAAATAAAGATCCCCCCACAGTGGGACAGTGGCAGGAAGCTGTACTCGATTTGATTAGACTGGGGTGGGTGGTATTTGGGTTAAAATGACATAGGCAAATGTTTAAATAAATGTAAAATGTTTTGTAACATGAACCCTTTGGACAGTCCATATTTGTATTTGCTTTTTTTGTATTAAAAAAAAAAAAAAAAAAAAAAGAGAATATGTCATATTCTAGGTTCTTCAAAGTAGCCCCCTTTTGCTTTGATTACTGCTTTGCACACTCTTGGCATTCTCTTGATGAGCTTTAAGAGGTATGTGGCAAATCCAGCCACATTGAGAACTGTTGGACTGTATCCGTGACAATCCCTGTGACTATGGGCCCTGGGCGATTTGGCCCTTTAAATACAGAACTTGGGCATATTGCATGTTATTTCCCTGTTTCTGGGCTTAATGCAGTCATTTATACCATGCTGGGTGTGTGTCTATTGTCCCATTGTGTAGTAACTTTTCAGTTTAGGGATAATGGGGGAGATACAGTGATTGATTAAATTATCTCCTAGACAGAGGGGAGGAATATGTGTGGATTGTAACTACAATGTTATCGGGTAATGTATGATAATGTGTGTGTCCCTCTCCTTCAGGGGAGCATGTAATAAAAAGGGCTGCAAGCTAGCAGCCAGGTAGTTCACCTCCAAGCTATGTGTCGTCTAGTTCTTGGAGGGAGGGGATTGATACACGCTACCTGCATTTCATTCTGATGGTTCCTGTCTAGCAGCGGAGATACTGCACTTCACCCTGCCTCTCCGCTACAAGGTAGTCACCTGAAATGGTCTTCCAACAGTCTTGAAGGAGTTCCCAGAGATGCTTAGCACTTGTTGGCCCTTTTGCCTTTACTCTGTGGTCCAGCTCACCCCAAACCATCTCGATTGGGTTCAGGTCCGGTGACTGTGGAGGCCAGGTCATCTAGTGCAGCACCCCATCACTCTCCTTCATGGTTAAATAGCCCTTACACAGCCTGGAGGTGTGTTTGGGGTCATTGTCCTGTTGAAAAATAAATCATGGTCCAACTAAACGCAAACCGGATGGAATAGCATGCCGCTGAAAGATGCTGTGGTAGCCATTCTGGTTCAGTATGTCTTCAATTTTGAATAAATCCCCAACAGTGTCACCAGCAAAGCACCCCCACACCATCACACCTCCTCCTCCATGCTTCACGGTGGGAACCAGGCATGTAGAGTCCATCCGTTCACCTTTTCTGTGTCGCACAAAGACACGGTGGTTGGAACCAAAGATCTCAAATTTGGACTCATCAGACCAAAGCACAGATTTCCACTGGTCTAATATCCATTCCTTGTGTTCTTTAGCCCAAACAAGTCTCTTCTGCTTGTTGCCTGTCCTTAGCTGTGGTTTCCTAGCAGATATTCTACCATGAAGGCCTGGTTCACACAGTCTCCTCTTAACAGTTGTTCTAGAGATGTGTCTGTGGCTAGAATTCTGTGTGGCATTGACCTGGTTTCTAATCTGAGCTGCTGTTAACCTGCGATTTTTGAGGCTGGTGACTCGGATGAACTTATCCTCCGCAGCAGAGGTGACTCTTGGTCTTCCTTTCCTGGGGCGGTCCGCATGTGAGCCAGTTTCTTTGTAGCGCTTGATGGTTTTTGTGACCGCACTTGGGGACATTTTCAAAGTTTTCCCAATTTTTCGGACTGACTGACCTTCATTTCTTAAAGTAATGATGGCCACTCGTTTTTCTTTACTTAGCTACTTTTTTCTTGTCATAATACAAATTCTAACAGTCTATTCAGTAGGACTATCAGCTGTGTATCCACCTGACTTCTCCACAACGCAACTGATGGTCCCAACCCCATTTATAGGGCAAGAAATCCCACTTATTAAACCTGACAGGGCACACCTGTGAAGTGAAAACCATTTCAGGTGACTACCTCTTGAAGCTCATCAAGAGAATGCCAAGAGTGTGCAAAGCAGTAATCAAAGCAAAAGGTAGCTACTTTGAAGAACCTAGAATATGACATATTTTCAGTTGTTTCACACTTTTTTGTTATGTATATAATTCCACATGTGTTAATTCATAGTGTTGATGCCTTCAGTGTGAATCTACAATTTCCATAGTTATGAAAATAAAGAAAACTCTTCGAATAAGAAGGTGTGTCCAAACTTTTGGTCTGTACTGTGTATATGCGTATATATATATATATATATATATATATATATATATTTTTTATTTTTATTTTGTTTCATTTCTTTTTATTAATTTTTCTTCTATTACATTATTTATCTATATTTATATTGCATTTCAAATATATATGTGTGTTTCCCTTTATCCCTATACTTCCCTATAGACCATTAGACATGTCAGGCTAGTACATGTCCTTTTAATTTCTTTTTATCCCCATGTACATGGCTCCCCTCAACCAATCCATCCACGCCAGTATGCCCACATGCTGCGCTCCACAGTGGAACGCAACACTACTGTGCCTTACACTAGCGCTCCACCTCGGGCGGGGCGAGGATGCGTCTATACTTCTGGGCTTTCAATAACCATGGGTCACATGACTCGGTCGATCGGACTGGAGGTGAAGCCCCGCCCACTTCTGGTCCGCGTCAAATTTGCCGCCACTTGACTCTTAATTGATTGATTACCACCCCTATTTATGTATATTGCCATGCACACTCTTGCATTGTATTTTACTTGCTCTTGAGAAAGGGGGATATATACCCCAAAACGCGTTGAGCTATTAACCATGAAAGAACTCTCCACTTGGAACCCTGGTGTCATTCTTCTGGGACGTGGAAGCGAGTCCATATGATCATATCAAACAATCTCGGCGGGGGAGGGGAAGGAATAGGTGTCATATGCTTATCCTATGCCTCCCTCCCTGGTAAAGTAAGTCCCCAATCTCTGCTTTATATCTATGCAAATATTTATCACACTATTTTCCAGTGTTTTAATAATACACTGTTTTAATACCATTCACTACTGACTTTAATTATTTACAACCGCATACTCTGTTTTTGTTTTTTTGTTTTTTTTTTATAAGATTTTAATATAAAATAATCCCCTGGCGCCCCAGTGCTAATCCTCCCCAACCACATCAAAGGTAATTGTTTTAGAGGGGAACTTCTAACACAAATTATTTTCCTTTTTCTCCCTCAAACTTGCATTTTTCTGCAGTACACGGTTGTGCACTGTATATGTAATGGCGCTGCCTCGGGAACGGTCATTTGCCTTCCTCTTTTTTTTCACCACCTAGTTGTCTCCTTGGCGCTTTTGAAACCTTTTTTTCCATCACCCTTACTCTTTGGTTTCTTTTTTCCTCATTTATATATTTTCAAATATTGGGCAGAGTGATCCAGGAGTGGGACGGAGATGCAAGATCACGAAACAGTGACATAAGCATCTTCTGGGCCCAATAGGGTGCATTGTCCCCAGGCGGGTGACCCCTGGGGGTGACGTTGTGCCCCCTGGTTGTGAATCTTGGCTTTGAGTGGATTGGTGGTGTGCCATGGTGAATTGAACATGGCAATTATATCACCTGAATTTGATGAAGATATACTGCATAAGGGCTGTGAATGAGGGCGATGATGGCGATTTGTTATTAGCTTGATTTGTAATTCCAGCCAGTATTCCTCTATGAGATTAACAGTATGGAGTGAAATGCTATGTTTTGAGTGGCGGTCATGTGCAATGATCATGTGATTTGAGAATCGCATCCACCTCCTTATGGGCTGGAGCATGCACAGTTATTTTTGACTGCTGGGTCGCCATCTTGGTTGTGGTATCGGAAGTCCTCTATGTGAAATGTTAGTCTTGCGGGAAGAGAAGCACCCGACGCCTGCGAAGTATGTTTTACGCAACGCCGATCAGGTCCTGCCGTCTCGAGCTACATGATTGATTTTAATTACACAATCATGTACACCTGTGATGAGATGTTTGTTAATTAACCAGCTCCGGACCGCCATACGCCGGATTGCGTCCTGCCGGCGGTCCTGCTCTTCTGGGTGGACGCATATACGCGTCCTCCCGCGAGAGCCGAGATTTCCTGTGAACGCGCGCACGCAGGCACGCGCGCTCACAGGAACGGAAGGTAAGAGACAGGATCTCCAGCCTGCCAGCGGCGATCGTTCGCTGGCAGGCTGGAGATGTTTTTTTTTTTAACCCCTAACAGGTATATTAGACGCTGTTTTGATAACAGCGTCTAATATACCTGCTACCTGGTCCTCTGGTGGTCCCTTTTGTTTGGATCGACCACCAGAGGACACAGGTAGCTCAGTAAAGTAACACAAAACACTACACTACACCCCCCCCTGTCACTTATTAACCCTTTATGAACCACTGATCACCCCATACAGACTCCCTGATCACCCCCCTGTCATTGATCACCCCCCTGTCATTGATCACCCCCCCTGTCAGGCTCCGTTCAGACGTCCGTATGATTTTTACGGATCCACTGATACATGGATCGGATACGCAAAACGCATACGGACGTCTGAATGGAGCCTTACAGGGGGGTGATCAATGACAAGGGGGTGATCACGCATATAGACTTCCTGATTACTTCCCTGTCATTGATCACCCCCCTGTCATTGATCACCCCCCTGTAAGGCTCCATTCAGACGTCCGTATGTGTTTTGCGGATCCGATCCATGTATCCGTGGATCCGTAAAAATCATACGGATGTCTGAATGGAGCTTTACAGGGGGGTGATCAATGACAAGGGGGTGATCACACATATAGACTATCTGATCACTTCCCTGTCATTGATCACCCCCCTGTCATTGATCACCCCCCTGTAAGGCTCCATTCAGACGTCCATATGATTTTTACGGATCAACGGATACATGGATCGGATCCGCAAAACACATACGGACGTCTGAATGGAGCTTTACAGGGGGGGTGATCAATGACAAGGGGGTGATCACGCATATAGACTTCCTGATCACTTCCCTGTCATTGATCACCCCCTTGGCATTGATCACCCCCCTGTAAGGCTCCATTCAGACGTCCGTATGATTTTTACGGATCCACGGATACATGGATCGGATCCGCAAAACACATACAGACGTCTGAATGGAGCCTTACAGGGGGGTGATCAATGCCAAGGGGGTGATCACCTCATATACACTCCCTGATCACCCCCCTGTCATTGATCACCCCCCTGTCATTGATCACCCCCCTGTCATTGATCATTCCCCTGTAAGGCTCCATTCAGACATCCATATGTGTTTTGCGGATCCGATCCGTGGATCCGTAAAAATCATATGGACGTCTGAATGGAGCCTTTCAGAGGGGTGATCAATGACAGAGGGGTGATCAATGACAGGTGGTGATCAGGGAGTGTATATGAGGTGATCACCCCATATACACTCCCTGATCACCCCCCTGTCATTGATCACCCCCTGTAAGGCTGCATTCAGAATTTTTTTTGGCCCAAGTTAGCGGAAATATTTTATTTTGTTTGTTTTTTCTTACAAAGTCTCATATTCCACTAACTTGTGTCCAAAAAATAAAATCTCACATGAACTCACCATACCCCTCACGGAATCCAAATGCGTAACATTTTTTAGACATTTATATTCCAGACTTCTTCTCACGCTTTAGGGCCCCTAAAAAGCCAGGGCAGTATAAATACCCTACATGTGACCCCATTTCGGAAAGAAGACACCCCAAGGTATTCCGTGAGGGGCATATTGAGTCCATGAAAGATTGAAATTTTTGTCCCAAGTTAGCGGAAAGTGAGACTTTGTAAGAAAAAAAAATAATCAATTTCCGCTAACTTATGCAGCAAAAAAAAAAATTCTATGAACTCGCCATGCCCCTCATTGAATACCTTGGGGTGTCTTCTTTCCAAAGTAGGGTCACATGTGGGTTATTTATACTGCCCTGGCTTTTTAGGGGCCCTAAAGCGTGAGAAGTCTGGGATCCAAATGTCTAAAAATGCCCTCCTAAAAGGAATTTGGGCACCTTTGCGCATCTAGGCTGCAAAAAAGTGTCACACATCTGGTATCGCCGTACTCAGGAGAAGTTGGGCAATGTGTTTTTGGGTGTTATTTTACATATACCCATGCTGGGTGAGAAAAATATCTTGGTCAAATGCCAACTTTGTATAAAAAAATGGGAAAAGTTGTCATTTGCCGAGATATTTCTCTCACCCAGCATGGGTATATGTAAAATGACACTCCAAAACACATTGCCCAACTTCTCCTGAGTACGGCGATACCAGATGTGTGACACTTTTTTGCAGCCTAGGTGGGCAAAGAGGCACACATTCCAAAGTGCACCTTTCGGATTTCACTGGTAATTTTTTACAGATTTCGATTGCAAACTACTTCTCACACATATGGGCCCCTAAATTGCCAGGGCAATATAACTACGCCACAAGTGACCCCATTTTGGAAAGAAGACACCCCAAGGTATTCCGTGAGGGGCATGGCGAGTTCCTAGAATTTTTTATTTTTTCTCGCAAGTTAGTGGAATATGAGACTTTGTAAGGAAAAAAAATAAATAAAATATCATCATTTTCCGCATCATTTTCCGCTAACTGTCTTTTTATCAAAGACATGTAGAACAATAAATTTGGCAAAAAATTTATATATGGATGTCGTCTTTTTTTTGCAAAATTTTACAGCTGAAAGTGAAAAATGTCATTTTTTTGCTAAAAAATCGTTACATTTTGATTAATAACAAAAAAAGTCAAAATGTCAGCAGCAATAAAATACCACCAAATGAAAGCTCTATTAGTGAGAAGAAAAGGAGGTAAAATTCATTTGGGTGGTAAGTTGCATGACCGAGCGATAAACGGTGAAAGTAGTGTAGTGCAGAAGTGTAAAAAGTGGCCTGGTCATTAAGGGGGTTTTAGCTAGCGGGGTTGAAGTGGTTAAGGATATTTTATGATATGGATTGCAGTAAAATATTTTGAACCAAAAGGTGCTTTTGGTGGGTTTTGAACTAATTGTGGTCTGTGGATGACACTGTTATGGGGGATTTGTGGATGGCGCACTGTTATGGGGGATCTGTGGGTGACGCACTGTTATGGGGGATCTGTGGGTGACACTGTTATGGGGGATCTGTGGGTGACACTGTTATGGGGGATCTGTGGGTGACACTGTTATGGGGGATCTGTGGGTGACACTGTTATGGGGGATCTGTGGGTGACACTGTTATGGGGGATCTGTGGGTGACACTGTTATGGGGGATCTGTGGGTGACACTGTTATGGGGGATCTGTGGGTGACACTGTTATGGGGGATCTGTGGGTGACACTGTTATGGGGGATCTGTGGGTGACACTGTTATGGGGGATCTGTGGGTGACACTTATGGGGGGATCTGTGGGTGACACTTATGGGGGGATCTGTGGGTGACACTTATGGGGGGATCTGTGGGTGACACTTATGGGGGATCTGTGGGTGACACTTATGGGGGATCTGTGGGTGACACTTATGGGGGATCTGTGGGTGACACTTATGGGCGGATCTGTGGGTGACACTTTTGGGGGGATCTGTGGGTGACACTTATGGGGGATCTTTGTATGAAAGTTATGGGGGGGATCTGTGGATGACACATATATAGCATCTTATGCTATGTGTCATCCACAGATCCCCTCCATAAGTGTCCCTGTAGTGAATGACCCTCAATACAGGGGGTGGGGGTCGCATCTGCTTTTATAATGACAGCGGGGCCCGTGCAGTGACTGTATTCTACTACACGGGCCCCGCTCATTGTATAATCGTATCTGTATTTTGTAATAGTTAATTATGTATATACCGGTAATCGCATAATCAGCGCTACTTACGTAGTTGTAAGTAGCGCTGATTATGCGATTACCGGTATATACATAATCCATAAGTACATACATAATCCATAATACATAAGCGCTCGGTAGGTAGCAGAGAGGAGGGAGGAGGCAGGCCGGGAGGACGGGCGCTGGCAGCGTGAGTCACTACGTCACGCGCCTGCGCCGCCCACTTTATGAATGAATTGGGCAGCACAGGCGCTTACGTAGTGACTCATGCTGCCAGCGCCCGTCCTCCCGGCCTGCCTCCTTCCTCCTCTCTGCTACCTACCGAGCGCTTGTAAGTATACAGGCGCTGATTATGCGATTACGGTATATACATAACAATTAACTATTAGACGATTATACAGTGAGCGGGGCCCGTGTAGTAGAATACAGTTACTGCACAGGCCCCGCTGTCATTATAAAAGCAGATGCCGGCCCCCAGCCCCTCCTCCCTCACAGCTGATACACCTGCTGCGCGGCATCGCGGCGGGTGTATCATTGAAAATTCTGCAAAATCAGCAGCATTCGCCCCATAAGACGCACTGCTATTTTCCCCCCACTTTTGGGGGGGAAAAGTGCGTCTTATAGGGCTAAAAATACGGTACATGCTTATGAAATCACTTAGGAATTATGTATCTTAACACTGTTTTTAATCATATTGAGATCTAATCATGTAATCACTGTCTAATTATGTATGCTATATAAGCACTTGATTTTGCACATTATAACATGGCTTGACAAAGGCTCCATAGAGAAAGCTGAAACGTTGCTATCACATGGGTTAATAAATTACCCACTTTTTTTTTCACTGACTTTTGTGTGCTGCCTTTGCTCTTCTTTTTTTTTGTTATATTCAAAATATGTTTAAATATAAAACTTAACAAGCATCTGTCCACATGATCACTGTACTACAGCATTTATACTGCCGGTTAGAATTGACCATGGTGAGTTAAAGTGGTTATCCGGGATTTTATATTGATGACCAATCCTCTGAATATGTGCTTAATATCAGATCGGTGGGGATTTGACACTTGGGACTCTGCCAATTATCTGTTAAGAGGCTGGTGGTATGTGAGCGCCACAACATCTTCCTAGGCTAATGACTGTACTATCAGTGTACATCAGTCAAATGGCTAAGTTGAAGCTTGCAATACCAAGCACTGCCACTATAAGATGTACAGTGCTGTGCTTGGACAGCTGCCAGGGCACCAGCTAAGCGGTAAACGCGGCAGCTCCCTGAAACAGCTGATTGGCAGGAGTGCTGGGACTCAGACCCCCTCCCTGCCGAAGTCATAATGAAGAACTATCCTCGGGATAGGAAATCATCAATTCCTGGATAAAGCCTCATTCATACGTCAGTGTTTTCCATTAATAATTGTGAGTCCAAACCAGGATTGGAGCCTCCACAGACATAAAGTATAAGGGAAAGATCTTCACCTGTTCTGTGTTTAGAACCACATCTGGTTTTGGCTCACAATTACTGATGGAAAACACTTTTGTTTGAATGAGGCATAATGCCCTTTGAAGGGGTATTCCCATCTCAGACAATGGGGGCATATCGCTAGGATATGCCCCCATTGTCTGATAGGTCGGGTCCCACCGCTGGGATACGCACCTACAACGAGAATGAAGCGGGGAGCGCTGTGGCTGGAGGACCCCAGATTTCTACCACCAAGCGCTGCTCCCATAGAAGTGAATGGGAGTGCGCCGTACATGCGCGGGCCATGCTCCCATGCATTTCTATGGGGTAGACAGCAATAGCCGAGCCAGCGCTTGGCTATTTTCAGCGGCCCCATAGAAATGAATGGACGGCACAGTGCGTCCTCCATTCATTTCCCATCTCTGTTCTCATTGTAGGTGGGACCCGCACCTATCAGACAATGGGAGCATATCCTAGCGATATGCCCCCATTGTCTGAGATAGGAAACCCCTTTAAAGGCAATTTTTTTTTATTGCATTTAACTTATTTTTGTCTCAAAATTATATTTTCGATTGGGATTTATTAAAAAATATTGAGCTGTTCAGTCACAAAGGGTTAACTTTTTTTCTAACTGTGTAACTAGTACTTTCACTTTGTGCCAGTCATCAAATAAACCTTATCTCTAAACTACTGAGAGGTCATGACCGTTGTGTGCATCCACGGCCGTTGTTCCGTTCGACGTGTTTTCCTGCGGTTCCATTGACTTTCAATGGGTCCGTTGAAAACTCGGCTTCTGCACCGTTTTTACACCGCGCCCGTGACCCGTGTTTCCTGGCCGTGAAAAAAATATAACCTGTCCTATTTTTTTCACTGCTAACGGTTCACGGCCCCATTCAAGTCAATGGGGCAGTTAAAAACGCAGTTGCACCCCCGTTTGACAGCCGCGCCCGTTTTATTTCTTTCATTTGCCTTGGGCAATCTGTCTGGCAAAAGTTGTGCCAATAAATTGAAAAAAAAAATATGTACAGGAAGTTTAGGGTTACAGGTTATGCTAATTTCTAGCCACCTGTGTCTGGAAGATTCTCAGTATGGTGAGGCAGCCATTATATTAATTAGTCTGCCACAATGCCTCGCTGGAATGTGGATAAATTAATCACACTGGTCCAGGAGAGGCCAGAGATATGGGATACCCGCAGTAATGTGTACTTGGATAGAACAAGAAAGGATGCTGCGTGGGAGCAGGTGGCCCGTAGCCTGCGCAAAAACGAATGGGCCAAAGCAGATAGCCGAGGCCGTGCCAAATTAGGTAAGTGAGAGCAATGTAGTTGTACTGTCCTTTCCCTCTGTGTGCCAACAAGATGTATTTTTTTAATCTCTGAGGTCCCAATAGTCTTATTTTGGGGGTCCAGCTTCATTTTACATATAGGGCTGAACATAGTTTGTTAAAGTGATGTCTATTAGATACCATACAACACCATTTCTATATTTAAATGGCTGTCCCTCCCTTTGCTCCAGCATTCAGTAGTCATGTATATAATCACATGTTTGTGCCCTTTTTTTTCCTGACACATGTCCTTGTATTTGAGCATCTTATAGTTGTCACCTTCACATATTGTTAGTTTTTCTTAGGCCACATGGCTTACACGACTAGTGTCCTGCATCTTGTTCTTCATTAGTATCCAGACACCTGCTGGACTGTACCATATGCTGCTTATTCTGTCCATTTTAGATGTTAAATTGTTTTACCCTTTTTTTTTTTTTCGTTTCAAACAAATGTCATTTTCAGATTTGTTTGGGGGTCATTTTTAATTTGGTGATCAATTTGTTTTTATGTAATTTTTGGACAGTGAAACAAACTAAAACTCGGTGGGCCAGTTGCCGGGACCAATTCTGGCGTGAGGTATCCAGTAAAGGCCGGAGTGGAGAGGGTACCTCCAGGAAGAGGCCATACATCTACACTTCCCAGTTGCAGTTTTTAAAACCGGTTATGGACTTGAGGTCGTAAGTATATTTTGGTTTGTAGTTCCATTTCACATTTAGCGGAAAGTTACGTTTGTCTATGGCTCACCTAAAGTGTACACGAAAGTAATGGGTTCATTTATGTTGTACTATTGAAGACATATACTTTCTTTAGGGCTGCCATGTACAAAATTACTCCATCCTTTTTTTTTTCTAGTTAAACGCCAAACATGCCTGAATAGTTGTAACTTAACCAGTCCTGCTTGAAGTTGTCGTTGTGCATCAGATGGTGGGCAACATTTTGTACATGCCTGGTGTTGGTTGTGTCCATCATTTATGTGGAGGAGTCACACCAGTCAATCCCGCTGATGAGCTGTATGATGAGACGACACGTGTAGTGCGCATATAGCACCTCCCCTCTCTGTTTTGTTCCTGCTGCACCAATTTTTGGCTGGACAAGGAACATAGATGTTTTCAATCTGATAATGTTTTTCGCAGCGACAAGCCACATGCGCACTGCACGCATTATCTCATCATACAGATGTTCTGCATGATTTTCGCCTGTTGGTCATACAACAATAAATTCTGAGGAACATATCCTCGGGATAGGTCAGTTGTTCTGAAAAATGTGCACATGTCTCCCGTTTTTAAGGGAGTCCTGATTAGTGTATCATTTTTACCTTTAAAGGGTGATGTAATATTTTCCTCCTAGCAATTTTTTTTTCAAAAAATTTACGTTTAGGGATTTGATACCAATTAGGTATTGCCCATGTATTGCACCAGCCACAACATTGATTCCTTGGATTGCTCCTCTAAAATGCCAACCACAGAATCCTATGATAATGGTTTAAAATGAGGTTCCATCAAGGCTTGACCAGCCGTCTCCAAACGACTACTCTCAGCATGTTCAATTGTGACCTAGTACATGTTAATTGTTAGCCGTAAAAGAAGTTCAACAAGTTAAACATTACATCTGGTATGTGGGTATGGTTGCAGCAGGCCACATACTGTTGAGATGGCGTGAATATCCGCACTGGTTTTGGCCCTTGAATGAGTATTCCTCTTCTGACGCTGGACAGCTCCAACCGGCAAACAATGTTTTTCCATTACATTATCATTAGCCCTTTACAAGTTTTGGCCCATCGTGGCATTTAAATAGGATGTTCAGTAGGAATTGCACGATTCACATAGATGCTTGAGTTCATTGTGTAAACTAATAATTGTGGTGTATGGAGCCACTCCATATATATCTTGTATATACACGGCTGGTTACACCTAATATCAATGAGGTAATTCTGAAATGTTTAACTTAAATGATCTAATTGTGTTGTTTTTTTACTTTCAAAAACAGTACTGTGGACAGTCTGGAACCCTCGGACGAATCGGAATCGGCAGGAAGTGAAACTCTGGCAATGTTTTCGCTGGAAACAAGTCCCGCACCGACGCCGGCAGAGGATCCAGAGGAATCTTCCAGGCCCAGGCCCCACAACCACTCTCCAGTCCACCCCGGGTCATACAGCCGCAGCCAAGACGTCGCCGCCAAGTCCCTCCCTCCACCTCTGTGCCAGAGAGACGCGAGGTTATTGACGCACAGCCGCGAGGTTATTGACGCACAGCCGCAGCCAAGACGTCGCCGCCAAGTCCCTCCCTCCACCTCTGTGCCAGAGAGACGCGAGGTTATTGACGCACGCGTCATTGATTTTCTGGCCCAGAGGCGGAGTGATGGAGTTGAGGAAAATGTATAAGCAAAACTTCGTGGCACTCTGCCGTCCGTTTGCCGCTGGAAGTCGGGTTCCCACCCCGTTTCAATAATAATGTAAAAACTCCAGCAAATAGCGTTGCAAAAAGGAATCTTTTAATAGACATATGCGGCTGTGTAAAATTCATGACGTTTCGGCCATACATTAGCCTTCATCAGACTACAGCAAAACAAAAGGAAGAAAAGAAAATAATATAAACACATCTTATATATGTATTCCAACCCCATCTTCAATGAGAACATGTTAAGGAATATAATGTTCATGTGAACAGCAGTCCACATGGACTGCTGTTCACATGAACATTATATTCCTTAACATGTTCTCATTGAAGATGGGGTTGAAATACATTACCTACACCAAGGATATGCCTGAACACGGATTGTTGGACAAAATTACAGAATTCTCTGGACCTTTAACTATTGTTTTTGTACTTGAATCACTGCTTTATACTTATGTGCCACATTCTATGTCACTTGCCATAGCACACTTTATGAATATGTATATATAAGATGTGTTTATATTATTTTCTTTTCTTCCTTTTGTTTTGCTGTAGTCTGATGAAGGCTAATGTATGGCCGAAACGTCATGAATTTTACACAGCCGCATATGTCTATTAAAAGATTCCTTTTTGCAACGCTATTTGCTGGAGTTTTTACATTATTATGGAGTTGAGGAAAAGATGCTCAGGGGATTAGGGCCACTAATGAAGAAGAGCCCAGAAAATGAGCAACATGAATGTGTTGCTTCCATTGCGGTGGTGATGAAAATGTTTGCGTTGCCAAATCATGGGGACATTCTAGGCAAATTAAACGCATGGAAGAATGAACTTGAAAATGCCGGCCAGCCTCCAAGACCTGGACACTTTCCCATTCCACCTTCTTTTGCCCCACACCCCCAGTACGGCCCACCACATGGCCAAATACAAGCCTGTCCCACCACAGCAGGCCCAGGGAAGGCCACGGTCCTCCTTTGCTGCGGGGTCATTTACCCAGGACCTTCTAGATCTTTGATTTGTGTGTTCGCTTATTGTTTTTATGTTTTAAAATTGTTTGGTGCTTAATGGGCAAAGCATTCTCCTAACTTACCGTTGGTTTGGCAAATTATTTTGCTTAAAATACTTTCTTGCACCAAAAATGTGTCTGTTTTTTATTTGCTACATTGCACAATTATTTTACTTTTAATAATTGTCTTCTAAGAAAAAAAACACATGCACAGTATCTCCCAAAGCAACACTTTATTATGAGGCTCCACACCTTTAATTTTCAGTACTTGGAGGATGAGGTATTAGAATTTTGTGGACAATAGACTAGATATATAAAGATGTTTGAGTCTATTTACATTTAGACAAAGGCATCATTTATATTGTTGTTATAACCGTAAAAAATATGTGATGTCCACAAAATCTCAGCCCGCAAGCCCACGTCAAGGGTCCTAGTTATCTTGCGAGTCCCTACACTCAACTACCACAATAATTTAAAGTAATCTATCTACAAAATAAAAATAGGGAACAACCGAATCAGGATTCTTGTATAATGTTGTATACACTACCTGATTGTAAACACCCTATGGGACAGGTGGCCCTCTCAGTGTGCGCCCACACGCATTGTAAAGTCGAGGGTTAACAAATATAGACCCTAGACTTTACAGAGCATTCATCAGAAGGCACAATATAGAAACGACAGGCAGCATGGAATTTAAACATGCATTCGGATCAAAATGATTTTAACCAAAAAGGCCCAACTATATTGTACTACAATATTCGTGCAAAATTTACTTGTGGGCATTTGGCATTAAAACTGACTGATGTGGGTGGATCAGTCGCAACTCTGTCTGAAAACGGCTCGCCATCACTGCAACATGTCCATGGTTGAATAAACTTAAAAAAATATAAAACGGGAATACACAGCAAACTAAAACAGCAATTGGGGTGGGGTCAGTACTACCACAACTATTTTACATCAACTGTGTTTAGACCCTTTAAAAAATGCAGATAGTCCTGTGCAAGGTTAAAACTATGAGAGCAATAGGCATAAGGAGGATGTTAGATGGAAATCTCAGGGGTTGCCAGCAGCACAATCCGACAGAATAGTGAACAAACGGAGATATAGACTTCTAATAGGGTGGTACACGCCGATAGAGATCCTGACAGAGTGACTGTCATGGCCATGGCCATGACCGTGACTCCTCAACCGCAGGCGGTTGCCTGCGGTTTGTTTTTGGTGTTCAATCACAGGTGAGGGCCACTGGTGTGTGGTCTCACTTGTGGTTGCCGCGGGCAACCTGTTGTATGAGTTGGTTTCTGCAGAGCAGCCTGAGCGGTGCTGGGCAGCTTGCTGCATGGCATGCGGTTGCACCTAGCAACCTTTCTGTTAGGTGTGTGTGTGTACTCTTGGTTTTATGTGTGGTGTGCACTGACCCTTCCCTTCACTGTGGTTGTCCGTGGCAACGTTTGGTCGTTGTTGTACATGTGGTGGCAGTGTCCCGGCCTTCGGGCTGACTCCCAGGACATGAGTGCCACCCATGTCAATGCCTGCGGCAACAGCCACAGTGTGTGTTAGTGATTTGGACACTTTCCCTTTAATGTGTGTTTCCCTTCTCTGGTGCTGGAAGGGTTAACTCCCTTCCCAGTGTGTGTGTGTCTCACTGGGTGTGTCCGACTGTGGGGTGTAGCTTCTTGGCCTATAAAGCCTCACTGTTTTCCCAGGTCTGGAGGTTGCTTCAGCCATGCTTAGCTGGAGCAGCCTCCTGTATTTTCTACCTGCCAGTGAGAGCCACCCCTGTAGTCATACTGTCACGGCTGTGGATTTTTCCCCATCCTCAGCCATGACAGTATGAACCATTACGTCACATTTAAGCTTATGTCCAGTTATGTGTGATGTCTATTTGATGTTTCCTTGTGATTTTGTGCATCTATGGATCTGGGTCCCTGTGTGTGGATGCGTTGTGATCTTCACCTTGCCAGCACAGGGATCCAGTCAGCAAGGCTGTGGCAGGTAGGTGGAACTCCTTGTTCACCTGCCATATCCATAGAGCTGTTTATGTTCCCCCTTTTCCAGCAGCTGGGCCATTGAGACTCCTGCTCCTCCATGCCTAGGAGGAGTAGGTTGTCTTACCCTGACTCCTAGCTAGGGACCGGACGGAGGGTAAGTCAGGGCTCCTAGGTTCCTGCGCATGGGTCCTCCTACCTTTAAGGTCGGCCCATGCACGTAGGAGTTAGGGTCAGGTTAGGGACGCTGTAGGAGGCGACCTGCTCCCTAATCCTGTTGTCCTGGCCGAGCAGCCATAACATCATCTGGCATTTCACGGCTGAGGATTTTCCCCCATCCTCAGCCGTGACACTGACCCAATTCTTTCAAACACTCCAAAAAACAACCACAGACACCTGTCATTGAGGAAAATTCCCCCCCAAAAAAACAGTCAGACAGGCAGGTTACAGCCTGCTGTAACATGGCTGACTGACTGTGTAAAAACATTTTCTACAAACTACAGGCGACTGCAGAGGAATCATGGAGTGTCTGGAGCCCGGTAGCTGAACACATGTTTCAAACAATCCCATAAAAATTAATTTCAAAACAAAAAAGGAGTCATATGTTGCAGGTATTGAAGGGGTAAAACAGAAAGCAACACAACCAAAAAAAAAAAAAAGGGCAAAACTAAGGTTAATTCAGCAAACAGTAGCACATGTCTCACAGCAGCCATTTTCTAGCACATGTTCCTCCTGACACAAGCAGTGCACATTACTGGTGAAACTTTACAAGTACTATACTGCTTACCTCAACGTGGCGATGAGCCTTTCCTCAGGAGTAATGCTGCGCCTCATATTGGTGTCCATGAAGGTAAGGACAGTAAGTAGAGACGACAGCAAGCGATCAACTGTAGTGACTGACATCCGACAGAAGGAATAGAACTTCTCTGGATGCAGCCGCAGATCTTGGTATAGGGTATGGAAGTGTCCTTTCCGGTAGCGTTGTGAAACATTCGGATTGACCCAAAATCGTCGCCTTCTACTCGGTTCCTCATTCAACAAAGGAGGGCGCGGACCCCATTGCCGAGAAACGACCCAATGCACCAAGACCTCTTCCTCTGAATCCGACATGGTGATACAGCAAAGAGAAGCAGACAAAATAACCTCTGTACTCTGGAAAGACTACAAAAAATGGCCACAAATGCATACTCAGGTGCCCTTCATTTATACCAGTATCCTGGGTGGAGATATTAAAATGACATTTTTTTAACCATTCCAGGATTTCTGACGGGCCGCAAAAAAAAAGGGAACACGGATACACGGAAGCACAACGGAAGCAAAAACAGCCACGGATCACGGACCAACGGAACCACGTTTTGCGGGACGTTAAAAAATACTGTTGTGTGCATGAGGCCTAAATGAGTGTTTATAATGTGAGAGAGTAGAGATAAGAAGTCTGCGCCTCAGATGACAGAAATGACAAAAATTCCACATACAGCTAAGTACAGCATGTCAGCTCTGTACAGAAATAAGGATTCCATATAGTTAACAATGATCAATTGAAAAAAAAAGATTTTTAGCTCAAAATTAGTACATTTCAATAAAAAAAATGCCCCCAAAGGTGTACATAGCTTTTAACCCTTTCAGGACCAAACCATTTTTCATCTTTCTGCCCAGGCCATTTTTAGCAAATCTGACGTGTCACTTTATGTGGTAATAACTTTAAAACGCTGTTATTTATTCAGGCCGTTGTAAGATTGTTTTCTCATCACATATGGTACTTCATGACAGTGGTAAAATGAAGTCAAAAATTTCATTTTTATTTATAAAAAAAATACCAAATTTACCAAAAATTAGCAAATTTGCAAATTTCAATTTCTCTACTTTTATAATAGATAGTAATAACTGCAAAAAAAAGTTATTACTTTACATTCCCCATATGTCTACTTCATGTTTGGATCATTTTGTGAATGCCAATTTATGTTTTGGGGACGTTAGAAGACTTAGAAGTTTAGAAGCAAATCTTGAAATTTTTCTGAAAATTTCCAAAACCGACTTTTTAAGGACCAATTCAGGTCTGAAGTCACTTTGTGAGGCTTAGGCTTCATGCACACAACTGTTGTGTGTTTTGCAGTCTTCATAGCGCGGATCCACAAAACACGGATGGCGTCCATGTGCATTCCGCAATTTGCGGAATTGATATAACAGGTTATATTCTTTTTGCGGACCATGCCTGTGGCGAAACCAACCTCGCCACTGGGTTTTGGAGAGGCCTGTTTAATAGCCTCTTGCCTCAGGATTATGGCCTATACTAACTTTTAAACCCCTGAACCTATTCAAGTGAATTTTTGATAGGTTTGTCCCCAAGTTATACTGTTTAAATTTATGTAAGTTATATGTATGGACAATGTAAACTCACAAAGTTGTAACAATTTATAATAAGTGTAACTTGTCAGCTTGGGAGGAATATGCTGGGTGTGTTTCTATTGTCCCATTGTGTGTTTAAAATGGTGATGTCTGTCCTGTTGTCTCCACATGTGTATTGGCGATTTCCCTTTGTCCTGAGAGATAGTTGGATTGCTCCTCGGTTGTCTCCGGGACAGAGAGGAGGAAGCCATGATGCATTGTGGGGATATGTTGATTCTGTCCTGTGTTGCAGTCTCCCTTCTGGTCCTCTGGGGGCGTGAACGATTGGTTGCTGTACCTACATTGTATGTGTTGTAATATACTGATTGGTTGTATTTCAAAACCCTGTGGGCGGACCTGTATTTGCAACAACTGTAATAAAAACCAGGCTGGGTGTGCCAGCACTTCAGACCACTGCATGACCCTCAACACGGAGCCTTGTCTCGTTATTGGGGGGATTCCCTGTATGCTGTTAGAGACTAAGTGCCAGGAGTGTAAGCTGATTGTATGCTTTTCCTGTTCGTCTGCTAGCAGCTATTCGCGAGGTTCCAGTTTGGAGTGCTATTTTGTATCCAGTTCGGGAGTTTGGTGTTCTGCAGTAGCTGTGCCTGTCTCTCAGAAAGGGGCATATCGCCAAAACGGATTTTAACACCTTGTCTGCTGAAACGGTCCGTTACAATGCCACAGAGCAATGGATTGCGGACAGCACACAGAGTGTTGTCCGCATCTTTTGCGGCCCCATTGGGTCCACATCCAAGCGGCAAAAACTGTGGCTCGGATGCGGACTACGACAACGGTCGTGTGCATGAGGCCTTACATAATAGAAACCACCCAAAAATGACCCCATTTATAAAACTACATCCCTGAAGGTATTCAAAACTGGTTTTACAAACTTTGTTAACCCTTTATGTGTTCCACAAGAATTAATGGAAAATGGAGACAAAATTTCAGAATTTCACTTTTTGGGCAGATTTTCCATTTTTTCCACTAACAAAGCAAGGGTTAACAGCCAAACCAAACTCAATATTTATTGCCCCAATTCTGTAGTTTACAGAAACACCCCATATGTGGTCGTAAACTGCTGTACGGGCACACAGCAGGGTGCAGAAGGAATGTATAATTTTAAGCTGCCATGTCACATTTGAAGACCCCCTGATGCACCCCTAGACTAGAAACTCCCAAAAATGACCCCCATTTTGGAAACTACAGGATAAGGTGGCAGTTTTGTTGTTACTATTTTAGGGTACACTTTTTTGTGAGGCAAGGTAACAAAAAATAGCTGTTTTGGCGCAGTTTTTATTTTTTGCTATTTACAGTGTTCATCTGACAGGTTAGATAATGTGGTATTTTTATAGAGCAAGTTGTTACAGACGCGACAATACCAAATATGTCTTCAGTTTTACATAATAAAATCATGTTTTAGTGTCTGCAGATTCGGAGAGAAATAGTTTTTATTTATTTTTTGGGGGAGATTGTCTTAGGTATGATCTAATTTTTTTGAGATATAGGATGACGGTTTGATTGGAACAATTTTAGGGTGCATATGACTTTTTGATCGCTTCGTATTACACTCTTTGTGATGTAAGGTAACTTGACGGGGTGCGCGGGCTCCGATATGTTCCTGACCGGAATATATTGGCTAAAGTATCATTTTTTTAAATCGGCGTGAGGGTTTAGCCTTCTATTGTTAGTTGCATATTATTGTGGTGCACCATTTGCAGTGATCTATTTACTCCTATATGTAGGATGTTTTTGTGGTACTTGTGGTCCGTTGTCGGCATCCTCCATTGTATCCATTTTTACTGGGGATTGCTGTTTGCAGCAGATCACAAGTAGAGCATCTGCTCCACCGGTTATAAATACACTACAGTATTTGGAGTTTCAGTATTTCCTCCCAGTAAGGCCACTCTATTCTGTGATTTTTATTTTATTTTTTCTATAATTATGCCCTAAATAGAAAGAAAAACATGTAAACAATATCCTGAATTAATGGTAAAAAAAAAAAAAATTGAAAAGGTACTCAATGGTACCTAGGTGCATGGCGGCGCCTGACCTGAATGCAAAAATACTGGAACCAATTTGTCCTACCGCCTCCGGGTTTGTTCTGATTGCCGTACATCCAGGAGACATTCAGAGAGAAGGAAAAGAAGACCTCCGGTATGGGTGGCTTAAAGTTAAATGGTATAATTTGGGAACTAATCTGGCAGAACATGCGCTATCTTTTTGTGGAACGGAGGGATCGCAGACCCATTCAAGTGAACGGGTCTATGATTCCCATGCGCTTGCCCCACGGAAAATGCCTGTGCATTGCGGACCGCAATTTGCAGTTCACAGCACGGGACACCAACGGTCGTGTGAACGAGCGCTTAAGGGAGTGCAACTCTGCCCATAAAGAAGCCTACTTATGGAGCACCTGTCCCTCAAATAAATTGCCCTAAAAATGCCCTTATGCAATTCCCTACATGCATGTTTCGCAAAATGCTATACTCATCAGGGGAAGTAGTCATATAAGGACAATAGATGTTTCATCATGCATTGGGACCTCCGGGTATGGGTCCCACTTGTCGTGAACTAAGGGCTAAAAATACCAGACTGATGCTGGGGTATCTATGGTTAAGTCAAGCAGATGGGGGTCGAACGTCTGGGTCCGCATTTCCGTTCCCGAAAAAAATAGAACATGTCCTATTCTTGTCTGCAATTGCGGACAAGAATAGGCATATTCTATTAGTGCCGGCGATGTGCGGTCCGCAAAATGCGTAACGCATATTGCCGTGTGCGTGTTTTGTGGATCCGCAAAACATTTTACGGACGTGTGAATGGAGCCTTAATGCTCTAATGGAGTGCTACCCTGGCCACAAAGAAGCCAACATATAGAGCACTCGCCCTGGTAAGGGCGACCCCATCCGGAATCTGTCCCTCAAATAAATTGGCCTTCCCATGTAATTCCCCACATGCATGTTTTGCTAAATGCTATGCTCATCAGGGGAAGTAGTTATATAAGGACAATAGATGTTTCATTATGCATTGGGACATCTGGGTATGGGTCTTACTTGTCGTAAACTATGGGCTATAGATACCAGACTGATGCCGAGGTATCTATGGTTAAGTCAAGCAGATGGTGCATGACAAATATCTTGGGTAAAGTGGGCAGATAGTGCCCGACTACCTAGGTAGGGTTTTTATGAGGTTAGCATTGATAAAAAATAGCAGCAAGAACTTACTGATGTTTATACCTTATGAAGCCTGCCACCCTCTGGGTCCATAACTCGCTCTCCCAATGTTCCATGACATGATCATGTTTGATATTGCGAGATTACGGACGCATCAGGGGAGAGGTTGCCAAGAGACCCTAGTACTGAGCCGACACTCTGATTAGGGAGCATCAATCTGGAATTCCTGGCAGTCATGATAAGATCTCCGAGTTTTCTGGTCATGTGTCCAAATAGAGATCTAATATATAAATCTGAGTGTATGTATGTGTGTGTATGTATGTCCTCTAAAGGAATCTGCACCGTCGCATTTACAATCACAAAATTTGGCACACAGGTACATCAGGTGTCCGGGAAAGTTTTAGACCAGTTCTCAGCTCTCTAGCACATAACGTTCCTGAGATATTCCCAAAAATGCATTAGCCAATAGAAGCCAGGTTGCATGACCCTTATCAGCCAATAGAAGCTCGCAAGCCCTTAGTCTCCACATACACACAGTTTTACACCAGCTTTCCATAACAACCAAGCCATTTTTCTTCACTGCTGTAGGTCAGCTTTAAAAAAAATCTGTCACCAGGATAATCGCTATTGAAGTAAAGCCCTAGCCAAATAGCACTTAGTACCTTATTTCCAGATGTGCCTTTGTCCTAACAATAGATGTTTTTTTATCCTCTAAAAATCCAGTTTATTTGGTATGCAAATAAGCCAGTAAGGTGCCCAGAGGGGCGTCATTCTTGCAGGAAGGAGCCCAGGAACGCCTCCTGCCACAATGTGTCCACCCACCCTATCTACATCACATTCAAGCCATAAATCTGCCCCCCTTTTCCCTGCTCGCATGTGGGCGGGCTTGGAAACTAGCAGGAGGCGTGCCTGAGCTCCTTCCTGCAAGAGTGACATCCCTCTGGCTCCTTTGTATACCAAATTAACTGGATTTTCAGAAGATAGAAAACATCTATTGCTGAAACAAAGGCACATCTAGAAATAAGGTACTAAGTGCTATTAGGCTATGGCTTTACTTCACTAGCGATTATCCTGGTGACAGATTTCCTTTAAAGGGGCAGGGTGCTGTGGATGACACTGTTAAAGGAGCAAACGGCTGTGGAGGTCACAGTTCAGGGGGCAGGTAGGGTGGCCATTCAGGCCACCCTCAAAAGAAGGACTTAAAGCTACGCTATGTTACGCACACAACCTGGTTAGGCCACTCCCCTCCCAATCCACAGCCGACGGGGACTGAAAAAAATGAAGGTAAAAATCAACTTCTGTCAGCTGCAGGGGTGGAAGGGAGGGTGACTTTCTCCCTGCAGCTCACGCTCAGACAGCACAGGGCTGCTGTCTGAGAGTGAGCTGTTCAAAAGGACATGCCTGTGTCCGTCCAGGCCCTTCGCCGGACGGAGGACAGGGAGTTTTAAAGCCGGACTGTCCTGCCTAAAACTGGACCTCTGGTCACCCTAGCGTCAGGCTGCAGTGGAGGTCACAATTAAGGGGATGGTCCACTATGGAGGTCAGTGTTAAGGGGCAGATTGCTGTAGAGGCCACTGTTAAGGTAATGGGGTGTTGTGAAGATCACTGTTAAGGAGACGGGGTACTGTGGGGGTCACTAATAAAGGTGTGGCCGCTGTGGAGGTCACTGTTAAGGGGACAGGAAGGATGCTATGAAGATCTCTGTTAAGGGGGCAGGGAACGGTGGAGGTCACAGTTAAGGGGAAGTTCTGCTATGGAGGTCAGTGTTAAGGGGCAGGGTGCTGTAGACGTCACTGTTACGGGGGCGGGTGTTGTGGAGGTCACATTTTAAGGGAACATAGCTCTGTGGAGGTCACTGTTAGGGGGGCAGGTTATTGTGTAAATCACTGTTGAGGAGATGAGGTACTCTGGAGGTCACTAATAAAGGGGCAGCTCCTGTGGAGGTCACTGTTAAAGGGTAGGGAGCAGTGGATGTGTCACGGATGTAGTAGGGGAGAACACTAAAAGACAACAAGAAGGAAGGGAAAAGACTCTAGGCCTCACCGCTAGGGAAGGAAAAGGGTCACCACCTATAAAACCCTAACTCCTATCCATCTGGGCACCTCTCGATGGTAGAGATGCCCATACACAGGAACCTACAAAACCCTGGTGGCCCTCGGATGCCCTAAAGGTAATGACATGGCAGAGAAAACCCGCTCCTCCCCTAATGAAGGAACCAGCGTCTCCCTGAGGCCTAGTAAACAACAAAGGGGGGGAATACAAAAACACAACAAGCGGAACACTTAACTTCTGTGGAAATGGATGAACAGGACTTCAACAAGAATCACATTCCAGCTCTTACAAAACCAAATGAAGCTATCCCAAGCAAGGAGTGATGGGTAAAGTCAGACTAAATAGGGAGAGGTAAAGGTCACATGATCCACACCTGAACAGGAGGTGTGTACATACCAACAACACACAGACAAAGTGAAAACAAAAGAGGCTGTCAGATCACTAATGCGTAGATAATCTTTCAGACCTTCTGAGACCTGTCACAGCTGTGACAGTACCCCCCCTTCTACGGGTGACCTCCAGGCACCCAGGACCGACCTTATCAGGATGAGCTCTGTGGAATGCTCTCACCAGACGACTAGCATTAACATCGGTCGCTGGAACCCACATTCTCTCCTCTGGTCCGTACCCTCTCCAATGTACAAGATACTGGAGAGATATCCGGAGAACTCAGGAGTCCACAATCCTGCTGATCTGAAATTCTAAATTGCCGTCCACCATGACAGAAGCGGGAGGTAAGGAGGACGGCTCAACAGGTTCGGCACATTTCTTTAGCAACGATTTATGAAATACGTTATGGATTTTCAATGCCTGAGGAAGTTCAAGACGGAAGGCTACAGGGTTAACAATGGCTGTGATCTTATATGGACCAATAAATCTTGTGCCCAACTTCCAAAAAGGTACCTTAAGTTTAATGTTTCATGTAGACAACCACACAGAATCACCCACTCTCAGGTCCGGACCACTCATACGTCTCCTGTCAGAAGAGCAAAATCGTTCCTCCTCAGGAATGCTGGAATTTTGAGCAACAGAAAATGTACCAAACTGTGGATGGAACCTATATGCCCCAAAAAACTGTGAATTATCAGTGGATTCCTGTCTACGGTTATTTATAGCAAACTCAGCAAACGACAAAACTGAAGTCCACTCTTCCTGATTCTCTGAAACAAAACATCTCAAGTAAGTCTCCAGATTCTGATTAGTGCGCTCCGTCTGTCCGTTTGAATTAGGATGAAAAGCCGAAGAAAAGGACAATTGTACACCCAGACGAGTACAGAATGCTTTCCAGAATCTGGAAACAAACTGAGTCCCTCTATCGGACACCAAATCAGAGGGAATGCCATGTAGTTTAACGATGTTGTTGACAAACACATGTGCAAGAGTTTTAGCATTGGGTAGACTAGGTAATGCAATAAAGTGTGGCATTTTACTAAAACGATCTACAACCACCAGAATCATGTTTTTTCCTTAAGAATTCGGTAAATCTATGATAAAATCCATGGACAAATGGAAGCAGAGATCTGGAAAGCCGAGTATGTGTCACCTTAGCACGTGCACAGGTACCACAGGCTGACACATAGTCCTCAACACACTTACGCAACCCCGGCCACCAAAATCTGCGAGATATGAGATCAACAGTCGATCTGCTCCCAGGGTGGCCAGCAAGCACCGTACAGTGATGTTCTTCGAACACCTTGCGATGTAATTCGGAGGGAACAAACAATTTCCCCGTTGGACAAGAATCCGGAGCATCCTCCTGTGACTCCTCCAACACCCTGGCCTCGAGATCAGGATAAAGAGCGGATATGACTACCCCTTTAGATAAAATGGGACTAGGGTCATTAGACTCACCCCCCCCCCCCCCCCCGCAGGAAAGCTACGCAACAAAGCGTCCACCTTGACATTCTTAACTCCAGGACGGTAAGTGACGATGAAGTTAAATATGGTGAAAAACAATGACCATCTGGCCTGCCTTGGGTTCAGTAGCTTAGCTGACTACAGGTAGGCCAGATTCTTGTGATCCGTAATAGGGTGAATTGCTCCTTCCAACCAATGCCGCCATTCCTCGAACGCCAACTTAATGGCCAGCAATTCCCTATTGCGCAAATCATAATTTCTTTCAGCAGTAGAGTTTTTTTTAGAGAAAAATGCACATGGGCGCCATTTACTAGGTGAAGGACCCTGTGACAAGATTGCTCCTACCCCTACCTCGGACGCATCAACCTCAACAATAAATCGCTGAGTCACATCCGGTTGCACCAGAATAGGGGCTGAAGCAAAACATTATTTCACAGCAGAAAAAGGCCTGTAATGCTGCATCAGACCAGACAGAAATATCCGCACCCTTCCTAGTCATGTCTGTTAAAGGTTTAACCACCAATGAATAGTTCAAGATAAATTTATGGTAGTAGTTGGTAAAGCCCAAAAACCACATAAGCGCTTTCAGATTTTCGGGTCGATCCCAGTCCAGCACGGCACGGACCTTCTTGGGATCCATACGAAAACCTGAGGATGAGGTAAACAAGAAATTGCACTTCCTGTACAGCAAATACACTTTTCCATCTTAGCATACAACTTATTCTCTCTTAGGATCTGTAACACCTGTCTCACATGATCCTGATGAGTCTCCATATTAGGCAAATAAATTAGTATGTCATCAAGGTATACAACAACAAATCTCCCTACCAGATGATGAAAGATGTAATTGACAAAGTGTTGAAAAACCGCAGGAGCATTGGTTAACCCAAAGGGCATGATCAGGTTTTCAAAATGACCCTCAGGGGTATTAAATCTGACTAAACAAATCCAGAATCAAAGGAAGGGAGTAAGGATCACAGACGGTAATACAATTGAGCTCACAGGAGTCCAGACATGGTCTCAGGGTACCATCTTTTTTCTTTACAAAGAAAAACCCAGCAGCCACTGGGGACTTGGATGGTCTAATATGTCCCTTTGCCAAACTCTCAGTAATATACTCTCGCATGGCCTCTCTTTCGGGTTCCGAAAGATTATACAACCGAGATTTGGGCAATTTAGCTCCGGGAATAAGATTGACGGGACAGTCATACTCCCGGTGTGGTGGCAACTCCTGATTACCACTCTCAAAGAAAACATCAGAAAATTCTGAAATGAACGAGGGTACAGTTTTAGTGGTAACCATAGAGAACAATGCATTAAGACAGTTGTACATGCAAAAATCACTCCAATCGAGAATCTGTCTTGCTTGCCAGTCGATGTCATGGTTATGTTTGCTTAACCATGGTAAGCCCAACACCAATGGAGCATGCAGACCCTCCAACATATAACAGGAGATAGATTCCTGATGCAAATCATCTACTCTTAACCACCTCAGCTCCTCTAGCTTAAACACCCTTAATGACCAGACCACTTTTTACAATTCTGCACTACACTACTTTCACCGTTTATTGCTCGGTCATGTAAACGCTATAACTTTTACCCAAACCATATATTTTTTTTTTGCCCAAACATTTTTTTTAATCAAAAATGTCAGCAGCAAAGAAATACCACCAAATGAAAGCTGTAAAATAAGTTACCACCCAAATGAATTTTACAGCTTTCATTTGGTGGTATTTCATTGCTGCTGACATTTTTGATAAAAAAAAATGTTTGGGCAAAAAAAAAAAAAAAATGGTTTGGGTAAAAGTTATAGCGTTTACAAACTATGGTACAAAAATGGGAATTTCCGCTTTTGAAGCAGCTCTGACTTTATGAGCAACTGTCATGTTTCCTGAGGTTCTACAATGCCCAGACAGTAGAAAAACCCCACAAATAACCCCATTTCGGAAGGTAGACACCCTAAGGTATTCGCTGATGGCATAGTGAGTTCATAAGACTTTTTAATAGTTTTTTTTTTTTGTCTTACAAAGTCTCATATTCCAAAAACTTGTGACAAAAAATAAAAACTTCCATGAACTCACTATGCCCATCATGAAATACCTTGGGGTGTCATCTTTCCAAAATGGGGTCACTTGTGGGGTAGTTATACTGCCCTGGCATTTTAGGGGCCCTAATGTGTGGGAAGTAGTTTGAAATCAAAATGTCTAAAAAATGGCCTGTGAAATCCTAAAGATGCTCTTTGGAATGTGGGCCCCTTTGCCCACCTAGGCTGCAAAAAAGTGTCACAAATGTGGTATCGCCGTACTCAGGAGAAGTTGGGCAATGTGTTTTGGAGTGTCATTTTACATATACCCGTGCTGGGTGAGATAAATATCTTGGTCAAATGCCAACTTTGTATAAAAAAAATTGGAAAAGTTGTCTTATCTTAAATATAAGGTGTTAAATGGCTTGTGATTCGTTTTTTTTAAAAATCATCAGCCTGCCAGCCACGATCATTGGCTGGCAGGCTGAGGATGCAACCCCCATCGAACTTTTGCCGGCCCGCGATGCACATGCGCGGGTCACCTGTGTGTGTGACTCTGCCTGACACTGCCGCCTCCAGACCGCGATCCTGCGTTAGGTGGTCCAGAGGCAGTAAAACATGCATTGGGAACTCCAGATACGGGTCCCACTTGTCATGAACTAAGGGCTATAGATACCAGACTGATGCTGGGGTATTGTCACGGCTGAGGATGGGGAAAACCCTCAGCCGTGCGGTATCAGAAGGTGGATGGTCAATGCCAGGCCAGGAAAGGAATCAGGGAGCAGGTCACCTCCTACACATCCCTAATTCTGACCCTGCCTCCTATCCGTTTGAGCCAACCCTGAAGGTAGGAGGGCTCATACTCCGGAACCTGATATTCCTGCTAGCCCTCAGGGTGGCCCTGGACTACGAGCAGGGTAAGACGACTTGTTGCTCCTAGACACGGAGGAACTGGAGTCTCACTGGCCAAGCTACATAGAAAGGGGAACATGAACAGACATATGGCAATGACAGGTAAGTGAGACTAGTACCACACTTACCTGCCACAGACACACAACCTGGAACCCACATGCAAGTGCTGCTGTCCACAAACAACACAAAGGACACCGCACACACCAGACATCACACGGGAACCCAGGAAACCATATTCTGCAATAAATAAAGACCAAACAAACATCTTCTAAACACCATACATAAACCTATGACCACAAGGGTGGCCCCCACTGGCAGAAGGAATTACACAGGCGGCTGCTCCAGCTAACCATGGCTGAAGTACCCCTCAGACTAGTGATATACACTGAGGCTTTATAGGCCCAAATAGCCACACCCAACAGACACACCCAGTGTTCACACACACAGAAGGGAATTAACCATTCCAAAACAAGGCAAGGGAAGACGGCCACTTAAAGGGGAAGTAAACACATAAACCCATACTTCACCTGTTGCCGCGGGCAACGGCATGCGTGGCAATCATGTCCTGGGGATCAGCCATAGGGCTGAGACACTGCCACCACATGCACACAACACCACACGTTGCCACGGGCAACCAAGTGAAGGAAAGTGTCACAAAACACAGCATAGGCTGTGACAGGTATCTATGGATAAGTCAAACAGATGGTGCTTAACTAATATCTCAGGTAAATCGGGCAGATAGTGCCTGACTGCCTAGGTATCAGTAAGTGCTTGCTGCTATTTTTATCAATGCTAGCCTCATAAAAACCCTACCTAGGTAGCCAGGCACTATCTGCCCGCTTTACCCAAGATATCTATCATGCACCATCTGCTTGACTTAACCATAGATACCTCGCCATCAGTCTGGTAGCTATAGCCCATAGTTTATGACAAGTGGGACCCATACCCAGATGTCCCAATGCATAATGAAACATCTATTGTCCCCTGATGAGCATAGCATTTAGCAAAACATGCATGTAGGGAATTACATAAGGGCAATTTATTTGAGGGACAGATTCCGGATGGGGTCGCCCTTATCAGGGTGAGTGCTCTATATGTAGGCTTCTTTGTGACCAGGGTAGCACTCCATTAGAGCATTAAGGCTCCATTCACACGTCCGTAACATGTTTTGCGGATCCACAAAACACGGACACGGCAATATGCGTTACGCATTTTGCGGACCGCACATTGCCGGCACTAATAGAATATGCCTATTCTTGTCCGCAATTGTGGACCCAGAAGTTCGGCCCCACTTGAATGGGTCCACAATTCCGTTCCGCAAAATGCGGAACGAAATTGCGGACGTGTGAATGGACTCTAACAGGGACAGATTCGTTCCCTGAAGGGCTCGCTGCCCGTGGCCGTATTGCTGCCCACATGCGGTGGGTTCGCAATACACGGGACACCAGGTGTGTGCATTCCGCGTCACGGAAGTGGACCCATTCACTTGAATGGGTCCACAAATCCAGAGATGCGGTGCGGAACGGAAGCACTACGGAGTGCTTTCATGGTGTTCTGTTGCGCAAAAAGATAGGACAAGTTCTATATTTTTGCTGAACGGATCTCTGAATGTCTCCTGGACGAACGACCTACCCACTGCTGGAACGACAATCAGAACAAACCCGGAAGCGGTAGGACAAATTGGTTCCAGTATTGTTGCATTCAGGTCAGATGCCGCTGTGCACCTACCTTGTCTAATTTTTTATTTATTTTTTACCATTAATTTAGGAAATTATTTACATGTTTTTCTCTCTATTTTAGGGCATAATTATTACAGTTATAGTTTAATCAACTAACTATACATCAACTAACTATACATAGAGCAACTCCATCCTAACATTCAGTCCCATTCTACAAAACATCTCTACCCCAATGTACAGTCCCATGTAAATAACATCACTCCCCTCCCTCCAGCCTCCTCCCATGTTAATATATATATATATATATATATATATATATATATTACAATGCCTTCAGTCTCTCCAGCATACAGTACCATCTTTACTTTTATTCATACCATGGTACTAGTACCATGTAAAATGCATGACTCCCCCTGCATTCAACACATCCTCATACAGTGCTATGTAATACACATCACTCCCCCTGCCTTCAGCCCCTCCAGCATACAGTCCCATGTAAAATATATCATTTCCCCTGCCTTTAGCCCCTCTAGCATACAGTCCCATGTTAAATACATCACTCCCCCTGCCTTTAGCCTCTCCAGAATACAGTCTGATGGCGTATAAGTAACTCCATTTATTATTATTTTATTCAGCAACGTGTATTAGGATTGCATCAGGCCAGTGCACTATTCTAAGATTTCCATTCTCTGTAGATGTGGAGACCAGTTTAGAAAATCCATACATACATTTGTTTATACAGCCTTACTTCACAAGGTCATTCTCATGTTTATACCTGAATGATTAACTGCTGTTACTATGTACCATCTTTTTCTGTAATTGCAGAACCCACGTGTATTTAGGCCATATGATAAGGTAAATGCTAACATATGATTGGATGTAGTAGGGGGTCAATCCTACCCTATATTAAGTGTTGGCAAGCAATGAATAAACAGAATGGATTCAGGAACTAGACACCTTGTTCAGTGCAACTCTGCATTCATTCTCCTGGTACCAGACAAAAGACTGTAATCCAAGCTGATCACCGAAATCTTGTGTCAGGGACACGATTAGGCAACGTTCCATATTTGCCTAACAGTTGGCGGCTCGTCCGGGATCGGGAGGGTCATCCTTATGGTCTATTACAAAAGACATCAATTTTTGTCTTCCTTGGACCTGGGGGCACTGACCAAAATCTCGACCTAAGTAAGTTGAACCATTTATTTGTTGATTTCGGTAGATTGCTGTGTCTGGGACACAGGCAAAGTTGGTTGTAAGAGGCGTCCATACCAATAGAAAGTGCACTATAAAGAAACTGTTCAGGGAACAGAAAGGTTACAAGCTTGGATTAACTCTTATATATAGTATAAGTATTTTAGAAGTGATAAGATTATCTGTTTGTGTGAGATACTGACCGGGTGGTAAGTGTACGGTCATATCCCACTGTTATTGTCAAATTGATGTATTTTGGGTTATTTACTGTTAATGTGTAAAATTGTTTGTGCTGTGGAGGACCGCAAGACGCCCCAATTTTTCGGCTAGGAGTAATCTGTTGACCCGGAAAATATGAACGCAAGTGGCGGTCCGAAACAACAATAGCCGATAGGAGTCCAAAGAATATAGAGAGACATTAAGATACGAATCAGCTGATCAGTTGACAGGTTTTGTCTGCGCTATTTCAGTGCAGTACAGCCAGTCCTGACGGCGATTGTCTCACTTATTCTTTGAACTATAAGTACTAACATGGGAGGACAAGAGTCTAAGACTAAATTCCCTAAACCAGAACCAGGAGAAACTTGCAAAATCTATGTAGCTCGTGTTAGTCCAACAAACTATTACCTGATCAACCCGTGGGTAGATAATCTAGCAGGCTGGACTGAGGTAATGGATGCTGCAGATCCATTCCCCAGGGACGGTGATAATAGTATTTATCATATGGATATGGTCAAAGGACTATGTCTAGGTGATAAAACAGCCTGGCCGCATTTTGATGCGGATCCTTCCTGGGACATGGAGTACATGTCCAGGGGAGGAGAACAGTGGCTGGAAATAGCCCCCCACTGGTATGATGCAGGTAATAGCAAGAACAATAAGAATCTAAAAAGTCCCAAAAATGATAGGACTCTACATGAAATAGAACAGGAGGTAGGCACAAAGAAGAGAAGTCAGAAATCCCCTCCACCTTATAATAAATCCACCCCCACGGCACCTCTGTACCCAGTTCTGACTCAGATTGAGGAAGATGCTGTAACAGCTGTTATACCATTGAAACTAGAAGAAAAATACCGACCCCCCATGCCAACATTTGGAAACATAATGGAGCGCGGTTCAATCACTGGCACACCGCATACTAGTTATAATACACGCAGTACAAGTAGACTGAAAGATGAAACAGAACAGGAAGAATCGAAAGAAGGAGTCCAAGTAATCGCTCCCTTTCTGACAGTAGGCCAACACTTAGTAAAAAAGCCCATAGAAATAGATGATCTCAACAAAATTATTAAATATTGTCCCAAACCTTCTATAGCCCCACTGGGGACTATTACATACCTAAAAAAGGCCTGTAGAGGGCGCAACTATACACAGGAAGATTTAAGGCTTATCCTGGATGGTATTATAGGAACACACACAACATGGGATTGGGAGAAGGTCAAATCCATATCTATGATTGCACAACGTGGTGATGCTCCAGATTACATATGCAATACAGAAGAGGGCCAGAAAAGAATATGGGAGGAGATTGAGACCCATATGAATGAGGTTTTCAAACTAAAATCTTCATTACCTGTAGCAGTGGCCTGCAAACAGAAATCTGCTGAAACAGTCACTGAATTCTGGAAAAGATTCATTGACTGCTGGAAGACTGAGGCCGGGCTACCTGTGCGTGACAATGATAGTTTGATTATTTCCACATTTATAAACAATTTGTCAGATAAGTTGATTTTAACTGTGAAGCAAAATGTGTCCTCATGGACTTCAGATACAACTGACGATTTTGAGAAACATCTCTTTGAAAAAGAAGCAGCTGGATGCTTTGAGATAAGGAAAGCAACATCCCCCACACACGCATATACTGGCAGAGGCAGGGGGAGGAGAGGGGGGAATAATAGCAGAACCTACAATGAAAAACATGAATCATTGCCAAATAATTGTTGTTATAACTGTGGAAAGGAGGGACATTGGGCATGTCAATGCCGCGCACCAAGGAGGGGGAGGGGTCAGGACTACAACACACAGAGACCTGACACTCAGCCACAAAACAATCAACCAAGTCAGATAAACCACAGACAAGGTTCACAGAGTCAGCCCAGATTCCCATTAGATTGGCATCAGCAAAACTCATACTGAGGATGCCCGGAGGGACACGCCCCAACTTTCACACAGGTCACTACACATTGGAAGGACACACCAGTAATTCTACTTAGAATAGGAGGACGAAAAGTGGGGTTTCTAATAGATAGTGGAGCTACTTCTAGTGTGTTAAACAGCTCAATGTACAAAGGGCCTTTAAGGAAGTGTGCGCCCTCTATGGGAATAAATGGGGTACTGACAAGGACATACAGAACAGATTCCTTACCAGTAGAAACCATTGATAGGGAATACATTACAGATCATGCTTTTAGCATCATACCGGAATGTCCTGTGAGTCTTCTGGGAAGAGACTTATTCATTAAGTTAGAATTGCAAATCACTGTTGAGAACAATGGCATCAGTGTATACTCTGATGCTTTGCCCATAATAACCCCCACACCTCTGATCTTTACAAACTTACAAGATCACTCAGAATTAGAGGAAATAGACCCATCATTATGGGCAAAGGGGGACTATGACACAGGATTCATTGACTGCACACCATACAAAGCAACCATCAAAGAAGGCAGTACACCTGTATATCAGAAACAATACCCGCTGTCAAAAGAGAAACTTGATGGACTTAGGCCAATGATAAAAGAATTCCTACAAAAGGGAATCCTGGAAGAGGTGATTTCACCCTACAGCACGCCCGTGAATCCAGTGACAAAGGCAGATGGTACTACCCGCTTTGTACAGGATTTAAGGGCAATAAATAATATCATTGTGCCTATTGCTCCTATTGTCCCAGATGTCACCTCACTTCTTTCTGCCATTCCTGCAGACGCTGTCTATTTCAGTGTGATAGATCTGAAGAATGCTTTCTTTTCTATCACAGTTGATAAGGCAACCAGACTACTTTTTGCTATTTCCTTTGACGGACGACAACTAACCTGGTGCAGAATGCCTCAGGGATATGCTGATTCACCTGTAGTGTACAGCATAGTCCTCCAAGCCACGTTAAAACCATGGTACCCCCCCAAGGTTCTGTGCTGCTGCAATATGTCGATGATTTGTTACTGTGTAGCATGTCAGCGGAGGCCAGCATACAGGATGGTTTATCACTGTTAAAATGGTTGTCAGGATGTGGTCACAAAGTGACACTTAAGAAAATGCAATGGTGTAAAATGCAGGTTGAATACTTGGGCTTTGTCCTCACAAAAGGTGAAAGGAGAATCAGCACGGAAAGAGTCCAGTCTATTGCGGGTTTGGTCGCCCCGCACACCAAGAAAGAAATGTTGTCTTTCCTTGGGATGATAAACTACTGTAGACAGTGGATTCCGGATTGCTCCTATTATGACAATGTCTTAAGGCAAGCCACTCTGGATGAAAATCCAGATTTGATTAAATGGTCTTCTGAAATGTACAATGCATTTGATTATTTGAAATGTTCACTCATGTCGAGTCCAGGGCTGGGCCTCCCTGACTATAATATGCCCTTCCACATGTTTGCACGCCAAAATTGTAAAACCATGGCGGGGGTACTGACACAAGAACACGGAGGCAAGTTGCGTCCTTGTGCGTTTTTCTCAAAGGTTATGCCCGTCTCTGTCCAGGGGATGCCGGCATGTCTGCGTTCCCTTGCAGCCTGTGCAATGATGGTAGAATTAGCAACTACTTTCACCCTGGGACATTTAACCTTCTTGCACACTACACATGATGTTGTAGGCTTACTCAGAGGTGTACATACACAACACATGTCAGCACAAAGATTATCAGGATATGAGATCCTGTTGCTCAGTAATCCTTCACTCCAGATTAAATATGCATCCAACATTACAGGACCAGCACCTATTTTGAATGCATTACTAGGGCTGAAAGGAACAGAAGACGTCCTTCCTGACACACATGATTGCCTACAGGTGCTCAATCATGAGACGTCACCCAGGGCTGACTTATCAACTGTTCCCATACCTGAAGCACCAGAAGTTTTTGTGGATGGATCATGCTCTCGTCCCACTGACACTATATTCTGTGCAGCATATGCTATTGTCATGCTGCCAGATATAGTCTTGGAAGCAAGCCCAATTCCCATCCAGTCTGCACAGGCAGCTGAACTCATTGCACTCACAAGGGCTTGCATACTACACACCAATAAACCTGTCACTATTTACACAGACAGCAGATATGCTCATGGTGTAGTATGGGATCATGGAATGATTTGGCAGAGGAGAGGATTCACTGCAGCAGACGGTAAGAGAATCTCACATGCACAGCTAGTCACGGACCTCTTGGCCGCAATCAGATTGCCTTCAGATCTAGCTATAGTACATTGCAGGGCACATACAAATGGAAAAGACAGAATTTCAAGAGGAAATGCACTTGCAGATAGTGTAGCTAAAGACACAGCCAAGAGAAATCCAAATAGAATGAATCATGACAATTGGGAAATGGCAGTCTTACACCCACCCTCACCTGATTTGACACACATGCTAACAGACTTACAAAGGTATGCCACTGAAACGGAGGAGAAGGATTGGTGCTATCCAATCTTGCAGAAAAATCCAAAGTCTGGATTGATCTGCAAGGAGGGAAAGCCCTGCATACCTCAGCATAGTGCATCCATCTTCATTGCACACTTTCACGGGGTAGGACACAACAGCATACAAACTACCCACATGTTGTTGAGCCAAAATTTTTACATCACTGATAGCAAACAGCTAGTCACAGACTACATGCACAGATGTATTACGTGCTTGAGAAACAACCCTAACAACCCACTGAAAATACCTCACCAACACCTTGACTACCCCACTACACCATTTACCCACTTGCAGGTGGATTACACGCATATACCTAAAACAAAAGGGAAACAAGAGTATGCATTAGTGATAGTGGACATGTTCTCAAGATGGCCAGAAGTTTTTCCTACAAAGGCAGAAGATGCTAAAACTACAGCCAAAATCCTGACTCAGCAAATAATCCCAAGATGGGGCTGTCCTCTGGTTATTGAATCAGACCAGGGGCCGGCCTTCACCTCAAAACTTAACAAGGAGGTAGCTAGACTGTTACAGGTGGAATGGAAATATCATATTCCGTATCACCCGCAAAGCTCAGGCATTGTGGAAAGAATGAACAGGACAGTTAAAGACAAACTCAGGAAGGCCACTGCTGGTACATTTGAAAAATGGAAACAAATCCTACCCATAATACTTGCAGAAATCAGAATGACGCCTAATAAGAAGTTAGGGATGTCACCATTCGAAATTCTGATGGGTAGGCCTTTCCCCACACCATGGGCAAGACGCCCCCTGGTGGTGCAAGAAGGGGACTTGGACCTGATCAGAGAAGAGTATGTTACTAATCTGATCAAGGTCCTCAGTAAAACTGAAGAAAAAGTTGCTTGTAAGTCTCCTTCTCTTTCACAGGAACCAACTCATCCATTCCGGGTAGGCGACCAGGTGATGATCAAGATCTTAAAGAAGGGAAAGGAACCAGGAAGCTTCACCTACGGACCACCCACCGAGGTAGTCGCGATCACCAGAACAGCAGTCCTCACTGAACAGTCGCCCACGTGGATCCACGCCACAAGGATTAAGTTGGTGAAGAAAAGAGAGGTATTAACGGAGGCAGACAGCCTTGACCTCGAAGAAGATACAGAAGGGGTGCTAACGGAGGCAGACAGCCTTGACCCCCAACGGGATGATGCAGTCAGGAAATTCCTCAAGATGGCTGAGATACAGTGCCTTAATACTTGCACTTTTGTGTCTCCTACTTACTGTCCCACGGCTGTGGAACAGACAGACGTACCTGAAAATGGAATGCAGAGGGGAAGACAATCTGTGGAAGACAAAGGAGAACTTATGGTTGTACCTGGCCAAAACTCTGAACTTAACTGACTTTTGTCTCCGAACCACTTTATCTGCATCTAATATTTTGGAGACATGTCTGGTAGCAGTCCCCACCCCAGTAGACGTATGGACAGGGCTCCTACGTTCCCAATGGAATGACACAGAGTTAGAGGATCATGATGTTAAATATGGATTTGTAAATCCTTATCATGCTTGTTATGACTGTCCTACATATGAGACTCCGCAAAGTAATATGATAGAAATAATCACAGGTCTTGTTACAGCAGCAGAAATATGTTATAATTTCACCTGTGATGAGACACTATTGCCCCCCTGCATACAAGCAAAAATACAGAACAAAACTAAGCCATATATTTGTGATAGAGATATGGATAGTTGTAAAAAGATAGTATCAGGAAAGAATATGCAATGTAATATTACTAAAACAGCACCATCCCTAGACAAACATGTGCCTCTACCAGCAGGATGGGTATTGTCCTGTGGAAATTCTAGTTACACATACATACCAGCCAATATTACAGAGGGACCCTGTACAATAGCTAGGCTGACATTAGCAATGTTACCACTATTCCCAGCAATGCAGACACGACACACGAGAGACACTTCCCTACAGCTACCAGAAAATTGCGATTATAATGTGAATCTCCTCTCTAGAGCAGAATACATGAGTTTAGGGATGTCTTTGATAGGGGTACCAGGGTTGGCCATATATAACCACAGGACAATATCAAAACTTGCCTGTTTTATGGTAAAACAGATAAATGTCACTAGTGCAATTCTGCAAGTTATGCTGCTGGATATACAATCATATAAAAAGGCCATCTTGCAGAATAGGGCAACTAGTGACTATTTATTGCTTCAGCATGGTATAGGATGCTCAGCGTTCGCAGGGATGTGTTGTTTCAATTTATCAGATCACTCCCGTGGAATAAAAGATAAAATAGGCCAACTAGAAGAGATGATGACACATATAAAACAAGATGTTGACCAAGGTTGGTGGGACTGGCTTTTTGGCTGGATACCTGACTTTGGTCAAGTAAGGTATGTTTTAGGAGTGGCATCCACCGTGATCGCTGCAATAGTGTTTCTCTGCTGTTGTTTGCAGTGTGTGCCCTCCCTTCTTACCATATGTAAAAATGTGGCCGAAAGAGGGGTACACTCAACATTCCTCTATACTCCGGTAGAGGTAAAAGAGGTAAACACAACCCAAAAAAAGCCTGAGAATTATACTCCTGAAGGGTATATGGAATACCTAAAGGCTTATAAGCAAACTAAGGGAGAACAAAGAGAGAACCATATAATCTAGGATTTATAAGGTTCTAAAGAGAGGATTGATGGCGTATAAGTAACTCCATTTATTATTATTTTATTCAGCAACGTGTATTAGGATTGCATCAGGCCAGTGCACTATTCTAAGATTTCCATTCTCTGTAGATGTGGAGACCAGTTTAGAAAATCCATACATACATTTGTTTATACAGCCTTACTTCACAAGGTCATTCTCATGTTTATACCTGAATGATTAACTGCTGTTACTATGTACCATCTATTTCTGTAATTGCAGAACCCACGTGTATTTAGGCCATATGATAAGGTAAATGCTAACATATGATTGGATGTAGTAGGGGGTCAATCCTACCCTATATTAAGTGTTGGCAAGCAATGAATAAACAGAATGGATTGGAACTAGACACGTGTTCAGTGCAAATCTGATTCATTCTCCTGGTACCAGACAAAAGTGTTAATCCAAGCTGATCACCGAAATCTTGTGTCAGGGACACGATTAGGCAACGTTCCATATTTGCCTAACACAGTCCCATGTAAAATACATCACTCCTGCCTTCAACCCCTCCAGCATACAGTACCATTTAAATATATCACGTCCCCTGCCTTTAACCCCTCCACATACAGTCCCATGTAAAATACATCACTTCCTTTGCCTTCAGCCCCCCCAGTCCCATGTAACATACATTACTCAACCTGCCTTCAGCACCTCTGCATACAGTCCCATGTAAAATACATCACTCCCTCTGCCTTCAGCCCCTCCAGATGAAAAATAGATAATTCCCCCTGCCTTTAGCAACTCCAGCATGCAGTCCCATGTAAAATACATCATTCTCCCTGCCTTCAGCCCCATGTAAACCTCTCTTCAGATCCCTCTAACATACAGTCTCCAGTACAATGATCACTCCTACTCCCTTCAGCCCCTGCAAAAAAGACCCCCAAGTAAGACAACCATTGTTGCCATCCACACACTGACAAGAAGAATGCTAGATGCTAGAGTGGAGTTGTTAGAACGAAGTCTGTGACGTCACTGGTCACATGCTCCTTCATGGTCACATGGTCAAGTGTGGGAAGTGCTTATAAACCCAGACTTCAGGAGCTTGTGAAGGAGAAGGAGCTGTGTGTGCCTGGATGAGCTGCAGACCTAGAGTCCATAGGAGCTCATACATGAGGAGGCAGGTACAGCTCTGTGAAGGGAGGGAGGGAGGGAGCATGGGGTGCATTCTGGGGACACGGGGGGGGGGGTTTAATCTGTGAGGGGTGCATTCTGGGGACACGGGGGGGGGGGTTTAATCTGTGAGGGGTGCATTCTGGGGACACGGGGGGGGGGGGGGGGTTAATCTGTGAGGGGTGCATTCTGGGGACATGGGGGGAGGGTTAATCTGTGAGGGGTGCATTCTGGGGACATGGGGGGGGGGGGGGTTAATCTGTGAGGGGTGCATTCTGGGGACATGGGGGGGGTTAATCTGTGAGGGGTGCATTCTGGGGACATGGGGGGGGGGGGGTTAATCTGTGAGGGGTGCATTCTGGGGACATGGGGGGGGGGGGTTAATCTGTGAGGGGTGCATTCTGGGGACATGGGGGGGGGGGGTTAATCTGTGAGGGGTGCATTCTGGGGACATGGGGGGGGGTTAATCTGTGAGGGGTGCATTCTGGGGACATGGGGGGGGTTAATCTGTGAGGGGTGCATTCTGGGGACATGGGGGGGGGTTTAATCTGTGAGGGGTGCATTCTGGGGACACGGGGGGGGGGGTTTAATCTGTGAGGGGTGCATTCTGGGGACACGGGGGGGGGGGGTTAATCTGTGAGGGGTGCATTCTGGGGACACGGGGGGAGGGTTAATCTGTGAGGGGTGCATTCTGGGGACATGGGGGGGGGGTTAATCTGTGAGGGGTGCATTCTGGGGACATGGGGGGGGGGGGTTAATCTGTGAGGGGTGCATTCTGGGGACATGGGGGGGGGGGTTTAATCTGTGAGGGGTGCATTCTGGGGACATGGGGGGGGGGGGTTAATCTGTGAGGGGTGTATTCTGGGGACATGAGGGTGCAGATCTGTGGGGGGGGCGCATGCGGTGTATTCTGGGGACATGAGGGTGCAGATCTGTGGGGGGGGGCGCATGCGGTGTATTCTGGGGACATGAGGGTGCAGATCTGTGGGGGGGGGCGCATGCGGTGTATTCTGGGGACATGAGGGTGCAGATCTGTGGGGGGGGGGGCGCATGTGGTGTATTCTGGGGACATGAGGGTGCAGATCTGTGGGGGGGCATGTGGTGTATTCTGGGGACACGAGGGTGCAGATCTGTGGGGGGGGGGCGCATGTGGTGTATTCTGGGGACATGAGGGTGCAGATCTGTGGGGGGGGGGCGCATGTGGTGTATTCTGGGGACATGAGGGTGCAGATCTGTGGGGGGGGGGCGCATGTGGTGTATTCTGGGGACATGAGGGTGCAGATCTGTGGGGGGGGCGCATGTGGTGTATTCTGGGGACATGAGGGTGCAGATCTGTGGGGGGGGCGCATGTGGTGTATTCTGGGGACATGAGGGTGCAGATCTGTGGGGGGGGGGCGCATGTGGTGTATTCTGGGGACATGAGGGTGCAGATCTGTGGGGGGGGGGGGCGCATGTGGTGTATTTAGTTTACTTTAACCACTTCAGCCCCGCTAGGTGAAACCCCCTTCATGACCAGAGCACTTTTTACACTTCGGCACTACACTCCTTTCACCGTTTATCGCTCGGTCATGCAACTTACCACCCAAATGAATTTTACCTCCTTTTCTTCTCACTAATAGAGCTTTCATTTGGTGGTATTTTATTGCTGCTGACATTTTTACTTTTTTTGTTATTAATCGAAATGTAACGATTTTTTTGCAAAAAAATGACATTTTTCACTTTCAGCTGTAAAATTTTGCAAAAAAAACGACATCCATATATAAATTTTTCACCAAATTTATTGTTCTACATGTCTTTGATAAAAAAAAAATGTTTGGGCAAAAAAAAAATGGTTTGGGTAAAAGTTATAGCATTTACAAACTATGGTACAAAAATGTGAATTTCCGCTTTTTGAAACAGCTCTGACTTTCTGAGCACCTGTCATGTTTCCTGAGGTTCTACAATGCCCAAACAGTATAACTACCCCACAAATGACCCCATTTCGGAAAGTAGACACCCTAAGGTATTCGCTGATGGGCATAGTGAGTTCATAGAACTTTTTATTTTTTGTCACAAGTTAGCGGAAAATGATGATTATTTTTATTTTTTTATTTTTTCTTACAAAGTCTCATATTCCACTAACTTGCGACAAAAAATAAAAAATTTTAGGAACTCACCATGCCCCTCACAGAATACCTTGGGGTGTCTTCTTTCCAAAATGGGGTCACTTGTGGGGTAGTTATACTGCCCTGGCAATTTAGGGGCCCAAATGTGTGAGAAGTACCTTGCAATCAAAATGTGTAAAAAATGACCGGTGAAATCCAAAAGGTGCACTTTGGAATATGCGCCCCTTTGCCCACCTTGGCAGCAAAAAAGTGTGACACATCTGGTATCGCCGTACTCAGGAGAAGTTGGGGAATGTGTTTTGGGGTGTCATTTTACATATACCCATGCTGGGTGAGAAAAATATCTTGGTCAAATGCCAACTTTGTATAAAAAAAATGGGAAAAGTTGTCTTTTGCCAAGATATTTCTCTCACCCAGCATGGGTATATGTAAAATGACACCCCAAAACACATTCCCCAACTTCTCCTGAGTACGGAGATACCAGATGTGTCACACTTTTTTGCAGCCAAGGTGGGCAAAGGGGCGCATATTCCAAAGTGCACCTTTCAGATTTTGCAGGCCATTTTTTACACATTTTGATTGCAAGGTACTTCTCACACATTTGGGCCCCTAAATTGCCAGGGCAGTATAACTACGCCACAAGTGACCCCATTTTGGAAAGAAGACACCCCAAGGTATTCCGTGAGGGGCATGGCGAGTTCCTAGAATTTTTTATTTTTTGTCTCAAGTTAGCGGAAAATGATGATTTTTTTTTTTTTTTCTCTTTTTTCCTTACAAAGTCTCATATTCCACTAACTTGCGAAAAAAAATAAAAAATTCTAGGAACTCGCCATGCCCCTCACGGAATACCTTGGGGTGTCTTCTTTCCAAAATGGGGTCACTTGTGGCGTAGTTATACTGCCCTGGCAATTTAGGGGCCCATATGTGTGAGAAGTACTTTGCAATCAAAATCTGTAAAAAATGACCGGTGAAATCCGAAAGGTGCACTTTGGAATATGTGCCCCTTTGCCCACCTTGGCATCAAAAAAGTGTCACACATCTGGTATCGCCGTACTCAGGAGAAGTTGGGGAATGTGTTTTGGGGTGTCATTTTACATATACCCATGCTGGGTGAGAGAAATATCTTGGCAAAAGACAACTTTTCCCATTTTTTTTATACAAAGTTGGCATTTGACCAAGATATTTTTCTCACCCAGCATGGGTATATGTAAAATGACACCCCAAAACACATTCCCCAACTTCTCCTGAGTACGGCGATACCACATGTGTGACACTTTTTTGCAGCCTAGATGCGCAAAGGGGCCCAAATTCCTTTTAGGAGGGCATTTTTAGACATTTGGATCCCAGACTTCTTCTCATGCTTTAGGGCCCCTAAAAATCCAGGGCAGTATAAATACCCCACATGTGACCCCACTTTGGAAAGAAGACACCCCAAGGTATTCAATGAGGGGCCTGGCGAGGTCCTAGAATTTTTTTTTTTTTGCATAAGTTAGCGGATATTGATTTTTATTTTTATTTTTCTCACAAAGTCTCACTTTCCGCTAACTTAGGACAAAAATTTCAATCTTTCATAGACTCAATATGCCCCTCATGGAATATCTTGGGGTGTCTTCTTTCCGAAATGGGGTCACATGTGGGGTATTTATACTGCCCTGGCTTTTTAGGGGCCCTAAAGCGTGAGAAGAAGTCTGGAATATAAATGTCTAAAAATGTTTACGCATTTGGATTCCGTGAGGGGTATGGTGCGTCCATGTGAGATTTTATTTTTTGACACAAGTTAGTGGAATATGAGACTTTGTAAGAAAAAACAAAAACAAAAACAAACAAAAAATTTCCGCTAACTTGGGCCAAAAAAAATGGCTGAATGGAGCCTTACCAGGGGGGGAGTGATCAATGACAGGGGGGTGATCACCCATATAGACTCCCTGATCACCCCCCTGTCATTGATCACCCCCCCTGTAAGGCTCCATTCAGACATCCGCATGATTTTTTACGGATACATGGATCGGATCCACAGAACGCATGCGGACGTCTGAATGGAGCCTTACAGGGGGGTTATCAATGACAGGGGGTAATCAGGGTGATCACCCCCCTGTCACTGATCACCCCCCCTGTAAGGCTCCATTCAGACATCCGCATGATTTTTTACGGATCTATGGATACATGGATCGGATCCACAAAATGCATGCGGACGTCTGAATGGAGCCTTACAGGGGGGTTATCAATGACAGGGGGTGATCAGGGTAAACAGGGTGATCACCCCCCTGTCACTGACCACCCCCCCTGTAAGGCTCCATTCAGACATCCGCATGATTTTTTACGGATCCATGGATACATGGATCGGATCCACAGAATGCATGCGGACGTCTGAATGGAGCCTTACAGGGGGGTTATCAATGACAGGGGGTGATCAGGGTAATCAGGGTGATCACCCCCCTGTCACTGATCACCCCCCCTGTAAGGCTCCATTCAGACATCCGCATGATTTTTTACGGATCCATAAAACGCATGCGGACGTCTGAATGGAGCCTTACAGGGGGGTTATCAATGACAGGGGGGTGATCAGGGAGTGTATATGGGTGATCACCCGCCTGTCATTGATCACCCCCTGTAAGGCTCCATTCAGACGTCCGCATGTGTTTTGCGGATCCGATCCATGTATCCATGGATCCGTAAAAATCATGCGGACGTCTGAATGGTGCCTTACAGGGGGGTGATCAATGACGGGGATGATCAATGACAGGGGGTGATCAGGGAGTGTATATGGGTGATCACCCGCCTGTCATTGATCACCCCCCTGTAAGGCTCCATTCAGACGTCCGCATGATTTTTACGGATACATGGATCGGATCCGTAAAAATCATGCGGACGTCTGAACGGAGCATGACAGGGGGGTGATCAATGACAGGGCGGTGATCAATGACAGGGGGGTGATCAGGGAGTTTATATGGGGTGATCAGGGGTTTATAAGGGGTTAATAAGTGACGGGGGGGGGGGTGTAGTGTAGTGTAGTGTAGTGTGGTGTTTGGTGTGACTGTACTGACCTACCTGAGTCCTCTGGTCGATCCTAACAAAAGGGACCACCAGAGGACTAGGTAGGAGGTATATTAGACGCTGTTATGAAAACAGCGTCTAATATAAAAAATTCGGATCTCCAGCCTGCCAGCGAGCGATCGCCGCTGGCAGGCTGGAGATCCACTCGCTTACCTTCCGTTCCTGTGAGCGCGCGCGCCTGTGTGCGCGCGTTCACAGGAAATCCCGGCCCTCGCGAGATGACGCGTATATGCGTCGTCGTGCGCAGGGCTGCCACCTCCGGACCGCACATCTGCGTTAGGCGGTCCGGAGGTGGTTAAGTCGCTGCATCTTTATTTTACCTTACAATGACGCTCCAGTAACGGGCAGAGCGGACGCCTGCTCCACCTCCTTCATTCATAAAGTGGGCGGAGCAGGTGCGTCACGCGAGTGACGTTACGCCGCTGTCAGCTCTGCCTGTTACTGGAGCGTCATTGTACGGTAAAATAAAGATGCTGTGATTAGTCTGCTGTGAGCAGCGGGGCTGGGGCTGTTATGGGGAGGGGGATCTGTGCACTGTTATGGGAGGGGGATCTGTATTTTTCTAAAGCCAAGTTCAGATGACGTAGTAGAACGGTACCCTGGCTTGTCTGTGCCGTCTCCCCAATGGGCGGGGTGCATAAGCGCACTGCGAATACAGCGACTAAACTTGGCCTACATGCACTTGGTTTAAAAACGACATCCCTCATATTTCAGTCACTTCAGCTGTCTTGCATATGGAGGCCGGGTTACCAGGAACAAGAGGCAAATAGCCAATTTTATATACTTAAATTATCTAACTTTATTTTTTATTTCTTGTAGGTAAACAAACTGATCAAATTGGTGAACGTGGCATTACTTTTTTCATATGAAAGTCTGTATTTAATGTATAAAACTGTAAATGGTTCTGAAATGTTGGTAACAAGCACTTTAATAACGGTTTCTCACTTTTTTTTTCTTAGGTGTTGGGTGGTTGAAAATAGACAACCAAATGTTATTGGTCTCTCAGAACATGTCAACAATTTACATTAAGGTGCAGTGTTCTCAGACAGACACCCTGCAGTTATATCTATGCACACACAGGACAAATGGTATTTATTGAAAAGTTTTTAAATAAAGCATATATTTAATAAATCAAGTATGTGACTTAAATTTTTGTGTGTGTATATGTTTCACACTGAAGGCATCATCAAAACTATGAATTAACACATTTGGAATTGTCTACATAACAAAAAAGTGTGAAACAACTGAAAATGTCATATTCTAGGTTCTTCAAAGTAGCCACCTTTTTTCTTTGATTACTGCTTTGCACACTCTTGGCATTCTCTTGATGAGCTTCTAGAGGTAGTCACCTGAAATGGTCTTCACTTCACAGGTGTGCCCTGTCAGGTTTAATAAGTGGGATTTCTTGCCTTATAAATGGGGTTGGGACCATCAGTTGCGTTGTGGAGAAGTCAGGTGGATACACAGCTGATAGTCCTACTGACTAGACTGTTAGCTACTTTTTTTCTTGCCATAATACAAATTCTAAGTAAAGAAAAACGAGTGGCCATCATTACTTTAAGAAATGAAGGTCAGTCAGTCCGAAAACTTTGAAAGTGTCCCAAGTGCAGTCACAAAAACCATCAAGCGCTATAAAGAAACTGGCTCACATGCGGACCGCCCCAGGAAAGAAAGACCAAGAGTCACCTCTGCTGCGGAGGATAAGTTCATCCGAGTCACCATCCTCAGAAATCGCAGGTTAACACAGGGCTTGACAAATTTCCTTGGAATCTAGGAGCCAGCTAAAAAAAAAGCTAACTTTTTTTTTTTACACCTTTTAATAAAGCCTTATTTTCAGTGACAAAAATAACACCTCCTTAAATTAACATATAAAGAAGGCTAGAACCAAACAACATGGGCATTGTTTATTATCGGTATACTGTGACGTCACTGTGTGTATAATCCCTGTGCTGCAGCTGACAGAACGGAGATCCCTTCCCCAGGATGTTTGGTCCGGGCTCATTCATCTCCTAGAACTGCAGCTATGAAATCCACAGCGTATTGCAGCAAATACCAGCAAAAAATCCACACGGAAATGAACGTACTGTGCACATTTCCAATCTGCACCGTGGTAATATAGGATTTCACCATGTGTAACTGATCGTAGCTGAATTCCACACACTACATGTAGAGTTTGATAAAAATCCACAACAGGTAATCCTCTGTGGAAAATATTTCCATTGGAATTACCCTAGGAATACTGAGGGGGCTTTCCATCTCTCTCATGGATGGTCACCCAGCTTTCCTGGTCTCCTAGTCCTGAGGAGAACATATCTCAGTACGGGAACATATAGAGAAGTTATCAGGATTTAGCCATTCAGGAGTCTTATGGCAGGTCCTAGGAGAACTGTGTGGTATACAGCCTGTCACCCAGCTTGCCTGAGGAGACTATATCTCAGTATGGGAACATATAGAGAAGTCATCAGATGATTTGGCCATTCAGTAGTCTTAGCTCTCATAGGAGCTGCAACCTGGCTTTCCAAGACTCCTGAATGGGTAAATTATATAATAACGGATCTAAATGTTCCTATACTGAGATATATTCTCCTCAGCAGACCAAGAAAGCTGGGTGACAGACAGCCTGTATACCACACAGCTCTCCTAGGAGCTGCCACCCGGCTTTCTGTGGTATACAGACTGTCACCCAGCTTTCCTAGAAAGGGATAGAACTAAGAAATAGCCGCATGGTAGCTGCAGGGATGGAGCACGGTGCAGGAATGGCCACCACTTGTGGCTAGCAGGAGCTCCGGCCTAATGACGGCAGCAGGTATGCAGCTCCACGCTGGGTTCATGGCTGCAGCAGGCAGACATTACAAACTTTGATTGTAGCAAAAACGAGATAGGGGGCGGCACCACTCACGCGCGGCTCAGCGTGTAAGCGTACCAGGATCCAATGCGGTATATGGCTGGGGAGGACACACACAGGCGGCGGTGCTCAGCTGTGAGAGCGAGATTCAAGTTGAAGGTAATATAGAATGGAAAGAAATAGCGGCACTCACCAGTGTGGTCAAAGTTTGCAGCTTTAATGTGATCCACAATAACATCAGGCAGTGGGGTAGAGGCAGTTCACAGCACGCATAGGTCAGCTGACCTATGTGTGCTGTGAACTGCCTCTCCCCCACTGCCTGATGTTATTGTGGATCACATTAAAGCTGCAAACTTTGACCACACTGGTGAGTGCCGCTATTTCTTTCCATTCTATATTACCTTCATTACAAACTTTGAGCCTGAAGGATAAGAGCGGAGCGCATCATTTACCGCCGCAGAGCTGGCCGTGCAGGGACCTTGGCAGTACTTGGTGCCCTGGGATGTTGGGCTGCCTGATCATGTCCCCTGCTGTATACAGCAGGAGAAATGATGATGGGCTGATTGTCTTCCCTCCACTTGTCAGCGAGTGCAGCGCCGCTACCTGTGCTACCGCTCTGCCTCCCCTGCACTAACGCCTCTTCCCCCGCCGAGGCTCTCTCACCGGGACACGGGCTCCGATGTCTGCCGGACAGTTATCACATAAGTACCGGCCGGGCTCCAGTAAAGGCTTTGCCATTTTCAACTACCCTGGAGATGACGCACGGCGACTTCAGCACGCTGTGACCTCTAGACGACGAGAGAGTGGGCAAACCATGATGGAGTCGAAAGCTGAGGGGTCCGGGCAGGGTGGCAGTCTGAGCTCACGTGATAAAAAAAAAAAAGGTTTCATTTTGCTCACGGTCCTAACCCTCCAGTGGCTGCGCCCGGTTGCTGGTGCGCTGGGCCTATTTTCAAGCGGGGACAAAAACCCAGGCGCCAGGACAAAATTCCTAGGCCTGGGACTTGTCGAGCCCTGGGTTAACAGCAGCTCAGAGTAGAGACCAGGTCAATACCACACAGTTCTAGCAGCAGACACATCTCTAGAACAACTGTTAAGAGGATACTGTGTGAATCAGGCCTTCATGGTAGAATATCTGCTAGGAAACCACTGCTAAGGACAGGAAACAAGCAGAAGAGACTTGTTTGGGCTAAAGAACACAAGGAATGGACATTAGACCAGTGGAAATCTGTGCTTTGGTCTGATGAGTCCAAATTTGAGATCTTTGGTTCCAACCACCGTGTCTTTGTGCGACGCAGAAAAGGTGAACGGATGGACTCTACATGCCTGGTTCCCACCGTGAAGCATGGAGGAGGAGGTGTGATGGTGCTTTGCTGGTGACACCGTTGGGGATTTATTCAAAATTGAAGGCATACTGAACCAGCATGGCTACCACAGCATCTTGCAGCGGCATGCTATTCCATCCGGTTTGCGTTTATGTTGGACCATCATTTATTTTTCAACAGGACAATGACCCCAAACACACCTCCAGGCTGTGTAAGGGCTATTTGACCATGAAGGAGAGTGATGGGGTGCTGCGCCAGATGACCTGGCCTCCACAGTCACCGGACCTGAACCCAATTGAGATGGTTTGGTGTGAGCTGGACCGCAGAATGAAGGCAAAAGGGCCAACCCCAAGTGCTAAGCATCTCTGGGAACTCCTTCAAGCAGTAATCAAAGCAAAAGGTGGCTACTTTGAAGAACCTAGAATATGACATATTTTCAGTTGTTTCACACTTTTTTGTTATGTATATAATTCCACATGTGTTAATTCATAGTTTTGATGCCTTCAGTGTGAATCTACAATTTTCATAGTCATGAAAATAAAGAAATCTCTTTGAATGAGAAGGTGTGTCCAAACTTTTGGTCTGTACTGTGTATGTATATGTGTGTGTATATACATTAAGGGATCGCTTGACTTTGGGGGTCATTCTCACATATCTCTGCCAGACACCACGTTTAAGGTCCAAACACTGTGCTTTATTGCGGCATATCCATGTGATCATAACGGTACAAAATAAACTCCTGCCCGTCCAGGCACTACCTATACAACATATGCCCCTACCTTACAGTGTGTGGACACATATGGCTTTCTCAGCCTCACAGTCCTGTAAACTACAGGCCAGGTACCTGTTCAGTACCTTTGGAAGGGGGGGGGGGTTGTGGTAGTAGTCCACCCAACTCTGACCTAGGGACCCTTCCACTGCAGGTGTCCCCACCCCCCCAAAACCTGCGGGCCTCACCTGGGTGAGAGAACCTGTAATGGATTAGGGGTGTGGACTGAGAGTCTCCCGCTACCCACCTGACTCCCAGTCCAAAGAAATCCAGCCCATACAACTTTAACCAATCTCCAGCAAGCTATGCCTTACTGATGCAGTACTTTTCTGCATTTCAGCTATCTCACCCAGTCAGACTGAACCACCAGGTGAGATACACCCCCCCCCCCCCCCAAGTTCACATCACCAAAATATATATATCAAATTGCAATAGGGCCCATACAGAACACCTAAATATTCTTCTGCCCACTACATGGTAACCAGAGCTCTGAAAATTGGCAGGAATGGAGGGTGAGGTGGTCGAGGAGGCCAACTGCACACCCGCCTCACACTACATTCGTATAACATTTTATTTGAAATAAAAGAAAATGGTGGGCGATGAGGCTCTTTTCTATGGAAAGTTTTTAATCAGTTTTTGATATCTGCAGCATGAAGACAAGCTTCGGATATCAAACACTCAGTGGCATCAGATTGCATAGAAAAAATATACAAGAAAATAATAAAGGTAAATTCTAAATAGTAAAACTATTTACTTAATTGAGAATGTAAGGTATTTAATAACATCAAGAACAGGAGAACCTCTTCCTAACAACTCCTCCTACTTTCTAGCCTGCTTTATAGTTATTGAGCAGGCTAGATTTATGACCGGGGGGGAAGGTTACGGGACCTCCTGCTAACAACTCCATTCTAGTATGCTCCACGCTGAACAGGCTAGAATACTGAGACTAGGATGGAGTTGTTAGGAGGTCCCGTAAACCCCCCGGAGTCAGAAATCTAGTCTGCTCACTAACTATGAAGCAGGCTAGAATGGAGTTGTTAGGAGGCGGTTCTCCTGTTCTTGATATTAAATTCTTTACATTCTCAAGGAAACTTTTTTAGAACAATGATTCCAGGAGGAGGAACTCCTTCTAAAAACGCTACAGCTTATACTACTGGCTTCTGATCTCTACAGCTTATATTACTGATAATAGAGGAGGACCTCCTAACGTAGGCATCCTCCAACTGCGGCCCTCCAGCTGTTGCAAAACTACAACTCCCAGCATGCCCGAACAGGCATTATGGGAGGTGTAGTTTTACAACAGCTGGAGGGCCGCAGTTGGAGGATGCCTGTTCTAACACCTCTACAGCTTATATTACTGATAATAGAGGAGGACCTCCTTCTAACACCTCTCCAGATTATATTAATGCTAGTAGAGGAGGACCTCCTTCTAACACCTCTGCAGCTTCTAGCAATGATAATAGAGGAGGACCTCCTTCTAACAACTCCATTCTAGCTGATTCTATAGTGAACGGGCTAGATTACTGACTCCAGGAGGACCTCCTAACACCTCTCTAGCTTATATTAATGATAGTAGAGAAGGACCTCCTTCTAACACCTCTGCAGCTTCTAGCAATGATAATAGAGGAGCACCTCCTTCTAACAACTCCATTCTAGCTGATTCTATAGTGAACAGGCTAGATTACTGACTCCAGAAGGAGGACCTCCTACTAACAACTCTATAGCTTATATTACTGATAATAGAGAAGGACCTCCTCCTAACAACTCCATTCTAATATATTACTGACTACAAAGTGTGGACCTCCTCCTAAAAACTGCATGTTAGGGCCCATGCACACAGACATGTGCCTTCCGAGACATAGCGTTCATGAGCAGGCCATATGTCCCAGAGCGGCATCAATCATGTCCCATGATAATACGAGTCTGGGACGGTAGTCCCGCTGGTCGCCCGACGTGCACTGCATTATAGTAAACTATGAAGCTATGCGCTCTGGGACATATGCCCTGCTCACGGACTGTATATCTCAGATGGCATATGTTTATGTGCATGGACCCTTATTAGAATAGTGGGAGAAATAATGTCCTCCTTCTGGAGCCAGTAATATGGTAGAATAGGAATGTTAAGAGGAGGTCCTCCTCCTTGAGCCAGTAGGATATGCTTTAGAGGTGTTAGAAGGAGGTCCTCCTCCTGGAGTCAGTAATCTAGCCTGTTCACTATAGAATCAGCTAGAATGGAGTTGTTAGAAGGAGGTCCTCCTCTATTATCATTGCTAGAAGCTGCAGAGGTGTTAGAAGGAGGTTCTCCTCTATTATCAATAATATAAGCTGCAGAGTTGTTAGGAGGTCCTCCTCTATTATCAGTAATATAAGCTGTAGAGGTGTTAGAAGGGTGGTCCTCCTCTATTATCAGTAATATAAGCTGTAGAGGTGTTAGAAGGAGGTCCTCCTCCTGGAGTCAGTAATCTAGTCTGTTCACCATAGAATCAGCTAGAATGGAGTTGTTAGAAGGAGGTTCTCCTCTATTATCATTGCTAGAAGCTGCAGAGATGTTAGAAGGAGGTCCTCCTCTTTTATCAGTAATATAAGCTGTAGAAATATTAGAAGGAGGTCCTCCTCCTGGAGTCAGTAACCTAGTCTTTTCTATACAGAGCGGGCTAGAATGGAGTGGGCAGAAGGAGGTCCTCCTGTATTTGCTGTGGCTTATTGAGTTAATATTGGTCCTCTCTGAGAAGTCCTTAATCTACTCGGCTGTGGCAGATAAAAATGTGATATTAAAATACATGAAGGGTGTGCTCATGCGGTCGGCGTGGTTTTAGAAGTGGCATTTTGATTGACACTTGTGTTTTATTGGCAAAACCACACAGCCATTAATGAGAGTTTTAACAAAAACTCTGAATTTGATCATGTCGGCTTAGAATTACATCATTGATGTAGGAAATGATAAATCAGCTGGGCCACCCCTTCCCCGCCATTCCTCCTTATTTATTACTGGTGTAAGTGACTTGGAAGGGGAAGAAGTCTTAGATTTTGCCACAAATCACCTTTGCGAAAAAATCTGCACCAAATATACACCAAAAGGTCGTATATATTTGAAAATAAATGACCCCTTAGTTCTATTTTTATGTATTTGTGAAAACAAGCAGAATGGAATTTTTTCTATTGCATCGATAAAAATATATATGAAAAAATGATATAGGAAATTCATAAATCTAGTAAAACAGTTTCCAGAATTAAGAATGCAAAGAATTGAATAATTAACATGAAGAACTGGAGGACCTCCTCCTAACAACTCAATTCTAGCCTCCTTTATAGTGAACAGACTAGATTTCTGACTCCAGGGGGAGGACCTCCTCCTAGCAACTCCATTCTAGCCTGCTCTACACTGAACAGGCTAGATTTCTGACTCCAGGGGGAGGACCTCCTCCTAGCAACTCCATTCTAGCCTGCTCTACATTGAACAGGCTAGAATACTGACTCCAGGGGGAGGACCTCATTGTAACAACTCCATGAATCCTTTCTCCAACAACCTGCTCTGTAGAATCTCCTGCAAATCATGAGGCCCCGCCCCCATGGATAACGAGACTCCGCCTCTTCCTATGACACCATACCTACCAGGAGAAACTCCATTCTAGTCACTGAGTTCTAGTTACTACCCTGTGACGTGGCACGCTGCCTGTGAGGCGGAAGCTGCACAGTCTACAGTACGAGCGCTCGTCTGTATGTCTGCCTCTGCACGAATGGCTGGCTGGGCTGGATTCTCTGAGGACGAGCTCCAGAGGATGAGGCCTCCGCAAGGTACAGTTTTGTGGGGATGAAAACTACTCTCGGGGCGCTGTGAGGACTGTGCAGTCTATAGACACGGAGGGACTTACCTGGATTCATTGGGCACATTTTGCCTGTTTTGGGGAAGATGGTACTTACACCTGTAAGTAAAGGTGTACTGCCCAGTGTATTAGTACCTGTGTAGAGACTGTGTGCCCTTTGCAGAACAAGGCGATTGTAGCCTGTAAGGTGTCTTTCAACCCTCATCTACAGCCAGTGGTGTGACTAAGGTAGTTGTGCCCCCGTTCACGGTAGTTGTGCCCCCGTTCACGGTAGTTGTGCCCCCGTTCACGGTAGTTGTGCCCCCGTTCACGGTAGTTGTGCCCCCGTTCACGGTAGTTGTGCCCCCGTTCACGGTAGTTGTGCCCCCGTTCACGGTAGTTGTGCCCCCGTTCACGGTAGTTGTGCCCCCGTTCACGGTAGTTGTGCCCCCGTTCACGGTAGTTGTGCCCCCGTTCACGGTAGTTGTGCCCCCGTTCACGGTAGTTGTGCCCCCGTTCACGGTAGTTGTGCCCCCGTTCACGGTAGTTGTGCCCCCGTTCACGGTAGTTGTTCTGGCCAGACGATGTGCAAGTGTGCCTGGAATGGCCGTCGCCTAGATGTTCATTTATACGCTCTTGAAGCAATAATGAGAGAGGATTATTTTATTCCTGGGTGAGTGCCGTGATACGATCTACTACACATTAGGGTACTTTAACACTTGCGGCAGGATGGATCCGGCAGGCTGTTCACCCTGTCGGATCCGTCCTTCCGTTGTTTCGCCGGACCGCTGCTCCGGCGCAGTACAGCAGTTCGTGGTCAGAGGCCACCGGACTAAAAAGTCGGACATGCAGGACTGACCGTGCACTGCCATACTGCGGTTCGACGGCACGGCGAAACAGCGGAAGGACGGATCTGACAGGGTGAACAGCCTGCTGGATCCGTCCTGCCGCAAGTGTGAAAGTACCCTTATTCACTGTAGCTGTGCCCCCCCCTCCTGGATGCTAGCTGTTAAAATACATGATAAATGCCATTTGCTGAAGTGAGACAACTCCTTTTAGGATTTTAACTAACATATAATAATCATGAACAAAAATACTCCAAATCCTCTAGTGTTGTCTGTACATTGAGTAAAGGTTAATTTTAACATGTACTTGCAAAATGTTAACATATATAGTTAGGTCCATATATATTTGGACACTGACACAAATTTTTTTTTTTACCTGTTTACTAAAAAAATCAAGTTATAGTTCTATATTGGACATAAAGCTTTTAGCTTTCATTTAATGGTATCCACATTAACTGCCTCCGGACTGCCTAACGCAGATGTGCGGTCCGGAGGCGGCAGCGCTGCGCTTCGTCAAGGGGGTTGCGTCATCAGCTTGCCAGCCAATGATCGTGGCTGGCAAGCTGATGATTTAAAAAAAAAAAAAACAATCAGAAGCCACATAGCAGATCATATTAGTAAATATGATCTGTTATATGGCTGCCCTGCTCCTCTGCTGGTCCTTTTCCTCGGTTGGATCCAGAAGAGGAGCAGGCTTCACAGTGAGTACACCAAACACCACACACTAGCCCCAGATCACCCCCTGCACCCCAATTAACCCTTTGATCGCCCCTGTCAATCACTAGTGAAAGGAAAAAAGTGATCAGTGCAAACTGTCACTTTTTTTTCACTGGTATTGACCGTTAGGTTTTAGGATAGTTTAGGCCCCTTGGTTAAGTAGTTTAGGAATCAGTTAGTAGCGCCCAGCCCTCCGCACCGCATTCCCTTATTCGCTGATTAGCGTATCGCTAATCAGCATTTGTACTTTTATAGTATCTGGAAGAGATCAAAACTGATCACGGTCAGATCTATAATAGTACAAACCGGATTCCAAAAAAGTTGGGACACTAAACGAATTGTGAATAAAAACTGAATGCAATGATGTGGAGATAGCAAATGTCAATATTTTATTTGTAATAGAACGTAGATGACAGATCAAACGTTTAATCCGAGTAAATGTATAATTTTAAAGGAAAAATACGTTGATTCAAATTTTCATGGTGTCAACAAATCCCCCAAAAAGTTGGGACAAGTAGCAATAAGAGGCTGGAAAAAGTAAATTTGAGCATAACTAAGAGCTGGAAGACCAATTAACACTAATTAGGTCAATTTGTAACATGATTGGGTATAAAAAGAGCTTCTCAGAGTGGCAGTGTCTCTCAGAAGCCAAGATGGGTAGAGGATCACCAATTCCCACAATGTTGCGCTGAAAGATAGTGGAGCAATATCAGAAAGGTGTTACCCAGCGAAAAATTGCAAAGACTTTGCATCTATCATCAACTGTGCATAACATCATCTGAAGATTCAGAGAATCTGGAACAATCTCTGTGCGTAAGGGTCAAGGCCGTAAAACCATACTGGATGCCCGTGATCTCCGGGCCCTTAAACGACACTGCACCACAAACAGGAATGCTACTGTAAAGGAAATCACAGAATGGGCTCAGGAATACTTCCAGAAACCATTGTCAGTGAACACAATCCACGGTGCCATCCGCCGTTGCCAGCTGAAACTCTACAGTGCAAAGAAAAAGCCATTTCTAAGCAAGATCCACAAGCTCAGGCGTTTTCACTGGGCCAGGGATCATTTAAAATGGAGTGTGGCAAAATGGAAGACTGTTCTGTGGTCAGACGAGTCACGATTCAAAGTTCTTTTTGGAAATCTGGGACGCCATGTCATCCGGACCAAAGAGGACAAGGACAACCCAAGTTGTTATCAACGCTCAGTTCAGAAGCCTGCATCTCTGATGGTATGGGGTTGCATGAGTGCGTGTGGCATGGGCAGCTTGCATATCTGGAAAGGCACCATCAATGCAGAAAAATATATTCAGGTTCTAGAACAACATATGCTCCCATCCAGACGTCATCTCTTTCAGGGAAGACCCTGCATTTTTCAACAAGATAATGCCAGACCACATTGTGCATCAATCACAACATCATGGCTGTGTAGGCGAAGGATCCGGGTACTAAAATGGCCAGTCTGCAGTCTAGATCTTTCACCTATAGAGAACATTTGGCGCATCATAAAGAGGAAGGTGCAACAAAGAAGGCCCAAGACGATTGAACAGTTAGAGGTTTGTATTAGACAAGAATGGGAGAGCATTCCTATTTCTAAACTTGAGAAACTGGTCTCCTCGGTCCCCAGACGTCTGTTGAGTGTCGTAAGAAGGGGAGATGCCACACAGTGGTGAAAAAGGCCTTGTCCCAACCTTTTTGGGATTTGTTGACACCATGAAATCCTGATTCAACATATTTTTCCCTTAAAATGGTAAATTTTCTCAGTTTAAACTTTTTTTTTCAGTGATTTATGTTCTATTCTGAATAAAATATTAGAAGTTGGCACCTCCACATCATTTGCATTCAGTTTTTATTCACGATTTGTATAGTGTCCCAACTTTTTTGGAATCCGGTTTGTATTAGTGTCACTTTAGTTCGCCCTCCACCCAAAACGCAGTGTTTGCCCGATCAGGCCTGATCGGTCGCCCACACCCGCCCCACCACAGTGACAAAAAATTATTTTTTTATCACCGCACATTCACTTTACACGCGCTGCGGCGATAAAAAAAAATATGTTTTGATATTTTTTATCAACTGCAGCGGCCTCCGGTACTTTGCTAGCCTCCTCTTTGTAAGACAGGCTTGCTTTTTTTTTTCTTGGGTAGTCTCAGGGAATACCCCTAAATTTAGTTGCCCAAATGTCAAACGGGGTATTCTTCTGAAGAGGCCTACAGGCTTCTGACCCAGTCGGATGAGGAATGGGAACCCTCATCTGACGAATCCAGCGGGTCACAATATGAACCTGTAGAAAGCAGTGGCAGTCTGACCCAAACTTTGGACGAGGAGGTTGAGGTCCCTGATAGCACCAGGCGTACCCGGCCCTGTGTCGCTAGACCACAGGTTGCGCAGGATCTGCTTCAAGAGCAGCAGAGTGGGGCTGGCGCTGTCGGATTACGTGGTGAGGCATACACCAGCAGCGCAGCCCTCCCTGGACCTAGTACCAGCACTGCCGTACAACCTGGTGAAGTGGCGAGCACCAGAAGGGCAGTTGAAGCTGGTACGGTGGCACGAGCAGTAGTGACCCCGTCGCAGCCACCGCACAGACAGGCCCGTAGACCCCCTAGAGTCCCTGAGGTGCTGGCAAATCCTGAATGGCAGTCCCCAACTTCAGCCGCACCTGTAGTTCCCCCTTTCACCGCCCAGTCTGGAGTTCGGGTTGAGACAGCTCAGATCGGTTCGGCCCTGGGATTTTTTTTGAGCTGTTCTTGACTGCGGAGCTCTTAGACATAGTCGTGGCCGAAACAAACAGATATGCCACACAATTTGTAACCACCAACCTGGGAAGCTATTATGCCCAGCCTTTCCGGTGGAAACCAGTCCAAGTTTCCGAAATTAAAACTTTTCTGGGCCTTCTCCTCAACATGGGTCTAACTAAAAAGCATGAATTGCGGTCATATTGGTCCACGAACCCAATTCATCACATGCCCATGTTCTCTGCTGCTATGTCCAGGGCACGTTTTGAGGCCATCGTGCGTTTCCTGCACTTTTGCGACAACACCGCCTCACGTCCCAGAGGCCACCCAGCTTTTGACTGGCTCCACAAAATTCGGCCCCTCATAGACTATTTCAACCTGAAATTTGCAGATTTGTATACCCCAGAGCAAAACATCTGCGTAGATGAGTCCCTAATACATTTTACCGGGCGCCTTGGCTTCAAACAATACATCCCAAGCAAGCGCGCCCGGTATGGGGTCAAATTGTATAAGCTCTGTGAAAGGGCCACAGGCTATACCCACAAATTTTGTATCTATGAGGGAAAAGATCAGACCCTGGAGCCGGTCGGTTGCCCTGACTACCTGGGGAGCAGTGGGAAGACAGTCTGGGACTTGGTGTCACCCTTATTCGGCAAGGGGTACCATCTTTATGTGGACACTTTCTACACAAGTGTTGCCCTCTTTAGGCATTTGTTTCTAGAACAGATTGGCGCCTGTGGCACCGCGCAAGCTTCCCCCAACGGCTCGTTACCACCCGTCTTGCAAAGGGGCAGAGGGCTGCATTGTGTAACGAAGAACTGCTCGCAGTGAAATGGCGAGACAAGCGTGACGTTTACATGCGCTCCTCCATTCATGCAGACACGACAATACAAATTGAGCGAGCAACCCGTGTCATTGAAAAGCCCCTCTCAGTCCACGACTATAACCTTCACATTAGAGGGGTGGACTTCAATGACCAGATGTTGTTGTCTCCGTATTTAGTTTCCCGCAGAACCAGACGCTGGTATAAGAAGGTGTCTGTATATTTAATTCAATTGGCTCTGTATAATAGTTTTATTCTCTACAGTAAGGCTGGGAGAACTGGATCCTTCCTCAAATTTCAGGAAGAGATCATCGAGAACCTCCTGTACCCAGGAGGTTCCGTGGCCCCATCCACCTGTGTAGTTAGCCGTCTACACGAGCGACATTTCCCCAATGTCGTTCCTGGTACCTCAACCCAACCGTCACCCCGAAAAAGATGTTATGTCTGTAGCAGGAGTGGAATAAGGCGTGACACCCGCTATTTCTGTCCTGACCACCCTGCCCTATGCTTTGGAGAGTGTTTCCGGAAGTACCACACACAGGTACACCTAGCATAGGGATCACATGTCACCAGGACAGGCACACAGGGCTATTAGGGCCCATTCACTCACAGCTGCTGCAAACGTCTCCTTTTACCTGGGACAAAGTGCATAACGCACTTCGCCACATCTTTGGGCGATTTGCGCTTTGCACATTGACCCATGGGGAAGGAGAGGTTTGTTCTATAAAGGTAAAAAAAAACGCCAGTAAGCAAAAAGGTTAATGTTTAGTTCAAAAAGTTAAAGCTTATATGTTCTGTTCCAAAGTTAATAAAATTATTGCGTTGCGGTCTTTTTTTTTTTTTTTTTTTTTTTTTTTTTACCTTCCAGGTGGACCAACCGATCGACTAGCTGCAGCACTGATGTGCATTCTGACAGAAGCATTGCGCTGCTGTCAGATTACACGCAAATCAGTGTATGCGGCGCTGCAAGACGAGATTTCTACTCTGCAGTAAAAGATACGTTGAGGAGGAGGCGGCGTTCCTATGCTTTGGCAAACACTTTGTATATAAAAAAATATATATATAAAATTTATATATATATATATATATATATATATATATATATATATATATATATATATATATATAAAATCCCAGCAATGATTTATTCATCCACATCGATTGATGCGAATGGAGAAATCTGGTTTGCCAGGGCATACGAGCTAAGTGGGTTTGGATGTTGGGCGGAGCTCCTATGTCCTGGCAGACGCCTTTCCCCTCCCTTTTTTTTTTTTTTTTGGGCAGAGATTTTTTCATCCACATTGATCGATGCGAATGAAGAAATCTGTGCCGTTCATTTTTTTCTTTCAGCCCAGAGGCTGAACGGAAAAAAAAATCTCTTTACCTGTATGCTCAATATAAGGAGAATAGCAGAAACTCCTAATGCTGGCCATACATGTAATGATTGCGGAGACCCTTAAATGCCAGGGCAGTACAAACACCCCACAACTGACCCCATTTTGGAAAGAAGACACCCCAAGGTATTCGCTGAGGGGCATATTGAGTCCATGAAAGATTTAAATTTTTGTCCTAAGTTAGCAGAAAGTGAGACTTTGTGAGGAAAAAAAAAACAATTTCCGCTAACTTATGCCCAAAATTTTTTTTTCTATGAACTCGCCAGGCCCCTCATTGAATACCTTGGGGTGTCTTCGTTCCAAAGTGGGGTCACATGTGGGGTATTTATACTGCCCTGTTTTTTTAGGGGCCCTAAAGCGTGAGAAGAAGTCTGGGATCCAAATGTCTAAAAATGCCCTCCTAAAAGGAATTTGGGCACCTTTGCGCATCTAGGCTGCAAAAAAGAGTCACACATGTGGTATCGCCGTCCTCAGGAGAAGTTGGGCAATGTGTTTTGGGGTGTCATTTTTACATATACCCATGCTGGGTGAGATAAATATCTTGTCTTTTGCCAAGATATTTCTCTCACCCAGCATGGTTATATGTAAAATGACACCCCAAAACACATTCCCCAACTTCTCCTGAGTACGGCGATACCAGATGTGTGACACTTTTTTTGCAGCCAAGGTGGGCAAAGGGGCACACATTCCAAAGTGCACCTTTCGGATTTCACCGGTCATTTTTTTTGTACAGATTTTGATTGCAAACTACTTCTCACACATTTGGGCCCCTAAATTGCCAGGGCAGTAGAACTACGCCACAAGTGACCCCATTTTGGAAAGAAGACAACCCAAGGTATTCCGTGAGGGGCATGGCGAGTTTCTAGAATTTTTTTATCTTTTGTCGCAAGTTAGTGGAATATGAGACTTTGTAAGAAAAAAATAAATCATCATTTTCCGCTAACTTGTGACAAAAAATAAAAAGTTCTATGAACTCACTATGCCCATCAGCGAATACCTTAGGGTGTCTACTTTCCGAAATGGGGTCATTTGTGGGGGTTTTCTACTGTTTGGGAATTGTAGAACCTCAGGAAACATGACAGGTGCTCAGAAAGTCAGAGCTGCTTCAAAAAGCGGAAATTCACATTTTTGTACCATAGTTTTTAAACGCTATAACTTTTACCCAAACCATTTTTTTTTTTTGCCCAAACATTCTTTTTTTTTTTTTATCAGACATGTTGAACAATAAATTTATATATGGATGTCGTTTTTTTTGCAAAATTTTACAGCTGAAAGTGAAAAATGTCATTTTTTTGCAAAAAAAATCATTACATTTTGATTAATAACAAATAAAGTAAAAATGTCACCAGCAATGAAATACCGCCAAATGAAAGCTCTATTAGTGAGAAGAAAAGGAGGTAAAATTCATTTGGGTGGTAAGTTGCATGACCGAGCAATAAACGGTGAAAGTAGTGTAGTGCAGAAGTGTAAAAAGTGGCCTGGTCATTAAGGGGGTTTCAGCTAGCGGGTTTGAAGTGGTTAAAATTGGATGAAGGGTTTAGGCGTTTCAGCTCTTTCTCAACATATTTTTCCCTTAAAATGGTAAATTTTCTCAGTTTAAACTTTTTTTTCAGTGATTTATGTTCTATTCTGAATAAAATGTGCCACTCTATGGTCGCGTATGTATAATATCCAGCCATTGGCATCACTGGGATGGTACTAGGTGGCAGACAATCACTTTGCGCTGTTCAGCAGGTTGGCACACCAAACACGAGCAGTGCCACCTATTCACTGCCAGGCGCCATTCAGCCACTGGCTTAAATCCTGTGCCACCAGGGCAACATAAAACAGTATGCTGCCTTGTGCCCTCTGCCAGTCTGACACTCTCCTGCACCCTGTACCATTCATAGCCCTTTAGACAGTCTGTGCCACCTATTGGGCTTCATGTGCCACTGCTGGGCACCCTGTGCCAGTCAGAATCTATGGCCCCTAGTCAAGCAGCAGGTGTGCCCTGACCTGTACACAAGTGTGTGCCACCCTGCTGCCAGTCACTGTCCTGCAGCCTCTGACACCCTAGTGCAGGTTGCCAGGGGTGCTCACCAGGTTCTGCTCCTCGCTGTGCTACAGGTCCACATTGCCTTGGCTCTTGCCAAGATCATGCGTCTTCGGCGCTTGATCCCGCGAGACCCACCTCTGGAGGTCATTGGTCTTGCGGGATTGTGCGCCCGATGTTAAGGATTTTTGTCAACACAAGCAAATTTAAATTTTTGCGCCTCCCCCCCCCCATCATTTTACATTTCTGCCCCTCATGATTCATGTCCATTTTCTGCCCCTCATGATTCATGTCAATTTCTTGCCCCCCCCCCCCCATGTGCTAATATCATAGTGCCATCCTCTCCGCCTGCCCCATAATGTGTCAGTATCAAGTGCCTCTCTCCTCCCCCCTCCATGTGCCAGTATCATGGCGCCAATAGCCCCCCTCCCCCGGTTTATTAAAAAGAGAAAAAAAAACCTTTCAGAAAATTTTGTCCTGGGATTCGAACTCACGACCTCTACACATCAGAGACAAGGCATTTACCCTCACAGCTATGAAAGCTGTCTAGCTACTTACTTTTTGCTTTTACTTTTTTTCCGGATCCATTGATTGGGGCTACAAGTCTATTCCCCTTGAGACGCGCACCCGTATTTCTTCTCTCGAGCTAGTGATGTCAGTAGGGGGCTGGACGCAGGCGGTGACTGGGAGCTACTGCTTGGGATTCGGACTCCTGCCGGCGCCCCCAGGCAGAGTGCGCTCTACGCGGTGGCCTACTCTGCTTATGGGTGGCGCCGGCCTGAGCCGGTGTCTGTGTTTTGCGAATCCGCAAAACACGCTATGGCCGTGTGAATGGACCCTTAGAAATGGCAAAATCTACAGATTGGTACATACTGAGAAAAAGCAGTGGTGACCTCAACAATGCAAAAAGACCTGGTCGCCCACGGAAGACAGCTGTGGTGGAAGATCGCAGAATAATTACCATAGTGAAGAGAAACCCCTTCACAACAGCCAACCAAGTGAACAACACTCTCTCCAGGATATACTGTATTTTTCTCACCCATTTTCCTTGGGGGACACAGACCTTGGGTATAGCTCAGCTCCCTAGGAGGCGTGACACTAAGTAAAACTGTTAAGCCCCTCCTCCATCAGCTATACCCTCAGCCTGGAGATAGAGGCTACCAGTTTTAGCTTAGTGTCCAAGGAGGCAAGACACCCCATGCTACTGCAGGGCTGTTTCTCCTTGTTGTTTTAATTTTTTCTCTAATTTTGTTATTTTATTTTTGTTTTTCCTAGGGATACCAGAGACGCATTGGACCTCTCTGCTCTCCCGGGGTTGAGCTGCGCCAGTGCCAACTTATTTGCACTGCTGCCTCCCCCACAGAAGCAATAGGAGGATCTGGGCAGCACTGGCTCCCCTACATCCCGCCAGCTAGGGGGTCGCCCGCACGCCAAGCCCCTCTTCCAGCTTCCTGCCACTGCGGTGCCAGTGGCTGAAGGGGTGACCCTGCTGGAAGGAACTGAGGGTGAAGACAGGTAAGATGGCTTTTCCAGCCCATACCCTGTCCCTATTTGCACTGGGTTTGGGGGGGCACTCGTGGTCGTCATTTGAGCGCTCTGTAGATCTCCCCAATAGCTGATTGTCCCCCCACGCTGTCTATAGGGCCCGGATTACTCTCCTGACGTGGACATCCTTTTCCCTCCCCGCCGCCGCCGCTCCGTGCCGTGATGGGGGGGGCGGGGCTTAGGCCCGACATCGGCGGTTCGGGCTCGACGGGGCGAGGGACATGGTGACGGAGGAAGGCTCGGTGAGGTCACCCACCTGCATATCGCCGCGCGCTTTGGCCTGCGGGCCTTATTCTACGGCAAAGGGGGAGTTTGTTTCTTCACTCTCCTGCATAAGCCTGAGAGTCTCGGCAGCAGGGGGCGTGCTCTTTTCGCGCGCGCGTCATTGGGGGCGGAGTTACGTTCTCCTTCACAGGAGACATTCAAGCGTGTAGGGGGCGGAGCTTGTTCCCGCGCCTCTGCTGAGGTTTTTGCCTCGCTTCCTCACTCCGGTCTGGAAGCTGAGCCACGTGGGAGACTCCTGGTGCATTGATCGCTTTTCTGGGACGCACGCTCTCTGCTGTTGCTGCCTTCTGCAGCTGTTGATCTGGACTTCACTCCTGACGTTCTTCTGAGGCACTGGTAGGACAGTTAACCCTCTCCTAACCCTTCTGGTCATAGCTGCTGCAACCCCTTGTGGTCTCTGTATCAGGGTACGACCACTTTCAGCATGTCAGATCCCACGGGTGTCCCCAAACCCTGGTACCATGCCTGTACCGCCTGCAAGGAACTTTTTCCGCGTGGGCAATCTGAGCCGCATTGCCTTGCATGTCAGGCCCCGGTGCAGGGCCCGCTTCCCGCTGCGCCCCCCGTTGTCTCTGAACCCCCTGACTGGGCTAGGTCTCTGTCTCAGGCGGTGGAGAGCCTTACGCACGTAGTGGGCTGTCTCGTGGATAGACCGCCTCTCCCGCAGGCTGCCGAAATCCCTGTCGCGCCCGCTGGGAATTCCGTTTCTGCCGCCCCCACTGATTCCCTGCCTCCCAGTGAATCTTCCAGGGCCCGGCATACTCGGAAACGTCCAAGGGTTGAGCGCACATCTTCTCCTGATGTTTCGCTCTCTCCGCCATGCGTGCGAGCTCAGTCAAGTCTATCCTCTCAAAGGGATACGCCTTCTGAGGGAGAACTGGCGGATTCGGACGTGGACATGGACTCAGAGCTTCCGTCAAACTCAAAATTGTCATCCGCGGTGGGGCATCTTATCACTAGCATCCGCGATACCTTTCAGAGATACACGATGACCCCCCCAGCTCTGAGCAGGCCGGCGTGTCCTTTCTCCGGCCCAGACAGGCCTCCAAGGTTTTTCCCATACATGCCGATTTTTCTTCTGTGGTGTCCAAGGCTTGGACTCGGCCTAACGTCCGCTTTATTACACCTAAAAAGCTGGACATTTGCTATCCCTTTCCAGCGGATTCTGTGACCACGTGGACATCCCCGCCCAAGGTTGATCCTCCCGTGGCTCGCCTGTCCAAGAGCACTGCTATTCCTGTACAGGACGGATCTTCCCTCCAGTCTGCTGAGGACCGTCATACGGAATCCCTCTCTAAGGCCATATTCACTGCCTCTGGTTCGGCCCTTAGACCGGTCTTTGCCTCCGCCTGGGTTGGTAAAGCGGTCTCTGAATGGGGTTTGCAACTGGAGCAGGAGTTAGGGTCGGACGTCCCTGTTCAGGACCTCCGTTCCTTAGCCCAGCTAATTATCCAGGCCGGAAAATTTATCTGTGAGGCCTCCCTTGATGCGGGTGCCCTCATTGCCCGTTCCTCTGCCCTGGCAGTTTCTGTCAGGAGGGAACTCTGGCTGAAGGTTTGGGCGGCGGACGCCGCTTCCAAACGTTCTTTGGCCGGCCTACCATTCACGGGTTCCCGCTTGTTCGGGACCCGTCTGGACGAATTTATATCAGAGGCCACGGGTGGGAAGAGTACTCACCTCCCCCAGTCCAGGCCAAAGGGCGCCCCCCGTGGTCGCGCTGGTTCGTCCCGGTTTCGGTCCTTTCGTAAGCCCACCGGGTCTAGACCCGCAGCCGGTTCTTCTTCCTCTGGCCCAGCCCAGGATAGACGCAAGAAGCCGTTTTTTCGGGCGCAACCTACCTGGCGCAAGGCCCAGCCTGCGCAGGCTTCCACAGGCCAGCAGCCCTCTGCCTGAAGGTGCGCCCCCACCCACCCGGGTGGGGGGCCGCCTTCTCCTGTTCAAGAACGTTTGGCGGGCCCACATCTCAGACGCATGGGCGCTCGAGATTGTATCTTGCGGGTACAAGATCGAATTTGCGTCCATTCCGCCAGACTGTTTCTTCCGGCCCCGTCCTCCGCGGGATCCCGTGCGAGTGGCCGCTTTTCTCGCGGCCATTCGCTCGCTAATAGACAAGGGTGTCGTCGCCCCTGTGCCTCCGACGGAAAGGTTCAGGGGGTTCTATTCAAACCTCTTTGTGGTCCCCAAGAAGGAAGGCTCGGTGCGGCCGATCTTGGACCTAAAGCGCCTGAACCGGTTTCTCCGTCTGCAGAGATTCCGGATGGAGTCTCTCCGGTCCGCAGTGGCCTCCCTGGAAAAGGGGGATTTCATGGCCTCAATCGACGTTCAGGATGCACACCTCCACGTTCCGGTTGCTCCATGTCATCACCGCTTCCTGCGCTTCGCGGTGGGGGACGATCACTTCCAATTCGTCGCCCTTCCCTTTGGTCTGGCAACGGCTCCTCGGGCGTTCACCAAGGTCCTGGCCCCTCTCTTGGCTCTTCTACGTTCAAAAAGTGTTTTTCTTCTTCCGTACTTGGACGACATCTTGGTCAAGGCACCCTCCTTTTCTCAGGCATCCGGCAGTGTGGATCTCACTCTGGAGACCCTGACGCGTTTTGGTTGGATTATCAACCACCCCAAGTCTTCCCTTACCCCCTCCAGACGGCTGATCTTCCTGGGGATGCTCCTGGATACGGAACTGGCGGAGGTCCGCCTTCCGTCGGACAAGCGTCTGGCCCTTCGCGGGTCGGTTTGCAGTCTTCTCCGTCATCACTGTCCTTCCCTCAGATCCAGCATGCGGTTGCTGGGAAAGATGGTTGCTTGTTTCGAAGCGGTGCCGTTCGCACAGTTCCGATCCTGCACCTTTCAGAGGGCGATTCTGTCGGCCTGGGACAAATCACCGAGGAGTCTGGACAGGACCTTCCTTCTGCCTCCCCTGGCTCGGGCTTCCCTCAGCTGGTGGTTGCATATCCCTCTGAGGGGGAGGTCCTTCCTTCCACTGAACTGGCTGGTGATTACCACCGATGCCAGCTTACGGGGGTGGGGGGGGGTTTCCCTCCCCGATCCATCCAGGGCGTTTGGTCTCTATCGGAGTCCAGACTTCCAATCAACATTCTGGAACTGAGGGCGGTTCTTTTGTCCCTCAGACACTGGACCCATCTACTGAGGGGCCACCCTGTTCGGATCCAATCGGACAATGCCACGGCTGTGGAGTACATAAACCATCAGGGAGGCACCCGCAGCGCTGCGGCGATGCAAGAAGTGTCCCTCATTCTCCTCTGGGCGGAGACGCACGTGCCAGCCTTGTCTGCAATTTACATCCCGGGGGTAGACAACTGGGCGGCGGATTTCCTCAGCCGGTCCACCATCGACCCGGGAGAATGGTCTCTGCACCCAGAGGTGTTCGAGGCCCTTTGTCTTCGCTGGGGTCGCCCCGACGTGGACCTCATGGCCTCCAAATTCAACCACAAGGTTCCCCTATACCTGGCCAGGGCACGGGACCCGCAGGCACACGGCGCCAACGCGCTCGTCCTTCCGTGGCGCGAATTCTCCCTTCTGTACGTCTTTCCTCCTCTCCCCCTCCTGCCACGGGTTCTTCGGAGGATCGCGGCAGAGGGCATTCCCGCGATTCTAATCGCCCCGGATTGGCCCCGTCGGTTCTGGTGCGCCGACCTAATGTTGCTGTTTGCAGACGCACCGTGGCCACTGCCCTCCAGGGAAGACCTTCTCTCTCAGGGTCCGATCTTCCCCGAGCATTTAGGCTCGCTACGTTTGACGGCGTGGCTGTTGAGACCGCCGTCTTAACGCGACGGGGTTTCTCCGCGGACGTAGTCCGCACCATGATCCGTGCTCGTAAGCCCGTGTCCTCTAGAATCTACTATCGGGTTTGGAGGTCCTATCTGGGGTTTTGTGAGTCCCGGAGCATCCCACCTCTCCGGTTTTCTCTTCCCACGATCCTGTCCTTCCTCCAGTCGGGTCTGGACCTGGGGCTGGGCCTTAGTTCTCTGAAGGGACAGATTTCGGCGCTGTCTATTCTTCTCCAGCGTCCCTTGGCCCCTCTAGGGCCGATTAAGACCTTTTTGCAAGGGGTGGCTCACTCTGTTCCGCCGTACCGCCCTCCGGTTCCTTCCTGGGACCTGAATGTGGTGCTCTCGGCGCTCCAATCTGCCCCCTTCGAGCCTTTGCGGGAGGTCTCCCTTCGCCTTCTGTCCTGCAAGGTCATCTTTCTTGTGGCCATCACGTCTCTCCGACGGGTGTCGGAGTTAGCGGCTCTTTCTTGCTCCGAACCTTTCCTGATCTTCCACCAGGATAAGGTTGTGCTTCGGCCTGTCCCGACCTTCCTGCCAAAGGTGGTCTCCGCCTTTCACATCAATGAGGACATCGTCCTTCCGTCGCTCTGTCCCTCTCCTTCCCACTCCAGAGAACGGGAACTGCACCGTCTGGATGTGGTCAGGGCGTTGAGGATTTACTTGGAGGTCACCGGATCCTTTCGGCGCACTGATTCCCTGTTTGTGGTTCCAGAGGGTTCGCGCAAGGGTTTGGCGGTCTCCAAGGTGGCCATTGCCCGTTTCATTAAACTGGCGGTGTCTGAGGCTTATCGAGCCAAGGGCAGGGCTCCGCCTTTCGGCGTCACTGCTCATTCCACCAGAGCAGTCGGAGCTTCCTGGGCGCAGAGGCATCGGGCCTCGGCTGAGCAGTTGTGCAAAGCAGCCACTTGGTCCTCTCTGCACACTTTCACCAGGTTCTATAGAGTGCATACGCATGCATCAGCGGATGCTGCTTTGGGCCGCCTGGTCTTGCAGGCTGCGGTTTCCTGATGCTCAGGTGGTGTTCCGCCTTGGGTTGTGGTCCCTCCCTTCTTGGACTGCTCTTGAACGTCCCAAGGTCTGTGTCCCCCAAGGAAAATGGGCGAGAAAAGGAGATTTTTGTATAACTTACCAGTTAAATCTCTTTCTCGCTCTTCCTTGGGGGACACAGCACCCACCCTTCTGTGTTTTTGGTTATAGGGTTATGGTCTGGCGCCCCGTTGGGTTGCTGGCTGTTGTTTACATTGTTGGTTGTTATCCTTTCACTACTTGGACACGCAACTGGTAGCCTCTATCTCCAGGCTGAGGGTATAGCTGATGGAGGAGGGGCTTAACAGTTTTACTTAGTGTCACGCCTCCTAGGGAGCTGAGCTATACCCAAGGTCTGTGTCCCCCAAGGAAGAGCGAGAAAGAGATTTAACTGGTAAGTTATACAAAAATCTCCTTTTTGCCACCTAAGACGTATTACCCCCCCCCCCCAAGAAAAAAAGCGGGGGGGGGGGAAATGCCCCTGCGTCTTATGGGGCAAATACTAATGAACGCTTCCATTAGTATGAGCACTCATTAGTATCGGAGGACTGGGAAGCAGTGAAGGCTCTGTACTCGCTGCTTCCTGTTCCTTGGCTGTCGGCTGTGCAGTGGCTGCGCACAGCGTGAGGGCGCTTTGTGACCTCATGCTGTGCACACCAGTTCACAGCACAGCCGGCGGCATGATGAAGTGGATCGCGCTGAAGGAGAGAAGTGGTGGCGTCCGGAGCAGGAGAGGTAAGTGTTTTTTTTTTAATTTTATTCCATATGAGGCTTCTGGTGGCGGATATAACTTGGCTGGGGGCTGGTGAGAGGCAGTGGGCCAGATTTATCACTGACAGCTCACTCCACTTTAACATATGGCTAAAGTCAGTTTTAGCCAAGTCAGGTTTATGATCGGCCCTTTAAGACTGTAATAAATGTGGTTTGATGGTAGCAGTTTCTCAGTCAGTAAGCAGCTTTACAAAAGTCGCACATCTTTGGGAAAAAGTCGCATGTTCTATTAAAAAGTCTCATAAGATGCATGGTCCTCACTGGAGTGAAATTGCAACCTTTTTGCGACTTTTTTTGCTAGTCCCAATAGTAAATCTGTCTAGAGATTAATTTACATAAGGAAACATGCCCACTTTCAGAAAACTGGCGAGCATAGTGCAGAGCAGAAAAAAATCGCAAATTTGTGTGCAGTTTTAGCGTTTGGGACTTTTTTGGGGGGCTTTTTCCCTCCATTATTCTGACCTGAGCTAATGATAAATCTGGCCCAATGTGTGCTGATAACGCGGCTGGGGGCTGGTGAGAGGCATTGGGCTCTTATCTGAAGTCTGGGGGTCATTCACATTGGGGTCTCAGCTGAGATCTGATTTGGGGGTCTGATCTGAGGTCTTATTGGGGTCTTATTAACATTGGTGGTCTGACCAGAGGCCTAATGAGAATTTTTCTTTTCTTTTTCTTATTGTCCTCCTCTAAAACATAGGTGCGCCTTATAGTGTGAAAAATACAATATCAATATCCAAATGTACCATAAAAAGAAGACTGCATAAAAGTTAATACAGAGCGTTCACTGCACGGTGCAAGCCACTCAAGCCTCAAGAATAAGGCTACTTTCACACTCTCATTTTGGCTTTCTGTTGGCTGATCAGTTTGGCCATAATTTATTCTGATTGGAAAAGGATCTGCCCTGAATGCATCAGTTTGCCTCTGTACAGTCACCATTCCGCTCTGGAGGCGGACACCAAAACGCTGCCGGCAGCGTTTTGCTGTCCGCCTGAGGAAGCAGAGCCAAACTGATCCATCCTGGCACGCAATGTGAGTCAATGGGGACGGATACGTTTTCTTTGACACAATCAGTTATTGTAACAAAAGCGTTTTTGCAGATCCATGATGGATGTGCAAAAGAACGCTGGTGTGAAAGTAGCCTAAGAAGTCTAGACTGGACTTTGCTAAAAAAAAAAAATACAAAGCCAGCACACTTCTGGAAGAACATTCTTTGGACAGATGAAACCAAGATCAACCTCTACCAGAATGATGGAAAGAAAAAAGTATGGAGAGGGCATGGTGCAGCTCATGATCCAAAACATATCACATCATCTGTAAAACATGGCGGAGGCAGTGTGACGGCTTGGGCATGCATGACTGCCAGTGGCACTTGGTCTCTAGTGTTTATTGATGATGTGACACAGGACAGAAGCAGCCGGATGAATTCTGGGGTTTTCAGAGACATACTGTATGCTCAAATGCAGCCAAACTGGTCTGTGTTTTATAATACAAATGAACAATGACCCAAAACATAAAGCCAAAGCAACCCAGGAGTTTATTAAAGCAAAGAAGTCGAATATTCTTGAATGGCCAAGTCAGTCACCTGATCTGAGCCCAATAGAGCGTGCATTTCACTAGTTAACTCCTTAACGACCCAGGACGAGAATGCTCGTCCTGGGGTGCAAAGTACTGGCCATTTAGGACGAGCATTCTCGTCCTGCTGTTCAGAATGTATTGTACTGAATTGAAACTGGGATCAAACCCTAAAAAGGTGAAGTCCACAGTGGGACAAATGTTTTTTTTTTTTTTTTGTTAAAAAAAAAGCCTCCTTTTCCCAAAATAAAGTATAAAAAAAAAAAGAAAGAAAAGTTGACATATTAAGTATCGCCGCATCCGTATCGACCGGCTCTATAAAAGTATCACGTGATCTAACCTCTCAGATGATCACCATCCAGAAAATACAAACTGTGCTTAAAAAAACAAACAAAAAAAGTCACCTTACATCACTAAAAGTGCAACACCAAGCGATCGAAAAGGCTTATGGCCGCCAAAATAGTACCAATCTAACCGTCAACTCAAAAAATGAGTCCCTACCTAAGACAATTCGCAAAAAAAAAACAAAAAACTGTGGCTCACATTATGGAGACACTAAAACATGATATTTATTATGTTTTTTTGTTTCCAAAAATGCTTTTATTCTGCTAAATGTAAAAAAGACATATTAGATCTCGCCACGTCTGTAACAACCTCCTCTATAAAAATACTTCATGACCTAACCCCTCAGGATGAAGACCGTAAAAATAAAAAAGTAAAAAAATTGTCAATAGCAATCAATCAAAAAGCCATTTTTTCTTTAAAAAAAATTATTGTGTAAAACTTAAATAAAATAAATCATACATATTAGGTATTACCACTTCCATAACAACCTGCTCTATGAAAATATCACATGACCTAACCCCTCAGATGTACACCATAAAAAAAAAAAAAAAAAATGTCTAAAAAGCCATTTTATTTTTTTGTCACCTTTACATCACAAAAGTGTAATAGCAAGTGATCAAAAAGTCATACGCACTCCAAAATGGTACCACTCAAATCGTCATCCCATCCCGCCAAAAAAAATGAGACCCTACCTAAGACAATCGCATAAAAAATAAATAAAAAAACTAGGGCTCTCAGAATATGGAGACACTAAAACATGATATATTTTTGTTTTTATTCAAAAATGCTGTTTTTGTGTAAAACTTTAATAAATTGAAAAAAGTATACATGTTCGGTACCGTTGTGTCCGTAATATATAAAAATATCACATGACCTAACCCCTCAGGTGAACACTGTAAAAAATAAAATAATCTTAAGTGTCAAAAAAGCTATTTTTTTTGTCACCTTACATTACAAAAAATGGAATCCCAAGCGATTAAAAAGTCATATGCACCCTAAAATAGTACCAATTAAACCGTCATCTCGTACCCCAAAAAATATTTGACCCTACACATGCAAATTAACCTGAGATGAGTCCTGTTCCTGACTTATCTCACGTACAGGACACATCTCCGGGTAATTTGCATATGTATCAAATCGTTTTTTTTTTTTTTTTGTTTTTTACACACAGAGCTATGGGGACTGGGTATTGCGGATGTGCTAGTGGCCATCTAGCAACCCATGTCCTCAGCTCGATACACAAAATCCCGGGGACAGGTTCCCTTTTAAAGGGCTTCTGTCACCCCACTAAAGTAATTTTTTCATTTTTTTTCTTTTGGGGCTAGTTACATTCCTTATAGTGCGATATATGAGAATATAATGGTGTTACTTACTTTCATTCAGCCGCTTTTTATAAAAAACAAAGTTTTATAATATGCAAATCAGGTCTCTACCAGCAAGTAGGGCGTCTACTTGCTGGTAGCCGCCGCAAAAAACTGCCCCCTCGTCGTGTTGATTGACAGGGCCAGCCGCGATCTCCTCCTCCGGCCGGCCCTGTCAGCATTTTAAAAATCGCGCGCCTCTGTTCATTCGGCGCAGGCGCTCTGAGATGGGGAGTTCTGAGGAGACGAGCCTTTTTTATAAGAAACGGCTGAATGAAAGTAACACCATTATATTCTCATATATAAGGAATGTAACTAGCCCAAAAAAAAAAGACTTTAGTGGGGTGACAGAAGCCCTTTAAAGCTGAAAGTCTGAACTTTAACTGCACCTGAATTGTTTTGTTCAAAATCCATTGTGGTAATATACGGAACAAAAACTAGAAATGTTGTCTCTGTCAAAAAATATATATGGACCTAACTATATTTACAATTTCTATATTTTAACAGAATTGCCTTACCCTAGGGGTCCAGATGCTTGTTTGTCTGAAGCATTTTTAAGTCATCCGCAGCATCAAACGTTTCCTAAGAAAGATAAAGCCCATCATTCCCCATCCTTTCAGAAGAATACATCATCCCGGGTACACTTACCTAACTCTACCCAAGTTAGAAAAGCACTTGAAGAAAAACCTAAAGAACCTGTAGCGGACAACAAAGAAATCACATCCGAACCACCTAGTATAAGGGCGAGAGAAGATGACGAGCTGTCAAAAAAGGAGGTGGAACTGTTAGTAAGACTTTTTTTTTTCTTTTCCTTTTTTGTAAGAGAGATGTGTGAAAGTCACCAATGCAGCAAAAGTATGTTCTAAATGTAAGTTAACCCTTTGAGGACCAAGGGACGTATGTCCCATTTTTTTTTTTCAATTGGCTGTATCGTCTGATTTAAGAACTTAAAATACTGTTTTTTTTTGTTTTTTTTTTGTTTGAGTCAAAATATAAATTCTTATCAACAGATGGATCTAGCTTTTTGACAGTTATTTCATGAAATGGCTTAGTTACAGCAACTGAAGTGTACGAACTTCAGTTGCCATAACAAAAATTTTTAGCTTCTTTTGGCCTTCCATTAAAGGGGTTGTCCGGGTTCAGAGCTGAACCCGGACATACCCTTATTTTCACCCCGGCAGCCCTCCTGAGCCTGGCATCGGAGCATCTCATGCTCCGATGCGCTCCAGTGCCCTGCGCTAGATCGCGCAGGGCACGGGCTCTTTTGTTTTCAATAACACACTGCCGGGCGGTAACTTCCGCCCAGCAGTGTGTTCGGTGACGTCACCGGCTCTGAGGGGCGGGCTTTAGCTCTGCCCTAGCCGTTTTACTGGCTAGGGCAGAGCCAAATCCCGCCCATCAGTGCCGGTGACGTCACCGGGCTGCCTGTCAGCCCCATAGAGAGCCCGGTACGTCACCGGAACTCAGAAAAATGCCTTTGCCCTGCGCGATTTAACGCAGGGCAAAGGAGAGCATCGGAGCATGAACTGCTCCGATGCTCATGTCAGGGGGGCTGGCGGGGGGAAAATGGAGGTATGTCCAGGTTCAGCTCTGAACCTGGACAACCCCTTTAAAAGTAATCTAAATAGTCACATTTGTCCCGTGTCATAACTACTCCTTCAAAAATGACACAAGTGTGGAAATGGTTTTATTTATTGTTCAAATACATTCTTAAATGGAAAAAAATAGAATAATTTTTATATTGATGACGGTACTCTTATGGTCCTCAAAGGGTTAATATCAAATTAAACTGATCAGTCACATTTCCTAACCACAGAACTCTTAGGTCTTATTCACACATAAGTGTTTCATTAGTGTTTTCCATCAGTGATTATAAGCCAAAGCCTGGCGTGGTTCCTGCGAACACTCGTTCCTTATAATCCCAATAAATGTGCTTTCGATCACCCGATGAACAAGGTATAAATATATAAAATAAGTAATTAAACCAATTATAAAAAAATAATACAATAAAATATTAATAAAATACAAATAAAAGGAAAAAGTGACAAATTAACAAAGTGTCCCCCAAAGGTCTTTATTACCTTTGGGGGAATATATCTTGTAGCAGAAATATTTTAAAAATTAAAGGGGTTGTCCAGGTTCAGAGCTGAACCTGGACATCCCTCCATTTTCACCCAGGCAGCCCCCCTGACATGAGCATCGGAGCAGTTCATGCTCCGATGCTCTCCTTTGCCCTGCGCTAAATCGCGCAGGGCAAAGGAATTTTTCTGAGTTCCGGTGACGAACCGGGCTCACCATGGGGCTGATAGGCAGCCCGGTGACGTCACCGGCACTGATGGGCGGGATTTGGCTCTGCCCTAGCCAGTAAAACTGCTAGGGCAGAGCTAAAGCCCGCCCCTCAGAGCCGGTGACGTCACCGAACACACTGCTGGGCGGAAGTTACCGCCCGGCAGTGTGTTATTGAAAACACAAGAGCCTGTGCCCTGCGCGATCTAGCGCAGGGCACTGGAGTGCATCGGAGCATGAGATGCTCCGATGCCAGGCTCAGGAGGGCTGCCGGGGTGAAAATAAGGGTATGTCCGGGTTCAGCTCTGAACCCGGACAACCCCTTTAAGTTAAAAAAAAGTACATAAGAAAAAACGCCAACCAAAACCGTCAGCTATCGCCCCATTCACTTGAAACCATACATATTATATAAAAAAAAAAAAGACCAACACAAATTAGGGAACTAATTATATATATTATATTTATGTTTGTGTTAGTTTGCATATTTAAAGAAATATAGCTATAGTTTGAAAAAAAAAAATACTTTTTAAAAAGTTTTGTACAGTCCCCCCCCCCCCCCCCCCCAAATAAAACTAAAAAAAAAATATTATAAAGCCCTATGTGTCAAGTAAAAAATTGTTTAAAAAATAATTTTGGTAGTCCCAACACATAAAACACTAAAGTGTCCTTTCAGACCTGGTAGTTAAAGTGTTAACCAGTAAGCGCTTTCCCTACTAGTAAGGGAAAGTGCTTACTGGTTTTTACATGGCATCTGTAACTGGGGGGCAAGAGGTGGTAATACTAATGAGCTCCGTTCTCTGCATTTATGAATAGGAGGCAGGATGGAAGGAAATTTCACCACTTTTCCAGGTTTTTCCTGCAGCATGGCCACTGAAACAGAAGATTCATACTTACCTGCTCCATGCCACCCTGGCCCACTCTGCCTCTATCTTCTGGTTCCTGCGCTGTTTACACCTGTCAGTGCATGGACATGGTTACATACACCGCTCCTGTAAATGACTGGCTTCAGTGGTGACACACTGCTTGTGGCCACATCACTGCTGAAGCCAGTCATTGGCTTGAGAGGTGTATGTGACCATGATCATGCACTGCAGGGGCAGTGCAGAGGATCGAATCAGCGGGGAGCAGGTAAGTTTAACTCTTCGGTTTCTGGGGCCGTGTTTAGAAATACATTTGTACTGGGAAATCCCTTTAAGCTCCTAATACACTGTGGGATATTCAGGTCAATTATTGGGAACAAGTCTTCATAAGAGCGCTCATTCCGGATAACTGGCAGTATAATCTGGCATCTCTCTGTGTAATGAGGGATGTGCTACTGATAGATAGAATCAATCAATCAATAGAACTAAATGAAGGAGGAATAACTGTTATAGTGATCATTGTTTTTCCCATCTCCCTCCTCGAAAGAGTTACTGTATTTTTCCCTTCGTCCTATGACAGCACCAGGAGAGAGGGATCCACCTCCCAGGACAGGAAACCTACAGGTATAAATCTTCAGACCCCCCCCCCCCCCCCCCCCTCAGTGGTTTCCTGTCCTAGGAGGGACAACCTACAGGTGTTGTTTTCAGTGGGGAGTAGTTTCTCCCTTTCGGCATTGCAGGCTGGCTGGAGGTGGTGTGCGCCGGGTGATCCTGCTCCACACCGTGGAGGGAGACGGATGGCTGGAAATCAGGGTGGAAGCCCTCTCTACTTTCCCTTCAATCCCTCCCCGCTCTGTACCTGAATAGGAAGCCATCCCGAGGACATGTGCGGCGCAGGACAGAAGATACAACCAGGAAGTGAAGATCCAGGATGCAGGAAGGGGCAGAGCTTAGGGAGGAGGCGGCAAGTTTAAAAGGGGAAGGAGCAGAGCGTCCAGAGCAGCACACAGCTTCTGCCTGGCGTTCCTGTGCAGGCTCTAAGGATTAAGCCAGTATCCAGCCAGTCTCACCTATGATCTTTGCTGGGGTCTTCCAGATCCAGGGCTAGAGGGATATTTCTAGCATGGAGAGTTCTGGAGAAAACCCTAAGGACCCAGTCACCCCTGCACCTATGGTAGGAATGGGTATGGGCCTGAAGAAATGTAAGTGATCTACATTTATCTTTTTTCTCTGAAGATCGTGATGTTTTTGTTTAAATTTCCACGGTCTGACTGAGAAACCCAGAAAAGCTACCGCTAAGATACGTCATAAGGAATGTGGTATCTGTAAGGCTAAACTAGATGCTTCATACACTAAACCCCTATGTAAAGGATGTATTGAGAGTACCATAGTGGAGGAATCCCCTAGTATGGTCAAATGTATGAAGAAAATGATCAGAGAAGAGTTACTTAAGTCTTATGTCAAGTAAAGAGCACAGGTGGAAAAGCACCAAAGATAGCGCATCTTTTTCAATTGAAAGCGCTGAAATGGAGTCCGTTACATCCTCTTCAGATGAGGAATGCAGTGGTAGGCCCTTTTTTTGTGTTTTTGTGTTCAGGAGGTAGAACAATTAATCAAGGCAGTCAGGGCAACTATGAATCTGGAGAGTGCAAAGGAGATTCGCTCGATTCAGGATATCATGTTTGGGGGCCTGCAGACTAAGGCCGTGTGCGGGCCGTGGAACCGCGGCCTGGATCCCTCCTGAGAGCAGGAGCGCACAGCGTCACTGGTTGCTATGACGCCGTGCGCTCCCTGCTGCCGCCGCAATACAGTAATACACTGGTATGATCTATACCAGTGTATTACTGTACTGTGCCGGCAGCAGGGAGCGCACGGCGTCATAGCAACCAGTGACTCCGTGCACTCCTGCTCTCAGGAGGGATCCAGGCCGCGGTTACCACGGCCCGCACACGGCCGTGAAACACGGCCGTGTGCATGGGGCCTAAGAAACAAAGAGCTTTTTTTATCCACAAGAATGTAGGGGCCATGATGAATAGAGAGTGGAAACATCCGGCTTAAAGAAGCTTTATCCCATCAGTAATCAAAAGGAAATATCCGTTTGAGGAAGAGGAAGGTGAATGTTCCCTATGGGATAGGGCTCCCAAAATTGATGTGCCCATAGCTAAAGTGTCTCGAAGGTCATCCCTACCCTTTGATGATTTGGGCAATCTTAAGGATCCGATGGACAGAAAGGCTGACAGCTTTTTTTAAAGAGAACATGGGAATCCATAGGTGCATCCTTCAAGCCTAACATAGCTTCTACCTGTACTGCTAGGGCACAAATATTGTGGATTAAACAGTTGGAGACGCAGATCTGGGATAAGACTCCTAGGGATAAATTATTAGAATCAGTCTATTGAAAAAGCAGCCGCTTTTTCTTTTTTTTTTTTTTTTTCTTTTTCTTTCTGGCAGACACCTCTGCAGATGCAGTTAGGTTGTCTGCTAGGGCTTCATCCATGGCTAATTCCGCTCGTATTTGGCTCAAGAATTGGTCAGGGGATGTGGCCTCAAAAAATCGCTTATGTGGTATTCCTTGTGAGGGGAAATATTTGTTTGGGTCTTCCTTGGACGACATATTAGAGAAGGCGGGGGATAAAAAGGGGTTCCCGTCTTCTTTTCAGTCGTCCTTTCGTAAGCAGGACCGTTTTTCCCAGAGAGGCAGAGGAAATGGGGATAGGAATAGGAGTCCAGCAAATGGAACTGACAAATGGAAATTCTCCAGGTCCAAAGGGCTCCTGTTCAAAAATCAATCCAGGGACCCCCCTAAGAAAGACAGCTCCCAATGACGCCATGGTGGGAGGAAGATTACAATCTTTTCTCCCAGCCTGGTCCAGAATATCCAACAGCGCGTGGATCCTGCGTTCATTAGAAGAAGGATTCAAGCTAGAGTTCAAAAAGTTCCCTCCGCAACAATTCAAAATTACACAAGTAGATCAGTCAGCTCAGACTGCCTTAGAAAAGGTGGTCTCAAAACTCGTTCAAAAAGGCGCAACTCGTTCAATGTCCAGAAGAGGAAAGGGGCACAGGATATTATTCAACTGTTTTTAGTAAAAAATAAATAAAAATAAGTGTAGAATACAGAACTATGATAAACTTGAAGTCTCTAAACGAGTACCTGGTATACCAACGCTTAAAAATAGTCTATAAAGACGGTAATTCAGCTTCTTTACAAGGACTGTTTTATGGCAGTGTTAGACCTGAAAGATGCCTACTATCACCTTCCAATTTTTCCAGGGCACCAGAAGTATCTCAGAGTGGCCTTAAGGTTCCAGGGGATGCTGAAGCACTTTCAATTCCAGGTATTACCTTTCGGAATTTCGATGGCGCCAAGGATTTTTACGAAGTTAGTATCAGAGATGGCAGCCCATATCAGGGAAAAAGATATCCTGTTTGTCCCATAGTTGGACGGCTTTCTGATTGTCGCACTGTCTTACCAGAGATGCTTATTTTAGGTCCAACAGGTGGTAGAAATCTTGACAACCCTGGGCTGGATCCTGAACAGAGAAAAGTCGAGACTGATTCCAGAAAAGAAACAACAGTTCCTGGGAATCTTACTGGATTCAGTGTCTCAGAGATCCTTCCTAACATCAGAAAAAATTCTGAAAATAAGGTCAGTGGTTCACACCCTGATAAACAGTCCATGTGTGTCCATAAGGAAGGGGATGTCAGTACTAGGAACTCTGACTGCCTGTATACCTGCAGTTCAATGGGCTCAGATCCATTACAGAGCCCTCCAAGAAGAAATTTTGGGCAACTGGTCAGGAAAAATAGAGGACCTGGAAAGCAGGATAGTGATATCGGCCCAGACTTGTCAGACAGTGAAGTGGTGGCTGTCACTAAAGAACCTGGGGCAGGGAGTCCCCTGGAGGATCGAAGATCCCCTTATAGTTGCCACAGACGCCAGCCCAGTTAGGGTGGGGGGCTCATGTGGGAGAGACCTTGCTTCAAGGATTGTGGGACTGCCGGGTGTTGGACAGTTCTTCAAATCAAAAAGAGCTTATGGCAGTCTTTCTGGCCCTTCAGGAGTTACTCCCTCTGATCAGGAGTCGACATGTGAGAATTTTATCCGACAATGCTTTCGTCGTAGCATATCTGAATCATCAGGGTGGTACCCAGTCCATGTCCCTGGCGGTTCAGATTTTTTTTCCCTAGTGGAGGGGGTAGCTTTATTCCTCTTGGCCCTTCATATCAGAGGTGTGGACAATTGGAAGGCCGATTTTCTAAGCCGTCGATCTCTGGATCAGGGAATGGTCTCTGAACCCTTCTGTTTTCAGCAAGATTGTCAGGTTTGGGGGATGGCTCAAGTAGATCTTTTTGCCACCAGGGAGAACAGCGAGGTAAAAAGATTCTACTTCCGGTCTCCCAGGGATCAAACAGAGGCGATAGACGCTTTGGTTCAGCCTTGGAGTCGGGGTTTATTGTATGCCTGCCCTCCACTTCAGCTGATACCGAGGGTTCTCAAAAAGGTCAGGGAAGACTAAGCCAGAATCATCATGATTGCTCCCTTCTGGCCACGTCGAGCGGGGTTCTATTGGCTGAGGGTCATGTCAGTAGCAGATCCTTGGGTCCTTCCGGAGATCCCAGCTCTTCTTTTTCAAGGTCCTATTCCCCCCCCCCCCCTGTGAAAAGGCTCCATTTGACGGCGTGGCTTTTGAGCGTCGCCTTTTACTAGATAGAGGTCTTTCTGAATCGGTGGTTGCTACCATGCTGTTAAGTAGGAAGCCGGTGACTACTAATATCTATGCTAGAACTTGGATCACCTTTTTTACGTTTCTAGGAGTACCTCCTTGCACATCCTACCCTCTTCAGTTAAGTAAAATCTTGGATTTTCTTCAAGGAGATGTGGAGAAAGGCCTAGCGCTAATTACTATCAAGGTCCAGGTTGCCGCTCTCGGTGTTCTATTCGATTACAGGTTAGCGTGTCATCCTTGGATTATAAGGTTTTGTAAATCGGTATCTAGGAGTCTCCCTGCAAGGAATTTCAAAACTCCTCCTTGGGATCTTAATCTGGTGTTAAGGGCCTTGGTTAAACCTCCCTTTAGTCCTGTAGATTCTCTGCCAATTAAGTTCCTGACCTTGAAATGTATTTTTTTGGTAGCTATTACATCAGCCAGGAGAATTAGTGAGCTTCAGGCTCTTTCCATTAGCCCTCCATATACGATTTTCCAAGATGATTGTGTCCGTCTTAGGCCAGACCCAGCTTTTTTACCCAAAGTAGTATCGGAATTCCATAGAAGTCAGGAAGTGATTCTTCCTTCCTTCTATGAGAATCCGAGTAACGAGGTAGAGGCAGATTTCCATTCTTTGCATGTTAGAGAATGTGTCCTACGGTACCTAGAGGCTACAAAAGGTTGGAGGAAGTCCTCTTTGTTGTTTGTCTTATTTTCAGGCCAGAATAAGGGGAAATCAGCTAGTAAAGGTACTTTTAGCCCGTTGGATCAAGCAGGCTATTTCTTTGGCATATCTTTCTATGCAGGAACCTGTCCCGTCTGGCTGGTCGGCCCATTCTACAAGAGCGGTGGCAACTTCCTGGGCAGAAAAGGCAGAGGTTTCTATACAAGACTTTTGCAGAGCAGCAACGTGGTCTTCTGCTTCTACCTTCTATAGACACTATAGATTAAACCTGTCAGAAGTGTCTAATCTTTCCTTTGGACGCAAAGTCCTTCAGGCTGTGGGCACCCCCTAATTTTTCACTCTCTGGGATATCTCCTGGTGCTGTCATAGGACGAAGGGATAAATGATAATTAGGTACCGGTAATGTTGTTTTCCGGAGTCCATGACAGCACCACCTTTAATTCCCCCCCCCCCCCCCCTCCCCCTGTTTCTTTTCCACCTTACTCTTCCATTTGGTTCTTTTTAGTGTTGGATCCTGCATCACTGGGTTGCAGTAAAAAATAAAAAATAAAAAAATAAAAAAATATATTTTAATGTTTGGACACACCTTCTCATTCAAAGAGTTTTCTTTATTTTCATGACTATGAAAATTGTAGATTCACACTGAAGGCATCAAAACTATGAATTAACACATGTGGAATTATATGCATAACAAAAAAGTGTGAAACAACTGAAAATGTCATATTCTAGGTTCTTCAAAGTAGCCACCTTTTGCTTTGATTACTGCTTTGCACACTTTTGGCATTCTCTTGATGAGCTTCAAGAGGTAGTCACCTGAAATGGTTTTCACTTCACAGGTGTGCCCTGTCAGGTTTAATAAGTGGGATTTCTTGCCTTATAAATGGGGTTGGGACCATCAGTTGCGTTGTGGAGAAGTCAGGTGGATACACAGCTGATAGTCCTACTGAATAGACTGTTAGCTGCTTTTTTTTCTTGCCATAATACAAATTCTAAGTAAAAAAAAACAAGTGGCCATCATTAGTTTAAGATTTGGGAAAACTTTGAAAGTGTCCCCAAGTGCAGTCACAAAAACCATCAAGTGCTACAAAGAAACTGGCTCATATGCGGACCGCCCCAGGAAAGGAAGACCAAGGCCTCTTTCACACGGGCGTCATGTTTTTTGCCCGGATAAGAGGCGGGTGCGTTGCGGGAAAATGCGCGATTTTTCCGCGCGAGTGCAAAACATTTTCATACGTTTTGCAATCGCGTGAGAAAAATCGCGCATGTTTGGTACCCGAACTTCTTCATAGAAGTTCGGGCTTGGGATTGATGTTCTGAAGATTGTATTATTTTCCCTTATAACATGGTTATAAGGGAAAATAATAGCATTCTGAATACAGAATGCTTAGTACAATAGTGCTGGAAGGGTTAAAAATAATTAAAAAGTTAACTCGCCTTCTCCTCTTGTTCGCGTAAGATGCCGGTCTGTTCTTTAGCTGTGGGCTGAATGACCTGAGGTGATGTCAGATCACATGCTCCAATCACATGCTCCAATCACATGGTCCATCACCATGGTGATGGAGCATGTGATCTGACGTCACCACAGGTCCTTCAGCCCACAGCTAAAGAACAGACCGGCATCTACACGAACAAGAGGAGAAGGTGAGTTAACTTTTTTATTATTTTTAACCCTTCCAGCACTATTATACTAAGCATTCTGTATTCAGAATGCTATTATTTTCCCTTATAACCATGTTATAAGGGAAAATAATACAGTGAATAGACTGTCACCTAGAACCCATGCGTGAAAATAGCACCGGATCCGCACTTGCTTGCGGATGCTATGCGATTTTCACGCTTCCCATTCATTTCTATAGGGCCTGCGTTACGTGAAAAACGCACAAAGAGGAGCATGCTGCGAAGTGATGCGTGAAAATCACCGCTCGTGTGCACAGTCCCATAGAAATGAATGGGTCAGGATTCAGTGCGGGTGCAGTGCGTTCACCGCACGCATCGCACCCGCACGGAAAACTCGCCCGTGTGAAAGGGGCCCAAGAGTCACCTCTGCTGCGGAGGATAAGTTCATCCGAGTCACCAGCCTCAGAAATCGCAGGTTGACAACAGCTCAGATTAGAGACCAGGTCAATGCCATACAGAGTTCTAGCAGCAGACACATCTCTAGAACAACTGCTAAGAGGAGACTGTGTGAATCAGGCCTTCATGGTAGAATATCTGCTAGGAAACCACTGCTAAGGACAGGCAACAAGCAGAAGAGACTTGTTTGGGCTAAAGAACACAAGGAATGGAAATTAGACCAGTGGAAATCTGTGCTTTGGTCTAATGAGTCCAAATTTGAGATCTTTGGTTCCAACCACCGTGTCTTTGTGCGACGCAGAAAAGGTAAACGGATGGACTCTACATGCCTGGTTCCCTGCGTGAAGCATGGCGGAGGAGGTGTGATGGTGTGGGGGTGCTTTACTGGTGACACTGTTGGGGATTTATTCAAAATTGAAGGCATACTGAACCAGCATGGCTACCACAGCATCTTGCAGCAGCATGCTATTCCATCCGGTTTGCGTTTAGTTGGACCATGATTTATTTTTCAACAGGACAATGACCCCAAACACACCTCCAGGCTGTGTAAGGGCTATTTGACCATGAAGGAGAGTGATGGGGTGCTGTGCCAGATGACCTGGCCTCCACAGTCACCGGACCTGAACCCAATCGAGATGGTTTGGGGTGAGCTGGACCGCAGAGTAAAGGCAAAAGGGCCAACAAGTGCTAAGCATCTCTAGGAACTGCTTCAAGACTGTTGGAAGATCATTTCAGGTGACTACCTCTTGAAGCTCATCAAGAGAATGCCAAGAGTGTGCAAAGCAATAATCAAAGCAAAAGGTGGCTACTTTGAAGAACCTAGAATATTACATATATTTTTAGTTGTTTCACACTTTTTTGTTATGTATATAATTCCACATGTGTTAATTCATAGTTTTGATGCCTTCAGGGTGAATCTACAACTTTCATAGTCATGAAAATAAAGAAAACTATTTGAACGAGAAGGTGTGTCCAAACTTTTGGTCTGTACTGTATGTATAGAGACACCATGTATGAGGGGGGCATAAATAAAAATGTAATCAGCTAAATTAATGTACTGATGCGTCCTAATATATTGGGCCAAGGGACAAAAGTTACGGATCATTTTACTTGTGGCTTAATAGTGGTTGATCATTAGTATTTATTGTGTTCTAGGGATTCTTTGAGGCCGAACGGAATGAGAGACTTGAAACGGAAAATCCAGTACATTTCTTTTTTACATAATTACCGAAAGGAATTCGGAATCCATTCTATAGGGGTCAAGCTCAGAGAAGATGCACTGCCAGAGTGGACTTGTGCGAAGTGTCTTGAGACACTGTTTCATGTATATATTTTTTTGTTATATTTGAGCGGTGGGAATTGATACCGTCTCTAAGGCTCTGGGTGGTGTGCGCCACTTATTGAAGGCCACATGGACACTGCAGCATGTAAATTACATGAGATGTGCTGCAGTCCATGTGGCTACGTAGTGGGATTTTTTCACCTGAGGTAGTGACCTCTACTTCTTTTAGCCATCTTTTATCGAGAGGCAACATTTACATATATATCTATAATGGCTATAGTACTAAACTCGGATAATGACCAAAACCATGGGATGGAGCTGGTCCGGATGTACTGAAGATGTCTAGTCTATGAAAACCACTGAGGAGTAGCGTCTGTGAAGATTTATACCTGTGGGTTTCCTGTCCTGGGAGGTGGATACCTCTCTCCTGGTGCTGTTATGGACTCTGGAAAACAACATTACCTGTACGTAATGATCATTTTCCGCTTTATAAGACAAATACTAGTGGGCGCTTCTTTTATGGAAGCGCTCCCTAGTATATATTAGAAACGGGGAGCGGAGCAGTCATGTGACAGTGCAGCGCATGCCAGAATGATGGGGGCGTGACCGCGGCACTGGGCAGGTAAGATGATTTCTCGCCCGTATTCATTGGGGGGATATATATATCAGACCAGAGGAAGGGTGAAAATGGCAACAGGAGAAGAGAACAGGATAAAGAGAGGTGAGTACACGGAACTAGGTAAGTATTAACACTGTTCTCCCTCCCTCGTTCATTATCTGAGTAGCCTATACTCAGGGGGTTCTGGTCTGTAGAGTCATTTCCCCCTTTACAAGGAATATCAAGACCCGCTCTACCAATGTTGATGGGGCTAGCATCAATGAACACCCTTCCTCCCTGAATCAAGACTCCATATGCCGCACATAGGGGGTTAATGGCACTGGGCTAAGCGCCCAGCTGTGGATGGGGCGCTCGGTCAGACATGCAGAGGGGGAGCGGAGAAGGCTCCCGCTCCCCGACATCTACCGCCATGATCCACCCCTTTCGGGAGCGGACGTCGGCGCGCCGCTCTGGAGGGGGTTAACCGCAGCGCGATCGTCTGTGCACCGCATCGGTGTTCCAGCCCGCATTTTTGTCTGCCCGGAGTTGGTATCGGCGCGGTGGACTCCCCCTGTCCGGCCAGGCGCATTTGCATTGCTTCGGTCCCTCTGTGACCCGGCCAGTGCAGAATTTGATGGCCTCTCCTGATCGGCTGTGCGCAGGGAGGGGCACTCTCTTTGGACCGCTGCTGGGCCGCAGCCTTCGCCCCCGGGGGGGGGGGGGGGGGGGCACTCTGGCGAGATTCCTTCCCGCCCTGCTTTCCCCTCCCCCAGGCACCTGCTGAGCTCCACCCACCGGTCCTTTAGACAGCCTTAACCCTATCCTGGCCAGCCACCTCTTTAGGCCGGCACCTGATTATCTGGGGTTCTACCTCTAGTACAGTGTCCCATAATGTGGAGGAATTTAATCCCTTCCTGCCTCGTGTCATGAGGCCGGCTTCCTACTTTTCAATAAAAAAATAATAATGAATGTGCGTCCATACGGGTCCCCCTCCTCAGCCCTCATCACCGCAGGACCACCCTGTCTGTGTGGTCCCAGACTGGGCCCATGTCCGATCTCTGATAAGGAGGACCTCACATAGTTCCCAATCCGCCCTCTGGGTCGTTTGGTTGATAATTCTCCACCTGCGCAATCCAGTGGGGGGGGGGTTTGCTAGACCTCCCATCCACCCTCCGGGGTTGTTTGGTTGATAATGCACCGCCTTCGCAATCTGGTGGTGAGACCTCTAGAAGTTCCCATTCCACCCCCTGGGTAGTTTGGTTGATAAGGCCCCACCTGTGCAGTCCACCAGTCCATAACTTCCAGGGGCGATATTCTGAGGTGTAGCCCTACACGCAAGCGAACCACAGTAGGACATCTTTTTTTTCCTTGAATATCTCTCAACCCTCACCCTTCCGCCCTGAATCACGCTCGGACACACCCTCCCTCAGGTGAAGGTCTGTCCGAGGGTGGGGGGGGGGGGGAGGGCGGCAATCACTGATCAGACCCTGACATGAATCTGAAGCAATCCCCCAAGATTGCATCTACGGTGGCCAGCAGTACTTGTCGCATGCATTACCCCCTCAGTTTTGCACTGACTGGGCAAGCGCTGGCTACTACTATGGGAGTGGTATTGCATTACCACTACATACTTGGGTTCTTAGTGCTCAGCTCTTTCATCAGGTGGTGGACTCTTCTAGCACTGAATTCGGTGGCCTCTGCGGGTGGCCTCCTCCTCTGCTGGGGTATGGGGCTAGCAATACAATGTGACTCCCCTTGCCTGGCTTCCTCCTCAAGCAGAGTTTTTGCACAGCCACTTAATCCTTGGCTACTTCTGTATAGCGCCAGTCTCAGACTGGGAATGGGCTTAGACCTAGCCTAGTCTTCTCCTGTCCTTTTTTTTTTTTTTTTTTTTTTCTTCTCTTGCTCATGGTTCATAACCACCCTGCATGCCTTGGTAGTTCCCACGTTACTACCTTCCCTCATCTGCATTTGCACTGGGTATCCGTTTGGTGGCCTTCCATTTCCATATTTTTTATTTTATTTTTTTGGGAGGTGAACCGATGGAAAAAAATGGAAATGGGCCTTTTTTTACACCTTTATGCTTTTACCATATTGCATAAATATTTATATTTTAGTAGGAGTGTTTTGGGACATGACCATGTTCTTTATATTTTTATTGTTTACAAATTTTAGTCATAGTAAAAATTAAAATAGGAGGCATATATGCAAACTGTTGTAATTCCTACACTGTTCATCTGATTTGGATGCAAATACCCTTAAATTAAAGCTGACAGTCTGCAGTTAAAGCGCATCTTGTTAGTTTCATTTCAAATCCATTGTGGTGGTGTATAGAACCAAAATTGTTAGAATTGTGTCGGTCCCAATATTTATGGACCTGACTGTGTATATGCATATGTGTATATATGTGTGTGTGTGTGTATATGTATGTATATGTGTGTATATATATATATATATATATATATATATATATATATATATATATATATAATTTTTTTTATTATTATTCCGTATCATGCGTCTTATGGGGCGAATGCTGACAGTTTAACATCGCAGTCTGCGATGAGCGAGCGGGGGAGGGACTGGGAGGAGGAGCTGGGCGCCGGCAATTGCGGCGGGGCGGTGCAGTCACTGTACTATAGCCCCGTCCCACCGCTCCAGTGCTGCACAAATATAAAATGTCTTATTCAAATAAGTGATTGCACATGCCCCCTCACTCCTATTAGTACCGTACATCCTAACAGCTTCAGTAGAATGTCGGCAGGCAGGCCGGGCGGCAGCGTAACTCCCTGATGGCACGTGCCTGCGCCACCTACTTTATGAATGAAGCAGGAGGCGCAGGCAAGTGACGTCAGTGAGTGACGCGCCGGCTGTCTGGCCTGCCTGCTGGCATTCTACTGAAGCTGTTAGGATGTACGTTACTAATAGGAGTGAGGGGGCATGTGTAATCACTTTTAATTGAATAAGACATTTTATATTTGTATACTGGAGCGACGGGGGGATAACATCCGTGGATGGCACAGTTAAGGAGTGGGGGTCTGTGGATGGCACATGTATAACAGATCACCTCCCCCCCCCCCCCCGTAACAGTGTCCGTCGTCCACAGATTCCCCCCCCCCCCCCCGTAACAGTGTCCGTCGTCCACAGATTCCCCCCCCCCCCTGTAACAGTGTCCGTCGTCCACAGATTCCCCCCCCCCCCCGTAACAGTGTCCGTCGTCCACAGATTCCCCCCCCTGGTAAGTGTCCGTCGTCCACAGATCCCCCCCCCCCCCTCCCCTGTAACAGTGCCAGCCACTAATCGGCCCCCCCCTGTAACAGTGTCTGTCGATTTTCCCCCCCCCCCCCCCGTAACAGTGTCCGTCATCCACAGATTCCCCCCCCCTGTAACAGTGTCTGTCGATTTCCCCCCCGTAACAGTGTCCGTCATCCACAGATTCTCCCCCCCCCCCCCGTAACAGTGTCCGTCATCCACAGATTCTCCCCCCCCCCCCGTAACAGTGTCCGTCATCCACAGATTCTCCCCCCCCCCCGTAACAGTGTCCGTCATCCACAGATTCCCCCCCCCCTGTAACAGTGTCCGTCATCCACAGATCCCCCCCCCCGTAACAGTGTCCGTCGTCCACAGATTCCCCCCCCCCCCCCTGTAAGTGTCAGTCGTCCACAGATCGCCCCCCCCCCCTCCCCTGTAACAGTGCCAGCCACTAATCGGCCCCCCCCCCTATAACAGTGCCAGCCACAGATACCCCCCCCCGTATAACAGTGCCAGCCACAGATACCCCCCCCCGTATAACAGTGCCAGCCACAGATACCCCCCCCCCCCCGTATAACAGTGCCAGCCACAGATACCCCCCCCCCCCCCGTATAACAGTGCCAGCCACAGATACCCCCCCCCCCCCCCCGTATAACAGTGCCAGCCACAGATACCCCCCCCCCCGTATAACAGTGCCAGCCACAGATACCCCCCCCCCCCCGTAACAGTGTCCGTCGTCCACAGATCCCTCCCCTCTAACAGTGCCAGCCACTAATCCACCCCCCCCCCCCCCCGGGTACAGTGTCTGTCGTCCACAGATCCCCAGTAATAGTGCCATCCATAGGCCACCATTAGTTCCAAACACCTTTTGGTTAAAAATATATATTTTCTTATTTTCTAACCCAAAAACCTAGGTGCGTCTTATAGGGCGAAAAACAGTATATATAATTGGACTGCACTACAAAGGTCTTTTCAATGAGTCAATGTGCTTTATTCACCCATCAAGTGGCACAGAGCGACGTTTCGGCTCATACATGAGCCTTTCTCAAGCATTGGTACAAAATGAACAGCAGACATATAAAGGTGTAACAATCAAGGTAATCAGTGAAAAAACATTGGTAATTAGAATAAAAATACAAATGCAAAATGTATCAAAATACATTAAAAAAAAAAAAATCTAATCATCCCTGGAGTGTAAAGTGACAAAGTGCATGTTATAAATCAAATACATTGCATACAACACCATAAAATGTGCATAATTAGATCCATCTGTATCGCATCTATGTGCAATCAGTGCATACACTTTAATCAATGTGATCATAAATGGGAGGAGGAAACAAATTACTACCTGGATGATCGATGAGGCCCACACATACATCGTGCCGATCGACACGTCTGCAGGTTACCTCTGCGCATGTTTCGGCTGCATTGCATCATCAGAGTCGGGCCGAATAGAGACATGCGTGAGCCGCAGAGTCGCCAGCCGATGACCTAAGCGGCGCACGCATGAATCACATTCATTGCCTACCTAAATCGGCTGAGGTGTGCCTGAAGTCGGGTACGAGAGCAGCCTATAAGGGGGCAAAAAGGAAACAAAGATGGTTAATTCAAGAATCTTATTACCTCGTAACACCGGAGACTGAAAGGCTTGCAAACATCTCCCCTGTGACAGCCTGTCTATGGGACGGGGGATTGACCCTACCTTTCTGGACCCCTCGCAAGGTAGCCTTGACCGCATGCGCAGAAAAAATGGAGCCCCCCCCCCGGGTTGCGGAGCATGGTGTGGGGTTGGACGCCCGCAAGGTATAACTTGATGGTGTTGTATGAGAGATGCAAATGGTGATGACAATGGGCGATGAAGGCCTTGATGTATGGGATGTCCGCTAGGCCACCCTGCAGGTGCAGATTTGAAAACTCCTGGTAGGTTCTCAGGCCTGATAGTTCCTGGCTGTATTACGGGCGAGGGACGGCTGTGCCAAGTCCATGCTTGGGAGACGAGCGCATTTAGTCCATTGTCGGAGAACTGAATGCCGGGGTGGGACATCTGAGTTGATCTGCTTCTGGCATGACCTGAAAAAAGAGGGTGAAATTAAACCGGGATAGCGCGTCAGCCGCTACGTTTTGCTGACCCGGAATGTGGCTGCAATGTAAATGGAAATTGTGGGACAGGGCAAGCCATGCCAGCTGGCGCAATAGTGCCATGATCTTTTGGGACTTAGCCCTACCCTTGGCCAAGATGTTGACTAGAGCCTGATTGTCTGTAACAAACATCACCGGTGAGTTAGCACAGAGATGACCCCCATGCCTGAACAGCTGCGACAATGGGGTATAACTCAAACAGGGAGGAGGTGCGGATGGACTTGGCATCCTCCAGGATGGACATGGGCCAACGGTCAACCAGCCAATGGGGACCCCATATGGCTGCATAACCGCAGGATGCGGCGGCATCTGAAAAGATATTCGGGTCAGAGGGTGACCACGGAGGGACGAAGAGGGAGATGCCGTTCCACTGGGAGAGGAACAACTCCCACATGGCCAGGTCTGTCACTGCCTGACCGTCCAAATGGATGACGCTGTTCTGTTCGGGTGCCGAGGGAAGAAGCTGGAGTAGCCTCGACACGAGCCCTGGGGCATGATCCTAGAGGCAAAATTAAGCTGGCCCAGAAGAGATTGCAACTTGACCCTAGTGAGGTACCCAGAGGAGGCAGCGTGGGAAATGACCTCTTGGCACTGAGTGAGTTTCTCTTTCGGGAGGCTGACCTGCAGGCTGACAGAATCCAGGATGATGCCCAGAAACGAGTCCCTAGTGGCGGGACCCTCAGTCTTGGCCTGGGCGACTGGAACATCTAGACTGGCGAACATCTTAAGGAGGATACGAGAATGCCAGATCCGCCCTGCGGGCCCTCAATGACCAGAAAGTTATCTAGGTAGTGGATGACCGTCTGAAGGCCACTGTGATGGACCAAGATCCAATGTAGCGCCTTGGCAAACTGGTCGAATAACCAGGGGCTACTTTTAGAGCCGAACGTGAGTCTGTTGGCAAAGTAATATTGGTCGGCCCACTCGATGCCATAGAACTGCCACAACTGTGGTTGGATGGGAAGGAGCTTGAACGCATCGGCGATGTCTGCCTTTGCCAACCAAGCGCCCCTGCCATGCAACAGAATGGCTCGTATGGCGTCGTCTATGGAGGAGTACCTCATGGCGAATTCCTCCAACGGAATGAGGGAATTGAGGTTGGAAATAGCAGAAACGTGAGGGGTGGACAGGTCATAGATCAACCTTTTTTTTTTTTTTTTTTTTTTTTTTTTTTTTTTTATTATTAGTGTTTTTCTTGGACACTAGGCCGATTGGGTTGATGCGCCATGACGCAAAGGGAATTTGCGGGAAAGGGCCTATGAGGAAACCCTTCTCCACCTCAGACCGGATCAATTCGCTAGTTCCCGTTGGGTCCATGGAGGCAGATTCCTGCCTTTTCAGGGAACCTGTGGCAGTGTAATGAGCCCTGTGTGGAACCCATGCCAACAGGAATGCCGCGAAGTTCTGATCGTGGTGGTCCCGAAGGAGAGCCGCCAAGAGGTCCACATTAATGTCGGCTAGTCAGGATCCTTTAGCTGCATTTTTAGGACATGAGGACCTCGGATGGGCTCTGAAACACAGGGAGCACACATGGAGAGATCTGCAACTGGCATAGGAGCAACCACCCGAATTGTTGCAGATCTGACTCCTTCCTAAGTAGACAATGGGTCGGCCAAGTTTGTCAGTTGAGGGGTTGGACGGCTTAGACCCAGAGGTTCCCGGGAGAGCCCTGTCCTGAGACGGGTGAGCGTTATTTGGGCACCATTCAGACATGTGAAAAATAGACTGGCTCATTGCGTAGGTGGGTGCCCTGAGGCCAGCGAAGTGATGGCAGAAGAGTTCTGTGTAAATGGAGGCCCAGCTGGTGACATATTGGAACTGTGCCAAAGCTGCTGCCGCCTTAGCCGAGAAGGAGCGATGGTAGTCGTAGAAGGCTGAACCACCATACTTGTGACCCAGGTCAGTGACCAGATACAAGTAGCTGTCCAGCTCTTCTCTCCTTTCAGGCTGTGCGGTGCAGACAATGTCTCTGAAGAGGCTAAACGCTAAGACAAACTCATGAATAGACAACTTGCGGTTAAGCCGAGAGTCCTTGGCCCTGAGGACCACAGACACATCCCCACAATTGATCACCCTGTTCTCGGGCACATCCTGGGCGGCAATGAGGATCGATGCCAGATTAACGTCCTTCCCTGCCAGAATGTCCCTCTTGAGATTGTCAGGAATGAAATGCGAGGGGGCCACCTGGGGAATGGGCCTGGGCGTACCTGGTGTCAGCCAAACCGAAGTGGACAGTGCGATCAGCGGGACGGGTGCCGGGGTGCCACGGATGGCCGGGATTCCAGCTTTGACACCCTCGCCCGGACGTCAGCTACAGAGTCGACCAACGAGTTCAAGGTAGACTTCAGCTGTACCAGTGATAGCTGGATGGAAGACATCTCCGGTTGCACCACAGAAGCGCTAGTGTTGATCATGGGGAGTTTGTATAGTTCTGCCTTTCTGGCTGGGTGCGGGATGCCTCTCCGGTTAAGCTCCGCCAGCAACTTCGGAATGGTCTAACTCCTTAAGGATGATGGACCAGCTTGGCCTGACATGACTGACCCCGAGACAGATAGGCTGTCATCTACATCCGAGGCCCGAGACATAGTTGAGCTGTTGAAACATAAACGGCGTGACAGATAAAAAAAAAAAAAAAAAAAAAAGGTGATGGAGTAACGGGACCTGAAGAGGTGTAAGATGGAGATAAACGCGTCCCTGAAATAGAACCCGTAACACGGACTAGCAGAACCTGACCTGGCCGGATAGACTAAGAAACAAATTAACTGTGAACATTGACCTGAGGTGTACGCTGACGATCCAGGGGAGACACTGTGACAAGTCAAGACCACCGACTGTGCCCTGGTGACAAAGATCTAAGTGGCTATGAACACAATGACAACAGTGGCCTGGGCGTGCCAGGTAGATGAAACCGGCGTGGGCGCAACAAGGTAGAGAGCAATTGAAAAGAAGCAGGGCGAATCCTGCAAAGGATGGCCACCTTAGCGGTTAAGGTGGTGGTTTTGTGTTTACGATTTTTATTTTTTAACCGTAAAAAAATTAAAAATAAAAATAATATATATATATATATATATATATATATATATATATATATATATATATATATATATATATATATATATATATAAAAATAATTTTTATTCTTTTTACCCAATGGCCCCCAAGAGCATGGCAGAAGGCCCTGCCGCACCCCACCTGGGATGCTAGCACGTGGATCCCTCGCGCAGGCAAAAGTTAACCTGGTCTTGAACATTTATAAAAACAGGAATTATGTTTATGGCTGGAAGAAAAAACAAATAGTGGTTTCACATTTAAAGAACCCGTGGAACTTTGAGCAAAAGCCCCAGGGCATGGAACCGAAGGTGCTGCAGCCAGGAGGAGGCGCCGCGTGCGCTCCACAGTGGAACGCATGCTGCTCCCCCCAGAACCGGCACTTGTATAGAGACGGGCCTACCTATGCAGCCAGCCAGGCAAGGAGCCACGAGCATTCCACGCTGGAACACACGCCACTGACCGCTGCATAGGCGCCCGCAGGAGTCGGGCAACCCCCTGTCACCAGCCAAGATGAGGGGGCGTGCGTTCCACGGTGGAACGCACTCCGCTGCAGTAGTAACGGCGACTGCCATGGGGGTGGGTCAAAAATAAGCAGCTAGGACCAGGAGGCGCATGTGTTCCACCCTAGAACGCACGCCGCTGAGCGCTGCCTATGTGCCTATTGAAGCAGGCCAACCGCCTGTCGCCAGCCATGGTTAGGGCCGCGTCCGTTTCACGGTGGAATGCACGCCGCTGCAGCAGTATCGCCAATTGCCATGGGGCTAGGACGAATCACGCCGGCATCCAGGAACAGGAGGCGCATGCGTTCCACACTGGAACGCACTCCGCCGATCGATGAAGTGTGCGCATGGTGGTAGGACTGCCGCTGTCCCCTGCTCGGCTTGGCACCGACCAGATTCCCCAACTTACCCACTTGAAGCAGAGCTGTAGCGTGAGGCGGCCGGCAGAACGAGGGAGGCACATGTCCAGTGTTCCCTCTAAGCTGTGCGGGTGGGCGGCCGCGCAGCAATTATTGTGGCCCCGCTCACAATTTTATAATGCCCGCTCACTCAGCCTAGTTCGCTAACGCTGCTGGCAAAATGCCAGCTCTTGTCGTCACTCGTCAGACTTATGTGCGTGACGGCGCCGACGTCCTCCTCGTAGTCTTGTGCGGCTCAGCACAGCGGGGCGCCGCCTACATAACGTCAGTCGTCACTGTGTTCTTTAACGTCAGACGTCACACACACACCGCTGTTCGCGCACTTATTGGCGCTGCAGGATTCGTGGGAGAAGGAAGGGAACTCTGAGGAGCGTGGGCACAGAGTTTGCTGAGGTAGTGGCCGTGTCTGGTCTGAAAGAAATTGAAAAACTGTGCTGGGCTGGCGGCGCTGCTGTTGCTGTGGGCTGTGGCAGGGCCGGGGGTGAAAAGGGGAGAAAAATAAGTTATAAAAAAGTCTGATAAATACCAGTGTGAATGAAGGACTGTTAAAAGGGGTTAACAACTACTGAAGGCCCTTTAAAGTAGTTATTAACCCCTTTAAGCAGTCCCCCAGTCACAGTATTTATTAACCACTTCAGCAGTCCCCCATTCACAGTATTTATTAACCACTTCAGCAGTCCCCCATTCACAGTATTTATTAACCCCTTTCACTAGTCCCCTCTTCAGTGAAGGGGGGACTGCTGAAGGGGTTAATAAATACTGTGAATGGAGGACTGCTGAAGTGGTTAATAAATACTGTGAATGGGGGACTGCTGAAGTGGTTAATAAATACTGTGAATGGGGGACTGCTTAAAGGGGTTAATAACTACTGTGAAGGGCCTTCAGTAGTTATTAACCCCTTTTAACAGTCCTTCATTCACACTGGTATTTATCAGACTTTTTTATAACTTATTTTTCTCCCCTTTTCACCCCGGCCCTGCCACAGCCCACAGCAACAGCAGCGCCCCCAGCCCAGCCCAGTCTTTCTTTTTTCCTCCTTTAGGTGTTAGAGCAATCTAATTTAAAGTTCTATTTAAACACCTAAAGAGAAAGGAAAAAAATAAAACCTACTGTTTCTCTAGATGACCTTATGTTGATAGTAGTGTTAATAGAGTCTCAATGATTTGTAAAAATAGTGTAGATGCTTTTATAGACCCTTGAGACTCTATTACCACTACTATCAACATAAGGTCATCTAGAGAAACAGCAGCTTTTTTAAATTCTTTTTTTCCTTTAGGTGTTTAGGTATTAGAGCAATAAAATGAAAGTTATGTTTTAACATAAGGGTCAGAAACTGGGTTTTGTTTAGCCTCTTGGTTATTAGTTTTTCTATGTAAGTTCTCTGGATCAAAGATTTTTTTTTCCCCCTGTATGGTTTTTATATGGAGACCAATGTCCAGTGATCACAGAGAGGACTATACTGTATATTGTACGGGATGGTGCAGGGGTTATACTGTATTGTATGGGATGGCGCTAAGGTTTGTATGCTCTTTGAAGTGACAATTATCTTAGGTTTTCCTATCGCCCACCTTTGATGGCGCTGTGCCCAGCTCTGAGCCGACCCCGCTCAGCAGCTGCCAAGGCTTAGAGGGAACACTGCACATGTCACTCTCCTACCCGGAAATTGAAGACTGGAACGCCTACCAGTTGAGGGAGAGAAGGGCTGATAAAGGATCAAGCCCCTCCCACAAATGCAGGCTGCTGGGGATAGATATAGATATCTATCTATCTATCTCTATATATATCTCTATATCTATCTCTCTATATCTCTAATCTCTCCTCCCTTCCGCACTATGGTGGCTACGGGCATCAATGTTAGGAGTGCGCATGCGCCTCCTCTTTCGATCAGCAGTGCATATGACGCGGCAGAAGTAACTGTTATGCGCCTGTTGCGTGATTCAGTAGCGACATCACTAACAAGCGTGGTGCTGCTCGGACACTGTCTGACGTAGTATATGCGACCGGGACATGCGCACTTGCACCACGGAGACGCGCTGAGCAGCGCGATAGTATGTGTGGGCTACATCACTTTCTCGGGTATTACTTCATCATTATACCCCCGTCACATATGTGCACAATTAATGTATCATGAATAATCATGGATGTATTATGAACAGCTGACAAGGTTTATGGACTTTATGTTATAGTACAAGACAGTCAGCCTTATTATGCACTTTATGTACTGTTAGCACTAGGCACTTTACGAACGATCACTATGATGACTTTTTAGAGACCTGTATAATTTTTTTGTACTGTTGTTTATTAAGTATCAATCATGTTGTTGTATAATTGACTCACTGATATACAGGTCCTTCTAAAAAAATTTGCATATTGTGATAAAGTTCATTATTTTCTGTAATGTACTGATAAACATTAGACTTTCATATATTTTAGATTCATTACACACCAAATGAAGTAGTTCAAGCCTTTTATTGTTTTAATATTGATGATTTTGGCATACAGCTCATGAAAACCAAAATTTCCCATCTCAAAAAATTAGCATATTTCATCCGACCAATAAAAGAAAAGTGTTTTTAATACAAAAAAAAAGGTCAACCTTCAAATAATTATGTTCAGTTATGCACTCAATACTTGGTCGGGAATCCTTTTGCAGAAATGACTGCTTCAATGCGGCGTGGCATGGAGGCAATCAGCCTGTGGCACTGCTGAGGTGTTATGGAGGCCCAGGATGCTTCGCTAGCGGCCTTAAGCTCATCCAGAGTGTTGGGTCTTGCGTCTCTCAACTTTCTCTTCCCAATATCCCACAGATTCTCTATGGGGTTCGGGTCAGGAGAGTTGGCAGGCCAATTGAGCACAGTAAGACCATGGTCAGTAAACCATTTACCAATGGTTTTGGCACTGTGAGCAGGTGCCAGGTCGTGCTGAAAAATGAAATCTTCATCTCCATAAAGCTTTTCAGCAGATGGAAGCATGAAGTGCTCCAAAATCTCCTGATAGCTAGCTGCATTGACCCTGCCCTTGATAAAACACAGTGGACCAACACCAGCAGCTGACATGGCACCCCAGGCCATCACTGACTGTGGGTACTTGACACTGGACTTCAGGCATTTTGGCATTTCCCTCTCCCCAGTCTTCCTCCAGACTCTGGCACCTTGATTTCCGAATGACATGCAACAGTCCAGTGCTGCTTCTCTGTAGCCCAGGTCAGGCGCTTCTGCCGCTGTTTCTGGTTCAAAAGTGGCTTGACCTGGGAAATGCGGCACCTGTAGCCAATTTCCTGCACACGCCTGTACACGGTGGCTCTGGATGTTTCTACTCCAGACTCAGTCCACTGCTTCCGCAGGTCCCCCAAGGTCTGGAATCGGTCCTTCTCCACAATCTTCCTCAGGGTCCGGTCACCTCTTCTCGTTGTGCAGCGTTTTCTGCCACACTTTTTCCTTCCCACAGACTTCCCACTGAGGTGCCTTGATACAGCACTCTGGGAACAGCCTATTCGTTCAGAAATTTCTTTGTGTCTTACCCTCTTGCTTGAGGGTGTCAGTGATGGCCTTCTGGACAGCAGTCAGGTCGGCAGTCTTACCCATGATTGCGGTTTTGAGTAATGAACCAGGCTGGGAGTTTTTAAAAGCTTTAGGAATCTTTTGCAGGTGTTTAGAGTAAATTAGTTGATTCAGATGATTAGGTTAATAGCTCGTTTAGAGAACCATTTGATGATATGCTAATTTTTTTAGATAGGAATTTTGGGTTTTCATGAGCTGTATGCCAAAATCATCAATATTAAAACAATAAAAGGCTTGAACTACTTTAGTTGGTGTGTAATGAATCTAAAATATATGAAAGTCTAATGTTTATCAGTACATTACAGAAAATAATGAACTTTATTACAATATGCAAATTTTTTTAGAAGGACCCGTCGCTTTTTTTTTGCTGCCACCACATGGGTGATTAAACACTCTGTTTTACCGAAGAAACCGTCTGGAGTGCTGTCCGAGAGATATATATATATATATATATATATATATATATATATATATATATATATTTTTTTTTTTTATATGCTGACACACAGCAAGTAAGACGTGCCCTCTCAAAAGGGAAATGGTGAGAGAGCGAGGACAATTACAGTACAAACAAAAATATCACTGGGGGAATGGACAAGTATCACGTGGAAGGTCAGGCCGGGGGGGGGGGGGGGGGGGTGTAAGTATGTACTAGCCCTAGTACCTCCCTGCTTGTCCTAGTCCACCCTAGAAAGTGTGTCCAAAGGACGGGGTCCAAAAAACCCCTGCAAGGGGTGGCCCAGACCGGAACTCTGATCCTAAATAGGAAGCCCTAGTGAGGCCCTAGTCAATGGAGATTGACAAAGGAAAAAAGAATTCGAACATTGGAACAAAACACTGGTAGGCAAAAACGAACGCAAAAAGAGAATAACTCCACCACAGAAACCAATAAAGGATAAAATGGGGACATACTCAAGTGTCCTGATGCGTTTCTTCAGTTGCAGCCCCAGGATTCTTCAGGGAAAACAGGGCTAAATGGTGGTTATCCCTGGCGACTGATAGTCCTGTGGGCAGGGAATACCCTATAGGTTTGCTGAAGTCAGTCTATGACTAAGCCTACAAATGATAGTAAGATACATACACAATAAGTAAATAAAGTAATCAGACAGACCTCCCCATCAATCACCCAGTGTAGGGCCATGGAGAGGTTTACTTACTCACTGATAGCTGCGGTCAGGGGTGACTGTAAACACACGACACGGCAAGACCCAGGGTGGTGGTGTCTGCTAGGGTGGTGACCGGCAGTTAGTGGGGCAGAGTCTGCCACTTTATAAGGGCTAGGGGGCCAGGTGAGGCGCATAATCTCAGGCCGGTAACTTCCAGCTGGACGCCTACTGATGACGTCCTGTGAGGCGTCTATCTCCGTGGTCACTTGATCGGAAAATCCCGAAGTCACGTGACCGCGTCACATGATCGCGCCACGTAGGACGCAGTTGCGCCATGGCCGCGGTCACAGGATCGAAGCCCGGCCCCAGCTGCACTGGCACAGGTGTGCCCCGGGCGGCCGATAGAAAGAGCTTCTTTTTCAGAATGCCTGCCTGTTATCTGGCCGCCGAACAGGGGCACATATAACATCCCGCCACCGACTCTCCTACGGCCTGCAGGATATTATAATTGCAAACTATAATTGGATTGCTCCCCATTTAAAAAAAATGGAGACTCAAATCCATTATGAATTTAGGGGAGAGAGCGCACGGGGGGGGGGGGCGGGCATACTGCTCATTGGTCCGTCGGGACCCTGACCCCCCTGTCCCTCCCTCCACCCTCCGCAGGGACGTAACAGTATGTTCCCCATATCCCGCGTAGAAGACAGAATAAAAAGGGGTTTATATTACAAGGAATATGACCACAGGGCCTGAACAAGAATATTGGTAATCAGAGGAAACAACTGAAGTTCAGTTGTTCGTTGAGACCGTTAGGGACAACTGTATTGAGGCCTGAGATGATGCGCCTCATCTGGCCCCCTAGCCCTTATAATGTGGCAGACTCTGCCCCACTAACTGCCGGTCACCACCCTAGCAGACACCACCACCCTGGGTCTTGCCGCGTCGTGTGTTTACAGCCACCCCTGACCGCAGCCATCAGTGAGTAAGTAAACCTCTCCATGGCCCTACACTGGGTGATTGATGGGGAGGTCTGTCTGATTACTTTATTTACTTATTGTGTATGTATCTTACTATCATTTGTAGGCTTAGTCATAGACTGACTTCAGCGAACCTATAGGTTATTCCCTGCCCACAGGACTATCAGTCGCCAGGGATAACCACCATTTAGCCCTGTGTCCCCTGAAGAATCCTGGGGCTGCAACTGAAGAAACGCGTCAGGACACTTGAGTATTTCCCCATTTTATCCTTTATTGGTTTCTGTGGTGGAGTTATTCTCTCTCTTTTTTTTTTTTTTTTTTTTTTTTTTTTTGCCTAACAGTGTTTTTTGTTCCAATGTTCGAATTCTTTTTTCCTTTGTCAATCTCCATTGACTAGGGCCTCACTAGGGCTTCCTATTTAGGATCAGAGTTCCGGTCTGGGCCACCCCTTGCGGGCCTTTTCTGGACCCCGTCCTTTGGACACACTTTCTAGGGTGGACTAGGACAAGTAGGGAGGTACTAGGGTTAGTGGGTAGTACATACTTACACCCCCCGCCTGACCTTCCACGTGATACTTGTCCATCCCCCCCAGTGATATTTTTGTTTGTACTGTAATTGTCCTAGCTCTCACCATTTCCCTTTTGAGAGGGCACGTCTTACTTGTTGTGTGTCAGTAGGGGCCATTTTTATCTCCTATGTACTAATAAAAGCGACGTTTTATTACGTTTACTGCCCCTTTCAGTTTTCTCTAGTGTTTTATGTTTGCATGTGCTTCGGATTACTAATGTCTATATTTTTAACGCCTGTTGGCAGTCATGTTCCTTAGGCCACCTTCTAGCCAATCCAATCATTCAAGTCGCTTCATATGCCAACACCGACACGTCATCCCTCTGGCTTCGGGGGCCCGATGACCGTTTTTTCATGTTTTGTTTAAGGGTACAAAATGGTTGTAGGCTCGTTAGTGTCCCAGGTGTTCTGTTGGAGGGGGTCATGGTTATGAGAGTCCCCAAGGCTTTCTGGTGCTGCTTAAGTATTTTATTTAAAAAAAAATAAAAAAAAATCATAAGAGGCTCGCACAAGGCTCTTCGCTTATAGGACCTCACGACTGGCATAGTCATTCGTAGTTCGCACGGTCATCTGATACTTGTCCCGGCCATAAGGGGCTCTCACACATGGCTCCCGCCATAAGGGGCTCGCTGGAGTGGCTCTTAGCTTAGAGGATTTCACAATTGTCATCGACATTGGTAGGTCATACGGCCATCTGATACTATTTTCCATGGCACACCTTTCAGAAGTTTTCTTTTGTTCATTTAGGCCTCATTCACACGTCAGTGTTCGGTCAGTGATTTCCATCAGTGATTTTGAGCCAAAACCAGGTGCGGCTCTAAACACAGAACAGGTGCAGATCTTTCCTTTATACCTTATCTCTGTGGAGGCTCCAATCCAGGTTTTGGCTCACAATCACTGATGGAAATCACTGACCGAACACTGACGTGTGAATGAGGCTTTATATTTTACAGATTAGTACTTGCGGTTCATTTCAGCCTCATTTTATTAAGAAGCTTTGCCCCATGTCTTTGTCTTTCTAGGTTATCGAGTCCCGGTTGCTTACTAAACCCGTAGGGTTAAGCCCCAATCTTTTCCCCAGCCGTCCTTAATTCTAAGGTTCGCATCCTTGAGGCTGCCCGGCCCCATGGGGCCCTGGTGGTTGCTTCAGCCCCATGGCTTCAGGGGTCTGACCAATGGTTGTCTGTCCACCTGTGCAGCTATGCTTTTTAATGACTCCTATCTGTACTTGCTTGCCAGCTTATGTTATTCTGCTTGCCAGCTTATGTTATTAATTTTACTTAATCTCCGTTATTAGGGTAAAAAATATACATAAACCTCTCAAATGTATGTATACTAATGCCAGAAGCCTGACTTATAAAACAGGTGAACTGGAATTAGTGATGTGTGAGGAGGACTATGACATAGTGGGAATAACTGAGACATGGCTGGATGATAGCTATGACTGGGCAGTTAGTGTACAGGGTTTACAGTCTGTTTAGAAAGGACCGTCAAAACCGGAGAGGGGGAGGGGTCTGCCTTTATGTAAAGTCCGGTCTAAAGACCACACTCCATGAAGATATAAGTGAGGGACATGAACATGTGGAGTCACTGTGGGTAGAGATACATGGAGCTAAAAACAATAATAAATTACTAATAGGAGTTTACTATAAACCACCTAATATACCATAGTCCACAGAAAATCAACTACTAAATGAGATTGACAAGGCGGCAAATCATAATAAGGTGGTTATTATGGGGGACTTCAACTACCCAGAGATAGACTGGGGAAACTGAAACTTGTATATCTCATAAAGGAAACCGGTTCTTGGCAATAACCAAAGACAATTACCTCTCCCAACTGGTTCAGGACCCGACTAGAGGGACGGCCATACTGGACTTGATATTAACCAATAGGCCTGACAGAACAACAGACGTGCAGGTTGGGGGACACCTGGGAAATAGTGACCACAAAGTAATAACCTTCCAATTATCATTCAAAAGAGCGTTTTTACAGGGAGGAATAAAAATACCAAACTTCAAAAAAGCTAAATTTAGCCAACTAAGAGAGGCCATAGGCCTAACTAAATGGGATAAAGTCCTCACAAATAAAAATACAGCCACAAAATGGGATATCTTTAAAGCATCCTAAAATCTAATTGTGAGAATAAAAGGTTAAGGAACAAAAAGAAACCAATGTGGATAAACAGAACTGTAAAGAAAGCAATAAATGACAAAAAGAAAGCATATAAAAACACTAAAACAGGAAGGTAGCACGGAAGCACTGAAAAACTATAAGGAAGAAAATAGAACATGTAAAAAACAAATAAAAGCCTCCAAACTAGAGACTGAGAGATTAATTGCCAAAGAGAGTAAAACTAACCCTAAAATATTATTCAATTATATAAATGTTAAAAAGTATAAATCTGAAGGTGTCGGCCCTTTAAAGAGTAATGAGGGGGAGTCGCAGAGAGTGATATTAAAATATTTTTTTTCTCAAATGTATTCACTGAGGAAAATAAATTTTTAGCCCGAAACGTTGCACGCAATGGATATACCACTGACCCCGGCTGAAATAATATGAAATAAAATCACTATTCATCATCAAGGAGTGCTGTCTAAATATTTGTGTGATATCTACAGTTCTTGAGGTGAAGCTACAGAACACAACCTGGACGTGCACCCACCCTTGCCATTCATTGAAAAGAGTGCTGTGGCCTATTAACTTGCAAAGCTTGTTGAAAGGCTGCAGGGCAGCCAATCAACAAGTGTTTAACTCGTGTGCCCTTAGAAGACATCACAGCCATGCCTACTAATGGCATGGCTGTGATTGGCCAGTGCAGCATGTGACCCAGCCTCTATATAAGTTGGAGTCGCGTAGTGCCACACGTCACTCGGCTCTTACTAGTGTAGGGATAGGATTCTGCTGCTGTGAGGGAGAGAATAGGAATTAATCTGATATCAGAACTTGTTTTGTTTTTTATTCTGGGTGCAATGCACCATTTTTGTACCCTGCCCTGAGCACAGTGACAGAAAAAATAAATGAAAAGTAGTTTCATCCGTCTGTTAGTTAGGTGGGCATCGGCGGCCATTTTGTGCAAGTGCAGTGCATATGTTCCAGGGGAAGGGAAAATAATATAGGTAATCCGTCTGCGTTCAGGGGCCCAGGGGGTGACATATTCACATTGTTTTCTGTAAACTACCCCTGTGCTGCATATGTGAGTGTAATCAATTAAGTAAATCCATTCTGGGGGGACAGATTAATTTAATTTTTTGCTAAAAAGTACCTTTGTGGCCTGCACTGCATTTGTGATGGTGAAAGAAAATCAGTTACATCCATCAGTTTCATTGTGGGTGAAAAAAAATCGTATATATTTTTTTTCCATAAAGTACTTTTGCGGCCTGCACTGCAAATCTGATAGTGAAATATAATCAGTGAATACAACTGGGACATTGTGGGTAAAAAAAACCTTTTTTTTTTTTTTTTTTTTTTTTTGGGCCATAAAGTATTTTTGCGGCCTGTGCTGCATATCTGACAGCCAGGCAAATAAATACAGTAATTCCATCTGTAGGATTGTGGGGTGACATTTCCATGGTTATCAGGCCAGTCATACACAAGTGGCTCGGAGGGTGGGTTCCTGCACCAACATAGGCCAGGTACACAATTGTCCAGCCAGGGCACATGTGCATAATTTATCTGTCTGTTCATTCTGTGGCTGATCTTCCTACAGCAATTTTATTTGGTGGGCACATATTAATAATTTACTACTTAAAGGTAATGTGTCACATAGCTTGAGCATATTAAACTGTTAACATTGCAATGTTCAATAAACTACCTTCATTCCAGCATGGATCTTCTTTATTTTATTCAAGTTTTCATTTTGATCAAATATGCTAATTAAGCTTCAAGGTGCCCAGAGGGGCGTTATTCCTCTTCTCTAGTGCCCAGTAACACCCCTCTGCAGTGCCCAGCCGGCCTTTATTTCAAGCCCAGCACGCCGCCTCATAAATAATTTTTACTGCCTTATCTGAGCCGAACGGCGCCTCCTCCTTCGCTACGTCATCTAATTTATTCACCCCACGATCCTTGCGTCCTCCTTTCTTTCTTCAGAAATGTTGCGCAGCCACAGTATCGCTGACTGCTTGTGCCTGTATGATACTACGGCTCCTTAGGGCAACAGCCTCAATAGTGTCACTGGGAATGCGGCTAGCAGGGTTTACAGGGCCATTCACATAGCCCTGCCCTAGAAGAGGAAGAGCGCGAGTGCACCGAAACCCAACCACTTATGTTTCAAGAGGAGTACATGGGAGGACCACTGCAGTACGTCTCATATGATGACAAAACACAGGTGCCAACCGCTGTGGCTTTCTGCAGTGTGCGGACCGACAAGGGGGGGGGGGGGGGGGGTTGGGGGTTGGAGACTGGGTGGAAGATGACGTGGAGGACTGTGAAGTCCTCGACCCTACATAGAATCAAGGTCATGCGAGTGACCTGTGTAGTTCAGACGAAGAGGAAGTGGTCGCACAGAGCCAACGGGACAGCAAAAGAGGGAGCAGGGTGCAAAAGTGGAGTGGCTGTCCCCTAGACAGTATGCCTGCGACTGCTCACCCCACCAAGGGACCGAGCACATCAAAGCCAGCTCCAAGTGGCAGTTCTTCAGATAATGTGCTGACGACAAGACATGAGTGGTTTGCATGCTGTGCAATCAGAGTCTGAAGCGAGGCATAAACATTCTAAACCTGAGCACAACCTGCATGACCAGGCATCTAAGTGCAAAGCACAAGCTGCAGTGAAGTAGACACCTCAAAAACCAAGAAATGTCTGACTACTCCTGCTTCCTCTTCTGCTGCAGTCTCAGCCTCTTCATCCCTCTGTGGAGTGACAGTGGCACCTGCCACCCCGCAAAGAGAGGATATGGCAGCAACGCCACCACGTCGGTCACCAAGCATCTCCACAATGTCCCATGGAAGCGTTCAGCTGTTTATCTTCCAAACACTGGAGCGAAAGAGGAAGTACCCCCCTACCCACCTGCGATCCCTGGCACTGAATGCCAGCTTTTCAAAATTCCTGGCCTTTGAAATGCTGTCATTCCGTCTGGTGGACACGGACAGTTTTAAGAATCTGATGGCGGTGGCTGTCCCACAGTATGTCGTGCCCAGCTGCCGCTACTTTTCCAGGCGAGCCATCCCTTCCCTGCACAACCAAGTGGGGGACAAAATCAGGTGTGCACTGCGCAACACCATCTGTGGCAAAGTCCACATGACTACGGATACGTGGACCAGTAAGCACTGTCAGGGACGTTATATCTCCCTAACAGCACACTGGGTAAATGCAGTGGTGGCGTGGCTTGGCCTGAGGCGGATAGCAGTTTGGCGTATGTCCTTCCACCACCGAGGATTGCAGGGTGTTTCTCTTTGCCTCCTGTTGCTTCCTCATCCTCTACTACCTTCTCATCCGGTCAGCATAACACCTTCACCACCAACTTCAGCACAGCCAGGCAGTTTTGAAACGTATCTGTTTCGGGAAAAAAAAACATACCGCACAGAAGCTGTTGACTGGCATGGAACAACAGACCGATGAGTGGTTGGTGCCAGTGAGCCTCAAGCCTGGCCTGGTGGTGTGCGATAATTGGCGAAATCTCGTAGCAGCTCTGGGCCCAGCCGGTTTGTCGAACAATCCCTTGCCTGGCACATGTGCTGAATTTAATTAAATAACTTGACCCGCGCTCTCCACCCAATCAGATTTCAGCCATTGACCTCCCTTGGAAGTGGTATCCCTTTCTCTGGCTCCCTCTCCGGCATGGAACCCTGATTCCCCGTTACCCGTGATCACCATGGTAAGCGCATAAAAGAACATCAAAAGTTGATGGGGAAGATATCCCATATTTTGTATTACTCATTCTAATCGGGCATCTTAGGAGTCCTGTATTGTTATTTATCATGACTACCGCCCCGATTCGGGAGTGGGTAATTGCCGCGTGCCTCCTGCCTTGCTATGATTTTTCTGCTTTAATAACCTTGTCCCACATCTCCACCCAATCAGATTTCAGCCATTGACCTCCCTTGGATGGTGGTATCCCTTTCTCAGGCTCCCTCTCTGGCATGGAACCCTGATTTACCCGTGATCACCATGGTAAGCGCATAATAGAACATCAAAAGTCGATAGAGAAAATATCCAACTGGATCGGGGACGTGCGACATGGCGGAGCAGTATGTGTGCACACGCCTACACGTACTGACTGACTGGGTCTGCCCCCTTCAACTTCTGGTTCTCCAAATTGGGCACATGGCCTGAGCTTGCCCTTTACGCCTTGGAGGTGCTGACCTGCCCCGTCCATATGGACCCCCTACTCCTAGAATATTTTTTATGTTATTTTAAGTCATTTCCCTATCCACATTTGTTTGCAGAGCACTTGCCATGCTCCTAACCACATTCTGCTGTCTTTTGCAGCCCTCTAGCCCTTTCCATTACTTTTTTTTTTTAAGAGCCATTTTAGTGCTCCAAAGTTCGGGTCCCCATTGGCTTCAATTGGGTTCGGGGGTCAAGTTCAAACCCGAACTTCCAGGTGTCCGCTCAACTCTACACATGATCTAACCTGTCTGATTAATGCCCCAAGAAAAATAAAATAAAATAAGAACTGTGCAAAAAAATACTCTTCATCTCATTAAATCACAAAAAGTGTAATGCCAAGCGATCAAAAAGTCATGTACCCCAAAATGGTACCAATCAGTCACCTCATCCCTAAAAAATATGACACTACCTAAGACAATCGCCCAAAAAATATAAATATATGGTTTTCGGGAAAAATGGAGATAGAAAAATATGATCGTTTTTATTTCAAAAATGCTTTTTTTTGTCTAAAACCAAAATAATTATAAAAAAATAGACAAATTAGGTATCGCTGCGTCCATACCAACCTGCTCTGTAAAAATATCATGATTTAACCTGTCAGGTGAAAACCGTAAAAATAAAATAAAAACCATGCAAAAAAACTTACATTATAAAAAGTGTAATACCAAACGATCAAAAAGTTGTATGTATCCCAAAATAGTACTGTCGCCTCATGCTGCAAAAACTGAGCCCCCACATAAGATAATTGTCAGAAAAATAAAAAAATAAATATGGCTTTCAGAAAAGGGGACACACAAACTTTTTCCCCCCCCTCTTTTAAATGCTTTATTATGCAGCAAAAGTACTGAAAACGTTGTTTTATCCCCTGCCCGGCGCGCTTCTCCACACATGCCCCCTTCCGTGCCCCTTCGCTGTGACTGACAGCTCTTATGCACGAGAGTGAACAGCCATCTGTCAGTCACAGCGAAGGGGCAGGGAAGGGGGCGTGGTTACCGTGACTTGAAGCAAGGATGCCGCTGCCTTCTTGACTTCAAGCATGTGTGGAGAAGCGTGCTGGGCATGGGATAAAACGTTTTCAGTACTTTTGCTGCATCTGCCTTCAGGAAGAAAGGAATCATCAAACACACTGCTGGCAGCTTGGGATGGTTTGGGGAGGTGACGTTCCCTTTAATCATTCAATATTACACTTTTTAGGGGGCAAAGTGACAAAAAAAAAGTCTATTTTGGCAGTTTTATTTATTTACTAGCAGAAGGACCCAGCTTTGCACGGGTATATTTTATCTTTTTCATTTAATGTTTGGGTGTGTCGTTAAGATATCGACAGTATCCCCCATAACAGTGACCTTTACATCACCCCGCCCCTTTAACAGTGAACTCCACAGTCCCCCGCCCTTTAACACCGCCCCCCCCCCCACAGTGCCCACCACTTTAAAATGGGACCTCCACAGCAGCCCATCCCCTTAACTTTGACCTTCACAGCAGCCTGCCTCCTTTAACAGTGAGTTTCACAGCACCCTACTCCCTTGACAGTGACCTCCTCAGGGACCCACCCACTTTACAGTGACCTCCACAGTACCCAACTGCCTTAACGGTGACCTCCACAGCAGTTGCGCCTTTAATAGTGGCCCCTGCCCCCTTAACAGTGACCTCAACAGTGTCTGCCCCTTTAATGCTAGAGCTATACAACGACATGTGTTGCGCAACATTTTGTCTCAACAGTTTTTATAATGATAGGCTATGGTGTTGCACTGCGACATGTGACATGCTGCGACTGTGAAGTGACAGTTGCAAAAAAATCCATCCAAGATGGATTTTTCTGCGACTGATATGTTGCTATCGCAGTATGGTTGCACAGAAGAAAATGGAAGGAGATCAGGCGGCACTGCTTCCACTGGTGTGGATGAACCAGACCGTAGTGCGGTACAGTGTACTTCACAGCGTGGTGCTCGGCAAAGGGAAGATGCAGACAGGGGATCGCAATATAAGAGAGAAATGTAACAAAGTTGCGGCACTCACCGAAGTATAAATGTCTTCTTTATTTAAACTTCCTTGGAAGATAGCTGAAGGATCCAGGGGCGGACAAAATGTTGCAAGCGGCGACGGCCGTTTCACGCGCGCGGGATTGCGCTTCCTCAGGCCACTGAACACGTCATCGCGCATACGTGCACTTTATACAGGTGGATAGGAGAACGGCCGACGCCGTCAGCAACTATCTCGCTCCCACGGATTAATTACACAATTAAAATACATGCAAACAGGTACAATTATTTATAATGAAAACCTATTCAATGAGTCAGCACCAAAATAGAAATAATTCAGGACAAGGGGAATGTCGGGCAGCACAAATACAAGAGTATAACATATGTGTTAAATTTCAGATAGCGATATTTAGGCTATCAAAGCCGAGTGGTGGCAATATAAAGGGTCGCGGGTACAGACCACCGCCACTACATGTACCCAGTCACGCTTATGCAAAAAATTTGCCGATGCGAAAAAGGGAAAAATATAATCGCAGTGTGTCACATGTTTCAGTGCAACACCATAGACTATCATTATAAAAATTGTTGCGCAACACATGTCGCAGTGTAGTTGTGCCCTGTGTGACTTATTGTTGTGTAGCCCTAGCCTAAAGCTGACCTACAGCAGTGAAGAAAAAAAGGCTGGGTTGTTATGGAAACCTGGAGTAAAACTGTGTGTATGTGGAGACTAAGGGCCTACGAGATTCTATTGGTTGGTAAGGGACATGTGACCGTGTGTATGGCAGTTGAGATATTCCCCAAAAAATAACCTGCATTAGCCAATGCAAGTCTCTCTTCATATCCCAAGTATGGTACATCCTAGAGAGCTGTTACCCCCACAAGGTTTCTTTCCAGGTACCAAGGGATGTGTATACCAGGTTGCGTTGAAATTGATGGTTGCGTTTTTTTGAGTGCTCATGGAACGAACATACATACATACATACATACATACATACATACATACATACATACATACCTGTAGTTAAATAACAAGACAGCATTACTAACTGAGCAAACTAAGTCCAATCTGTGTCTCCTGATTGACACTTTGTCGAGTCCCGGCCTCTGTGTCTCCTGATTGACACTGCTATTTTAGTATGGCTGTATAGCTGATGAGTGGGTGACTACTCCCCACGTTCCAGGCCGGGTCTTGACTGGCCTATAAAAAAACCCAGCCGGCAGTGTCAGCTGAGAGTGATTACCCCTCTAACAGAGGAGCTCTGGCAATCGCTGGTGTGGGAACTGAGCCCTGTGCTGGACTGAAAAGCTGAGACCTGTGTGTTGGGAGAACAGGCCACCTAAAGCTTGCATTTGGACTGCTGGAGGCAGAACTGCCGAAAAAGGTGACATTTTTGTTATGCACAAACTTTCTACTCCTTGTGAACAAACGCCAACCCTGCAAAGAGTGTTTTTTTTTTTTTTGTTTGACCTTAGGTTTGAATAAACACGGATTTTTGAACTTGTACTTTGCCTCTGTACTGCACCCACTTATCACACTATATAAATGAATTTCTGTCTGTCTGTTCTTTATGCACGGCCAAACAACTGGACAGATCTGCACCAAATTTGACACATAGGTCATAGGTACATTGGGTGTCTGGGAAGGTTTTAGACTAGGTCTCGGCTCTCTAGGACGTACCGTTCTTGAGAGATTCCCAAAAGAGGCAGATATGGCACCATCACATGACCCTTATCAGCCAATTGAAGCTCGCAGGTCCTCCAGTCTCGGCAGACAGTTTTACACAAGGTTTCCATAACAACCCAGCCATTTTTTTTCACTGCTGTAGGTCACTGTAGAAGGGGAAGGGCACTGTGGATTACACTGTTATAGGGAGCAGAATGCTGTGGAGGTCACAGTTAATAGGGGGTTGTCTCATGACAGACAATGGGGGCATATCGATAGGATATGCTCCCATTGTCTTATAGGTGCGGGTCCCACTGCTGGGACCTGCACGTATATTGAGAACGGAGCCCCGAAAGTAAGAGGGCACATGCGCAGCCGCCCTCCATTTATTTTCTATGGGACGGCTTAAAATAGCCGAGCGCCGGCTCGGCTATTTCCGTCAAGCCCATAGAAGTGAATGGGAGCAGTGGCCGGTCATGGGGAGCTGGCTTTGTGGTGGCCAGACCGGAGTCCTCCAGCCACCACCTTTCAGGGCTCCGTTCTCAATATAGGTGCAGTTTTCAGTGGTGGGACCTGCACCTATAAGACAATGGGCGCATATCCTAGCATTATGCCACCATTGTCTATGATGAGACAACCTTTAGTGGGAAGGCTGCTGTGGAGGTCACAGTTAAGGGGACAGTCCCGCTATAGAGGTCATTGTTAAGGGGCAACGTGCTGTAGAGGTCACTGTTAAGGGGGCGGGGTGTTATGGAGGTCGCATTTTAAATGAGTGGAGGACTGTGGAAGTCACTGTTAAGGGGTGGATTATTTTGGAAATCGCTGTTAAGGAGATGGAGTACTGTGGAGATCACGAATGAAGAGGTGACTGCTGTGGAGGTCACTGTTAAGGCTAGTTTCACACTAACGTTCGGCTGTCCGCTCGTGAGCTCCGTTTGAAGGGGCTCACAAGCGGACCCGAACGCTTCCGTCCAGCCCTGATGCAGTCTGAATTAGGGTTGTTGCGGGTATCGAAATTTCGATACCCAATCGATACTTTTGTCCCGGTATCGATACGATACCGGGATTTCCGTTTTTTTCGATACTGGGCTGCGCTTCTGCGCAGTCTAGTATCTCTGAACATGAGCGCGCTGCTATCGGCGCGCTCATGTTCTCTCTCAGCAGCACGGGGAGAAGGAAGCTGTCCTCCCTCCCCCTGTGCTGCTGCTGCTGCCGCTGCCACCAATGAGAAGCGAGGGGCGGAGGAGGGGCGGCAATGAGAAGCGAGGGGCGGAGGAGGGGCGGCAATGAGAAGCGAGGGGCGGAGGAGGGGCAGCGCCGGCAATGAGAAGCGACGGCCGAGGAGGGGCAGCGCCGGCAATGAGAAGCGAGGGGCGGAGGAGGGGCGGCGCCGGCAATGAGAAGAGAGGGGCGGAGGAGGGGCAGCGCCGGCAATGAGAAGCGAGGGGCGGAGGAGGGGCAGCGCCGGCAATGAGAAGCGAGGGGCGGAGGAGGGGCAGCGCCGGCAATGAGAAGAGAGGGGCGGAGGAGGGGCGGGCGCACTGCGCCACCAATGATAGGATTATTTCAACACAGAGCTGCGCCCAGCGATGCCCCAGCACTCACCATTAGTCCTGGGCGCCGCTCCGTTCGCCTGCAGTGCCCCATTACTGTCTCCTCTCCTGCTCCACATGCTGCTGATTACTATCGGAGCGATGGGAGGAGACATCAGCTTCACTAGTAGGCGTTCCTTCTCCCTGCGCTGCGATTGGACAGCGCTACAGCCAGGGAGAAGGAACGCCCACTAGTGAATCTGATGTCTCCTCCCATCGCTCCGATAGTAATCAGCAGCATGTGGAGCAGGAGAGGAGACAGTAATGGAGCACTGCAGGCGAACGGAGCGGCGCCCAGGACTAATGGTGAGTGCTGGGACATTGCTGGGCGCCGCTCTGTGTGGCCTGATAGTGAAAGTCTGGACTCATATACAGTAGTCAGTCTTTAACACATACAGGAGGCGGGTGCCGGCAGCAGAATCGCATTGCCGGCACCCTGCCCCTGACAGGGAGCTGCGATCAGCGGCAGTTAACTGCCGCTGATCTGCCAGTACCCGCCTCCTGTATAAAGAGGTAGTTATCATTGCACCCCCTCCCCTCAACCCACCCATCCCATTAAAATCATTGGTGGCACAGTGTGCCGGCCCCTCTCAACCCCCCAGTATTAAAATCATTGGTGGCAGTGGCCACAGGGACCTCTCTCCCCCCCCCCCCCTCATTGGTGGTGCAGTGGCAGCTTCTGATCGGAGCCCCAGCTGTGTAAGCCTGGGGCTCCGATCGGTTACCATGGCAGCCAGGACGCTACAGAAGCCCTGGTTGCCATGGTAACATCCCTGATGCTGTGTGCACAGAGCAGCAGGGACAGTGTGGAGTCCTATTCACCCTAATAGAGATCTATCAGGCTGAATAGGAAAAGGGATGAAAGATCCCAGGTTCTAGCCCCTAAGGGGAAAATAGTCATTAAATAAAAAGTGTAAAAAAAACAAACAAAAAACACTAAAATATGAAGTATAAATCACCCCCTTTTCCCAATTTCACATATAAAATATTTAAATAATAAACATATTACATCGCCACGTCAGAAAAGTCCAAACTATTAAAATATATAAAAAAAAATCTAGGTGGTGAATGCCGGAACAGAAAAAATAAAATAAAAACTGCGCGATTCGCCATTTTTAAAAATGAGGAATGCACGTGGCTTTTTTTGTTTATTTTTTTCGCGTGGTATCGAATGGTATCGAGTATCGCAATACTTTTTCATGGTATCGAAACCGAATCAAAAAATTGGTATCGCAACAACTCTAGTCTGAATGGATGCGGATCCGCTCAGACTGCATCTGTCTGGCGGCGTTCAGCCTCCGCTCAGCAGGCGGACACCTGAACGCTGCTTGCAGCGTTCGGGTGTCCGCCTGGCCGTGCGGATCCGTCCAGACTTAAAATGTAAGTCAATGGGGACGGATCCGTTTGAAGATGCCACAATATGGCTCAATCTTCAAACTGATCCGTCCCCCATTGACTTTCAATGTAAAAGTCTGGACGGATCCGCTCAGGCTAATTTCACACTTTTTTTCCCAATATAATGCAGACTGATCCGTTCTGAATGGAGCCACCGTCTGCATTAATATGAGCGGATCCGTTCAGAACGGATCCGATCGAACGCTAGTGTGAAAGTAGCCTAAGGCATCGGGGTAGTATGGAGATCACTAATAAAGGGGCGGGTTCTGTGTAGATTACTGTTAAGGGGGCAGGGTACTGTGCAGGTCTCTGTTAAGGGGTGGGCTGCTGTAGGGGTTACTGTTAAGGAGTTGGGGTACTGTGAAGGTGACTGTTAAAGTGGAGGTAACTTAAGGGGGAGGGGTGCTTAGGAGGTACCTGTTAAAGGGACATGGCGGTGTGATGGGGTCACTGTTAAGGAAGGCGGGTGGGGTGTTGTGGAGTTCATTGTTAAACGGGTGGGCCTCTGTAAATGTAAAAATGTAGGGGGTGGGCTGCTGTGGAGGTCAGATTTTTAAGGAGGTGGGGCATTGGGGGGGTTTAGTGTTAAGAGGTGGGGGGCTGTGGAGTTCACTGTTATAGGGGCGGGGTGATGTAGAAGTCACTGATATGGGGGATACTGTATCTTTTAACGATGTACACAAACATTAAATGAAATAGATAAAAAATACACCTGTGCAAAGCCGGGTCCTTTTTGCTAATAATATTTATCGCAATAAATGTATTAATATAGTTATTGTGGGAATATTTTTGGTTTCGCCAAACCCTATTTCATATAACCAAACCCATAAAACTGTCGTGGAATTCCCACTATATCATATGTAATATTGAATGGCACCATTAGAATCTGCTACTTGACCTACAAAAAGCAAGCCCTTTATATGGCTATATGAACGGAAAAATAAAATAAAAGGGCTCCCGGAAGACAGGTAGTAAAAAAAAAAAAAAAAGGAAAATCGCTTGATCAGGTTTATTTTTTTTGTTTTTAAGGGTTCAGTTTTCCTTTTAAAATATATAAATATAAATAGGTTTAGAGAAGGGCTGCAGTAAACAAATATTTTAGTAATCGAGTATTCTATCGATTATATTTCTCGATTCATCGAGTAATCTAATAAGAAAAGCCTCTTTAAATTAACTTGCGTAATGACGTTTTTCGTTATAAATACAATATTTTTATTTCTTACAGTGGTGGTATGGTATAGCAAATAATTGCACACACATGACATAAGGTTTCTTTCACAGCTGCAATATACATTCTGGTTCTGTCAGAAGAACAGCCAGCCAGAATGTACCATATCGGGTATAACTGGATACTGCCGGCTGCTGCAGCAATTGACTGTAATGGTGTAAAGGGTCTTGCCTTGTTACAGCATTCAAGCTAAGTTTGGACGATATCCAGCATGAATGCCAGAACATGGCCAGATGGCCTTGGATATGGAACACATTATAGTCAATAAGATTGAGAGCACTGCAGAGCATATAGCTGGTTGTATCCGGCTATACCCATTACGGTATACTCCAGCAGGCTCGGGTTATGTTGTGATTTGTGAACTCTGTGTCTCCGTCAGTCTATTCCGGTGGAGGATCGGACTGCTGGAGTACATCTGTCAAGCTAGATAGATGCCCTGGGCATCATGCCCATTGACTGTAATGGGGATCAGGACAAAAAATGCTGCACAGAGTGAGTAGTGAAGTGAGTCAGAGTCACATAGCATTTTTTTTGCCAGACTCCAGCCAGTCTCCAGCTGATCAGAGTTGACTGACTCCCAGTGTTGACACTGCAATGTGAAGTTAACTTGGCCTAAGCTAAGCTGTTAATAAGATGATCAAAATACTTTAACTTGTAAAAGCAGATTTCAAATAAAAATGCTAAATTACTAAAAAAAAGTAATCAAGTAAATTCACAAAAACACTACACCTTTCTATATGAAACATATACAATTATTTAAGAGGAAAAACTACAGACTCATCTGTAGACCAAGTATATAGGTCCAGCCCCAAACCAAAGTTACCAAACCCTCCTATAGAGCAACATATAAGAGGATAAGTTTAAACCAGGGTTCTGGATTACTCACGTTTCTGTAGATATCAGAATGTAGCTCATCATTATGTAGATGTGATACAGTCAAGTCAATCCTTGTAGGTTCCTTCCAAGACCAGCATATTCACAGACAATCCCTGGTGTTAATATGCTATATTACTCCGGTCTTGGAACCTACAAGGAATGAGTGTATATCACATCTACCTCTATGCAATGGTGAGAAATTCAGTATTGATATCTACAGAAATGTGAGTAAGAAGTGAACCCTGGTTTATGTATCCTCTTTATTATATGTCTCTCTCTCTCAGGGTTTTGGGCCTATATATACGTTGGACTACACATCATGATGACGTTTTTTCTCTTTTCTATATATATATATATATATATATATATATATATATATATATATATATATATATATATATATATATATATATATATATATATGTGTGTGTGTGTGTTAGTAGTGTTTTTGTGAATTTACTTTCACCACGGCAACAGCGGAATAGTGTTTAGTAGTAGTAAGACAAACATTGCCTTACCCTTTGTTGTTCAACTTCAACTCTGAACGACTTTCAGGCAACTTTAGTTCTGACTCTGAGTCTGTCTTCTTGCACATATTTTCTTCAAAGGCTTTCTGGCATTTTTAGAAGGCAAAAAGAAGAACTGATGGATGAGAATAGATTTATCAAAAGTGGTGTAAAGGAAAACTGGCTTAGTTTACCTATAGCAACCAATCCGATTCCACCTCATTTTCCAAAGGAGCTCTGAATAATGAAAGGTGTAATGATCTGATGGTTGCTAAACCAGTTGACCTTTACACCAGTTTGGATAAAGGCTATCTCCTCCTGAGGTACATATCAATATCATATGGTAAAGTGCATGTAGCTTGCACTGGCTTACACTAAAGCGGTGATCAGCAACCTCTGGCACTCCAGCTGTCTGGGAACTACAACTCCCAGAATGCTTCCTTCAATCACTTCTATAGGCGTTAGAACTAGAAGAACATAGCATGTTTGTTGCATGCAGGGAGTAGTAGTTTCACAGCAGGTAGAGTGCCGAAGGTTGCTGATTTGTGGCCTAAAGGATCATTTGGTGGTTACTATGGAGAAAAGTGAGCATATCCACATGCTCAGAACTGAGGCTGGCCCTGCGCTTTGATGCTATGTTTCTTGCTGCAGAAAACAGTCGTTCTGATGGCGTGGATGTTGCTGGAATACACAGAAAGGACTTTGCCAGCTTTGCTAGTACTGGATAGTGTGCTTCATTTGTTTTCCACCATGACAACGGATTCTCTTTCTTGGATACGGGATGTTCTCCAAAGTACATCAAGACCTCCTTCTGCACAGATTGGCTTAACTGCTGCTCTTTATCCTCTTCATCACTGGAGCTGGACTCTGATGATCCCAGTATGTTCTGGAGGAAAGATACCGCCGCATGATCCTTGGGCTTTGCTGCAGCAGGGTTATCTTCTTGTCCTCTTCTAGAAGAGGCTTCATCATGTTCACTGGACCGTGTCATTTCGTTTTTGGCAACAATTGCCATGGTCTGTACTGTGCTTTGGACCTTGAATGACTCATCTGCAGACAATAATTTCAGTTTCTTAAATCTGGGATCCAGAGCAGCGGCAATTAGGGCAGTGTTTGAAGATGAGTCAGATTGAAACGTAGACAGTTCTTGCCATCTAGTTGTGATCTGTTGTACTGCATGAGCCTGGTATGACATTAATGGTGCAGTCTCAAAAGCTAAACTCTGTATGGACTTCTTTAAGTTCTGCACTAGCTGTGGAAGTGCAGAGAGGGTAACATAGTTCTGCCCACTCAGAAATACCGTAGCTCCTTCAAATGGCTCAAGTGCCTGGCTAAGCTCCTCAATCAGGGTCCACTGTTCAGGCTTCAGATCAAGGTAGTGGTGTTTTCCTCTTGGAGTCACTTCTGGGTCTGAGAGAGCAGCAGTCACCGGCCATCTTTGTTCCAGCAATCTTGCTATCATGTGATAAGTGCTATTCCAACGTGTACTTACATCATGCACCAGCATATGTTGTGGCGTGCCTATCTGCTGTTGCTTCTCCTTTAGTTTTGTACATGCCAACTCACTCTTCTTAAAATGCTCAACAAGGCATCTTACACAAGCCACACACTTAGAAATAGCTTGGTGGTTCTATAGAGCGCTTTGCACAACTAAGTTCAGGGTGTGACCTGCACATCGCACCGATGCCCATCCATGTTTTTCTTGTAAAATCTTCATTGCTGCTACAACATTAGCACCATTGTCATGGACAACAGCTTTGACTTTCTTTGCTGGAATGCCAAATATGACAATAACATCCTCAAGCCACTCTGCAATATTTGCCGCTGTGTGCCTTTCTTCAAGTGGCATCGTAGATAGGCTGTAGGACTCCATTTCCCAATCCTTCCCAAGAAAATGACACGTCACCCCCAGATAAGCTTCTGTAGCAACGCTCGTCCAAATGTCAGTTGTAAGTGCAATGCTGTCAGTCTCCTTAAGAGTGTTCGTCAACTTGCCTTTGATGTCTTCATACCTTTTCTCCATAATTTTCATGAAGTAGGTTCTGGAAGGAAGAGTGTATCTTGGATTGAAAGTGGAAATCATCCTCTGAAAACCTTCATCCTCCACCATAGATACCGGGCGCATGTCTGTGACCATCATGTTCAGGATGCTGTCTGTAAGCTCAGCTGCTTCAGTTGAACGTGATGCAGCTGTCCACACATAGCTGTCCATACGTCGCTGTGATTGTGATGTACTGAAAAAGATGTTAAACTATTATTATTACAATACGAAGCATGTGTGGTGTGTGATTATGTAAAATGTTTGATTTACTTACCTTGGGTACGGTCCGCTCGGTGAACTAGTAGTACATGCGTAAACTGGGTGTTTTCTGTTCAAATGTTGAAGCATTGATGTGCTATTATGGTAGGCTAGTTCGCTTTTACAATAGACACACTGTACGGACTTTTCTTTCTTTCTCAGCTTGAAATGATCCCAAACTTTGGACACTCTGTGCCGTTTTCTCTGTCCTGTCTCTTCTGATCGCCCCTCTGCGGCCTCACTTATATTTTCTCTCTCTTTCTCCATTTCGCAGTTGAAAGTAAATTAATACTTCTTTAGGCCTTGCCTCTTGCTTTGTGCAACAATTAGTAAAACTTAAGTGATACAGTCACACCTTATGGGGGGGTAAAAGAAGAATTTCAGAAACATCATCGGATCAAACTACCCCCCTTCCCCAATCAGAATATCACCTTTCAACTTCACACAGATCTCTCCATCCAAACCAATAACGTTACAAGGTGCCATTGCAATTTGCCAGCGCCAATGTGCCTCCATTAAACCTTCTCCAGAGTCTAATAAACCAATAACTTTATATATGCCACGAAGATGGCTTAGGCTGTATAAAGTTATTGGTTTACTTTGGAGGGGTTAATGGAAGCACCTTGGCAATGGGCATGTATAAAGTTATTGGTTTGTAGGGGTTAATGAAAGCACCTTGGAGGTGCCTTCATTAACCCCTGAGGGGTTAAAGGGAACCTGTCACCGGGATTTTGTTTATAGAGCTGAGGACATGGGTTGCTAGATGGCCGCTAGCACATCCGCAATACCCAGTCCCCATAGCTCTGTGTGCTTTTATTGTGGAAAAAAACCGATTTGATACATATGCAAATTAACCTGAGATGAGTCCTGTCCCTGACTCATCTCACATACAGGACTCATCTCAGGGTAATTTGCATATGTATCAAATCGTTTTTTTTTAAAGCAATAAAAGCACACAGAGCTATGGGGACTGGGTATTGTGGTTGTGCTAGTGGCCATCTAGCAACCTATGTCCTCAGCTCTATACACAAAATCCTGGTGACAGGTTCCCTTTAACGAAGGCACCTCCAAGGTGCTTTCATTAACCCCTCCAAACCAAAAACTTTATACATGCCTAATGCCAAGGTGTTTCCATTAACCCCTCCAAATCAATAACTTTATACATGCCCATTGGGCATGTATAAAGTAATTGGTTTGGAGGGGTTAATGGAAGCACCTTGTCAATGGGCAATTGGGCATGTATACAGTAATTGTTTTGGAGGGGTTAATGGAAGCACCTTGGCAATGGGCAATTGGGCATGTATACAGTAATTGGTTTGGAGGGGTTAATGAAAGCACCTTGGAGGTGCCTTCATTAACTCCTCTCTAAACCTAAAACTTTATACATGTCTATTGCCAAGGTGCTTCCATTAACGCCTCCAAACCAATAACTTTATACATGCCCATTGCCAAGGTGTTTCCATTAACCCCTCCAAACCAATAACTTTATACATGCCCTGATGCCCATTGGTTTGGAGGAGTTAGAGGAAGCACCTTGGCAATGGGCATGTATACACAGTTATTGGTTTGTAGAGGTTAATGAAAGCACCTTGGAGGTGCCTTCATTAACCCCTCTCTAAACCAATAACTTTATACATGCCAAGGTGGTGCCACCATTAACCACTCTCCATCTGCCTCTTTTCTATAAATCAATTTACAGTGAGTGCCCCCCCGATTCCCCCCTCCCCTGGAGTGCCTCTGGTGCTGTTAACTTAAATTACGGTACCTAATGGCACTGGCACTAGTGAGGAGGGCGCAGCCGCAGGCACATGGAGTCTGGACCGAGGCAATCTTCATCCCAGCATGCACTGGGACCTTAGGTGACGTAACAAACACATCGTTAGCCAGCGTGCTGACGATGTATGTGCGCAACGGCGCATTATGCAGAGTCCCGCCTGCAGGGCGGTGCCATCTCTCTTGACTCCGGACGGAGGAAGCGGTGAGTGAGACTCTTAATTTCACTCCCGCTCCGTGATCATGTGCTGTACACGATTACTCGATGCAGGGAAACAGCATCGAGGATTTTTTTGACTCTATTTAATCGAAGTATTCGAATAATCGTTTCAGCCCTAGTTTAGAGTTACTGTAGGTTACCAACTGTATCCAGGTCACCTTGCTGTTTGTGGATGGGCCCAAATAATTTTTGATCAAAAAATATCTGTTAAGAACCTCTGATTGCATATTAGATGAGGTGCTAGTTTGTATATCACACACAGTTGAATTATACTGCTGTGCCTGTTTGACTTTTTTCCTTTTAATTGTGATTTTGTGCACCTGATCCCTCTACTTCATTAAACCACCAGAGAACGTTTAAGTAGAAAATATATTTTTTAATTTTGTTGTCTAAACAAGGGGTGCGTCTTATAGTCTGAAAAATACAGTAAGCATCTCCTAAAGGAACAGAGTTAAGCCTAACATTTTTGGCCTTATGACAGTTGTGTGTCACTTTGATCTTACAGGTGCGATGTACTTTTGACTTCTTTAATTAAAGGGGTTGTTCAGGCAGTATATATTAATGACCTATGCCCAGGCACCCCCACCAATCAGCTGTTTGAAAAAGAGGCAGAGCTCCATGCGAGCGCTGCTTCCTGTTCATTACACTGTGCATTGTTCCCCTTTCAGCTGCGGTGTTATATAATTATAAGTACTGGCTCCATTTACTGACATTTCTCTTCAACAGCTGGTCAGCAGGGGTGCCAGAGGCCAGACTGCCGTTGATCAGATGACAACCCCTTTCAGTACTTTTTTATATAGCTATTCAAAAAACATAACCCACAGTTCAGCCATCTAGCATATTGCAATATTTAGTAAAGAACTGAGTTTTTTTTAACTGAGTTGTCATTGCCATTTTGCTGGATGTTATATTTTGCTTCACAGTTAATCCTCGAGGTAAACATTTGATGTTGTGTGCTACTTGTTTTATGTTGATGATAAATGCAGTGAAAACTGACATTTAATTATTTTACAAACAGGAAAGAAAAATCTTGCTTGAAACAACTTCAACTAAAGCAGCGCTTAATGGAAGAAAAAAATAAACGCAAGAAAGCTCTACTAGCAAAAGCAATTGATGAAAGGTGAGATGAGCTCTCTCTCTCCCTCTCCCTCTCTCTCCCTCTCTCCCCCCTTAGTGACCACTCATACTGGTTTTGAGAGCCTCAGCCCCGCTCTAACAGCCCGGACCGACATGAGTGCCGATCTGAGCTGTTTATCACTTTACATGCTACTCCCTCTGTCTCCTATCGGCATTGCGCAAATGCGATCGTGAGGTGCTGGTGTGTGAAGGCTGCCTGGGCTCTGATGTAGGCCCCAGACCAGCCTTGAGTAATTTCCAGCAGGCTGCGCCTCTCTTGCACAGCCTGCTGGTTAACCCCTTCACGACCGCAATCCGTATATATACATGATAGCTGCACATACTCCGTGCAGCTACGACGTATATAAACGTTCTGGCAGTACTGGATTAAAGCTTCTGCCCCTGTCCTGCTGCTGTCACGGACAGCAAACAGTTCAGTAATGCTGGCAAGGGACTAGTCGGAGTTGCCCCTTGCCGGCAATCGATCCGATTGGTTAGTCTGTGCAGACTAACCAATCGGATCGCGACAGTGAAAAAATGGGGGTTTCACGCTCTGATCTGCGCTCTGCAGATCAGAGCCTGAAATCAAATAGTGTCCTCGTGCCCCCCCCTTGTGTCCGCCTGCCGCTGACTGCTGAAGCTTATCTCCTGCCTCCTGCCCTGATGCGGTCTGCCCCATACATTCCTCCTGCCCCCATTTCGTGATGCACCCCCCTCAATGTTGGCCATGACACCCCCCCCCTGCCCCCCCCCCTGCCCCCCCCGGTGGATTTGATTTCAGCTTCATGCCCCAGCCACCTCAGGAGAAATCTGACTACCGTGCTGATGATGCCAATGTTATGCGTGACCGAGATCTTGAGGTAGACACCACCCTAAAGAGCCTGAACAAACAGATGAAAACATCTGCAGTCCAGAGGGTACCAGAAAGAACCCTGGCCGCACCTGCCGTGACCTGAAGATGTGCCACTCTGACTGGGAGAGGCACCCCCCCCCCCTTTGGTTCCAGCACTGCCCCCGATGCCGTGGGGTCCCCCTGCTATGTGTGATGGCGGCGGCTCCATTCCTGAACCGCCACCATCAGCAGAGAGTGTCAGCTCTATGCTGACACTCTGCTGTAACCCCATAGATGCCGCGGTAGCGGCATCCATGGGGTTAATAGAAGGAGGGGGCTCCCTCTCTCCACCATCGGGGCTGCCGAGCTGCGATCTTCGAGATCCAAGTGGGACTTGATAAAAAAAAAAAAAGTGAAAATAATAAAAGTCAATAAAAATGTAAAAAAAAATAAAAAATTGCCTTTTCCTATAAATGAAAAAAGTAACAACCTGCTCTATAAAAATAGCACACGATCGATCTACCCTGTCGGATGAACCTTGTAAAAAAATAATTATAATAAACGGTGCCAAAACAGCCATTTTTCAGTTACCTTGCCTCACAAAAAACTTAATATAGAGCAATTGAAAATCATATGTTCCCCAAAATAGTACCAATAAAACTGGCACCTTATCCCCTAGATTCCAAAATAGGGTCACTTTTTGGGAGTTTCTACTGTATGGGTGCATCAGGGGGGCTTTAAATGGGACATGGCATCTAAAACCAGTTTAGCAAAATCTGCCTTCCAAAAATCGTACAGCGTTCCTTTCCTTCTGCATCCTGCCGAGCGCCCTTACATCAGTTTACGACCACATGTGGGGTGTTTCTGTAAACCGCAGAATCGGTATAATAAATGTTGAGTTTTGTTTGGCTGTGAACCCTCAATGTGTTAAATAAAAGAATGTAATAAAATGGAAAATCTGCCCAAAAAGTGAAATTTTGAAATTTCATCTCCATTTTTCTTTAATTCTTGTGGAACACCTAAAGGGTTAACAAAGTTTGTAAAATCAGTTTTGAGTAACTTGAGGGGTGTAGTTTCTACAATGGGGTCATTTATGGGGGGTTTCCACTATGTAAGCCCCACAAAGTGACTTCAGACCTGAACTGGTCCTTTAAAAAGTGGGTTTTGGAAATTTTCTTAAAAATTTTAAGAATTGCTTCTAAGCCTTCTAACGTCCTAAGAAAATAAAAATTACATATCCAAAATTATGCCAACATAAAGTAGACATATGGGAAACGTTAAGTAGTAAATATTTTATTAGGTATGAAATTGAAACCTTGAAAATTGTGAATTTTTCCAAATTTTTGATAAATTTGGGATTTTTTTTCTTAAATAAAAGGTGAAATATATTGACTCAAATTTATGACTATCATGATGTACAATATGTCACGAGAAAACAATCTCAGAATGGCTTGGATAAATAATAGTGTTCAAAAGCTATTACAAATGTCAGATTTGTAATTTTTGACCTGGACACTGGGGCATCAATGACCTTTGGTCATGAAAGGGTTAATTTCAGAATAGCATTGCCATTAAAATGCAATGCACTATAGCAGTGATGGCGAACCTATGGCACGGGTGCCAGAGGCGGCACTCAGAGCCCTCTCTGTGGGCACACACGAAATAGTCTATGGTGTACCAGTATTCCTTAGACTTTCCCTGCCATTCACCAGCGCAGGGCGCACTATGAACAGCACAGAGAGTGCATTGAATGTAGGCGGGCTATTATAGCTAAATGATAAAGTACATGGAAGATATACTATACTGGACTGTAGTATTCAGGTTAAATTGCTGTGTTGGCACTTTGCAATAAATATGTAGGTTTTGGGTTACAGTTTGGGTTCGCCATCACTGCACTATAGGGATAGTGCATTGCATTTTAAAAGCAATCAAAAAGATATGTTATAGTCCCCTTGTGGGATTATTGTGGTAAAAAAAAGATAAAAAATAAATAAATAAAAATTATTCAACACAAAAATCCCATTAAAAAAATTGCGCAGTTTTTTCATTGAAAATACACTTTTCAATTGAAAAAATTAAAAAAAAAAATCCCCTTCCCCATATGTTTGGTATTGCCGCATCCGTAATGAACCGGACTACGTAAATTATACCCTACGGTGAATGTCGTTAGAAGAAGAAAACCCCCCCCACAGAATTGCTAATTTATTCTTAGTTGCCATTGAAAAAAACATAACAAGCAATCAAAAAAAGCCATTTACTCCAAAATGATACCAATGAAAAATAGAAGTTATCCCACAAAAATCAAGCCCTCACACAGCTCCATATAAAGAAAGTTATGGGTCTTGGGAAGTTGTAATGCAAAAACATTTTTTCTTTCAAAAAAAAAAAAAAAAAAAAGGGTCTTATTGCAAATAAAAAAGTAAAACGTAAAAAAAAAATATATGTATTTGGTATCACTGTAATTGTACTGACCCAGAGAATAAAGATATTATGTTATATTCTACTGAAAAATGAACACCGTGAAATTTATAATGTAAAACCGTTTTGTGATCCCCATAGAAGTAAATGGTTCCCTATACAGGCCGCAAAGTAAACCGAACAGAAACGTAAAAAAAAATATGTTGTTGTGTATGAGTTCTAACTCGCTCTCCTTCACCTTGCTTGGCAAGAGTTAAAGAGGATGTATCACATGTTTATTTAGTTTTGTTAGTGGCTAGTAAGGGAACTGGGAGCTTTAAATTCTTTCCTTCATAATGTGCTTGAGAACATCAGTTGCTTTGTGGAGATGTAGAATTGGTACACAGTTCCATACAGTGTTATTTTGATAATGTTCTAATCAACGTTGTGGCAAGAACCACTCAACTAAGTAAAGAGAAACGACAGTCCATCATTAGTTTAAAAAATAATAACATAGTTTGTAATACGGAAAAAACACAATAATCCATCCAGTTCAGCCTGTTATCCTGCAAGTTAATCCATAGGAAGACGAAAAACCCCTGTGAGTTACAAGCCAACGTCCCCCACTTAAGGGGTGAAATTTTCCTTCCCGACTCCAATAAGGCAATCAGAATAACTCCCTGGATCAAAAAACCCTCTCTAGTAGCTATAGTCTGTAATTGTAATATTACACTCTGGAAATACATCCAAGCCCCTCTTGAATTCTTTTATTGTACTTGCCATCACCACCTCCTTAGGCAGTGAGTTCCAAAGTCTCACTGCTCTTACCGTAAAGAATCCTCTTCCATGTTTGTGTACAAACCTTCTTTCCCCCAGATGCAGATGATGTCCCCTCGTCAAAGTCACAGTCCTAGTTATAAATAGATGATGTGAGAGATCTCTGTACTGACCCCTGATATATTAAAACATAGTTATTAGATCTCCCCTCAGTCGTCTTTTTTTCTAAACTGAATAACCCTAAGGCTACTTTCACACTTGCGTACGGGGTTCCGCTTGTGAGTTCCGTTTGAAGGCTCTCACAAGCGGCCCCGAACGCATCCGTACTGCCCCAATGCATTCTGAGTGGATGCGGATCCGCTCAGAATGCATCAGTTTGGCACCGTTTGGCCTTCGTTCCGCTCAGCAGGCGGACACCTGAATGCAGCTTGCAGCGTTTTCGTGTCCGCCTGGCCGTGCAGAGCCAAACGGATCTGTCCAGACTTACAATGCAAGTCAATGGGGACAGATCTGTTTGACGTTGACACAATATGGTGCAATTGCAAACGGATCCGTCCCCCATTGACTTTCAATGTAAAGTCAGGAGTCCCTAATAAAATACCATCAGATCAGAGTTTTCTCCAAACCGATGGTATATTTTAACATGAAGCGTCCCCATCACCATGGGAACGCCTCTGTTAGAATATACCATCGGATTTGAGTTAGGCCTCATGCACACGACAGTATTTTTTCACTGTCCGCAAAACGGGGTCCGTTGGTCCGTGATCCGTGACCGTTTTTTCGTCCGTGGGTCTTCCTTGTTTTTTGGAGGATCCACGGACATGAAAAATGAAAAAAATCTAAGTCAAGTTTGCCATTGAAATGATAGGAAAAAACGGACACGGATCACGGACACGGATCACGGACACGGATGACAATCTTGTGTGCATCCGCGATTTTTCACGGACCCATTGACTTGAATGGGTCCGTGAACCGTTGGCCGTGAAAAAAATAGGACAGGTCATATTTTTTTCACGGCCAGGAAACACGGATCACGGATGCGGCTGCCAAACGGTGCATTTTCCGATTTTTCCACGGACCTATTGAAAGTCAATGGGTCCGTGAAAAAAAAACGGAAAACGGCACAACGGCCACGGATGCACACAACGGTCGTGTGCATGAGGCCTTAGATCGTGAAACTCAGATCCGACAGTATATTCTAACACAGAGGCGTTCCCATGGTGATGGGGACGCTTCAAGTTAGAGAATATACTAAAAGAACTGTGTACATGACTGCCCCCTCCATCCCCTGTTTTTAACTCATTGGTGGCCGGGGGGAGGTCGGCCGCACTGGCCACCAATGAGTTAAAAACAGGGGAGGGAGGGGGGGCCGGCCGCACTAGCCACCAATGAGTTAAAAACAGGGGGGGGAGGAAGGGGGCCGCCCATACTGGCCACCAATGAGTCAAAAACAGGGGAGGGAGGGGGGGCCAGCCGCACTGGCCACCAATGAATTAAAAACAGGGGAGGGAGGGGGGGCCGGCCGCACTGGCCACCAATGAGTTAAAAACAGGGGGTTATGGTCTGCTGCCTGGCAGCACCTGCCAGGCAGCAGGGGGCAGTCATGTACACAGTTCTTTTAGTATATTCTAACTTGAAGCGTCCCCATCACCATGGGAACGCCTCTGTGTTAGAATATACTGTCGGATCTGAGTTTTCACGAAGTGAAAAATCAGATCTGAAAAAAAGTTACGCAAACGGATCTGATCTGAACGGATGCTAGCGTTTGCATTATAGGAGCGGATCCGTCTTTACAGACACCAGACGGATCCGCTCCAAACGCAAGTGTGAAAATAGCCTAATTTTGATAATCTTTCTGGGTACTGTAGTCCACCCATTCCAGTATTTACTTTAGTTGCCCTCCTCGAAACCCTCTCCAACTCTGCTGTGTCTGCCTTATTCACAGGAGCCCAGAACTGTAAAGTGGCAGGACTATGTTCTCATCATCATGCCCCTTTAGATGCACCCCATAATCTTATTGGCCTTGGCAGCAGCTGCCTGTCACTGGTTTCAACAGTTAAGATTTTAGTGGATAGCAAACTTAAGTCCTTTTCCATGTGGTACCCAGTGTTTTACCATTTAGTATGTATGGGTGTCTTGTATTATTCCTCCCCATATGGATAACCTTACATTTTGTCAGTGTTAAACCTCATCTGCCACTTCTCTGTCCAAGCCTCCAATGTATCCAGATCCATCTGTAGCAGTATATTGTCCTCTTCCGTGTCAATTACTTTACACAGTTTAGTGTTGTCTGCAAGAATTTATATTTTACTGTGCAAGCCTTCTACAAGATCATTAACAAATATTTTGTTAATAAATAAATTGAACAGTAGTGCCCAATACTGACTGTGACCTAATCGGAGTATGTACCGCTAAAGACCACCCTTTGTTTTCTCTCTCTGAGCCAGTTACATACCCACATAGACACATTTTCCCCCTGTCAAAGCATTTTCATTTAATGTACCAACCTTTTATTGGCACAGTATCAAATGCTTTAGGAGAAATCAAGATATATGACATCCATTGACTCGCCCTTATCCAGTTTTTTATGATTGCATTTTACTTATTTTGGGCTAAAAAGCATTTTTTTCAGTTGGTCTTTATTAAAAATATTGATCAGTTCTGTCACAAAGGGTTAACTGTCTAGCTCTGTGAATGATACTTTCACTTTCTTTAAACCTTACCTCTTTAAAAGGTCATAAACACTTATTTAAAGGGAACCTGTCGCCGGGATTTTGTGTACAGAGCTGAGGACATGGGTTGCTAGAAGGTCGCTAGCACCTGCGCAATACCCAGTCCCCATAGCTCTGTGCTTTTATTGTGTAAAAAAAATATATAACAATTTGATACATATGCAAATTAACCTGAGATTACTCCTGTCCCGGACTCATCTCAGGTTAATTTGCATATGTTTCAAATCGTTTTTTTTTTACACAATAAAAGCACATAGAGCTATGGGGACTGGGTATTGTGGATGTGCTAGCGGCCATATAGCAACCCATTTCCTCAGCTCTTTACCCAAAATACAGGTGACAGGTTCCCTTTAAGCCACATTCTTATTAGTAAGATAAGAATTGAGCTATAATGAGTGTTTATAAAGTCAGACATCATAGATAAGGAGTGAGAGAGAACAGAGTGAAAATACAGAGCCTGCCACTATAGAAACTCCAAGGTTGCCCAGAGACCAGGGTTCAAATTTTTTAAATAAAGACCAAATGAAAAAAAATTATTTTTATCTAACGATGAGTACAATTTAATATAAAAAAATTGCCACAAACGTGTACATACCCTTTAAATTAGTTTGACAGGACGGATTCCTCATGAAGACATGCTGATATGCCATGAAATACTTATTTTCATTAAGATACGCCAAGATAGCAAGATATAAAAAATATTTAATAGATTCACTTTCTCCACATCACACTCTGACTTTTTGCCATTTATATAATTGAAGAACATTTTAGGGCTAGTTTTACTCTCTTTGGCAATGAGTCTCTCTGTCTCCAGCTTGGCAGCTTTTATCTGTTACATATTCTATTTTTTTCTTTATAGTTTTTTAATGCTTCCTACTAATTTCCTGTTTTTAGTGATTTGAAATGCTTTTTTTCTTTTTGTTATTTATTGCCCACTTTACATCTCTATTTATCCGCATAGTTTCATTTTTTGTGTGTCTGCCTCTGATAACAGCAATGCCATTTGCAATCTGTGCCAAAAGAAACTGAGTCGTGGGAAGTCCAACACCCACCTAGGTACAACTGCTTTGCAAAGGCACATGATCTCACATCACAAACGCCTATGGGATCAACACATGATGACGAGTAAAAGCAGCACACAAGCTCAAAGCCACCATCCTCCTCCTGGTCCAGCATCTTCAGCCACGTCAACCACTGCTGTCTTCCTTGCCCCCTCTCAACCACCCGCCAGTTCCTGCTCATCTGCCCACAGTCAGGTGTCTGTCAAGGAAATGTTTGAGCGTAAGAAGCCAATGTCACAGAGTCACCCCCTTGCCCGGCGTCTGACAGCCGGCTTGTCAGAACTCTTAGCCCGCCAGCTTTAACCATACCAGCTGGTGGAGTCTGAGGCCTTCAAAAAATTTGTAGCTATTGGGACACCGCAGTGGAAGGTACCCGGCCGAAAATTTCTTTGCACAAAAGGCAATCCCCAACCTGTACTCTATTGTGGAAAGGGAAGTCATGGCATGTCTGGCACACAGTGTGGGGCAAGGGTCCATCTGACCACTGATACCTGGTCTGCAAAGCACGGTCAGGGCAGGTATATCACGTACACTGCGCATTGGGTAAACCTGCTGACAGCTGCCAAGCATGGAATGCGTGGCTCTGCAGAGGAGTTGGTGACACCACCACGACTTGCAGGCAGGCCTGCTGCCACCTCCTCTACTCCTCCTGCTCCATCCTCTTTGCTAACCTCCTCGGCTGAGTCCTCATCTGCTGCTGCCTCTTGCTCCACACCAACTGCACTCCCCAGGGGCTATTCCACACCCCAGAGCCGACAGTGTCACGCCGTCTTGGGGTCGACTTGCCTGAAAGCAGAGAGTCACACCGGACCAGCACTCCTGTCCGCCCTGAAAGCACAGGTGGATCAGTGGCTGACACCGCACCAACTGGAGATCGGCAAAGTGGTGTGTGACAACGGAAGCAATTTGTTGGCGGCGCTGAATTTGGGCAAGTTGACACATGTGCCGTGCATGGCACACGTGTTGAATCTGATCATACACCACTTTGTGTATAAGTACCCAGGCTTACAGGACGTCCTCAAACAGACCAGGAAGGTGTGTGGCCATTTCAGGCGTTCCTACACGCCCATGGCGCACTTTTCCGATATTCAGCGGCGAAACAACATGCCAGTGAGGCGCTTGATTTGCGACAGCCCGACACGTAGGAATTCAACACTCCTAATGTTAGACCGCTTGCTCCAACAAGAAAAAGCTGTCAACGAGTGTTTTGTATGACCGGGTTGCTAGGACAGCCTCTGCAGAGCTGGGTATTTTTTTGCCACGTTACTGGACGCTCATGCTTGTAGGCTCATGCATCCTTTTGAGGAGGTGACGAGCCTAGTCAGTCGCACCGAAGGCACCATCAGCGACATCTTCCCATTTGTTTTCTTCCTGGAGCGTGCCCTGCGAAGAGTGCTGGATCAGGCCGTAGATGAGCGTCAAGAGGAAGAGTTGTCACCATCACCACCAGAAACAGCCTTATCGGCATCGCTTGCTGGACCTGCGGCAACGCTGGAAGAGGAGTCAGAGGAGGAATGTGGCTTTGAGGAGGAAGACCAACCACAGCAGGCATCCCAGGGTGCTCGTTGTCACCTATCTGGTACTCGTGGTGTTGTACGTGGGGAAGAACAGACCTTCAATGAGATCAGTGAGGACATCCAAGCTTGTGCAAATGGGGTCTTTCATGCTGTCATGCTTCTGTCAGAATGCACATCAGTGCTGCAGCTAGTCGATCGGTTGGTCCACCTGGAAGGTAAAAAAAAACAAAAACAAAAAAACAGGCCGCAACGCAATAATTTTATTAACTTAATAAAAACGTTTGAACAGAACATATAAACTTTAACTTTTTGAACTGAACATTAACCTTTTTGCTTACTGGTGATTTTTTGGTTTGCAGCAGCTCTGTGTGTAAATGGGCCCTAATAGCCCTGTGTGCCTGTCCTGGTGAGATGTGATCCCTATGGTAGGTGTACCTGTGTGTGGTACTTCCGGAAACACTCCCCTAAGCATAGGGCAGGGTGCTCAGGGCAGTCAGGACAGAAATAGCGGGTGTCACGCCTTATTCCACTCCTGCTACAGACACGACATCTTTTTTGGGGTGACGATTTGGTTGAGGTACCAGCAACGACATTGGGGAAATGTCGCTCGTGTAGACGGCTAACTACACTGGTGGATGGGGCCACGGAACCTCCTGGGTACAGGAGGTTCTCGATGATCTCTTCCTGAAATTTGAGGAAGGATCGTGTTCTCCCAGCCTTACTGTAGAGAACAAAACTATTATACAGAGCCAATTGAATTAAATATACAGACACCTTCTTATACTAGCGTCTGGTGCGGCGGGACACTAAATACGGAGACAACATCTGGTCATTGAAGTCCACCCCTCCCATGTGAAGGTTATAGTCGTGGACTGAGAGGGGCTTTTCAATGACACGGGTTGCTCGCTCAATTTGGATTGTCGTGTCTGCGTGAATGGAGGTGAGCATGTAAACGTCACGCTGGTCTCTCCATTTTACCGCGAGCAGTTCTTCGTTACACAAGGCAGCCCTCTCCTCCCTTGCAAGACGGGTGGTAACGAGCAGTTGGGGGAAGCCCGCGCAACTAGTTCGCGCGGTGCCACAGCAGCCAATCTGTTCTAGAAACAAATGCCTAAAGAGGACCACACTTGTGTAGAAATTGTCCACATAAAGATGGTACCCCTTGCCGAATAAGGGTGACACCAAGTCCCAGACTGTCTTCCCACTGCTCCCCAGGTAGTCAGGGCAACCGACCGCCTCCAGGGTCTGATCTTTTCCCTCATAGACACAAAATTTGTGTGTATAGCCTGTGGCCCTTTCACAGAGCTTATACAATTTGACCCCATACCGGGTGTGCTTGCTTGGGATGTATTCTTTGAAGCCAAGGCACCCAGTAAAATGTATTAGGGACTCGTCTTTTGCTCTGGGGTATACAAATCTGCAAATTTCTGGTTGAAGTGGTCTATGAGGGGCCGAATTTTGTGGAGCCGGTCAAAAGCTGGGTGGCCTCTGGGACGGGAGGTGGTGTTGTCGCTAAAGTGCAGGAAACGCAGGATGGTCTCAAATCGTGTCCTGGACATAGCAGCAGAGAACATGGGCATGTGATGAATTGGGTTCGTGGACCAATATGACCGCAATTCATGCTTTAGTTTAGACCCATGTTGAGGAGAAGGCCTAGAAAAAATTTAATTTCGGAAACTTGGACTGTTTTCCACCGGCAATGCTGGGCATAAAAGCTTCCCGGGTTGGCGGTTATAAATTGTGTGGCATACCGACTTGTTTCTGCCACAACTAAGTCCAAGAGCTCCGCAGTCAAGAACAGCTCAAAAAATCCCAATGCCGAACCGATCTGAGCTGTCTCAACCCGAACTCCAGACTGGGCGGTGAAAGGGGGAACTACAGGTGCGGCTGAAGTTGGGGACTGCCATTCAGGATTTGCCAGCACCTCAGGGACTCTAGGGGGTCTACGGGCCTGTCTGTGCGGTGGCTGCGACGGGGTGCCTACTGCACGTGCCACCGTACCAGCTTTAACTGCCCTTCTGGTGCTCGCCACTGCACCATGTTGTACGGCAGTGCTGGTACTAGGTCCAGGATGGGCTGCGCTGCTGGTGTATGCCTCACCACGTAATCCGCCAGCCCCACTCTGCTGCCCTTGAAGTGGATCCTGCGCAACCTGTGGTCTAGCGACACGGGGCCGGGTACGCCTGGTGCTATCAGGGACCTCAACCTCCTCGTCCGAACTTTGAGTCAGACTGCCACTGCTTTCTACAGGTTCATATTCTGACCCGCTAGATTCATCAGATGAGGGTTCCCATTCCTCATCCGACTGGGTCAGAAGCCTGTAGGCCTCTTCAGAAGAATACCCCCTGTTTGACATTTGGGCAACTAAATTTAGGGGTATTCCCTGAGACTACCCAAGAAAAAAAGCAAGCCTGTCTTACAAATGGGAGGCTAGCGAAGTACCAGAGGCCGCTGCGGTTGATAAAAAATATCAAAACTGATTTTTTTTTTTTTATCGCTGCAGCGCTTGTGAAGTGAATGTGCAGTGATAAAAAAAAAAAAAATTTTTGTCACTGCGGCGGGGCAGGCGTGGGTGAACGCACGTGTGGGCGAGCGATCAGGCCTGATCGGGCAAACACTGCGTTTTGGGTGGAGGGCGAACTAAGATGACACTAATACTGTTATAGATCTGACTGTGATCAGTTTTGATCACTTACAGATACTATAAAAGTACAAATGCTGATTAGCGATACGCTAATCAGCGAATAAGTGACTGCGGTGCGGTGGGCTGGGCGCTAACCGATCGCTAAACTACCTATCCACGGGGCCTAAACTATCCCTAAAACCTAACAGTCAATACCAGTGAAACAAAAAAAGTGACAGTTTACACTGATCACTTTTTTCCCTTTCACTAGTGATTGACAGGGGCAAGAAGGGGTGATCAAGGGGTTAATTGGGGTACAGGGGGGTGCTCTGGGGCTAAAGTGTGCCGTTTGGTGTACTCACTGTGAAGCCTGCTCCTCTGCTGGAACCAACCGACCAGAAGGACCAGCAGAGGAGCAGGGAAGCCATTTAACACATCATATTTACTAATATGTGTTATATGGCTTCTGATTCGAAATTTAAAAAATCGCCAGCCCGCCAGCCACGATCATTGGCTGGCAGGCTGGTGACGAAAGTGTTCTCGTTCATTTGCCGGCCCTCGATGCGCATGCGCGGGCCGGCTCAGTCCGAAATATCGGACAAAAATATTTTGTCCGCGTTACTGAACACTCATTCACAATGGCTGTAGGCTCATGCGTCCTTTTGCGGAGGTGACAAACCTGGTCAGTCAAACCCAAGGCAACATCATCGACCTCATCCCATATGTGTTTTTTCTGGAGCGTGCACTGCAAAGAGTGCTGGATCAGGCCGTAGATGAGCATGAAGAGGAAGAGTTGTGGACCTGCGGCAACACAGAGAGAGGAGTCTGAAGAAAAGGAGGAAGGTGGCTATGAGGAGGTGGAAGACCAACCACAGCAGGCGTCCCGGGGGGCTTGTTGTCACCTTTCGGGGACCCTTGGTGTTGTACGTGGCTGGGTGGCGGAAGAGACCTTCAATGATGTCAGTGAGGACAAGGAACGGGACATGGCTAACTTTGTGTCCAACCTTGTGCAATTGGGGAGTTTGGGGTTATGCAAATGGACTGTTTGCGGTGTGTTAAACGGGGGGTCTGTCACTGTGAAGCGGGCGTAGTTGTTTTCCCTGTGTGGGTTGTGTCAACTGTAGATATATTCGCAAAGGAAGGACATTTTGTGCATCCTAGCACAGGTGTGTCTAACGTTATCATGTTTCATTTGACCTGTGACTCGAGTTTCGTCATATATGTGTTGTCTTGCCCATGCAATTTACTTTACGTGGGTGAGACATCCACTGAGTTAAAAACCCGCCTCAACAATCACCGGTACAGTATTCGAAAAAAAGCGTCTTGACCTGCCGGTATCCAAACATTTTGTTGAGGCCAGACACAGGGAGGGTGATCTGAGGTGCTGGATCCTTGATCATATACCTCAACGTAGATGTGGTGGTAATATATCTAGGTTACTTAAGCGTAAGGAGCTACACTGGATACACAGGTTGGGCAGTTTGAGACCCAATGGGTTGAATGTAGAATATAATTTTGGGGATATTCTGTGAAGTGTGGTTTGCCTCATTGGGCGCTTGGCTTGGTTCTCAGTGACTGGTGTGCACACAATGAGAATTTAAATATCAAAATATTTCTTGCCCTATAATTTTTTCTTTTTCTTTCTTTTTTTTACTTCTAGATCATTTGCACTATTGTAACAGGAGGGATGGAGCAATGGGATCAAGTGGACACAGTACATCCTACAGGAGGGGGTCATTCCTACATGTACACATCTACATGTGTACATTTCTATATGTAGTGTCCATTATAGCATGCACTGCCCTGCTCGGCGAGCGCCATGGGATATACACTATATTGTTATATTAGCCGTGATGGTGTGGTCTCTGTATTTTATGGTTTCACTTCTCATGGGTTTGCCCCCTGTGTCACCTGTGTACCAGCTGGAGGAGAACCCTCATGAGTATAATCATGTCACGACATCCTGGACAATACCCCTCTGATAACCGCGGGTTCCGTGGCGGTCCTTGGGATTTGTCAAGGTTGTGGGAGTGGGACCCCTGTGAGGGGGATCAGCCCTACCTGTCGGTGACTTAATACTCCCCTATGGAGCGGGTTTTGGTGCTGGGCAGTGTGGATTTTCAGACCTATGGTGGCTTTCCAGTGACCAAGATGGCGCGTATGTGCCTGATTTTCACTGGGCATGCGCCGAATGACACACCGAGGCTGTCTATTGGAGCGGCGCTTGGGGAACGTACAGGCGTTGGCAAGTGCCTGCGACGCATGACGTTCTCGGCCGCAGGAGTTCCCTGATTGGCTCAGTACTGAGCAGGTGCAGAGCGATGTGTACAACGCTGAGAAGCCGCATGGAATTTGTCTCCTGCCTGATTGGTATGCCTGCGCTATTGTTCCTTTGCTCCTCCCCCTGTTTTTAGATTTTTACTTATTGTATGACATGATCAATTCTCTTTATCTGAATTACAAGTCTATGTCACAAGATTAACACAGTATGTATGGCATGAGCTAAGATTGACATGTAGGATCATGTCCTTTTTGCACATTGCATCTTTTTTATTGTATTCTCACCGTATTTATTTTATTGTTATATTTTGTAACACACCCACTGGGTGGAGTGTGGTCACATGACTTGTATCTTGATTTTTTCACCTATATATTTGCCATCACTTGTATTAATTCTCTGCTTAAAAAAGTCTCTAGTTCTGAGCCGAAACGTTGCACCGCACCGGTGATTAAAGGAATAATTTGTTCTTAACTTACCGAAGTGCCGCTCATTTTCTGGATTATTTTCTAGGGTAAGAAGTCTATTCCCTTGGAACGTGCACCCGATTTTTCTCATAGTTGCCAGTGCCGCCATTTTTCTTTGATATAGATGTATAGGTATACATGTATTAGGTATAGATAAATGTAACATTAGGTATCACTTAGGGTTGGGCAATATACTGTGGTATTAAAAAAAACTGCGATATGGCGATATCGCTGTTTCCTAAATACTGCGGTATATTTCGTGACATTGCTTTAAAAACTGAGTCCGCGACTGCCCTCCCCATCATTATCTACCAATTTCTTCCAGCAGCGGCTCCTCCTGCTTGCTCCGAATGTGCTGTCTCCGGCCACCGACCGACGTCTCACGTCGGAATCGGGTGACGCCCCCAGGCTGAGTTGAGCAGCGCAGTACAGCAGCGACTGCTGAGTCGGCTCTCAAGTGAACCGAAGGTCAGGAGGGACTCCTGGCAAACACGGCTCTGCTGAAGTGAATGGAGTGGAGCAGACTGTGATTTAATTGCAATGTATATGTTATTGTAGGGACTCGGATAGAGAGTTTATTAGTTAAAAGAATCGTGTCATCGAGTCCCTGCCAGACTTCCTGCTCTGCTACATGCACCCTGTACACACAGAGCTCCGCTACATGCTATACTAATTAGGGCTGCAACGATTAATCGATGTAATCGATTATATTCGATAACTGGATTCGTTGTCGACGAATCCAGTAATCGATTATATTCGATAACTGGATTCGTTGTCGACGAATCCAGTTATCGAATAATCGCCGATTCGTTGCTATGCGGGCGGTCGCTGCATCTTTATTTTACCTTTTTACAATGACGCTCCTGTAACAGCCAGGCAGAGCGGACGGCGGCGTAACCTCACTCACGTGACATGCCTGCTCCGCCTCCTTCATTCATGAAGTGGGCGGAGCAGGTGCGTCACGTGAGTGACGTTACGCCGCTGTCCGCTCTGCCTGGCTGTTACAGGAGCGTCATTGTAAAAAGGTAAAATAAAGATGCAGTGATTAGTCCGACTTAACAGCCCCGGCCCCGATGCTTATATGGGGAGGGGGGAGGATCTGTCTATGGCACTGCTATGGGGAAGGGGGTCTGTGTATAGCACTGCTATGGGGAGGATCTGTCTATGGCACTGCTATGGGGAGGGGGGTCTGTGTATAGCACTGCTATGGGGAGGAGGGGGGGGGGTCTGTGTATGGCACTGCTATGGGAAGGGGGATCTGTGCACAGATCCCCCTCTCCATAACTACCCCACCCACAGATCCCCCCCTCTCCATAACAGCGCCATCCACAGTTCCCCCTCTCCATAACAGCGCCACCCACAGATCCCCCTCTCCATAACTGCGCCGCCCACAGATCCCCCTCTCCATAACTGCGCCGCCCACAGATCCCCCTCTCCATAACTACGCCGCCCACAGATCCCCCTCTCCATAACTACGCCGCCCACAGATCCCCCTCTCCATAACTGCGCCGCCCACAGATCCCCCTCTCCATAACTGCGCCGCCCACAGATCCCCCTCTCCATAACTACGCCGCCCACAGATCCCCCTCTCCATAACTACGCCGTCCACAGATCCCCCTCTCCATAACTACGCCGTCCACAGATCCCCCTCTCCATAACTACGCCGTCCACAGATCCCCCTCTCCATAACTACGCCGTCCACAGATCCCCCTCTCCATAACTACGCCGTCCACAGATCCCCCTCTCCATAACTACGCCGTCCACAGATCCCCCTCTCCATAACTACGCCGTCCACAGATCCCCCTCTCCATAACTACGCCGTCCACAGATCCCCCTCTCCATAACTACGCCGTCCACAGATCCCCCTCTCCATAACTACGCCGTCCACAGATCCCCCTCTCCATAACTACGCCGTCCACAGATCCCCCTCTCCATAACTACGCCGTCCACAGATCCCCCATAATAGTGTCGTCCACAATTTGTTTTAATATGGCCTTTGAACATCATTTTTCAAGTAAGATCATATAAACCTCTCTGTTTTGTAATTTTGTCATTTTTCCCGATTAATCGTAGAAATTAATCGGCAACTAATCGATTATTCAAATAATCGTTAGCTGCAGCCCTAATACTAATGCCCCCCCCCCCCCCCCCCCGACGGACTTGTCGGGAGACAGGGAGCCGCAGATCAGGAATCCTGGCAGGGACTCTGTGACACGAGTTTATGACTCATTCGATTCTTTTAACTAATAAACTCTTAGACGATTCTCTGAGTCCCTGCACTGAGCTGTGAGTCAGTGCTGGTTGCCTCTGATTGGTTGGAGGGAGGGGCGGGGCTAGCTTCCACTGTAGGCTCCTATTACACTGCCTGCTGCTGACTCTAAGAAGCTAATCTGACTGAGCTGTTTCACTCGGATCAATTTAGTCAGAGGAATCGACTTTCGGTTCAGTGAACTGAATAGATTCAAAAGAACAATTCGTTCATGATCCGGACATTACTAGCAGCGAGTGGTGGGAAAGTCGGTCAGAGAAGAACTCAGAAGAACCCACACTCAGTGGCGTCTCTAGCTTTCAAATTTTGGGGGGGCACACTGGGGGCCAGGACAAAAGTAGGGGGGCAGCTATAACAACGATACATTTACACAAGTATGCTTAGAAATGCTGCAATACTTTACCCAATACCTAAAACCGCAATAGAGAAGAAAAACCCCAATCGCTCAGATTTCAACATGTCCTAGCTGCCTGGGGATCTGTGGATGACGCATACCATTTATAGCATCTTATGCTATGTGTCATCCACAGATCCACCCCATATCAGTGTCATATCGGGATCCCTCTCCCTATAAGGCCCCATTCACACATCCAAAATTTGCGTAGCGGAATTGCGGACCCATTCATTTCTATAGGGCAGCACAAAGTGCTGCCGGATACGGAAATGTGGACCTGCACATTGCCGCTGTTACGGACGTCTGAATGGAGCCTAACGGTGTCATCCACAGAGTGGCACAGATCCCCCCCCCCCCCCCCCTCCTATAACCGTGTCATCTACAGATCCCCCTCCCTATAACAGTGTCCTCTACAGATTCCCCCCCCCCCCCCCGTAACAGTGTCATGACATCCAAAGACCCCCGATTCCCCCTCCCTATAACACTGAGTATCATCTATAGATCCCTCCCCCCTATAACAGTGTAATGACTCATGACATCCACAGATCACCCTCCCACCGCTCACATTTGAACATGATTTCTCTAAATGGTAAAGTAAACACTGTAATCATCCAGGCTGCACTGTAACTTTAAAGGGGTTCTTCACTTTCATTTAACTGATGATCTATACTCTGGATAGATCATCAGCTTCTGATCGCTTCGGGTCAGACACCCAGGAACCCCGCCGATCAGCTGTTTGAAATGGCAGCAGTGCTCCAGCAGCGCCGTGTCCTTCTCACTGTTTACCGCCGGCCCACTGGCTGACATCACGACTAGTATCAACTAGCCTGAGCGCGGCTAAGCTCTGTTCACTTGATAGGAGCTTAGCCACTCCCACGCTAGTTCATACTAGTCGTGACGCCAGTGGGCTGGCGGTAAACAGTGAGAAGGCCGCGGCGCTACTGGAGCGCCGGTGCCTTCTCAAGCAGCTGATCGGCGGGGATCCCGGGTGTCTGACCCCCACCGATCAGAAGCTGATGATCTAGTATAGATCATCAATTAAATTAAAGTGCAGAACCCCTTTAACGTTTAAATCAGGAAGATTCTGGGGCAGCCGCCAGCCAGCTCTCCTCTCAGACTCAGTTTTTTCTCACAAAGTCTCACTTTCTGCAAACCTTAGGACAAAAATTTAAATCTTTCATGGACTCAATATGCCCCTCAGCGAATACCTTGGGGTATCTTCTTTCCAAAATGGGGTCAGTTGTGGGGTGTTTGTACTGCCCTGGCATTTGAGGGTCTCCGCAATCATTACATGTATGGCCAGCATTAGGAGTTTCTGCTATCCTCCTTATATTGAGCATACAGGTAATGAGATTTTTTTTTTCCGTTCAGCCTCTGGGCTGAAAGAAAAAAATGAACGGCACAGATTTCTTCATTCGCATCGATCAATGTGGATGAAAAAATCTCTGCCCAAAAAAAAAAGGAGGGGAAAGGCGTCTGCCAGGACATAGGAGCTCCGCCCAACATCCATACCCACTTAGCTCGTATGCCCTGGCAAACCAGATTTCTCCATTCACATCAATCGATGTGGATGAATAAATCATTGCCGGGATTTTTTTTTTTTACATACAAAGTGTTTGCCAAAGCATAGGAACGCCGCCTCCTCCTCAGCTCGTATGCCTCGGCAAACGTATCTGTTACTGCAAAGGAGAAAATCTCGTCTTGCAGCGCCGCATACACCGACTTGCGTGTAATCTGACAGCAGCGCAATGCCTCTGTCAGAATGCACATCAGTGCTGCAGCTAGTCGGTTGCTTTTTTTTTTTTAGTCGGTTGCTTTTTTTTTTTTTTTTTTTTTTACCTTTATAGAACAAACCTCTCCTTCCCCATGGGTCAATGTGCAAAGCGCAAATCGCCCAAAGATGTGGCGAAGTGCGTTATGCACTTTGTCCCAGGTGAAAGGAGACTTTTGCAGCAGCAGTGAGTGAATGGGCCCTAATAGCCCTGTGTGCCTGTCCTGGTGAGATGGTCCCTATGCTAAGTGTACCTGTGTGTGGTACTTCCGGAAACACTCCCCTAAGCATAGGGCAGGGTGGTCAGGACAGTCAGGACAGAAATAGCAGGGTGTCGCGCCTTATTCCACTCCTGCTACAGACACGACATCTTTTTCGGGGTGACGGGTGGGTTGAGGTACCAGCAACGACATTGGGGAAATGTCGCTCGTGTAGACGGCTAACTACACTGGTGGATGGGGCCACGGAACCTCCTGGGTACAGGATGTTCTCGATGATCTCTTCCTGAAATTTGAGGAAGGATCCAGTTCTCCCAGCCTTACTGTAGAGAACAAAACTATTATACAGAGCCAATTGAATTAAATATACAGACACCTTCTTATACCAGCATCTGGTTCTGCGGGAAACTAAATACGGAGACAACATCTGGTCATTGAAGTCCACCCCTCCCATGTGAAGGTTATAGTCGTGGACTGAGAGGGGCTTTTCAATGTCGCTCAATTTGTATTGTCGTGTCTGCGTGAATGGAGGAGAGCATGTAAACGTCACGCTTGTCTCTCCATTTCACCGCGAGCAGTTCTTCGTTACACAGTGCGGCCCTCTGCCCCCTTGCAAGACGGGTGCTAACGAGCCGTTGGGGGAAGCCCGCGCGACTAGTTCGCTCGGTACCACAGGCGCCAATCCGTTCTAGCAACAAATGCCTAGAGAGGGCCACACTTGTGTAAAAATTGTCCACATAAAGATGGTACCCCTTGCCGAATAAGGGTGACACCAAGTCCCAGACTATCTTCCCACTGCTCCCCAGGTAGTCAGGGCAACCGATCTTTTCCCTCATAGACACGAAATTTGTGTGTATAGCCTGTGGCCCTTTCACAGAGCTCATACAATTTGACCCCATACCGGGCGCGCTTGCTTGGGATGTATTGTTTGAAGCCAAGGCGCCCGGTAAAATGTATAAGGGACTCGTCTACGCAGATGTTTTGCTCTGGGGTATACATATCTGCAAATTTCAGGTTGAAATGGTCTATGAGGGGCTGAATTTTGTGGAGCCGGTCAAAAGCTGGGTGGCCTCTGGGACGGGAGGTGCTGTTATCACTAAAGTGCAGGAAACGCAGGATGGTCTCAAATCGTGTCCTGGACATAGCAGCAGAGAACATGGGCATGTGATGAATTGGGTTCGTGGACCAATATAACCGCAATTCATGCTTTTTAGTTAGACCCATGTTGAGGAGGAGGCCCAAAAAAGTTTTAATTTCGGAAACTTGGACTGGTTTCCAACGGAAAGGCTGGGCATAAAATCTTCCCGGGTTAGCGGTTATAAATTGTGTGGCATACCGGTTTGTCTCTGCCACAACTAAGTCTAAGAGCTCCGCAGTCAAGAACAGCTCAAAAAATCCCAGGGCCGAACCGATCTGAGCTGTCTCAACCTGAACTCCAGACTGGGCGGTGAAAGGGGGAACTACAGGTGCGGCTGAAGTTGGGGACTGCCAATCAGGGTTTGCCAGCACCTCAGGGATTCTAGAGGCTCTACGGGCACGTCTTTGCGGTGGCTGCGACGGGGTCACTACTGCACGTGCCACCGTACCAGCTTCAACTGCCCTTCTGGTGCTCGCTACTTCACCATGTTCTACGGCAGTGCTGGTACTAGGTCCAGGAAGGGCTGGGCTGCTGGTGTCTATACCTCACCACGTAATCCGACAGCACCAGCCCCACTCTGCTGCTCTTGAAGCGGATCCTGCGCAACCTGCGGTCTAGCGACACAGGGCCGGGTTCGCCTGGTGCTATCAGGGACCTCAGCCTCCTCGTCCGAACTTTGGGTCAGAGAGCCACTGCTTTCTACAGGTTCGTATTCTGACCCGCTAGATTCATCAGATGAGGGTTCCCATTCCTCATCCGACTGGGTCAGAAGCCTGTAGGCCTCTTCAGAAGAATACCCCCTGTTTGACATGTGGGCAACTAAATTTAGGGGTATTCCCTGAGACTACCCAAGAAAAAAAAAAGCAAGCCTGTCTTACAAATGGGAGGCTAGCGAAGTACCGGAGGCTGCTGCGGTTGATAAAAAATATCAAAACTGATTTTTTTTATCGCCGCAGTGCGTGTAAAGTGAATGTGCAGCGATCAAAAAAAAAACTGTTTTGTCACTGCGGTGGGGCGGGTGTGGGCGACCGATCAGGCCTGATCGGGCAAACACTGCGTTTTGGGTGGAGGGAGAACTAAAGTGACACTAATACAATTATAGATCTGACCGTGATCAGTTTTGATCACTTCCAGATATTATAAAAGTACAAATGCTGATTAGCGATGCGCTAATCAGCGAATCAGTGACTGCGGTGCGGTGGGCTGGGCGCTAACTGATCCCTAAACTACCTAACCAAGGGGCCTAAACTATACCTAAAACCTAATGGTCAATACCAGTGAAAAAAAAAAGTGACAGTTTGCACTGATCACTTTTTTCCTTTCACTAGTGATTGACAGGGGCGATCAAAGGGTTAATTGGGGTTCAGGGGGGTGATCTGGGGGCTAAGTGTGGTGTTGGTGGGTACTCACAGTGATGTGTGCTCCTCTGCTGGAACCAACCGACCAAAAGAAGGAGCAGAGGAGCACAGCAGCCATATAACCACATCATATTTACTAATATGATGGGTTATCTGGCTTCTGATTTGTTTTTTTTAAAAATCAGCAACCTGCCAGCCGCGATCATTGGCTGGCAGGTTGCTGACGAAATGACGGCCCGCAATGCGCATGCGCGGGCCGGCTGTGTCAAATCTCGCGTCTCGCGAGATGACGCGCCGATGCGTCCAGGATGAATAAATCAACCACCTCCCGGACGCATTGGCGCGTTAGGCGGTCGGGAGGTGGTTAAGCAGCTGCTGCCAGTAGTTGAATGAATCAGAATCAGCTAGTCTCAACTAGCGGCACGCTGATTTATGCACAGCACTGCCACTGAGTTTGACTGAGTCTGACTCAACTTGTCAGGTCCTGAGGGTGGGGCTGGGGGCGGAGCCGGGGACGCAGCAGCGGTGGGTGGAGACTAGAGAGTGAGACCGCAACGGCACAAAGTCAGATCATCAGATCATGTAAAGAAGATGTCCGGTAGGGCTGCCTAGTGCCTACACAGTGCACAGCAGCGCAGCATACACCATCCACCACCAAAATGAATGGGGGACATTTTTGTTGGGGGGGGGCACAGCTTGATGTAGTTAGTAAACAAACCGCTGATGTAATATGCCCCCCACACTGCCCCACATTAAGTAATATGCCCCCCCACACTGCCCCACATTAAAGGGGTTCTGAACTTTGTTTTAACTGATGATCTATCCTCTGGATAGATCATCAGCATCTGATCAGCAGGGGTCCGACACGCGGGATCCCCGCCAATCAGCAGCGCCGCGGCCTTCTCACTGTTTACCGCTGGCCTAGTGACGTCACGACTAGTATCAACTAGCGTGGGAGGGGCTAAGCTCTGTTTACTTGAATGGAGCTTAGACCCGCCCAGGCCATTTGATACTAGTCGTGACGTCACTGAGCCAGCGGCGCTGCTGCCTGCTCAAACTGCTGATCTTCGGGGGTCCCGGGTGTCGGACCCCCGCCGATCAGATGCTGATGATCTATCCAGAGGATAGATCATCAGTTAAAATAAAGTGGAGAACCCCTTTAAGTAATATGCCCCCCCACACTGCCCTCAATTATGTACTTTGCCCCCCACTAAGTAATTTTTCCCCACACTACCCTCCATTATGTAGTTTGCGGCATTTCCAGGAAATGCACTTTAATGCTCCATGAGTCATGGAGCATTAAAGTGCATTTCCACCTTCTGTTCAAGGCTTCAAGCTTTACCCTGGCTGGACCTGGAGGCCCCAACCCCCTGCCCCCCCCCTAAATATAATAAATACTATAATGGGGTATTAAATGAAATCTAAATATAAAGTCAATATGCGCTCTCTGCGCTACCTACCACACCTCCTCCTCCCTCAGGCGCGGCAGGTCTGGCTGGCTGTGTGAGTGAGTCACCACCCAATCCATTAGCTCCAGACTCCAGTCCTGGGCCTGCAGGCTGCTCCTGCAGTGCAGCCGTGGCGGCGCTACTCACCAGGTAGTCACACCCCCTTCTCCACGTGACGGCCGGACCGACATCCTTGCTACTGAGTAAGGAGTAGTGATGGGAAGTTCGGATCTTTTAGGTGAATCGGTTCATTTGAATCAGCTCATTCAAATGAACTGATTCATGAATTGGATCTTCGGTTCACTTGCTGAGTCACTGACTGCTGAGTTGAGTTGACTCGCAAGTGAACCGAAGACTCTAGGTGCCGGTGCGCATGCGCAGATGCTATACATTCGATTAACTTGCTGCTGACTCAGTGCAGTCGGCTCTTCAGCTCTCTAATTAGTAATGAGTCAGGATCAGGAAGAGTGATTTATTATAGTGATAGTGAAGAAAAGCTGAGGCTGACGCCGGACAGGAGGACTCGGGACAGGAGTCAGAAGCTGTCACTGTGGTGTGCAGTGTGCATTGTTACCCACAGTAACAACAGTCTGACACTGACAGTAGTACAATGAACCAAGTGAAGTGAACTGTGAATGCACAGGGAAAGCTATGTGCTGAATTGATAAAAGTATTACAGTAACACAGTCACTGGCTGATAATAAAATAGTCCCCACAGTCATCACTCAGGAAAATAACTAGTGTGCAATTTGTGCACGATTTTCTAATAAACCTGAAGAGAGATTGTCACCCTGTCGGATCCGTCCTGCCACCGCTCCGTCCCCGGATCCCATTGACTATAATGGGGACGGGGGTGGAGATACGGCACAGTACGGCAGTTTGCGGTGAGAGGCCGCCAGACTAAAAAGTTGGACAATACATGCAGGACTTTTAGTCCGGCGGCCTTTCGCCATGCACTGCCGTGCTGCGCCGGAGCTCCACCCCGGGGACGGAACGGTGGTCCGGCGAAATAACGGCAGGACGGATCTGACAGGGTGAACAGCCTGTCGGATCAGTCATGCCGCTAGTGTGAAAGTAGCCTTACAATCTCATGGCTTCTGAGCAACAGATCGCGTGGTCTTCACAGTCAACTGCTGCCCAGAAACCATGATTCTGTAGGGGGACGAGCAGTAGCCATCCCTCATCCTCATGCACATGGCTCACGGGCTCAATATAGAGTAAGATAAAGATATAACACACTCCGTCTCCTACATGAACGGTGACATCTCTTTTGACAGCCAATTTGATCCTAAAGGGTTAATTCAACCTGGAATCTAAACTCTGTGTCATCTGTCACTTCTCTTATCTCTCTGCTCCTATCCCTGACCCTGGGTTCAGACCTGAGCGTTCTGAAACGAGCGCTCTGTATGCGTGATTGTACGGGCGTTTACAATCGCGCATACAGAGACAAGCGAACACACATTGTCGCGCGTTCCCGAATATCTCTATGTACGGGAACGCGCGACAAAACGCCCCGAAAAAGCTCAAGAACTTGTTTGATCGTCGGGCGTTTTACAGCGCGATCGTACGTGCTGTAAAACGCCCAGGTGAGAACCATTCCCACAGGGAATCATTGGTTTTTCCTAGTTGAGCGTTTTACAGCGCGTAGGAACGCGCTGTAAAACGCTCAGGTGTGAACTTAGGGTTAGGCCCCATGCACACGGCCGTTGTTCACGGCCGTGTGCGGGCCGTGGAACCGCGGCCTGGATCCCTTCCTGTGAGCTGGAGCGCACGGCGTCATTGGTTGCTATGACGCCGTGCGCCCCCTGCTGCCGGCACAGTACAGTAATACACTGGTATAGATCATACCAGTGTATTACTGTATAGCGGCGGCAGCAGGGAGCGCACGGCGTCATAGCAACCAGTGACGCCGTGCGCTCCAGCTCACAGGAAGGGATCCAGGCCGCGGTTCCACGGCCCGCACACGGCCGTGAACAACGGCCGTGTGCATGGGGCCTTAATCTTATCACTGCTGCAACAAAAGCAGCCAGACAGCCTCAGTGTAATGTAACCTGTTCTACAACCTGACTCACGGCTCTTTTAACTCAAAGAATCGAATGAGTCACAAACTAAGTCGGATCTTTAGATTCTTTTAACTTGTGACTCATTCGATTCATTTCTATTCTTAGACTCCCTGCACTTGTGTGACTCAGACGACTCAGAGCTGCCAGTGTGCTTGCCTTGCCCCCTCAGCTCTGGTCGGTGATCGGTTGGTGGGCGGGGAGGGGTGGGGCTGGCAGAAGCCAGCTTCCACTCTAAGATCATATTACGCTCCTCCCCGTCCCTCCCTCAGGCTCCCTGCTGCCAGCGTCTCTGCATTGTCTGTGTGACTGAGTTGAGCCATTTCAAAACTGCTCGGATCAGTCAAGGAGAACTCCGGCGGCCGTGGGTGACACCCCATCAGACTGGTGTCACCCGGTGCGGCCCGCACCCCCCTCACAACGCCACTGGGCAGCTGCTGCCCCCCACAAGCCCCATACTGTGTGTAATGTCTTTTTGTGGCTGCTGCCAGCTGCCCCCATACTGTAATGTCTAGTGACGTCCGGATCATGAACGAATCGTTCTTTTGAATTGATTCAGTTCACTGAACCGGAAGAGTCGATTCCTCTGACTGAGCTGATCCGAGTGAAATAGCTCAGTCAGATTAGCATAGAGGCAGCAGCAGGAAATGTAATAGGAGCCTACAGTGGAAGCTAGCCCCGCGTTTCCCCGCCCTCCAACCAATCAGCGTTAACCAGCACTGACTCACAGCACAGGGGGAGTCATGCAGGGACTCAGAGAATCGTCTGAGAGTTTTAGTTAAAAGAATCATGTCACAGAGTCCCTGCCAGGCTTCCTGCTCTGGTCTCTGGTCTCAGGAGATTATTTTCTGTCCGCCGCCACAGAACAAGGGTGCTTATAGAACAGACTACACAGTGTAGAGGTATACTGTACATTGTGTGGCACAGTGTAGAGATATACTGTACATTGTGTGGCACAGTGTAGAGATATACTGTACATTGTGTGGCACAGTGTAGAGGTATACTGTACATTGTGGGGCACAGTGTAGAGGTATACTGTACATTGTGTGGCACAGTGTAGGCTATATGTGTATAACATAAACATATTTCACATGAAAAATTACAATTACTTGGCTTGGCCCTTGGGGATCTCGGACGCCACTTCACTACACTTTGGCCGGGGGCTCGACGGAGCTGATGTTGTGTTTTATCCTAATGAGAAAGATTTCATAATAAGGATTTGGAGAAGGGGCAGATGGATAGCAGAGCAGGGAGAGGCTGGTGCTGCTACTAGGGGGTCATACCATGGGTGAGTAATAAAGCCCACCATAATGCCCCCCAGTAGAAACAATTCTTCTTATAATGTGACAATGCAAAAAATACCCCCTTCTAATGCCCCCAGTTGAGCTAATTTCCCCATAGTGCCCCCATATTGTGCCAGTATAAAATACCCCTATATAGTGCCCCCAGTAAATGCCCCCATAGTGCTCCTCTCCCCCTTCCTCCTAGTGCCCCCATAATGTACCAGTATAAAATGCCCCAGTAGATGCCCTCAGTGTCCCCCATAATTTGCAAGTAAAAAATACCTTCTTAGTGTCCCCCGTAGATGACTCCATAGTACTCCTCTCCCCCTTCCCCATAGTACCCACCATGTGTCCCAGTATAAAATGCTACTGTACAGAGCCCCCCATATAAAATGCCCCTTCTTTGTGGCCTCAGTAGATGCCTCTATAGTGCCCACCAATAACGTGCCAGTAATAAGTGCCCCCCCCCCATCAAGTGCCAATAATAAGTGCCCCCCCCCCATCAAGTGCCAATAATAAGTGCCCCCCCATCAAGTGCCAGTAATAGTCATCTCCCTGTACCCGACTGCGGCGGCTCACTTGCGGGGGGCATTTTAGTTGGGGGGCACAGCCCCCCTTGCGACGCCACTGAGTATAGCATGTAGCGGAGCTGTGTGTGTACAGGGTGCATGTAGCCTGTAGCAGAGCAGGAAGTCTGGTAGGGACTCGGTGACATGATTCTTTTAACTAATAAACTCTCAGACAATTATCTGAGTCCCTGCATTAACTATACATTTAATTACATCACAGTCTGCTCCACTGCATTCACTTCAGCAGAGCTGTGTTGCCAGGAGCGAGTCCCTCCTGACCTTTGGTTCACTTGAGAGCCGACTCGGCAAGTGAACCGAAGATTCGATGAGCTGAGCATGCGCATTGATCTTCGGTTCACTTGCTTCTGCCGGCTCAGGAAGTGAAACGAAGATCCGATTCATGAGTCTGTTCTTTTGAATGAACTGATTCAAATGAACGGATCTTTTTCATGAATCGGAACTTCCCATCTCTAGTAATGTCTCCTTGTGGCTGCACTGCTGGCCCCAATACTGTAATGTCTACTTGTGACTGCTGCTCTCATCTTCATGTCTCCTTGTGGCCACCCATACAGTATAATGTCCTGCTGGCTGCTGCCCCATAGTCGATTATAACCTCTCCTTGTGGCCCCCCATACAGTATAACCTCTCCTTGTGGCCCCCCCATACAGTATAATGTCTCCTTGTGGCTGTCCCCATACAGTATAATGTCTTCTTGTGTTTTTTTCTTTAAAACAGGTATTTATCGCGATTATATATCGTTATCGCGATACATTTTTTTAATATTGTCTGAATATTTTTGGCCAACCCTAGTATCGCTGCGTCTGTAACAACCTACTCTATAAAATTAGCACATGATCTAACCCGTCTGGTGAACGCTGCAAAAACTGGTTATAAGGGAAAATAATAGCATTCTTAATACAGAATGCATAGTAAAATAGGGCTGGAGGAGTTAAAAAAATAAATTAATAATTTAACTCTCCTTAATCCACTTGATCTCGCAGCCCGGCTTCTCTTCTGTCGTCTTTGCTGTGCACAAGAATAGGACCTTTGATGATGTCACTGTGCTCATCACATGGTCCATCACCATGGTGAGGGACCATGTGATTGGATCATGTGATGTGAGGTCCTTAGCCGGCAGCTCAACATTACAGAAGAAGACAGAGATCTGCAACTACGCGATCAAGCGGACTCGGTGAGTTAATTTTTATTTATTTTTTTAACCCCTCCATCACTATTTTACTTTGCATTCTGTATTCAGAATGCTATTATTTTCCCTTATAACCATGATCGTCAGCCTGATCGTCACCTAGCAACCATGCGTGAAAATCACATCCGCACTTGCTTGCGGATGCTTGCGATTTTCACGCGCCCCCATTCACTTGTATGCTTGCTGCGATTTTCACGCTACGCACAAGTGATGCGTGAAAATCACAGCTCATGTGCACAGCCCCATAGAAATGAATAGGTCAGGATTCAGTACGGGTGCAATGCGTTCAACTCGCGCATTGCCCCCGCGCGGAATACTCGCCCATGTGAAAGGGGCCTACTCGCCCATGTGAAAGGGGCCTAAGAGGTTAAGCATCTGCTTTAAGGTGCCGTTAAACATTTTCACAGGCCGTTGGTCTGTGGGTGGTACAGGCTGGTCACCAGATGTTGCACCTGTGTTTGCCTACAGAGGTACTCCATCAATTGCGACATGAACTCAATTGCATTTCCTGGGGAAAGCCCACTCTGGAGAAAGTCTCCAGCAAGGCGGTGGCCACCTTGTCGGCCCGAATGGATGTCAAGGCTACCGCTTTCGGGTACTGGGTGACATAATCTACTACAGTCAATAGGTAGAGGTTCCCGAAGCTGCTGGGAATGGACAGTGGTCCAATCAGATCCACAGCCACCCTCCTGAAAGGCTCTTCAATTATGGGCAGTGGGGCTTTGGGGCGCGGCCCCGCCTTCCCCATCAACTGGCAGGTGTCACATGAACGACAGTGGGCAGCCACATAGGCCCCCATCTTCGGCTGCTGGGCTAATCTGGCCTTTGTCTTAGTGACCCCTAGCTGTCCAGCCATCGGAATCTCATGCGCAACCCGCAAGAACTCCATCCTGAACGGATAGGGTACCACTAGCTGTCGGTCCCTAGGCCACCCCTCCGGTGAGCCTTGCTGGACCGTGACCCGGTCCAGCCGTCCTTGTCCCCAGACCACCCGCATTAGGTCTGAGTCCGAGGGAGGCTGTGCCGCCTGCTCCTTGAGACCGCTCAGGCTAGCAACAGCCACTAATGCTGCCTGAAACTCCTAACCGGACGTGGCCAGAATAGATGAGACTGCCACATCCTCCGTCAGGTCCTTGGGACTTGTCTCCTGGCCTCCATCTGACTTGGCAGCCACTTGGTCGGAGGGGGGAAAGCCATTAGACCCCTGAGGGGCCCCTGGGGCCCCAGCACGCCCACTGCACGTGACAGCAGCTATAGCTGCTGCCACCACTGGTAGTGCCTGCTTCCCCTTGGCTTCCGACCAAGTCGCCAGTTCAGATGGACTAACCTGGCATCCCAATTGTGGAGGAACCCTGCAGAGAGGCTTTACCTGGGAGCCCTACTTCTCCTGGGACAGCCTTGACCTTATTTGCATCCTCCTCCTCCGCAGCTGTCTGCCCCCTGCTTGTCCCCTCAGTCACCACACCTGAGGACAACAGGTTCCAGCATACTTGTTGGCCACACCCTGGGGCCTCAGCACAGCTGGTGTGAATGACCCTCTCCCCACTGAGGGGAGAGTCACACATTACATCCCCCACCCCCACATCCTCATCAACAGGCATGTTATGAACATTAACAGTATCAACAGGGGTGAACATGGCATCACATTCTGGGGGATCGGACCTCGGGGTGTCAGCGGCCACGTACTTAGACACAATCCCATCCAGGTCAGTTCCCAGCAAAACACTGGCAGGGATATTTGAGGATACCCCACCTCTCTCACTCCTCGACTGGCGCCCCAGTCCAAATAGACCTTGGTGGCAGGCAGTGCCGGTTCTACTCCTCCAATCCCGGAGACAGTAAGGGATCTCCCGGGCAATAAATCATGGAGTGCCACCAGTTCAGGCCGTACCAGAGTCATCTCAGCGCCGGTGTCTCTAAGTCCCATGGCCACGGCCTGGCCCATGGTGACCGGTTGAAATTTGTGAAGGGACCTCCCACCACCTCCACACAACACAGTGGATGGCTTCCGTGTCGATGACTTGGATGGGTCCCTCGGGCACTGTGGACTCATGGCCTTGAAGTGTCCTGGCTGCTTACAGAGGTGGCAAATTCAGTGTTCCCCCACCGACGTGGAAAGTGAAGGCGGGGCTGGTGCCCAATTGGGCCTAGGGGCAGGGGCAGTAGGGACAGAGTGTGTCTTACCCCATCTTCAGCCCACAGGTTTCCGGGCCTCTGAAGTCCTGTTAGTGTACTCGTTGGCCAGGGCTGCTATTGAAGAGGCCCCCTTTGGCTTCCGGTCACGGAGATACTGCTGGAGGTACTCCAGGCAATTCCACAAGAACTGCTCTGTGGCGATGAGCTCCTTCAGCTGTTGGACTGTGTAGAGCTCCAATCCCATGGTCCATTGGTCGACCACTCTCAGCAGGGCCCGCATGTGATCGGCCCAGCTCTGGGTAGGACCCCGCTGCAAACTTCTGAGCTTTTCCTGGTACGACTCAGAGGTTAAGTTGTCCTGCTAGACCAGAGCCTGCTTGATGTCCTCATAGCTCAGGATTGTCTCGCTGGGAGGGTACCCGAATATTTCAAGGGCTTTTTCCCTGAGACGTGGCATTAAGAATCTGGCCCATTGGTCCTCTGGCAGCTGGTACTGATGGCAGGCCTTCTCAAACGCCAACAAAAAGGTGTCCAGGTCCCCATCTTTGTCCAGTAGGGGGGAGTCCTCCGCCCGTAGGTTTGGAATCCGGATCTCTGGAGACTCTCATTGGGCTGGGAGGGCTGCTGGTGTCGGAGCTGGAACATTTGTAGCCGGTGCTTGCTCTCGGCCTGTATGCAACGTTATTGCTTGTGACGCTCTTCAGCCTCTGCTTGCTCGCGACGCTCTGCAGCTGCCATGAGGATCTCATAGGAAGCCTGGTCTCCGGCCTGGAAACTGTCTAGTGCAGCCTGTAGGAGAGCAGCTTAGCCTGCCTGGCTGGGGGGGATGGGCCGGTGGAGTGCGGCTTACTATGGGCCTCACCACTAGCAACTAGCTCCTTGGTGAGCTTTGGCTGTGCTCTCCCTCGCCTTGAAGATAGTCGCCTTCCACCACCTCCTTGGCCTCCAATCTGGACTGTGTCCTCCCTGCCACTGTCCCTAGCATCGGCCATCTCCTTAGCCTTGCTTCTTGTGATACTGGCCATCATTGCCATGGATGATCACTGACCTAGACTGCAACCTGATGGGCACACACCTTTTTGTATTTGCACTCAGGCTGTCTAGTGTTGAGCTGAACTTAAAGGATAACTGTCATATTTTTTATTTTATTTTGCTAAAGTGTAAGGCAAGTGATGGGTAACATTTTTGCAATAGACTTTATTTAGCCCAAAAGTTTATTTTTGGTAGAAAACTGGGGCTCAAATAGCCCTTAGCAGCACTCTTCAAAAGAGAGTTGCTAAGGGCAATTCGTCTCCTATTTGAAAAGGGGAGACGGGCTGTGCGGGCGCTGTGCTTCTGCCTCCCGTGTTTCCCTGGGAGACAGAAGGCTGGGCACAGGAGTCTTGGGAGTTAAAATTACATTTATATTCCCCCTTTCTATGCAATCTAATGCTCAGTTACATTCACTGACCTGCGATCCCTGGAAATAATTCATGAAGCAGCCGCCGGCTCACTGCGCACAGTGCTTCTACTTCCGGTGCGGCTGATTCATGAATTATTATCACAGGGATCGCAGGTCAGTGAATGTAACGGAGCATTAGATTACATAGAAAGCGGGAATATAAATGTAATTTTAACTCCTAAGACTCCTGTGCCCAGCCTTCTGTCTCCCAGGGAAGCACGAGGCAGAAGCACAGCGTCTGCACAGCCCGTCTTTTCTAATCTGAGACGGATGGCTCTTAGCAACGCTCTTTTGCGTGAGCCTTTTGACCTGTATCCGGCCCCTCCCCTTTCCGCCTCTGAGAAGGGTCCCCCCTCTCTGCTGGTCCGTGCAGCCCAACGACCCACATAACCCCTTTTAGGGTTCACGGCTCCATACACGAAAGTCACAGGGAGATGGTTCTGGGACCAACGGACCCGCCTGGGTTCCGGCTACAAGAAGAGTCCAAACCTGGTACCGTTATTTGGTTTGTGGGGAGATATGTATATCTCCCCTCCCTGGCATCCTATTACCAAACCAAGAGGAGGAGCCTAACATTCCTGACCCTCCCATTGTCTGATAGTTGCGGGTCCCACCTCTGGGACCCGCACCTACAAGGAGAACGGAGCAGAGAAAGTTGAGGAGGGCGCACTGCGCATGCGCATCGGCCCACAATGAGATTGACCCTTGACCTCTGTAAGGGCAGGAACACATGAAGAGAGTTTAAATTCCCCCCACCCCTCCACCTCCTCAGTGCTTTCCTGCCCCTACACGGGCCAACATGTGTTGAGAGCCCTCCTATCAGGAGGGTAGTAACTTTGTTCCTTCACAGGAGTTCTCCTGCTGTCCTCCCGCGGCAGGGGCTAAGGCTGGACAGCATGGAGCAACAAGGACCCTCGTCTCAGCTTATGCTGGGGCCTGCGGTCCTTCCTTACCTCTAGACCCCCTTCCTTACATCGGGAAGCAGTCTAGGGTGCTGGCTTCACAGGGAGGTTCGCACGCTGCGTTCGGCATCCTCCTTACTAGAAACACGTGACCGGCCAGGGGAGTAGGTGCGGCGCATGGAGCGCGAACATTAGGAGGCGGGCCGCGCTGACGCACGTACCTATAGAGGGCTGGTGCGGCGCAGGCACACGCCGACAGCCAGGGGCGCAGCTGGATGACGTCAGATGCCGGGGGATGTTTAAAAGAATCACGGTTCCAGCCAGCCTTTGCCTGCAAGCACTACGATGTCAGAGACACCTACTCCCTGCCAGGAAGGTTCTGATCCTTCTGCCATCAGTACCGTGAGTCCCCTCCGGGGGGGGGGATCCGGCCTTAAGCTAAAGGTCGTTTCGGCGCATTGCCGGATGCAACGTTTAGCTTTTTCTCAATGGTTACCATGGCTGCCGGGACGCTAAAGTCCTGGCAGCCATGGTAAAGTGTAGTGGGGAGCGGGGGAGCAGCATACTTACCTTACCATCCGTGCGACTCCTGGGGTGCTCCAGAGTGACGTCAGGGCGCCCCAAGCGCATGGATCACTTGATCGCATGGCACGTCATCCATGTGCATGGAGTGCTCTGACGTCATTCTGGAGTGCCGGGAGCCGCGCGGACTGTAAGTATAGCGCTCCCCCGCTCCTACTATGGCAACCAGGACTTTAATAGCGTCCTGGGTGCCATAGTAACACTGAAAGCATTTTGATGACGGATCCGTCTTCAAATGCTTTCAGTACACTTTCGTTTTTCCGGATCCGGCGTGTAATTCCGGCAAGTGGAGTACACGCCGGATCCGGACAACGCAAGTGTGAAAGAGGCCTAAGTCAGCACTTATAGTTTAGTTGCTAATTGTGGAATATCTGGTTGTTCACTCACTTGCAGGGCACTAAAGAGTCTAAAACAAAAGTGAGACTTCTAAAATGTAATGCGTGCCCCAAAAGGCTCCCTGAGAATTACAAGAAAAGACTGTGCAGATCCTGCACGGCAGAGATCTGTAAAGAACAACAACCAGCTATTCTTACAGAAATGAAGTCATTTATTCTGGATGAGATTAAGTGTTTGGCCACTATGTCAACTCCCGCCAGTACCCCTAACCCTCCCAAGAAGCGCAAGCTTTCCTTTATTTCCTCCTCTGATGCCGAGGATGCGGAAGAAGCCTCCGTCTCATCTAGACAGATATATAACGAGGACCCCCTATGAGAGGGGGAGATCGTGGCGGAAGATAAAAAATATTTATTCTCTTCAGATGATATGGAGGAACTGCTTAGGGCCGTCAGGTCCGCAATGGGGATTGAAGACACCCCTAAGCACCGTACTGTCCAAGACGAGATGTTTGGAGGTCTTAGATCAAAACTTCCATTGTTTTCCCATCAAACAAAAACATACGGGAGATGATTATGGAAGAGTGGTCTGATCCAGAGAAGAGGCTAGGGGTCCCCAAGGAGTTCAGAAATAGACTTTGCTTTGACCCGATGGAATGCAAATTATTTATTGAGACCCCTAAGGGTAGCCAAGGTGGTAAAGAGAACCGCTTTACCTTTTTGAGGACTCCTCTCAGCTGGGCGATCCGATGGATCGAAAAGCGGACGGGCTCCTGAAAAGGTCCTGGGAGTCTTCGATGTTTGGAATCAAAACGAATATAGCAGCAACATCCGTAGCCAGGGCCATGTATATCTGGCTAGGAGAACTAGATGAACACCTAAAAAAATAAAACTTCTAGAGAATAGATTTGTGATTCTTTCCCGCTCCTCTGCTCCGCCACAGCATTCCTAGCAGATGCCTCTGCGGAATCTATCAGTTTTTCAGCAAAAGAAACAGCTTTTTCCAATGCCGCCCGGCGGGCACTATGGATGAAGGCCTGGTCAGGGGACAAAGCCTCCAAAGCCAAGCTTTGCTCTATCCTGTTCTCAGGAGAATTTGTATTTGGGCCCACGCTAGATAAAATTCTATAAAGAGCTGCTGATAAGAAAAAGGGTTTTCCGGAGGATAAAGAAACTAAAAGGAAGCCCTTTCGTCAGTTTCAACCTCAACAAAGATCTTACCCTAAAGGGGGAGAGGCTTCATCCTGAATCCCCAAAACAGACCAAACAACAATGACACCAGAGTAGGGCACAGACTGATGGGCTTTCTATCCTCATGGGAACAGATCACCTCAAATCCCTGGGTACTAAGCATAATCTCCCAGGGTTACAAGATACAATTCACATCAGTCCCCCCCAAGAAGATTCTTTATCTCGGCCCAGAACAGAGTAGAATTACCAAAGATATTGCAGGGTGTCCGAGATCTTCTAAGTCTAGGTGTAATTCAGAGTCCCAGTACTAGAAGAGAGATGATTCTATTCTAACCTCTTTCTAGTAAAAAAAACAAAACAGACCAGTCTTTTCGAACCATAATAAGCCTAAAGCCTTTAAACAGATCCATTCTGTACAGGAAATTCAGGATGGAAACCATCTCATTCACAATTCCTCTCCTCCAAAAAGGGGCATTTATGTTGTCGACCGACCTCAGACGCATATAATATTACCATATCCCTATAAATCATTTCTCTCAAAATATTTACGGTTCGCACTAAAGGGCGTGGACTGTTCGATCCACCACTTTCAGTACGTCGCCCTTCCATTCGGCATCTCCTCTGCAAATATTCATTTTTTTTTTTTTTTTTTTTTTACAAAACTCGTGGTGGAAATGGTGGCTTATCTTCGCCGAGAGGGTATAACGATCATCATATACCTCGACGACTTCCTGATTCTGGGCAGATAAGAAGAAGAAAACCTAACGCTTCTCGGTTGGATCATAAACAAAAAACAATCCACACTCACTCCATCCAGAAGAATAAGGTTCCTAGGGGTAGAACTGGACTCAACCTTACTAAAGACCTTTCTTCCACAGGACAAAACAGAGGTGCTGATAAAAAAAAGATTGTGACGTTTCAGAGTTCTCACAGATGCTCTATCAGGGAAGCCATGAGCTTACTAGGTAGCCTAACCACCTGCCTACCTTCAGTCCCTTGGTGCCAGAGCCATACGAGAATAACCCAGAGCTGGATCCTGAGAGAATGGAATGGGAAACGGGTAGACCTAGACAGAAGAATATGGATACCACAACGGTGGCATATTTGATGCACCAGGGTGGGACAAAGTCCTGCTTGCTAGGGGGAGTGGCAAAAAGAATCTTCTCTTGGGCCAAAAGAAACACCTTATTGCTCTCCGCCGTCCACTTGAATGGATGCGAAAATACAGTGGCAGACTACCTGAGCAGAGAGAGAATAGATCCGGGAGAATCCGGGGGAAATCTTTCAGAAGATATCCAAAAGATGGGGTCATCCCGAAATAGACTTATTCGCTTCCAGACGAAACACTCAGGTAGATCTTTTTTGCTCCCTAAATCCAGAGGACGGACCTTGGGCGATAGACGCCTTGTCAATACGCTGGAGATGGAGACTAGCATACGCATTCCCTCCAATACCTCTAATCCCTCGAGTCATCCAGAAGTTCCTAGGAAAACCTACCACTCTGATCCTGATAGCTCCTTTATGGCCAAAGAGTAGCTGGTTTTCCGCTCTGAAACAACTGTCGTTGGAAGAATCTTGGGAGATCCCCTTTCAGAGAGACATGCTAGTCCAGGGCCCTCTTCTACATCCTGACCCAAGAATATTCAGACTAGCCATTTAGATCCTGAGAGCGAGACCTTAAGAAGTAGAGGCCTTTCAGATAGTGATTCTCACCCTCAGGGCCAGTAGGAAAAAGGTTACATCTTCAATCTACCTAAAAATCTAGAAAAAATACTGCTCTTGGTTAGGGGTGGGTCACCTGGACACCACCTCTCCTCCCATCAATAACATTTTAGATTTCCTTCAGAATGGCTTGGAATTAGGATTGAGACCTAGTACCCTTAAAGTACAAATATCGGCTCTTAGCACCTTCTACGACTGCAGCCTAGCCAATCACAGATTGGTCAGGAGATTCATCAGAGCAGCAATCAGATTAAGACCCACTCTAAGATCTAGGCCTCCAACTTGGGACCTAAACATCGTCCTAGAGGGTTTAACAAAACCTCCCTTTGTGCCGCTGTCAAATATTTCTTTAAAGCATCTTTCCCTAAACGCATTCCTGATAGCAATAACCTCAGCCAGACGTATTGGAGAGCTTCAGGCCCTTTCCTGCAAGGAACCATATCTCCAAATCAACGAAGATCACATTAGTCTAACGCTTGATCCTGGGTTCCTCCCTAAAGTGGTCTCATCCTTCCACCGGGACCAGGAGATAATCTCCTAATACAGTTCTCAGGAAGAAATAAGGGAAAGAAGCTCTCTAAATCCTTTTATAGCTAGGTGGATTAGATCCACCATTGAGTGTTGTTTGTGCTACAGGGCAAACCCAGCCCTGGGAGTCATTAAAGCCCATTCTACTAGAGCCACTGCCTCTTCTTGGGCTGAAAAAGGAGATGTCTCACGTGACCAGATATGTAGGGCTGCAACCTGGTCAAGTGTAAATACCTTTGTAAGACACTATCGTCTTAGTCTTCCGGACTCGAATGAAGCTCCTTTTGGCCGGATGGTTTTACAGACTATATTCCCACCCACTTGGTCATTTGTTACCTCTCATTGTCGGCCGTCATAGTAGATGAAATGGAAAAACCACAATTAGACTTGCCGGTAATTCAGTTTCCTTGAATCCACCATGACGGCCCGTACTATTCCCCAAAAAAATAATATTTATAAATATATATAAATATATATATTACACAGGGAAGATATAGATAATATATTAAGGGGTATGAATCAATATCCTTTTATTTTTGGGTAATTTGTAAAGCAGGAGGTGGAGGGGTGGGGTCAATTTAAACTCTCCATGTGTTCCTGCCCCTACAGAGGTCAAGGGTCAATCTCATTGTGGGCCGTCATGGTGGATTCAAGGAAACGGAATTGCCAGTAAGTCTAATTGCGGTTTTTCTGTGGAGCCGCTGAAAATAAAGCGCTGGCTTGGCTATTTCCGTCGGCCCCATAGAAATGAATAGAAGCGGTGACCGCCAGCCACAACTCTCCCCGGCTCCTTTCTCCTTGTAGGTGCGGGTCCCAGCGGATCCTAGCGATATGCCTCCATTGTCTAATATGGGAAAACCCCTTTAATGTCTTTCTAACGTTTTTAATATTTTTAAAAAAAAATTGAATATTTTATTTAAATTTTTTTTTACAGACTGCAACTTCGCGATGATATTATGGAGGACTTAGTTTCTCTTTGGCAGCGAATATGCCCGAATACAGGATGAAATCATTTTAACTAGTTGTCTGGCATTTCCTGTTTGATTTAATTGATGTCATGAACAGGTGATTTGTACCTATAAAATGCTGTTTGGAGTCATTTGACACCATGCAGTTGAGAAAGGCTGGACGGGCCGAAACGCGTCCTGTAATGTAATATTTTTGATGAAATAAAGAATATAATGAATTGAAAAATAAAAACATCTGCTGGGATTATCTATTGGTTTCTATTATGTAAGCCCCACAAAGTGACTTCAGACTTGAACTAGTCCTTTAAAATGTAAGAAAATTTCCAAAACCCAATTTTTAAGATTTGCTTCTAAATTCGAAGCCTTCTAACGTCCCAAAAAAAGAAAATGTAATTTACAAAATGATCCAAACATGAAGTAGACATATGGGAAATGTAATAACTATTTTAGGAGGCATCACTATCTGTTTTAAAAGCCGAGAAATAGAATTTTTGAAAATTGCAAATTTTTCCCAATTTTTGATAAATTTGGTATATATTTTTTTAAATAAAAATTTAATATTTTGACTCAAATTTACCACTGTCATGAAGTACAGTATGTGATGAGAAAACATTAGGGGGCCCAGGACAGAACCTTGAGGGGCACCAACAGAGAGGTAGCGTGATCAGGAGGTGGTGGATGAATGGGAAACACTGAAGGTTCTGTTGGTGAGGTACAGGGCCAGGTCTCTGATGCCAAGGGAAGAGGGCATTTGCAGGGCTCCAGATGGCGACCAAAATGGCCGCCAATGCGACTTAGAATTTACAAATGGCGGCAAGACTTTTTAGTCTTGTCACCATTTGCGACTAGACCCGCTGCCACAGCTCTACAGTTGAATGCAGCGGCGGGCACAGGAGATGATAGTTCTCTGCCCTGCCGCCGATGTTCTTCTCAGCAGCGCAGTGGAGGAGTCTCTCCCTCCCCCTGTGCTGCTGCCGCCGCAGCCACAGAGAAGAGAGAGGGGAGGAGGGGCTGTGACCACTGCGCCACCATTGAAGATAACTGACCTGTTAATACAAATACAGGAGGCGGGTGCTGGAATCAAATAGCCGGCACCCGACCTCTATGACAGGGAGCTGCGATCCGCTGCAGTTAACCCCTCAGGTGCACCTCCTGTATTTGTATTAACAGGTCAGTTATCTTCATTGGTGCGCAGTGTACCCCCAACACCCCAGTATAATAAACATTGGTGGCGCATTGCACCCCCCCAACACCCAGTGTAATAAACATTGGTGGCGCAGTGCCAATGAGGATTAAAAAATAAAATTTAGGTGAGTTACATTTATTTTTTTAACGCCTCCAGCCCTATTTTACTAAGCATTCTGTTCTAAGAATGCCATTTGGTTATAAGGGAAAATATTTACATCTACACAACCTTGAACCCAAACCTGAACTTCAGTGAAGAAGTTTGGGTCTGGGTACCACAGTCAGTTTTTTATCACGCGCTTGCAAAACACATTGCACCCGTGCAATAAAAACGGAACAACTGAACGCAATCGCAGTCAAAACTGACTGCAATTGCGTACCTACCCGCGCGGTTTTGCTGCAATGCACCCGGGACGCATCCGGAGCCAAACGTGACGCCAGTCTGAAAGAGGCCTAAGGCTACTTTCACACTTGCGGCAGTGTTATCCGGCAGGCAGTTCCGTCTTCGGAACTACCTGCCGTATCCGCCTATCTGGATGTGACTGAAAGCATTTGTGAGACGCATCCGGATGCGGATCCATCTCACAAATGCATTGCAAGAACAAATCCGTCTCTCCGCTGGTCATGCGGACAGACGGATCAGTCTTGTATCTTTTTTACGGATCCTGCATTCCAGTATTTTGAATGCTGGATCCGGCACGAATACATTCCTATGGGGAAAAATGCTGGATCCAGCATGTCTTCAGTTTTTTTTTGCCGGAGAAAAAAAACGTAGCATGCTGGGGTTTTCTCTTTTGCCTGATCAGTCAAAATGACTGAACTGAAGACATCCTAATGCATCCTGAAGGGATTACTCTCCATTCAGAATGCATGGGGCTATGCCTGATCAGTTATTTTCCGGTATAGAGCCCCTGTGAGGGAAATCTATGCCGGAAAAGAAAAACGCTAGTGTGAAAGTTCCCTAAAATATTAAGTTTAAATCCCCCCCCTTCCCAATTTTACATATAAAATATATAAACAATAATAAATAAAATATTACATAGCGCTGCGTCCGAAAAGTCCAAACTATTAAATTATTTTAAAAATCTTCTATGCGGTGAGTGACGTAACTTAAATACATACCATGTGATTTGCCATTTTTTAGTCACCTTGTCACCCCAAAAAATAGTATAGGACTGTTCTATTATGGGTCGGACATTTCATAAAATGGTAAATGCACGCAGCTTTTTTTTTTTTTTTGTGTGGTATTATCACAATACTTTTTTATGGTGACGAAAGCTAATCAAAATTTTGGTATCGAAACAACCCTACGCTGATCTGATGGGCGTAGCGTTGTCACGATAGCAAAATTTTTATTCGGTTTCGATTTGCCGACTAAAAATTAAATTTGGCCCCTAAATTTTTCAGTTCAGGGGCCAATGGCTACTAGGTATTTTTTTTATTTATTTTTTTGTCTGGAGCACTGATTTGTAACAGGAGAGAGTGGTCAACAGTATAAAAGACAGAGGACAGGTCAAGGAGGAGGAGTACAAAGTAGTGACATTTAGCTTGGGAAGTTAGCAGATGGTTGGCAACTTTGGTTAGGGTAGTTTCAATGGAATGATTGGGTCTGAAGCCAGACTGCAGGGAAAAAGTAGGGGTAGTTTTAATCTTTCACGTATTTTGTTGATTTTATCTTTGAAACATGAGGAAACGTCTTTAGCTAAGATTAAGTGTGCGGTAGGGGGCATCGGGGGAGTAGAGAATTAAAGGTATTAAATAGTTGTTTTGGGTTGCGGGAAAGCGATTATATACGTTTCACAGTTGTTTTTTTGGTCTGGTGAGTTTGTCAGAGTTGATTGAATTGCCAGTTTCTGGTGTGTGTGAGAGGGGCAGCTGAGTTAATGGGTGACTTAATTGTGGTGTTGTATAAAGCAGTGGCTGCGTTAGCGTCTTGAAGGGAAACATGACGCCTAGCAGTGAGAGAGAGAGTCAGAGACGGTGTGAAAAGAGAAGTGTTTGAGGTTTCTACGAGGGTGTGCTAGTTTATAGACTGGAGAGCAGTGGTTGAGAACGTAAGAACATTGTGGTCTGAGAGGAGGAGTGAGGGAGAAATTAGATAGGGAGCAAAGGCGAGTGAAGACAAGGTCTAGCGTGTGTCCATCTCTGTGGATGGCTGTGGAGGACCATTGTGTGAGTCCAAATGAGGCAGTAAGGAGTTTGGAGGCAGTTGAGTTGTGTGTGGCAATAGGGATGTTGAAGTCTCTCATAAGGGTCCATTCACACGTCCGTAGTGTATTGTGGGTCCGTAATACACCCGGCCAGCACCCCCATAGAACTGCCTATTCTTGTCCGCAATTGCGGATGATGTGGAATTGCGGATGATGTGGAATCCTTGTATTTTTTATTTTTTTTATTATTTTTTTTAAGCCTAATGATGGCTTGCTTAACTGATGGTGACAGCTCTTTGTATCTCATCTTGAGAGTTGACAGCAACAGATTCCAAATTCAAATGGCACACTTGAAATGAACTCTGGACCTTTTAGTCTGCTCATTGTAGTTTGGATAATGAGGAAATAACACACACCTGGCCATGGAACAGCTGTGAACCCAATTATCCCATTACTTTTTGTCCCTCAACAAGTGGGAGACATATATGCAAACTGTTGTAATTCCTACACCGTTCACCTGATTTGGATGCAAATACCCTCAAATTAAAGCTGACCATCTGCAGTTAAAGCACATCTTATTTGTCTCATTTCAAATTTATTGTGGTGGTGTATAGAGCCAAAAATGTTAGAACTGTGGCGGTGTCCCAATATTTATGGACCTGACTGTATATATAATAAGAACAGAGATATATGGTGGAATGAATGCACATTTGAAAAATAACAGAACAACATATCAAAGATCTTGAGAATGAGTCCTTAATTATCTTACAGATAAGGGGTGTGAAAGTTTTATGGTCTCTAAATTGATGTTATCTCAGAGACCTGGTGCCCCACTATATCTATAGAAGACTCTTTAGATCTTGTAGTGTGTCATAAATCCTGGGGACAGATTCAGTCCAGTATTCAAAGTGTCAAGCAGTGTTATAAATTTGTATTCCCAAATTCTTCTAGCTGTTTGGGTTTTGAAGTTACCTTTTAAAGGTCTTCTGTCACCCCACTAAACAGATTATTATTATTTTTTTTGTGTACTCCTAATCCCTATCCTGCGATATTGCCATACATTATGGTATTAATAATTTTCGTTCAGTAGATTTAGCAAAAAACGTACTTTTAAGATATGCTAATTACCTGTCTACCAGCAAGTAGGGCGTCTACCTGCTGTTAGCAGCCGCAGAAAACCTCCCCCTCCTTCTGTTGATTGACAGGGCCAGTCGCGATCTCCTCCTCCGGCCGGCCCTGTCAGCATTTCAAAAATCGCGCGCCTGTGTTGATTCGGCGCAGGCGCTCTGAGATGAGGAGGCTCGTCTCCTCAGCACTCCTTCAGTGCACCTGCGCCGATGACGTCACCGAAAGAGAAGACGTCATTGGCGCAGGCACACTTAGGGAGTGCTGAGGAGGCGAGCCTCCTTATCTCAGAGCGCCTGCGCCGAATCAACACAGGCGCGCGATTTTTGAAATGCCGACAGGGCCGGAGAAGGAGATCGCGGCTGGCCCTGTCAATCAACAGAAGGAGGGGGCGGTTTTCTGTGGCTGCTACCAGCAAGTAGACACCCTACTTGCTGGTAGACAGGGATAGCGTATTCTACATGCTTCCCAAAATACACAAAGCAGGGAATCCATGGAGACCAATCATTTCAGGTGTGGGAACCCTCACTAAAAAAAAATCTCAGGTTGGATAGAGGGCATCCTCAAACCATTAGTGAGCAACACAAGAAGTTATCTACAGGACACCACTGACTTATTGAATAAACTGTCAACCATGGTTCCCCTCCCTAATGACACTATCTTGGCAACTAATGATGTGGAATCCTTGTATTCAAATATCCTGCACTATGATGAATTAACTGCTTGCCGAGTATACTTGGAGCCGAATGGGATCGTCTCAGAGTCTGTACTACAACTGACCAAATTCTTCCTCACACATAACTATTTCTCTTTTGACAAGGAGATATGGTTACAGTGCACTGGGACCGCCATGGGCAGTAAAATGGCACCACAATATGCTAATCTCTTCATGGCAAAACTGGAAAATAATTTTAGGGTATCCTGCCTCAAAAAAACCTTGGCCTACTTCCGTTTTAATGATATCCTAATAATCTGGACCGACTCTGAACATGAACTGATAAAATTTCATGAACAATTCAACAAATTCCATCCCACCATAAACCTGACCCTCAACTATTCATACACAGAAGTCCGCTTTCTAGACACCACCATAAAACTTCAAGACGGCTCAATGCAAACATCCCTGTATCGAAAACTTATTAATCGACCTACATACCTCAAATGGGACAGCTTCCACCAAAAACATATTAAAAAGTCCATAATATATATTCAAACCGTCAGATATAACCGATTCTGTTCCAGCCCATCAGACAGGGATGAGCATTTACAATATCTGAAAAGGACATTTTTACACCAGGGCTATCATCCTGCTTCAACTGAAGATCAGATCACAAGAGCCACCAAGATCCCCAGAAGTCAACTTCTCCAATACAATGAAAAGAAACAGAACCAGCGTGTACCTCTGGTTGTGACCTACAACCCACAACCAGAGGTACTGAGGAAAAAATGCCCAAAAAATTGCATTATGTCCTACGTAAGGATGAACGACTAAAAACAATCTTCCCAGATCCCCCCCCCCCTACTAGCTTACCAACAACCTCCAAATCTAGGGAATATTCTGATCAGATCAAGATCGAGGCCATGCATCACAGAAAAATGAACCCATCCCTGTAAATATAAGAAGATGTAAAACCTGTTCCCATATAATGACAACAGATGAGATCCGGATCCCCAACACACAGCAGGACTATAAGATCCCTGGGACATTCACATGTTCTACATCTAATATTGTTTATCTGATTCTCTGCACTAAATGTCCTGTTTAAGGCCTCTACGTTGGAGAAACAGGACAGAAACTCAATGCAAGGATGAGGTCCCACCGCCACACAATTAAAAAGAATACATACTGCTGTTTCTTCATATATTCTTGTAATACGTCTGATGAAGGGACTGGTGATGTCTCAAAAGCTCGCTTTGTAACATCATTACTTCTATTTTTGTTAGCCATTAAAAGGTACAGTCCTGATCAAAAGTTTAAGGCCACTTGAAAAATTGCAAAAAATATTTAGCATGGCTGGATCTCAACAAGGTTCCAAGTAGAGCTTCAACATGCAACAAGAAGAAATTGGAGTGAGACAATTTTTGAGCATTCAATTTAATAAAAACAACGAATAAACTGAAACAGGCTTTTTTTCAGCTGATCAAAAGTTTAGGACCACACCTCCCAAAAAAAACTAACCCCCCCCCCACCCCCCCATAAACAGAAATCCAACTTCCAAATATGAACTCAGTAATGAGTAGCTCCGCCGTTATTGTTTATCACTTCCAAAATTCGTTTCGGCATGCTTGATGCAAGCGTTTCCATGAGGTGAGTGGGAACTTTTCTCCAAGTGGTGAAAACGGCCGCACTTGCCATCCATCCCCAAAGGTTCTCAATTGGATTTAGATCAGGGGAACACGCAGGATGGGCCAAAAGAGTGATGTTATTCTCCTGGAAGAAGTCCCTTGTCCTGCGACATTGTGTACTGTAGCGTTGCCCTGTTTAAAAACCCAGTCGTTACCATACAGACGAGGGCCCTCAGTCATGAGGAATGCACTCTGCAACATCTGGACATAGACAGCGGCTATTTGACGCCCCTGCACTTCCTGAAGCTCAATTGTTCCACTGAAGGAAAAAGGGCCCCACTGTGGTGCGTAGAAAACATCTCAGGTGGGATCTGCTTGTCATGCCAGTAACATTGGAAACCATCAGGACCATCAAGGTTACATTTTTTTCTCATCAGAGAATGTCTCATGTTTGGTGCTCTCTTGCAAAGTCCAAACAAGCAGTTCTGTAGCGTTTATGGAGACTAGGTCTTCGAATACTTTTTTTTTTGTTTTTAAAGCCCTTCAGTCTCAGATGCCGTCTGATGGTTATGGGACTGCAGTCAGCACCAGTAAGGCTGCTTTCACACTAGCGTTCGCTGGTCCGCTCGTGAGCTCCGTTTGAAGGAGCTCACGAGCGGACCCGAACGCAGCCGTCCAGCCCTGATGCAGTCTGAATGGAGCGGATCCGCTCAGACTGCATCAGTCTGGCGGCGTTCAGCCTCCGCTCGCCTCCGCACGGACAGGCGGACAGCTGAACGCTGCTTGCAGCGTTCGGGTGTCCGCCTGGCCGTGCGGAGGCGTGCGGATCCGTGCGGATCCGTCCAGACTTTCAATGTAAGTCAATGGGGACTGATCCGTTTGAAGATGCCACAATGTGGCTCAATCTTCAAGCGGATCCGTCCCCCATTGACTTTACATTGAAAGTCTGGACGGATCCGTACTAGGCTATTTTCACACTTAGCTGTTCTATGCTAAAAATAATGCAGACGGATCCGTTCTGAACGGAGCCTCCGTCTGCATTATTATGAGCGGATCCGTTTAGAACGGATCCGCCCGAACGCTAGTGTGAAAGTAGCCTAAGGGCCTTAATTTGGGTCGAGGATTGTCCAGTGTCTTGATCCTCCGGCTCAGTGCTGATGACATTTTTTTGGGTCTTCCACTTGACTTTTTTGTTCCATAACCCTCAGGATCATTTAAGAAATTCCAAATGACTGTCTTACTGCATCCCACCAGCGATGGCGCGCTGTGAGAGACCCTGCTTATGCAGTTCAACAACCCGACCACGTTCAAAAAGGGAGAGTTTTTTTTTGTCGATTTGTCGACTCAATTTTAGTTACCCCATGAGGCCTCAGTACAGTGGGTTAGCGACTGTGTTGGACATATAGTAAGCACACTTGTATATTGTAATAACCAGCTGTCAATTTCTCTCCATCTCACTATGGTTGCAGGACCTGCGATCATGTGATGCCCCACGTGACCATGACGTTGCGGTCACGTGATGGGTCACATGATGGCGCTGATGGGCAGAGCCTAGATGACGCAGATGGCTCAAATGGTGCAGCTGAGCCGGCGTCTCTTGCTGCACTGCCACACGCGGGATCCAGCACACAGACTGTGTAGGAATAGGAACCAGTCTGTATCGCAGGGACAGGTCCACTGACCGGCTACTCCTGACGAGCTAAGTACCTCCTTTCACCCCCATTTGTGACTGCGGCTTGTTGTTATACTGCCACACTATGGGGGTTGTTTGAATGAGACATGATACATATCAGCTGTTAATAACTGTAGCTGTCTACAGTTCAATTGTAATTTGGTGAACTGTCCCAACTGGTAGACAAGTCGCCGCTACTGTTGCTGACATCCATTTCTTTGGGCCCCTGACGAACTGTAACACAACAGAGAAACGCGTCGGGCCATTTTATGGTTATTGAGCATCGCAGCTTCAATCAACATTGTATATGTGTGCGGTGATCAACCCTTGACACCCACACATACATTCTTTTCAGGACACTTATCCTCACAGGTCAAGTGTACCAATGGCGGTCGCCTCCAGGGACCTGGTGGCGCATCTGCAGGTGGTGTACAACAATTATCTCTAGGGAACTCCTCCCCCCTCACTTGCTCCTTGTCAGGACGAAGCTGGGCAGTCAGAGCACTGCTTAGGGAGAACTGAGGGCTTTTGTCAGGAGGTTGTGGAGTACGGGAATAGGGCTCTTTTTATTAGGGCACTAATAGGGGTTGAGACCCAGCATCCCTCCCCCCCCCTTCCTCCCTCCCTCCCTCCCTCCCTAGAGTTTTAGTATACTCACCACGAGTAGGGTGGACCCCCACCCTGCTCCTATATATTTTTTTCTGCACCTTATCCTAGGGCATTTATTTTATTATAAATATTATTAAAAGTTAAATATTAAAGGTGACCATCATTCCAAAATTGCTTACTCAATCACTAGGTACCTAAACCCCAACGGCTCATTATTTGTGTAGTATAGTCCTTCATCTTTAACACCCTAGAGGCGATCCAGGCTGGCGTTTACTGGTGTTTTCATGCTTTTCCAGATACCCCCCCCCCCCCCCGTGAAGTGAGTATCAGCTCATTATATTTTAATACTAGTACATTTTAATAACATTTACATATGTAATTTTTTTTATATACATGAAAAATGTATTTCCCTCCTCCCATGAGCAAGCCCCCCCCCCCCCCCGCCCGGGCACAAATAAGTTTAACTCTCTCCCATGAGATGTATCTTTAGTGCGTGAAAATAGCACAACTTCCACTACCGTAACCAAACTTATTCCCAGTGGACTTGTCGGGGTCATTGGAGCGGGTTGTGCTGAATGTGATTCTTTCACATCCGACCCACCCGTTTCCCCCTTTTTTATATTAGCTCCTCTATCCAGTAAGTCGAAGTAGCGAGAGAGCGCATCAACTTTGGTATTCTTCTTGGCTGGGTGGAAACATAGAACAAAATCAAACTGTGTGAAGAACAGTGACGTGAATGGATCTAAGCTGTGCCCAGGCCACGTAACATAGTTGTAACGTCACTTGACTGTGGTAAGCAGCCAGAAGGCCACAACGCTACTGCTACCTTTTCAAACAGCTGATTGATGTGGGTCCCAGGTGTTATCAGATGCTGATGGCCTTTCCAAAGGATAGATCATCAGTAAGAAAAAGATACAAAGCCCCTTTAAGAGTGGGGGAATCATTCATTCAGATTTTTTTTAAATAAATGAAATTAGATTTTGAATATTTATTCATTTTATTACTTTATTTACTTTGTTTTGTTCCTGAATGATCTCTACTATCAATAGTTTTATGCTGTATATTTAGATAACTGAAATAATCTAAAAATATCTGATCACCTACCCTTCTTTCTTGTGCTTTTAAATCCATTAAAATTATTATTATTATTTTTTTTTGTCATGAAGATCAAAAAGAACCCAAGCAGAGGCAGTAAAACTTAATAGAATCCAGAAACAGCTTCAAGCCTTGGATGAGATAGTGTCCACAGATATTGGTATTTTGCGGAACCGAATTGAGCAGGCATGCATGGAGTTTTCCCAAGCCAAGTAAGCAATATTTCTTTATTTAGTGTCACCAGGTATAATATCAAATGTTTTAAATATACACAGAATGCTGTACTACTCTACAGAAATTAAAGGGGTTGTCCGCTTTATTTATATTGATGTCCTATCTACAACATAGGTCATCAATATCAGATCGAGGGGGGCTGACTCCTACAAGTAAATAGGAAGAGATTTGGACAGCTTAGGTGTAATTACACCTACTCACATCTGCGGTTGAGACGACGAGCAGGTAAGCAATGAAGAGAAGGTACCGTCTCTTCATACAGCTGAGGATAGCTCATCAATATAAATAAAGCAGACACTCCCTTTAACCCTTTCTACTCCTGGCCAATTTTCACCTTCTAACATGTCACTTTATGTGGTAATAACGCTTTTACTTATCCAAGCCATTCTGAGATTGTTTTCTAGTGACATATTGTACTTCATGACAGTCATAATTTTGAGTCAATAAATTTCACCTTTTATTTATGAAAAAATCCCAAATAAAATAAATAAAAGAATTTGCAATTTTCAATATTTCTATATTTCTGCTTTTAAAACAGAAAGTGATACCTCATAAAATATGTATTCCTTAAGGCTACTTTCACACTTGCATTTGGTGCGGATCCGTCATGGATCTGCACAGACGGATCCGTTCAGGTAATACTAACGTCTGCATCCGTTCAGAACGGATCCGTTTGTATTATCTTTAACATAGCCATGACGTTTCAGTCTTTAACACCATTGAAAGTCAATGGGGGATGGATCCGTTTTCTGATGCGCCAGATTGTGTCATAGAAAACGGATCCGTCCCCATTGTCTTACATTGTGTGTCAGGATGGAACAGTTTGGCTCAGTTTCGTCAGACGGACACCAAAGTGTAATGGAGACGGAACAGAGGCAAACTGATGCATTCTGTGTGGATCCTTATCCATTCAGAATGCATTAGGGCAAAACTGATCCGTTTTGGACCGCTTGTCAGAGCTCTGAACAGATCTTACAAACGGAAAGCCAAAACGCCAGTTTGAAAGTAGCCTAACATTCCCAATATTTCTACTTTTATGATGGCATCATTTTGTAAATGTCATTTTATATTTCTTAGGATGTTAGGTTTTTGAAATTTAGATGCAATTTTTTTTAGATTTTCCTGAAACTTTTAAAAAAAGTTTTTTTTTTTTAAAAAGACCAATTCAGTTATGAAGTCACTTTTACGGGTTTACATCATAGAAATTTCCAATAAATAACCCCATTTCAGAAACTACACCACTCAATAAATTCAAAACTGATTTTACAAACTTTAAGTCTTTGGGTTAGGGTTTCGATACCAATATTTTGTTTTGGTTTCCATACCATAAAAAAGTAAAAATAAAATAAAACACAAAAAAAGCCTTTTGATTATTTAAACATAAAACATTTATTACATTAAACAGAATAACCTGCACCAGTGTTGTCAGAGTTCAATATTGAATTTGACAATGTAACAATGCTAATGAGGAGCCTTCACCTCTCCTGCTCAACTCCTCTTTAGGCAAATAATTCTGGAGCATTTATTCTGTTTTACAAACTCAACCCCAACATTAACCCCATGTTGCCCATTATGTGAGATAGTACACTACTTTGGTGCTCACTTACTATTAATGTGAGGCACATGGGGTCCAGTCCAAATGTGCCCAGCCTGACATTAAAAATAAGTGACCCTCATCATGTTTAAAACATGGCAGTGGCAACATTGGCGTTAATGAGTCACATTAACCCCAATCTTGCTGGCTGCCTGATACAAATGTTTTTTACCTGCCTTTATTTTGACGCAGGCTAATCAATCTAGACTTGCACTGTGAGGGTGTGGGGTACCATCTATGCTGGCTGTTCAGGGCACTGGTGCTCGGGCTGAATGTGAGCTGTGCACTCAGGAGGAGCAGCTCATTAACTCAGCCTCCGCAGCGGTAACTTTATTACCTCCCACGTCCCTCCTCCTGCTTTCATTAATAGTCAAACATTCATTGGTGCACCGTCGTAGTGGTGCGGGCAGCTTCACAGCCCGCTGACTTCATTGGTCTGTCACAGCGGCCACGTCATAGGAGGGAGGGATTCCCTCCCTCTGTCCCTCCGTCCCTCCTTCTCCACTGTCTGTCGAGCTCAGCACACGCCATATTGTCATATAAGAGGAGCACAGTATAGTACCGAAAAAACTAACATCCCGATATCGAATCGATACTGGCATAAAAGTATCGATTGCGTATCGAAAGTTCGATATTCTATACCCTACTTTGGGTGTTCCACAATAATTAAATGGAGATGGAAAATCAAAATTTAGCTTTTTTGGTAGATTTTTCATTTATCCATATTTTCCTGTAACACAGCACAAGTTAACAGCTAAACAAGTCAATATTTATTACCCATATTCTGCAGTTTATAGAAACACCTCCTTTATGGTTGTGGACTGCTGTATGGACACACAGCAGGGCGCAGTGGGCAATCGGCAACATATAGATTTTGGAGGGCAGTTTTCACAGGAATAATTTTCATGCGCCATGTTGCAGTTGAAGACCACCTGATGCACCACTACAGTAAATCAAATCCCAAAAAGTGACCCCATTCTGGAAACTACACCCCTCAAGGAATCTTTCAAGCCATATATTGAGCACTTTGGGCCCAAAGGTGTTTCATAGAATTAGGAAATACATGATTGAAAATGAAAAATTACATTTATTTCAAGAGTTGGTTTAGGCTCAAATTTTCCACTTTCAATGTGTTGCCCATTTCCTCCTGATTACAGCAATACCTCATATGTGCTTGTATACTGCTGTATGGGCGTACCACAGGGGTCAGAAGGAAAGGAGCAACAAATGGCTGATGGAGGGCAAATTTCTCCTGATTAATTGACGGGCACCATCTTGCAATTGAACCCACCCTGATGCACCCCTACAACGGAAACACCCAAAAAGTGACCCTATTCTGGAAAATACACCCCTCAAGGAATCTATCAAGGCATGTTGTGAGCACTTTGACCCCAAAGGTAATTCATGGAATTGGCTGTGAATATGAAAAAAAATATATAAAAAAATAAATAAAAAAAATGACGTTATGCCCCAATTTTTCACTTTCACAAGGGGGAACTGGAGAAAATACACCCCAGTATGTGTTTCTCATTTTCTTCCCATTCAGGAAACACCCCATATGTGCTTGTAGCCTGCTATATTGTAAACAGCTAAATGTGAATTTGGCTGGCCTGAATTGGCAGACATGGATTTTAGGTGTCATGTTGCATTTAAAAAATTTCTTGAGATCCCCAGAAATTAAAGACCACAAGAAATTACCCCATTTTGGAAATAGCACCCCCGTACGAACATTTTAAGAGGTGGAAAGGTTAGTTTTCAGTAAACAGGTGTCTTACAGAAGGCAGAAACGCTTATTGAAGGATTTCAAAGAACACATTTGTGAAAATGAAAAATTAATAGTGGACCCCAATTTTTGTATGTATTCCCCATTTTCTCCCCATTCAGGAAACACCCCATATGGGCTTGTAGCCTGCTGTATGGGCGCACAGCAGGCAGAAAGCTAAATGTGAATTTGGCAGGCCTGGATTAGCAGACATATATTTTTTTTTTTCCTTGTCACATTTAAAAATTCCTGAGGTCCCCAGATATTAAAGACCCCAAGAAATGACCCCATTATGGAAATAGCACCCCAATACGAAAATTCTAAGTGGTGGAAAGAGTACTTTTCAGCAAACAGGTGTCTCACAGAATTGAGTATGTATTGGTTGGTGAAAAGTGGATATGTAAGCAATGCGGACAAAATTTAGAGATATAAGGTGGTGAAACTACAGGGAGCATCAAGGATGAAATAATTCCATGGATGAGTGGTAGATTCTAAAACACTCCTTCATGCACAGGCCAGGTTTTTCAGGGCATGTTCCACAGTGGTAAATAGTGTCCTTTTTAATCCCCCTTTTTGAACACACTCAATCTTAATCCCATCTTTTTGGGTTCCTTTCCCTTTCTTGCTGTCTGGGGGACTGCACCTGGGAAATGTTGTCCTGGTACAACACGGACATAGTGGGCCCTTTTCTGCTTGGTTTGGAAGAAATAGGGCCTTGATCACTTCTTGAAAGTTAAGAAATGGTCCTCAAATGGCACGTACGTGTTGTACATTGCCGTCTGTACAATGTATACGGCCAGCTTTTTGCACCACACTTTTTTTTTTTTTTTTTCGTGTGGCACTGTAGGGCTTCAGAACTTGATCTGAAAGATCAACCCCGCCCATGTGCCTGTTGTAGTCCAGAATGCAGTCTGGTTTGGGGACAGTGGTAGTGGTACCACGTACAAGGGCAGGGGAGCCGGTGTTACTGTGAATGGTGGTCATCAAAAGGACATCCCTCTTGTCCTTGTACTTAACCGTCAGCATGTTCTCATGGAGGAGAGCCCTACTTTCACCCTTTCTCAGTGGTCGTCCTACCAGGTATCTAGGGAGGCCTCTCAGATTTTTGCGTACTGTGCCGCAAGCCACAGTCCCTCTGGCAGTTAGGGACTTGAATAGGGGTATGCTGGTGTAATAGTTATCCACATAGAGGTAGTAACCCTTATCCAGCAGTGGGTGCAGTAAGTCCGACACTAGTCCTCCCCACTATCTCCTAGGACTGGGGAGCATTCTGGGGGTTCAATTTGATAGTCTTTCTCTTCATAGACCCGAAACCTATAGGTGTACCCGGAGCTACTCTCACAGAGTTTATACATTTTTATGCCATACCTTGCTCGCTTGGTGGGCAGGTACTGGTGGAATCTTACCCTCCCCTTGAAATATACCAGGGACTCATCTAGATATTTTGTTCTGGGGTGTACACTTCAGCAAACTTAGTGCTGAAGTGGTCAAGGATGCCACTAATTTTAAAAAGCCGATCATTATAATGCAAACATTTCAGAATCGACTCAAATCTATTCTGGGCCATGGAATTACTGAATATTGGAGTGTGGTACAAGACATCCACACTCCAATACTGTCTAATATCAGTTTTTTTTAACAAGCACCATATGTAGCACAAGCACCCAGAAGATTTTCATTTCTGCTGCTGTAACTAGGGTTCAACCAAGGGGTCTTGCGTATGGCGATGTAAGGTTCTGGGTAATAAATTGCTGGGCATATAAATTTTGCTTGGGCCACAATAAAATCTTCACTGAAAAAGATTTAGAAAAAATCCATTTCTGTGAAGCCCATGCAGTCAATTTGGATTGCAGAGTTTCCAACTAACTCTGGCATTTGGAGCTTATAATCATCAGGGGGTGGGGTCCATATGGAGTCACTCTGGGGGGCTGCCTCAGCTGTTGTTCTGGGGCATCTCCTTAGAGGGTCCCTCATTAGTGGATGATGATGATGATGATGAGGGGGTAGAGGAAAGTGGCATCTTCTTCCCTTTCGCTGGCAGTCTCAGTATCTGAGGCAAGAATGGCGTATGCCTCTTCAGCCCAGTACATTCTCTGGGACATTTTTATTTTTGTGTGTGTGTGTGTGTGTATAAAGTGTCAGGGAGGTGTATGTAATGATATCACATGGGAAGGGGGCGGCTTGTAATAAATTTATAATAAGATTTAGGGGAAGAAAAAAATAAAAGAGCAGAGTTGTGGTCAGTAAAAATTACGTTACTTATCGGCACTCAGCAGGCGGAGTGCACGCGCATGCAAAAATCTACACTAACACTACCTAAAATTTATATATATAACTTTCTCTAGTTTTTCCATGACACCACATCCTGAGATAGAATGGGACAGGAAAAACAAAGAGGTTTAACTCCCACCCCTCCCCTCTATCATCAGTTTTTTTCCTGTCCTACCAGGATAGGAAGCAGGAGAGGTAGATGGAGGCTCTTTTGGGGCCCGTCTATGAGGCATATATGCAGGCCGAGGTCGGATCTTGAGTGCAGCTCTCCTTCCTCTTCTGGTGGCCTGTGCATGGGTGCAGACTGTTTTGATCCCATGCGAAGATCCCCCTGCGGCAGACCAGGCGGGCTTCATGCAGAGGGAAAAAAAATGACTGCCAGAGCGACACTAAAATGCAATTCCTCTGGCTGGGGGCGTGGCCGGACGTCATGACGTCATCTCCTGGTGATGCAGGTCCTTGCAGGTCACAGGATGTATAAAAAGCCGCAGGACCTGCTCAATGGCGTCCAGACAGCGCAACCCCTTCTATAGAGGAGAACAGTGCAGTGTCTGCTGGTGGCTGGGAGCGGTTTACAGATGAGTGCCCCCATCACGCCGGACTCTGTAGCAGAGTCTGCAGCAAATTAAGGAGTTGTGAGTAGCTGTCACTGCCTGCCCTGTGAGAGATCTGAAAAGATCAGATAGACTTGCAGCACGTGAGTCTATCTGACAGGTCTTTCTGTGTTTCCTTTCTTTTTCTCCACAGGTTCTGCTCGTTAGCGGTTTAAGAGGTTCTTTTTAAGTCTGCCTCTTATTACTGACTTTGCGGTTGATATTTCCACCTCATCTCCACGACGGCTACTAGGAGATTGACCCCTGACCTCTGTAGGTGCAGGAAGAGAGACCTCCCACCACCAACACCAGTGTTTCCTGTCCCTACAGAGGACAGGGGCAGAGAGAGTCTCCCTGTGGGGAGATGAAGATGATCGACTTCGTAACACCCCTGCCCTCCTGTGGTCTTCGTAATAATGCTGGGCATGGGTGAAGGAGGGAGGCCTCGCTCCATTACGATATGTGAGCCTGCTCCCGGGCCGCGATCTCCCGCCGAGCCTCCATGGCTATAGCCGGGTGCGCGCCTAAGCTCTTCAGGAAAGCGGCAGACGTCACTTCCGGTGGACGGGGAAAGTGACGTCATTTAGGAAGCGTCTCGAGTTCAAATTTCGGCGCCAGCAAGTGCTGAACGTCTAGCGGATACCCGTGTACCCTGGAAGTGAGTGTGCCGTCATGTCGACCGAGTCCCGCTCCCCTGGAGACCCTTCTGTGCCGCCTGCCGTAAGTTCCCCTGTTGGGAAGTACTTTGTGCCCTGTTACTTCGTTTTAGACACTGTACCAGGTTGCTCGTTCCTCCTCCTCCACCTCTCTGGCTTGAAGCTTTCAGGCTATATATATATCTATTTAACATGGCTGATTGGGGTTATTCTTCCCAGGTCCCTAAGGAGGCTCAGAAAAAAAGTCAGGAAGCAAGCTAAGTGTGTGTCCTGCCTCAAACGGCTTCCGGACGACTACTGCAAGAGATTATGCAAGGACTGAATCTCTAGCGTTATTTCTGAAGAACAGCCTTACTTTTTTGACGAGTTGAGATCCATGAGGAAGTAAAATCCTCCTTATCCCAAATTTCCTCCTTACCCAGAGACCCTCCTCCACCTAAAAAGCGAAAGGAACCATCTCCTTCTTTATCGGACCCGGAGGAGATAGAGGAAGAAGCTTCATCATCCAGAGCCAGGGAGGACGAGGAGGCATCCTCTGATATTGAGACTTTAGAATCAGATAGGACATTTTGTTTTTCATTGGACGAAATGCCAGACCTACTAAGGGCAGTCCGGGCCGACATGGGGGTAGAAGAAGCCCCAAAAGCTCACTCCGTACAGGATGAATGGTCCAATCCAGAGAAGCGCTTGGGGGTGTCCAGGTCCTTCAGGAATTGTCTATTATTTGACACTAACAAATGAAAAACTTTCAACAAAACATCAAAAATTGATATTCAAGTGGCAAAAGTCAATAAAGACTGCCTTGCCCTTCGAGGACACCTCCCAGTTACGTGACCCCATGGATAGGAAGGCGAATAGTCTTTTAAAAAATTTTTGGGAAGCCGCTATGTTTAATTTAAAAGCGAATATCGCCGCCACCTCGGTGGCAAGGTCCATGGGGTTGTGGCTAAATGAATTAGAGTCTCACATTAGAGATAACACTCCTAGGGAAGAAATCTTAAAGTCCCTCCCCTTATTAAAGTCAGCCAAGGCATTCATGGCAGATGCCTTGGAAGAATCTGTCAGATTTGCTGCTAAAGACGCCGGCCTCTCCAACGCGGCCCCGCCGGGCTCTGTGGATGAAGAGCTGGTCAGGAGACTTTGTCCCTGTCCTGGACTGTATCTTAGAGAAGGCTGCGGACAAGAAAAAGGGCTTCCCAGAGGAGAGACCCTATAAAAGGAATTATCCCTTTTGGGCCCCCACTAGCCAGAACAAATCTTATAGGGATAAAGGGAAGTCAGGACACTGGAGCTATCCGAAAGGGGGCAGGGGTAGAAATAACCCTTCCTCCTCTCAAAACAAGTCCTCGGATAAACAATGTTGAAAGATAGGGGTTGAGCGGCACTCCTATTGGAGAGTGGGCGGTGCTCTGTGGTAAGGGTATGTCCAAATTTATATAAAAAAAACACGGCACTCTATAATGAATTTATAAGTTGCTTTTTTTATATTATTCTATTTCATATCTTTTTTTTGTTTTTGTAAATCCATCCAAAATAGTAGCCACTGGCCAACGTTTCGGTCTAATCTTAGACCTTGTTCACGGCCTTAGTCTGCATAGTAGGGAGAATAGTCCCTACTATGCAGACTAAGGCCGTGAACAAGGTCTAAGATTAGACCGAAACGTTGGCCAGTAGCTACTATTTTGGATGGATTTACAAAAACAAAAAAAGATATGAAATAGAATAATAAAAAAAAGCAACTTATAAATTCATTATAGAGTGCCGTGGTTTTTTTATATAAACTCGGATAAACAATGACGCCAGAGTCGGGCGGAGATTAAAGAATTTTCTGACTCCTTGGGAGTCCATTACCCTAAACTAGGCATCCTCAAACTGCGGCCCTCCAGCTGTTGCAAAACTACAACTCCCAGCATGCCCGAACAGCCTATAGGTATCAGCCTACAGCACGGCATTGTGGGAGTTGTAGTTTTACAACAGCTGGAGGGCCGCAGTTTGAGGATGCCTGCCCTAAACCCTTGGGTCTTGAACATCATAAAATTCAGATACCGAATCAAACTTTTTTAATCTCCCCCAAACCGCTTCATTGTTACCAATCCAATCTCCTCCAATGTACGCAAGAAGATTCTGCAGGGAGTTCAGAGCCTTCTGGCGATGGATGTGATAGTACAGGTTCCATCAACACAGCTAGGACAGGGGTTCTATTCAAATCTTTTCCTAGTAGAGAAAAAAGAAGGCTCGTTCCGGACTATTATAAATTTAAAGGCCCTGAACAAATTCATAATATATCGGAAATTCAGGATGGAATCCCTAAAGTCCCTGATTCCTTTAATAGGGATAGATGCTCTGATGTGTTCAGTAGATCTTCAGGACGCTTACTACCACGTCCCAATCCATCCAGACTCTCAAAAGGTTGAGATTTGCCATCCAAGACCACAGGGGGGGTAACCTGTCACTTCCAGTTTACGGCCCTTCGCTTTGGTATATCGTCTGCTCCCAGAGTCTTCACGAAACCGGTGGTCAAAATGGTGGCCTTCCTGAGGTGCAAGGGGCTGGTGATTATACCATACCTGGACGGTTTCCTCCTGATTGGAAATTCATAAAACAAACTCAGAACAGACTTATTAACCTTCCTGTCTCTCATCCAAGATCTAGGGTGGTTGGTGAACCAAAGAAAATCAAACCTTGTACCTTCCAGCACTATCCAGTTCTTGGGTGTCGTCCTGGATTCCCGGGTTCAACATAACTTTCTCCCACCAGACAAGGTCAGAAACCTCCAGTTGAATGTCCAACGGATTCAGAACAGGAGGTCTTGTCCCATAAGGGAAGCTATGAGTCTTCTGGGTCTTCTCTCGTCCTGCATTCCGTCTATCCCATGGAGCCAATCCCACTTCCGATCTCTCCAGTCATGGATTCTCAGAATTTGGAACAAGCAGCAGTCTTCTTTGGATCACAAAGTTCTGACCCTCCAGCGGTGAAGACCTCCCTAGACTGGTGGAAGAGCACAAACAATCTGTCCTTGGGAGTTACCTGGGAGAAGACTCCCTACATTTAAGTGCTTACAGATGCAAGCGAAAAAGGATGGGGAGCGAAAGTGGGAGATCATTTCTTTCAGGGTTCACAAGCCGCTCTCAATCTTCCTACATCAGAGAACTGGAAGTGGTTTGGGAAGCTCTGAAAGCTGCAGGATCCCTTCTCGTGGGCCGGCACGTAAAAATTCTTTTAGACAATACTACGATGGTGGCATACCTCTCTCACCAGGGAGGGAGGAGATCGGAGAAGCTGATGTCCATGGCAAGGAAGATCTTCAATTAGGCGGAATCCCACGTAAGATCCATCTCCCTGATTCACTTGAAAGGAGTACTGAACGTGCAAGCAGACTATCTCAGTCGCCAGTTAATAGACCATACCAAATGGTCTCTAAATCAAGACGTGTTTCAGATTCTGGTAGAAAGATGGGGCACTCCACAAGTGGATCTGTTCGCCTCCAAGAAAAACACAAAGGTACCAACATTCTGTTCATTGAACCCATGGGACAATCCTTGGGCACTGGACGCGCTCACGATACATTGGGACTGGGATCTCTGTTATGCGTTTCCACCCCTGCCTCTACTTCCCAGGATAATTCAGAAGCTCAACCTAGAGGATACAACTCTAATACTAATAGCTCCTTATTGGCTGAAAAGGAGCTGGCTCCCTTCCTTAAGAAACCTGTCAATAGAGGACCCATGGCCTCTTCCTTCCAGGAGGGACCTGCTTCATCAAGGGCCAATCCTACACCCAAACCAGAGTTTCCTCAAGTTATCAGCTTTGATCCTGAGGTCCAGAGGTTGAAGTCACAAGGGCTCTCCGACCAAATAATATCTACCCTGAAAGCGAGTAGGAAGAGGTTACCTTCTCGATCTATCTAAAGATTTGGAAGAGATTCTGTTCCTGGATCGGTAACCCTGCCCCAAACTTAGAGCAGCCCAATTTTCAGATAATCTTGGACTTCCTCCAGCAGGGTCTCGAATTAGGTCTTAGACCTTCCACCTTGAAGGTACAGGTCTCGGCCCTAGCTTGTTTTTTCGATCAAGATCTAGCCAATCACCGCTGGATCAAAAGATTTATGAAAGAGGCTTCTCGGCTACGCCCCTCTCTAAAATCTCGGATCCCCAAATGGGACCTCAATACGGTGCTCACAGGCCTAACACTTGCCCCTTTTGAGCCCCTGTCAATCTATCTTTAAAGACCGCGTTCTTGGTCGTCAACACGTCCGCAAGAAGGCTAGGCAAGATTCAAGCTCTATCGACACAAGAACCCTATCTCCGTATCACCGATGATAGAATTATTCTTAAGTTAGATCCCGGGTTTCTGCCTAAAGTAGTATCCGATTTCCACTGTAACCAGGAGATAGTTTTGCCTTCCTTTTGTGGTAATCCCTGTGGTAATGATAGAGAATCTAGTTTCCACTCACTAGATGTAAGACGCTCAGTCTTACGGTATCTTGAAGATTCAAAAGGATTCCGTAAATCCAACAACCTGTTTGTCTTGTTCTCAGGTAAGATTTAGGGTCTAAAAGCTTCCAGGTCCTCCCTAGCATGATGGATTAAGGATTCCATTTCTATCTCTTATGAGATCCAAGGCCTTCCTTGCCCCTCAAATTTAAGAGCTCATTCTACTTGAGCTATGTCCTCCTCCCAGGCAGAGCGGGCCGGAGCTTCTCTTGAGGACATCTGTAAAGCTGCTACTTGGTCCAACATTCACACCTTTACAAAACACTATAGACTAGACCTATCTAGTTCAGACTTGTCTTTTGGATGTAAAGTCCTTCCTGCAGTCAGGGATAGGCTCAGGGATTGTTGGGAGGTTACCATTCCCTCCTCCCTAGCCTTGGGGCCTAGTCTGTTTACCTGTTGCTGTTTGTTTACTTGGCGTTCTTCTTATCCCCACCTGCCATGACATTATCAACCACCCCTACCGTGGCTTGTGCGGATATGGATACTGTTAATGCACTGGTGTATCGCATGCAGGGATTATCTTTGCAGGTAGCTGACCTCTGTAATTCAGTTGCACAGTTTCTGAATTCTCAGGCATCTGGTTCCTTCAGTGGGACCCAGAGCAGCCTTGAACCTAAAGTCGCCCTCCCAGATAGGTTTTCTGAGGGGAGTGATAATTTTGTTTGGTTCAGAGAATCTTGTAAACTGTATTTTCAACTGCATCCGCTCTCCTCTGGGGACGAAAATCAAAGAGTGGGGATTATTATTTCCCTGCTGAAAGGTGATGCTCAGTCCTGGGCCTTTTCTCTACCGATCGGTTCCCAATTCCTCCGATTGGTGGGCCGTAAGGATTGATAGACGCCTGAGAGAGAGGTGCAAGGTTCCCCTTACTCGGGATGCACTACCATATGGAGAAACTGCCTCTTTTGTCCCGCGGAGTTACCAGACACTCAAGCATCTGGTGATGAGCCAATGCAATTGGGACAGGTCTCTTCATGCCCTGGTAGTAGGAACTTCAGGATTCAGAGAAGACTTTATTTATCAAGGTAGAAAAGGAAAAAGAGTAATGGGTCTAGTTCTCTTACTCTTTGCAGTGTGGGTGGGGATTTGGAGAAGGTATTTTTGTCTTTTTCCGGTAGTACCCGATTTCTCCTGCCTGCCATGCTGACGCTAGACTCCGAAAATATTGAATTGGAAGTATTTGTTGACAGTGGGGCAGGGGCTAACCTTGTGGACTATCAGTTCATTCAGAGTCATGGTTTTAAAACAAGCACATTAAACAAGGGGATATTTGTTTTTGCTATTGATTCCGCCCCTCTCTCGCAAAAGTGTCTAACTTTATATGGTGCATAATATTCATTTGAGGGTTGGGGATTCCCATGTTGAGCCCATTTCTTGTTTCGTATACTTCTTCTGTTTAGCTTTGAATTAGATATGTACAGAGCGGTTGCTGATTATCCCAATGCCGTTATAAATGCCCTACGGCACGCTATCTGCATTGACAATAAAGCACAGTTAATCTATTGCTATCAAGCCAAATATTTACAATAATTAGCGGAGAGGAGGGGCACTGTCATCCTACAGTTACTCCCCCTCCTCCTTCGCTTGAATTCCTACCTCCATCAACGGGATACTGAGGGGAGGGACACTCTCTCTCTCTCTCTCTCTCTCTCTCTCTCTCTCTCTCTCTCTCTCTCTCTCTCTCTGACGTCACTCCCCTCGGGTCACCGGGTTATACACATGACCCGGTCACGTGGCAGACAGCTGACCGGTGGGGGAGGCGTGCCGGTGGTCTTTAAAAGGCGCCACTTCACATGTGACAATGTTTCTGCCACAAGCAAGAATACACATCGATCCTTGTGGACCGAGAGATGGGGGTTAAGATAAGTACTGACACTTATGTAATCAAATGGATCATTTTATTGGGATTCATTTCCCCATTGTATCCAAATGTTGTGTACATTGTGACCCAGTGGGAAGAGGTGGCTTTGGGTTTAGGTGTGCAGTTATCAGCACAGCCCAGCAAAGGGATTACCACCTCAAACTGGGATCATTACTAGCAGGTCCCCTGATGAGTTGGACTAATGTCCAATGAAACACGTTGGGATGTTTACGAGGACCAAAAGAATGACATATTGGTAACAAGGCCCTCCACCACAGTGTTACAAAGCTGGGCAGTCTCCATTGCTGTGCAGGGACAGTGAGGGCCTATTAGGTGTCCACGGGCAACTGTGGGATAACCCTGTGGATTGTATCCTAAAGTGACAGTCGCACATCCATTGTAGGGAGAGACTAGTGGTTAGAGACCCAGTACTCCCCACATCCCTAGCTCCTGGTTACCGATGGCGCAGCGATTGGTGTTTTATCTTGTATATTTAGGAATTTAAATTATTATAATAAGTTACGTTTTAAGGTATCTAATCAGTATTGTATATTTTGTGGAACTCTATGGTACCATTTTTCTAGTTGGCAGTGATCAATGCTTAGTTTGGTTAGTGTTATAAGCCCATTAAATTGGCCTTTGAAGAATAGCATCATTGGTTAGACGGAGCGAATCATCCATTACGGTGATTACTGATCATAAGAATCTGGCTTACCTGCAGTCGACGAAGTGTCTGAACCCAAGACAGGCCAAATGGTCATTGTTTTTTTACCAGATTCAATTTTGTGGTCACTTATCAAAAACGTCAAGGCGGATGCTTTGTCGTGTAGCTTTCCTGGTGGGGGAGAATTTTGGCTGATGTGGTGGTGGTTTCCGCCCTTTTTCCCGAACTTGAGGGGTGGTGTTGGAAGTCCAGGGTGAGGCACCTGATTCCTATCCTCCAGGGAGGTTGTTTGTTCCTTCTAGGCTTCGGCACAAAGTGTTCAAGGAACATCATGATACTGTCCTTGCAGGACACCCTGGAAGCAGAGCCACTGTGGATCTTATTTCCCGTAAATTCTGGTGGCCAGGTTTACGTAAAGGTGTGGAGGGTTATGTGGCAGCCTGTGAGACCTGTGCATGTGCCAAAGTGACTCATACTCTGCCTTCAGGATCTCTTCTTCCTTTGTCCATCCCATACCATCCATGGACTTTATCGCTGATTTGCCTAGTTCCTCTGGGAAGACTGATTTTGGTGGTGGTGGACTGCTTCAGTAAGATGGCACACTTTATACCATTATAAGGTTTGCCCAATGCCAAAACTCTCACTCAAGTGTTTATTGATAACATTGTGAAATTACACTGCATTCCCTCTGATTGGGGGACACAATTTTTTGGTGCATTTGGCTTTCAGCCTCAGTTTGGTACCTTTTCTGGGACAGTCCTCTGGTATACCTGAAGAGGAAAGATTTTCTTCCTCATTGTCATCTATCTGGCGGAAGATTCAAGTCAATTTGAAAAAAAAAAAATGGGTGACAGATATAAACGTATGGCTGACAAGAGACGTATGACTGGTCCGGACCTGTGTGTGGGTGATTTGGTGTAGTTGTCCACTAAGAACATAAAGTTGAAGGTACCCTCTTGGAAGTTGGGCCCAAGATTTGTTGGTCCTTATAAGATCTCTGCCATTATTAATCAGTTTGCGTTTAGTCTCGAACTTCTGCAGGCTTGGAAGATCCATAATGTGTTTCACAGGTCTTAGTTTTTCAACAATGTGGAACCTGCTGAACCATCTCCCTTGCCACCTCCTCCTGTCTTGGTAGATGGCAATCTGGAGTTTCAGATGGCCAGAATGATTAACTTGCTTATTCTTTGTGGTACCTCGTACATTGGAAGGGTCACGGTCCAGAAGAAAGAATGTGGGTTCTGGCGACTGATGTCAGTGCTAGTCAACTTCTGAAGGCGTTTCACAGGGCGCACCCAAATAAGGTCGGTCCTGGGTGCCCGAAGATCACCCGTAGAAGGGGGGGGGGTACTGTCACTGCCTGCCCTGTGAGAGATTTGAGAAGATCGGATAGACTTACAGCACGTGAGTCTATCTGACAGCTCTTTCTGTGTTTCCTTTCTGTTTCTTGTTGTGGGCAGGATCCCACCTCTCCACATGTTCTGCTTGTTAGCTGTTTATGAGGCTCTATTTAAGTCCGCCTCTTACTGCTGACTGCTGCGGTTGATATTTTCCTTCTGAAGTTCTATACTGGTTGTTTTTGTGGATCCTCTACTAACCGGTCGTCTCAAGTTAAGTCCTCCTGTTTTCTCCTTTAGTGCGTGTGTTTCTTTTAGGTCTCAGGGAGACTCTGGTCCCTTCACGGTGGAAGGTACTGGCTGTCTCATTCCCCGCTCCCTAAGTTAGGGTTTGCGACAGTGTCAGCAGGGCTTAGGTTTCAGCGTATGAGTACTGTTCACAATCAGGACTTGCTCATACTGTCAGCGGTGAGGGACAGGCTCAGGGATTGTTGGGAGGTTACCATTCCCTCCTCCCTAGCCTTGGGGCCTAGTCTGTTTACCTGTTGCTGTTTGTTTACTTGGTGTTCCTCTTATCCCCACCTGCCGTGACAGTAGCCTGGTATCGGGCACATGGTGTACCAGACCGTATGGATAAATCCTATACCATGGTTAGCTGATCTTTCTCTCCCTTACATTTTCACGGAGAAAAGGATTCTGTTTCAACTCCTAAAAAAACAAGGAAATGTGGTATATTTTATAAGCAGCTACCCAGCACAGGAGCGAAACCCTCATTGTAAAGAATGTATTTCTAATGTGGTAAAAGCTGAATCCTCTAGTTTCCTGGAAGATATCAGGACCTTAGTTAAAGAAGAAGTTCAGTCCGCACTAGCTTCCTGGTATCCAGCTCCCTCTAACCCTCCTCAAATCATCTGTGATAATTGCAATCCAGTATCTGACTCATATTCTGATGTTTTGAAAGGATCTGACGCTGAAACGTGCGAAAACACATATGCGTCTTCTGATGAAGATAGTGAATATAAACGTTTCTTATTCAATCCGGATGACATTGGTGAGCTCATAAAAGCGATTAGAGCCACAATTCAGATGGAAGTGCCTAAAAAGCCTAAGTCGATGCAGTAAGAGATATTTGGGGGGCTGGGGGAAAAAAGGAAGTCTGTATTTCCAGTTCTAGATAATATTTAAAAGTTAAACAAGGTACCTTATTGATAGGCATAGAAGATTTACTAAAATTAGGAGCAATAGAACCTGTCCCTGAAAATCAGCTAGAAGATGGCCACTACGCTCGTCTATTCTTAGTAAAGAAACCAAACAGGAAGTCCAGAATTATAATAAATCTAAAGCCATTGAACAAACAAAAGTTCAAGATGGAAACTTTAAGATCAGCAGTAAAATAAAAATAAATAAAAAAAGAGCGGTAATGGCCTTAATCGAGTTGAGTGATGCTTATTACCATATCCCGATACACAAGATTTAAAATACAGACAAGGGGTCACATCCAACATTATCAATTGGTGTCTCCCTTTTGGAATTTTCTCAGCGCCAAGAGTCTTCACCAAGATCATGGTAGAGGCGGTAGCAGCTCTGAGACGAGAAGCAATTAGTGTCATCCCATATCTGGATGATCTTCTAGTGATAGCGGACAACAAAGGTCTATTGCAAAACCACTTACAGAAAGTTCTAAACCACCTCCAATTGTTAGGGTGGATCATTAATTGGGAGAAATCAAACATTTCCCTAAGCAGACGGAAAACGTTTCTAGAGATATCTTTGGATTTCGTTTCTCAGATCATTCCTGCCTTCTCTCAAAATAGAGAAACTGAAAAACCAGATAAGAGAATTCAAAAAGAGGAGATTCTGCTCTATCAGGATGGCAATGAAGATTCTAGGAAGTCTCTCATCATGTATCCCAGCTGTTGCTTGGACTAAATTCCATTTAAGACCCCTTCAGAAACCTATTCTTTCCAGGTGGAACAGGTCGGAAGCGACCCTAGACAAACAGATTTTCTATATGGATCTGTAAAAAAAAACTCCGTAAAGTGGTGGCTCATAGATGACAACCTAAGGAAGGGAATATACTGGAACCAGGAATGTTCCCTGGTAATCACAACGTATGCCAGTCTTCAGTGTTGGGGGAGGGGGGGGGGGCGGGCGTAGTTCAGCAGGAAACCTAGCAGGGCAAATGGCCACTCCTCATAAGACAACAATCCTCAAACTTCAGAGAACTACAAGCAATCTGGGAATCTCTGAGGGAAACATCACCTTTATCAAGAGACAGTCATGTTCTAATTTATTCGGACAATTCAACAGCAGTATCCTTCATTCAGTATCGGGGGGACGAGACACCATCCACTTCAAAGTCTAACAAACAAAATATTTCCACCTCATCACCACGACGGCTACTATGAGAGATTGACCCCTGACCTCTGTAGGGGCAGGAACAGAGACAGGGTTTAAATCCCCCCCCCCCCTCCCAGCACCACTGTTTCCTGTCCCTACAGAGGACATGGGCAGAGAGTCTCCCTGTGAGGGAGATGATGATGGACGCCGTAACACCTTACCTGGTGTTTCCCCTGCCCTCCTGCGGTCCTGGTACTAATGCTGGGCAGGGGTGACGGAGGGAGGCCTCGCTCCGTTACTATATGTGAGCCTGCTCCCGGGTCGCGATCTCCCACCGGGCCTCTGGGGCTGAAGCCGGGTGGGCGCCAAGCGCTTCAGGTAATGCGGCAGACGTCACTTCCGGTGGACGGAGGAAGTGACGTCTTTTAGGATGCGTCTCCATTTAAAACATCGGCACAGCACATGGAAGTGCCGAACAACATAGCGTTGTGTGTGCCGACATGTCGACCGAGCCCCGCTCCCCTGGAGACCCTTCCGTGCCGCCTGCCGTAAGTTCCCCTGTGGGGAAGCGCTTATCTGCCCTGTTACCTCTTTTTTAACACTGTACCAGGTTGCTTGTTTTCCTCCTCCACCACCTCTCTGGTTTGGGGTTTACATGTTCTTTATCCCCATGTATGTTCAGCTAGCTGATTGAGGTTATTTTTCCCAGGTCCCTAAGGAGGCTCCGAAAAAAGTCAGGAAGCCGGCTAAGTGTGTGTCCTGTCTTAAGCGACTTCCTGATGACTACCGCAAGAGATTATGCAAAGATTGTATCTCTAGCGTTTTGTGAAGAACAGCCTTTTTTTATTGAGGAGCTAAGATCCATGATACACGAGGAAGTAAAATCCTCCTTATCCCATTTCTCCTCCTTACCCAGGGACCCGCCTCCACCTAAAATCTTTTTCTTTATCAGATTCGGAGGAGATGGCGGAAAATGCTTTATCCTCCAGAACCTGGGAGGACGAGAAGGCCTCCTCTGATATATCTCGGACAGGAGATTTTCTTTTCCTCTGACTAAATTTCAGACCTACTAAGAGCAGTCCGGGCCACTATGGGGGTAGAAGAAGCTCCAAAAGCCCACTCCGTACAGGACGAGATGTTCGGGAGACTCCGGGTTAAAAAAAAAACGGATTTTCCCGATCAACGAAAACATACGTGATATGGTGCTTGATGAATGGTCCAATCCAGAAAAGCGCTTATGGGTGTCCAGGTCCTTCAAGAATCGTTTATTATTTGACCCTAACGAATGCAAAGTTTTCAATGAAACACCAAAAATTTATGTTCAAGTGGCAAAAGTCAATAAAAAGACTGCCTTGCCCTTTGAGGACACCTCACAGTTACGCGACCCCGTGGATAGGAAGGCGGATAGTCTTTTAAAAAAAATCTTGGGAAGCCGCTATGTTTAACTTAAAAGGTAATATTGATGCCACCTCGGTGGCAAGGTCTATGGGGTTGTGGCTAAATTAATTGGAGTCTCGCATTAGGGACAACACCCCTAGAGAATAAATCTTAAGGTCCCTCTCCTTACTAAAGTCCGCCACAGCATTCATGGCAAATGCGTCGGCAGAATCTGTCAGATTTGCTGCTAAAGACGCTAGCCTCTCCAACGCGGCCCACCGGGCTCTGTGGATGAAGAGCTGGTCAGGAGACAACACTTCAAAAATGAAATTATGCTCCTTCCTGTTCTCAGGGGAATATGTCTTTGTCCCTGTCCTGGACCGTATCTTAGAGAAGGCTGTGGACAAGAAAATGGGCTTCCCAGAGGAGAGACCCTATAAAAGGAATTATCCCTTTCGGGCCCCTACTAGCCAGAACAAATCTTATAGGAATAAAGGGAACTCGGGACGCTGGAGCTATCCGAAAGGGGGCAGGGGTAGAAATAACCCTTCCTCCTCTCAAAACAAATCGGGTGGAGATTGAAGAATTTTCTGGCTCCTTGGGAGTCCATTACCCTGAACCCTTGGGTCCAGGACATCATAAAATTCGGATACCAAATCAAATTTTCTTCCTCTCCCCCAGACCGCTTCATTGTTACCAACCCGAGCTCTTCCAACATACGCGAGAAGATTCTGCAGGGAATTCAGAGCCTTCTGGAAATGGATGTGATAGTACAGGTTCCATCAACACAGCTAGGACAGGGGTTCTACTCGAATTTCTTCCTGGTAGAAAAGAAAGAAGGCTCATTCCGGACCATTATAAATCTAAAGGCCCTGAACAAGTTTATAGTATATCGGAAATTCAGGATGGAATCCCTAAAATCCCTGATACCTTTTAATAGGGAAAGATGCTCTGATGTGTACAGTAGATCTACGGGATGCTTACTACCATGTCCCAATCCATCCAAATTCTCAAAAGTTTTTAAGATTTGCCATCCAAGACCACAGGGGAGTAACCCTTCATTTCCAGTTTACGGCCCTTCCTTTTGTAATATCATCTGCTCCCAGAGTCTTCACGAAACTGGTGGTCGAAATGGTGGCCTGGTGAAGATAGCATACCTGGACGATTTCCTCCTGATTGGAATTTCAGAGAACCAACTCAGAACAGACTTACTAACCTTCCTGTCTCTCATCCAAGATCTAGGGTGGTTGGTAAACCAGAAGAAATCAAGTTTTCTACCCTCCAGCACAATCCAGTTTTTAGGGGTCGTCCTGGATTCCCGGCTTCAACATACCTTTCTCCCACCAGACAAGGTCAGAAACCTCCAGTTGAAAGTCTGACTGTTTCAGAACAGGAGGTCTTGTCCCATAAGGGTAGCCATGAGTCTTCTGGGCCTTTTCTCATCCTGCATTCTGTCTGTCCCATGGAGCCAATCCCACTTCCGATCTCTCCAGTCGTGGATTCTCAGAATTTGGAACAGGCAGCAGTCTTCTTTAGATCACAAGGTGCTGATCCCTCTAGCAGCTTCCAACTTCAGAGAACTGAAAGCGGTTTGGAAAGCTCTGAAATCCGCAGAGTACCTATTCGAGGGCCTGCATGTAAAGATCCTTTTCGACAATACTACAACAGTAGCGTACCTCTCTCACCAAGGAGGGACGAGATCGGAGATGCTGACGTCCGTGGCAAGGAAGATCTTCAATTGGGCGGAGTCCCACGAAAGATCCATCTCCGCGATTCACTTGAAAGGAGCACTAAACATGGAAGTGGATCATCTCAGTCGGCAGCTAATAGGCCAGACCGAATGGTCTCTAAACCATGACGTGTTCCAGATACTAATATAAAGATGGGGCACCCCCCAAGTGGACCTGTTCGCCTCCAAGAGGAACACAAAGGTACCAACGTTCTGTTCCTTGAATCCACTGGACAATTCTTGGGCGCTGGTCGCATTCACAATACGATTGGACTGGAATCTCTGTTATGCATTTCCACCCCTGCCTCTACTTTCCAGGATAATTCAGAAGCTCAACTGAGAGGATACAACTTTAATATTGATAGCCTCTTATTGGCCGAAGAGGAGCTGGTTCCCTTCCTTAAAGAACCTTTAAGTAGAGGACCCATGGCCTCTCCCTTCCAGGAAGGACCTACTTCATCAAGGGCCAATCTTGCACCCAAACCCAAGTTTCCTGAGGTCGAGAGGTTGAAAGCACAGGGTCTTTCCGATCGGGTAATATCTACCCTGAAAGCGAGTAGAAAAATGGTTACCTTCTCGATCTATCTGAAGATTTGGAAGAGGTTTTGCTCCTGGATTGGTAACCCTGCCCCGAACTTAGAGCCGCCTAATTTTCAGAAGATCCTAGACTTCGTCCAGCAGGGTCTCAAATTAGGTCTTAGACCCTCCACCTTGAAGGTACAAGTCTCGGCCCTAGCTTGTTACTTCGATCAAGATCTAGCCAACCACCGCTGGATCAGAAGATTTATGAAAGCAGCCTCTCGGCTATGCCCTTCTCTAAAATCCCGGATCCCCAACTGTGACCTCCATACAGTGCTCACAGGCCTGACACTCGCCCCTTTTGAGCCCCTGTCAAGTTGTTCCACCAGACATCTATCTCTAAAGACCGCGTTTCTGGTTGCCATCACGTCCGCAAGAAGGCTAGGCGAAATTCAAGCTTTATCAATACAAGAACCCTATCTCCGCATCACCGACGATAGAATTCTTAAGCTAGATCCCGGGTTTCTTCCTAAAGCAGTATCTGATTTCCACTGAAACCAGGAGATAGTTTTGCCTTCCTTTTGTGGTAATCCCTCTAACAATAGAGAATCCAGTTTCCATTCACTAGATGTAAGACGCTCGGTCTTACGATATCTTGAAGTTACAAAAGGATTCCGTAAAACCAATAATCGTATTGTCTTATTCTCAGGTAAGAATAAGGGTCTAAAAGCTTCTAGGTCTTCACTAGCACGATGGATTAGAGATTCCATTTCTATCTATTATGAGATCCAAGGCCTTCCTTGCCCCTCAAATCTAAGAGCTCACTCTACCCGAGCTATGTCCTCCTCCCAGGCCGAGCGGGCCGGAGCTTCTCTAGAGGACATCTGTAAAGCTGCCACTTGGTCAAACATTCACACCTTTACGAAACATATATTATAGATTAAACCTATCTAGTTCAGACTTGCCTTTTGGACGTAAAGTCCTTCAGGCGGCCCCCCCAAGTTATAATTTTTTATATCTCCTAGTAGCTGTCGTGGTGATGAGGTGGAAAGCCGGAATTAGACTTACCGGTAATTCAGTTTCCACGAAATCACCACGACTGCACATATTCCCTACCCTTAATTTAGTCCTTAGTTGGGAGGTTATGAAGTAATACCCTCTTGATTTATTTAATATTTTCTCACCACCTTTTTTCTGTCTCTGTAATTTTGGACACACTGGTGCTGATGGTGGGAGGGGGGATTTAAACCCTCTCTCTGTTCCTGCCCCTACAGAGGTCAGGGGTCTATCTCTCCTATTAGCCGTCGTGGTGATTTTGTGGAAACTGAATTACCGGTAAGTCTAATTCCGGCTTTTCCTTGGCAGAACAAAATATAATCTTGATCGGAGCAGTTCACCTAAAGGGATCTTTGAAAACATAAGCAGATTACCTGAGCCGTCATGTTCTGGACCAGGAGAGTGGACCTTATGCCCAGAAGCATTTCAGCTGGCGATAAGGAAGTGGGACAAATTGTCAAATAGATCAATTTTTCTCCCTCAATCTGAAAGATCTCCCAACCGCTGTGGATGCCTTCAATTCCTTCGGGACTGGACATCTCGCCTAGTCTACGCATTCCCGCCTATTTCTCTAATTCCTAAGGTCCTTCAGAAATTTCATAGAGAAAAATGTACCTTGATTTTGATAGCTCCTGTCTGGCTCAAGAAGAGCTTTTGTACTATTGTCCTCCCCCTAATATATTCTTTGTTTCTCAGGATGTGTTGTCATGGAGACAACTAGGGAAATGAGTATTACACTCACCGGTAATCCGGTGTCCTGGAAGTCTCCATAACACCCGTTTATTTTGGTACATTGAATATATTTTATTTTCCTAAATCTAAGTCACTTATCCCTTTATCCTGGTTACATTGAAAATACACTGATAGAGGGGAGGGGTGGGATTTAAACCTGTGTTTTTTCTGTCCTATGAGAGGAAGTCAGTCTCGGGATGTGGTGTCTTGGAGACTTCCAGGAAACCGGATTATCGGTGCGTGTAATACTCATATCTAGCACTGATTTATTTTTTGTACACACATAAACTAAGCAGATTAATCAGTAAAATGGATGTTACTGATCAGCGCTCAGCAGGTGCAAAAAGCACACACATGCAAGCAAAAATCTACTCTCACAAAATTGAATTATATATATATATATATATATATATATATATATATATAAAAATATATATATATATATATTAGGAAAGCGTAAGGGGCCGTCATTGACAGAAGATGTGTCACCGAGGTTCCTGGCCTCGGTGAGGTAAGAACCTGTAGTTTTAAGTGTCAGCAACAGCTAGTGCTGACTGGACACTATTGATTATTTAGTGTGGCTGTAAAGCCAATCCAGGCCGACTCTTACTGGGAGTAGCCAGGGTGCAGGGTGGATGGCTGTTTCCCATGTTCCAGGCCGGGTTTTGGTTAGGGATATAAAACTGAGAGTTTGGGCCGGGACTAAGGCCTGCTATATTGTTTGGGGAAAAGCATGTGGACTTCTGCTTCACTCAAGGACTTATGTGCGGCAGCCTGGTGTGAACAAACACCAGACTTAAGGTGACTGTTGCAGCTAGGTGTCATTGAGGAGTCAAAAAGTGAATGGGCCAGTCTGATAGTCTTAATACCCAAGCCGGACAGGACATTGCGGTTCTGTAACAACTTTCGCAAACTTAAAATGAGGTGTATAAATTTGACGCATATCCCATGCCCCGAGTAGATGAGCTTATTGAGAAGTTAGGCCAAGCCCGGTATTTATCTGTGTTTGACCTCACCAAAGGGTACTGGCAGGTACCCTTGACGGAGGCTGCCAAGGAATATAAACTGCTTTCATCACGCCAGAGGGGTTGTATCAGTACAAGGTATTACCCTTTGGTCTACATGGCGCTCCTGCCACGTTTCAAAGGCTAATGGACATTGTACTCCGTCCACATCGTCTGTACACTTTGGCGTACTTGGACGATATTGTTATCCACAGCGCCGACTTGGAAAGTCACCTACCTAAAGTACAGGCTGTAGTGGACTCCCTTAGGAAGGCTGGATTAACCGCTAACCCGAAAAAGTGCGCGATAGGGTTAGAAGAGACCAAGTACCTGGGGTATGTAATTGTGCATGGAATTAAACCTCAAGTAAACAAAATTGAGGCAATTAGGAATTGGCCCCGACCTGTCACTACTCGGCAAGTAAAGTCGTTCCTGGTTATGGTGGGATACTATATGAGGTTTGTCCCCAATTTTTCTACAGTCACCGCACCGTTGACAGGCCTTTTAACCACCTCCGGACCGCCTAACGCAGATGTGCGGTCCGGAGGTGGCAGGGCTGCGCACAGTCACGCATATACGCGTCATCTCGCGAGTATGCGCCCGCGCAGTTCGCGCCGGCATTTCTTCGAGAAGTATTTCGTCAGCAACCTGCCAGCCAATGATCGTGGCTGGCAGGTTGCTGATTTTTAAAAAATCCAATCAAAGTGCCAGATAGCAGATCATATTTGTAAATATGATCTGTTATATGGCTGCCTGCTCCTCTGCTGGTTCTTTTCGTCGGTTGGATCCAGCAGAGGAGCAGGCTTCACAGTGAGTACACCAAACACTACACTATAGCCCCTGATCACCCCCCTGAACCCCAATTAACCCTTTGATCACCCCTTTGATCACCCCTGTCAATCACAAGTGAAAAGAAAAAAGTGATCAGTTCAAACTGTCACTTTTTTTTTTTCACTGTTATTGACCGTTAGGTTTTAGGTATAGTTTAGGTCCCTTGGTTAGGTAGTTAGCGATCAGTAAGCGCCCAGCCCACCGCACCGCAGTCCGTTATTCGCTGATTAGCGTATCGCTAATCAGCATTTGTACTTTTATAGTATCTGGAAGTGATCAAAACTGATCACGGTCAGATCTATAATAGTACTAGTGTCACTTTAGTTCTCCCTCCACCCAAAACGCAGTGTTTGCCCGATCAGGCCTGATCGGTCGCCCACACGTGCGTTCGCCCACACCCGCCCCACCGCAGTGACAAAAAAAAAATTTTTTTTTGATCACTGCACATTCACTTTACACGCACTGCGGCGATAAAAAAATCAGTTTTGATATTTTTTTATCAACCGCAGCGTTCTGACCCAGTCGGATGAGGAGTGGGAACCCTCATCTGATGAATCCAGCGGGTCAGAATACGAACCTGTAGAAAGCAGTGGCTCTCTGACCCAAAGTTCGGACGAGGAGGCTGAGGTCCCTGATACCACCAGGCGTACCCGGCCCCGTGTCGCTAGACCGCAGGTTGCGCAGGATCCGCTTCAAGAGCAGCAGAGTGGGGCTGGTGCTGTCGGATTACGTGGTGAGGCATACACCAGCAGCCCAGCCCTCCCTGGACCTAGTACCAGCACTGCCGTACAACCTGGTGAAGTAGCGAGCACCAGAAGGGCAGTTGAAGCTGGTACGGTGGCACGTGCAGTAGTGACCCCGTCGCAGCCACCGCAAAGATGTGCCCGTAGAGCCCCTAGAATCCCAGAGGTGCTGGCAAACCCTGATTGGCAATCCCCAACTTCAGCCGCACCTGTAGTTTTCCCTTTCACTGCCCAGTCTGGAGTTCGGGTTGAGACGGCTCAGATCGGTTCGGCCCTGGGATTTTTTGAGCTGTTCTTGACTGCGGAGCTTTTGGACATAGTTGTGGCCGAAACAAACAGGTATGCCACACAATTTATCACCGCTAACCCGGGAAGCTTTTATGCCCAGCCTTTCCGGTGGAAACCAGTCCAAGTTTCCGAACTTAACCTTTTCTGGGCCTCCTCCTCAACATGGGCCTGACAAAAAAGCATGAATTGCGGTCATATTGGTCCACAAACCCGATTCATCACATGCCCATGTTCTCTGCTGCCATGTCCAGGGCACGTTTTGAGGCCATCCTGCGGTTCCTGCACTTTAGTGACAACACCGCCTCCCGTCCCAGGGGCCACCCTGCTTTTGACCGGCTCCACAAAATTCGGCCCCTCATAGACCATTTCAACCAGAAATTTGCAGATATTTATACCCCAGAGCAAAACATCTGCATAGACGAGTCCCTGATACATTTTACCGGGCGCCTTGGCTTCAAACAATACATCCCAAGCAAGCGCGCCCGGTATGGGGTCAAATTGTATAAGCTCTGTGAAAGGGCCACAGGCTATACCCACAAATTTCGGGTCTATGAGGGAAAAGATCAGACCCTGGAGCCGGTCGGTTGCCCTGACTACCTGGGGAGCAGTGGGAAGACAGTTTGGGACTTGGTGTCACCCTTATTCGGCAAGGGGTACCATCTTTATGTGGACAATTTTTACACAAGTGTGGCCCTCTTTAGGCATTTGTTTCTAGAACGGATTGGCGCCTGTGGTACCGCGCGAACTAGTCGCGCGGGCTTCCCCCAACGGCTCGTTAGCACCCGTCTTGCAAGGGGGCAGAGGGCCGCACTGTGTAACGAAGAACTGCTCGCGGTGAAATGGAGAGACAAGCGTGACGTTTACATGCTCTCCTCCATTCACGCAGACACGACAATACAAATTGAGCGAGCAACCCGTGTCATTGAAAAGCCCCTCTCAGTCCACGACTATAACCTCCACATGGGAGGGGTCGACTTCAATGACCAGATGTTGTCTCCGTATTTAGTTTCCCGACGCACCAGACGCTGGTATAAGAAGGTGTCTGTATATTTAATTCAATTGGCTCTGTACAATAGTTTTGTTCTCTACATTAAGGCTGGGAGAACTGGATCCTTCCTCAAATTTCAGGAAGAGATCATCGAGAACCTCCTGTATCCAGGAGGTTCCGTGGCCCCAACCACCAGTGTAGTTAGCCGTCTACACGAGCGACATTTCCCCAATGTCGTTCCTGGTACCTCAACCCAACCGTCACCCCGAAAAAGATGTCGTGTCTGTAGCAGGAGTGGAATAAGGCGTGACACCCGCTATTTCTGTCCTGACTGTCCGGACCACCCTGCCCTATGCTTTGGAGAGTGTTTCCGGAAGTACCACTCACAGGTACACTATTAGCATAGGGATCATCTCACCAGGACAGGCACACAGGGCTATTAGGACCCATTCACTCACTGCTGCTGCAAACGTCTCCTTTCACATGGGACAAAGTGCATAACGCACTTCGCCACATCTTTGGGCGATTTGCGCTTTGCACATTGACCCATGGGGAAGGAGAGGTTTGTTCTATAAAGGTAAAAAAAAAAAAAAACACACCAGTAAGCAAACACGTTAATGTTCAGTTAAAAAAGTTAAAGTTTATATGTTCTGTTGCAAAGTTAATAAAAATTATTGCGTTGCAGCCTGGTTTTTTCTTTTTTTTTTTTTTTTCTTTTTTTTACCTTCCAGGTGGACCAACCGATTGACTAGCTGCAGCACCGATGTGCATTCTGACAGAAGCATTGCGCTGCTGTCAGATTACACGCAAGTCGGTGTATGCGGCGCTGCAAGACGGGATTTTCTCCTCTGCAGTGACAGATACGTTTGCCGAGGCACACGAGCTGAGGAGGAGGCGGCGTTCCTATGCTTTGGCAAGCACTATATATAAAAAAATAAAAATATTCCCGGCAATGATTTATTCATCCACATCGATTGATGTGAATGGAGAAATCTGGTTTGCCAGGGCATACAAGCTAAGTGGGTATGGATGTAGGGCGGAGCTCCTATGTCCTGGCAGACGCCTTTCCCCTCCATTTTTTTTTTTTGGCAGAGATTTTTTCATCCACATTGATCGACGCGAATGAAGAAATCTGTGCCGTTCATTTTTTTCTTTCAGCCCAGAGGCTGAACGGAAAAAAAAATCTCATTACCTGTATGCTCAATATAAGGAGAATAGCAGAAACTCCTAATGCTGGCCATACATGTAATGATTGCGGTGACCCTCAAATGCCAGGGCAGTACAAACACCCCACAACTGACCCCATTTTGGAAAGAAGACACCCCAAGGTATTTGCTGAGGGGCATATTGAGTCCATGAAAGATTTAAATTTTTGTCCTAAGTTAGCGGAAAGTGAGACTTTGTGAGAAAAAAAAAAATAATCAATTTCCGCTAACTTATGCAAAAAAAATAAAAAATTCTATGAACTTGCCAGGCCCCTCATTGGATACCTTGGGGTGTCTTCTTTCTAAAGTGGGGTCACATGTGGGGTATTTATACTGCCCTGGCTTTTTAGGGGCCCTAAAGCGTGAGAAGAAGTCTGGGATCCAAATGTCTAAAAATGCCCTCCTAAAAGGAATTTGGGCCCCTTTGCGCATCTAGGCTGCAAAAAAGTCTCACACATCTGGTATCGCCGTACTCAGGAGAAGTTGGGGAATGTGTTTCGGGGTGTCATTTTACATATACCCATGCTGGGTGAGAAAAATATCTTGGTCAAATGCCAACTTTGTATAAAAAAATGGGAAAAGTTGTCTTTTGCCAAGATATTTCTCTCACCCAGCATGGGTATATGTAAAATGACACCCCAAAACACATTCCCCAACTTCTCCTGAGTACGGCGATACCAGATGTGTGACACTTTTTTGATGCCAAGGTGGGCAAAGGGGCACATATTCCAAAGTGCACCTTTCGGATTTCACCGGTCATTTTTTACAGATTTTGATTGCAAAGTACTTCTCACACATATGGGCCCCTAAATTGCCAGGGCAGTATAACTACTCCACAAGTGACCCCATTTTGGAAAGAAGACACCCCAAGGTATTCCGTGAGGGGCATGGCGAGTTCCTAGAATTTTTTATTTTTTGTTGCAAGTTAGTGGAATATGAGACTTTGTAAGGAAAAAAGAGAAAAAAAAAAAAATCATCATTTTCCGCTAACTTGTGACAAAAAATAAAAGTCTAGGAACTCGCAGTGCCCCTCACGGAATACCTTGGGGTGTCTTCTTTCCAAAATGGGGTCCCTTGTGGGGTAGTTATACTGCCCTGGCAATTTAGGGGCCCAAATGTGTGAGAAGTACCTTGCAATCAAAATGTGTAAAAAAAAATGGCCTGCAAAATCTGAAAGGTGCACTTTGGAATATGTGCCCCTTTGCCCACCTTGGCAGCAAAAAAGTGTGACACATCTGGTATCGCCGTACTCAGGAGAAGTTGGGGAATGTGTTTTGGGGTGTCATTTTACATATACCCATGCTGGATGAGAGAAATATCTTGGCAAAAGACAACTTTTCCCATTTTTTTATACAAAGTTGGCATTTGACCAAGATATTTTTCTCACCCAGCATGGGTATATGTAAAATGACACCCCAAAACACATTCCCCAACTTCTCCTGAGTACGGCGATACCAGATGTGTCACACTTTTTTGCTGCCAAGGTGGGCAAAGGGGCACATATTCCAAAGTGCACCTTTTGGATTTCACCGGTCATTTTTTACACATTTTGATTGCAAAGTTCTTCTCACACATTTGGGCCCCTAAATTGCCAGGGCAGTATAACTACCCCACAAGTGACCCCATTTTGGAAAGAAGACACCCCAAGGTATTCTGTGAGGGGCATGGTGAGTTCCTAGAATTTATTTTTTTTTGTCGCAAGTTAGTGGAATATGAGACTTTGTAAGAAAAAATAAAATCATCATCATTTTCCGCTAACTTGTGACAAAAAATAAAAAGTTCTATGAACTCACTATGCCCATCAGCGAATACCTTAGGGTGTCTACTTTCCGAAATGGGGTCATTTGTGGGGGTTTTCTACTGTTTGGGCATTGTAGAACCTCAGGAATCATGACAGGTGCTCAGAAAGTCAGAGCTGTTTCAAAAAGCGGAAATTCACATTTTTGTACCATAGTTTGTAAATGCTATAACTTTTACCCAAACCATTTTTTTTTTTTTTGCCCAAATTATTTTTTTTTATCAAAGACATGTAGAACAATAAATTTGGCGAAAAATTTATATATGGATGTCGTTTTTTTTGCAAAATTTTACAGCTGAAAGTGAAAAATGTCATTTTTTTGCAAAAAAATCGTTACATTTTGATTAATAACAAAAAAAGTAAAAATGCCAGAAGCAATGAAATACCACCAAATGAAAGCTCTATTAGTGAGAAGAAAAGGAGGTAAAATTCATTTGTATGGTAAGTTGCATGACCGAGCGATAAACGGTGAAAGTAGTGTAGTGCCGAAGTGTAAAAAGTGCTCTGGTCATGAAGGGGGTTTCACCTAGCGGGGCTGAAGTTGTTAAAGGGACGCAATTCAGTGACTGTTCAGTGAAATGAACAAGCAGAAAAGGATTTCTCCACTCTGAAGTCGGCCCTGTGTGGGTCCCCAGTGTTGGTTACTCCCGACTTCAAGAGGGAGTTTGTAGTACAGATAGATGCCTCTGAAGTAGGCCTCGGAGCTGTACTCTCTCAGGACATCAATGGGGAGGAGCATCCCGTTGTTTTCCTGAGCCGCAAACTTACCCCAGCCGAGACTAGGTAGAGTATAATGGAGAGAGACTGCCTGGCCATCAAGTGGGCACTCGAGTCTCTGCGCTATTACCTGTTGGGAAGAAAGTTCCGTCTGGTAACCGACCATTCCCCTCTCTCAATGACTGAGACTATTGATTTAGTGTGGCTGTAAAAGCCGATCCGGGCCTGCACTTACTGGGAGCAGTTAAAGTGCAGGGTGGGTGGCTGTTCCCCACGTTCCAGTCCGGGTTTTGGTTTGGGATAAAAACCCAGCCAGCAGTCTCAGCTGTGTGGATTATCCTCCATCTGACAGTGGAGATTTGTCAGTCTGGGTGTTGGAGCCTGAGAGTTTGGGCCGGTACTAATGCCTGCTATATTGTTTGGGGGAAAAGCACGTAGACTTCTGCTTCACCCAAGGACTTATGTGCTGCAGCCTAGTGTGAACAAACGCCAGACTCGAGGTGACTGTTTTTCCCGGAAACTGCCTTTTTTGTTGTCACTTTACGTATGTGTGAATAAAACACTGCACCGTTTAAGTTAAAGACGTTGTCATTGCCTCTGTACTGCGTCCGCAAACCTATCTACCAGAACAAATCCCCACATAAATAAGAGAACTGTGCACAAAAGTGACCAGTAAAAAATAAAGTACTGGTTGGTGCCCAGAGCTGCAGAACACATGCAAGCTGACGTTTGGTGCATCCATGCAGACGCTGCAGTATAAAACTTTACTGCAGATACAAAAAAGAATACTATCTAAAAATCAACATTATATAGCGATATTAGCTTGACAAAGGCTCCATTGACAAAGCTGAAATGCTGCATTGCTTTGGGGTGTAAATAAACATCACTGAAATCTCACCACACGACTGGAGTGCTGCCATTTTTCGTTTATATATATATATATATATGTACAGATAAAAAAAATATCTGCACCAAAAAAATGAGCCCAGGTGCTGAACAGTGAAGTACAGACTGATCAGCTCTTGACGTTCAGTTTGCACACAAAGTGGTGCAGAGCAGGTAAAAAAAAAAACTAAATGACAAAAAAAAGTCACAATTTGTTCGCTTAGCGGACTGGGGGGAGGGGGGATAGGGATTAAGACTTGGGAAGCTTGCACACAGAAAATGTGGTGCACAGCAGGGAAAAATAAATATTAAAAAAGCAACATAGTATATAAGGGCGAAAATACATTTGTCCATCCAATTCGACCCGTTATCCTGCAAGTTGATCCAGAGTGACCCAATAAAAGTCAAAAATTGTTCGGCGTCTGGAAAAAGCGACAAGGTGAGGGGTGGAGTGGGGTAGAGACAGGGATTAGGGCTTAGGAAGGTGGGGGGTTGGATTAGGGATCTGGAACTGCTGCAAAAAAATAAAATAAATTACTGCAGCAGTTCCAGATGTTCTTCTTTACAGGAAGCAGTAGATCGCTGTGGTGGTGAACCACAAGTACCAGCAAGCAGGTACAGCACAGAGCGGCACAGGTCCACTCTGTATGCAGTTGCCAGCTAGAATGACTGCATGCAGAGGGATTCTTCCTGTTCCCTCTGCTGCTGTAGCGCTGCTATTGGCTCGAGCGTTGTTCCTGCCAATAGCAGCGCTGACAGGGGACCCCAAACACTGGAGTCCCCTGCCTGACCTTGGAGGAGACCGATGCTGACTAGTTCAGCACGTTCACCTCCACATGACCCTGCGGAGCTGCGATGGGCCGGTCTATGGAATCCGGCTAATCGGGACTGCAGGAGACTGAAATACCTCCTCCAGCCCTTAGTTAGCATGGCTGGCTTATGCCCGGGGGCCGGGTGTTCGTCCCGCCGTAGTAGTATGGCGCTGGTCACTTCCTGCCAAATGTTGCACTACATTTTTTCCAGAAGAGTAAAAAATACTCCCCTGACCATTTTTGAGGAATAGTTTTACCTGAGGAGGAGTACGAAAGCTGCAGTAATACGAATATGTAGGACTGATCTTGTTCATATCTGTGTTGGAGGCTGCGTTTGGAGTCTCTGTTGCAGATTCTTTCAAAAGACCATTTTTTGACTGGTAAAAAGACAAGCTCGTGAGCAGAAACTGAACAGACTCCTTCATAGTCGGCGGAGTCTGTTCAGCTTCTTCCCTGTTTAGGGATAAATGTGGAAGTGTGCCACCCTACAGTATGATGCTGTCAGGTATTTTTATGGATACATGTGGGAGCGTGCCTCAAATAGTGTGATGCAGTCTGGTATGTTTAGGGATATATGTGGGAGCGTGCCCCCTCATGGTGTGATGCAGTCTGGTATGTTTAGGGATATATGTGGGAGCGTGCCCCTCATAGTGTGATGCTGTCAGTTATATTCAGGGATAAATGTGGTAACGTGCCACCATAGAGCGTGATGCTGTCAGGTATGTTTAGGGATGCATGTGGGAGCGTGCCCCTCATAGTGTGATGCAGTCTGGTATGTTTAGGGATACATGTGGGAGCGTGATGCTGTCAGGTATGTTTAGGGATATATGTGGGAGCGTGCCCCTCATAGTGTGATGCAGTCTGGTATGTTTATGGATACATGTGGGAGCGTGCCCCTCATAGTGTGATGCAGTCTGGTATGTTTATAAATATATGTGGGAGTGTGCCACCTGACAGTGTGATGCAGTTGGATATGTTTAGGGATACATGTGGCAGCGTGATACTGTCAGATATGTTTAGGGATAAATGTAAGATTGTGCCACCTTACAGTGTGATGCTGTCAGGTATGTTTAGGGATAAATCTGGGAGTGTGCCCCTCATAGTGTGATGCTGTCAGGTATGTTTAGGGATATATGTGGGAGCGTGCCCCTCATAGTGGGATGCAGTCTGGTATGTTTATGGATATATGTCATTAGAAAACAATCTCAGAGTGGCTTGGATAGGTCAAATTGTTCAAAGGTTATTACCACATAAAATGACGCACGTCACATTTCAAAATATGGGCCTGGAATGTAATTAAAAAATTGGCTCAATAGTGAAGGTTTTAAAAATAACTTATTTGATTATATACTGACAATTATATTAATTGTTTTTGATAAGAATGCCTCTTGCATTATGCGTGGATGTAAGACAACTCCAAAAAAAACTGGTCCGTTCTATCATCCTCCATTCATTTCCTTGTGAGGGCACTCTACATGATAACATCAGATGTGTTAATTAAATTTTTCAAACGATGCGTACACTCATCACGAAGACCGTAGACAATTAACACCAAATGCTATTCCTGCTATATTTCCATTTCAATCATCTATTTTCTCAACCATCAGAATTTCTGGAACAGTCAAGTACTAGCCGGCAGACAGTAACACAATTTATGTCCCTTGCCACAAACACAATTCCTTGTGTAAGTGCTAACACTGGCTCAATTACTACAATGACGATTACCAGGACAAACACGGTCACAACGACTACATCAGTTTCTTATTACCAATTCATGGAACAATATTTATCTCTAAGAAGTACAAACTTTCCGTATACTGCTTCAGGAAAACATGTGACCGATGCAGCCTCAGGACGAGGAACTTCCAAAAATGCCTATTCCATCCTGCCACCACCAGCAAAACTATTTTTTCCCATGTAGGCACCACAACAATTTCTTCTGCACAATCTGTTAGTATCATCAAGGAGAGAAACTGTTTACCAAAGTAAATGTTGGTTGCCATTCTAGAGACACAATAAGTGAGTGTTCTCTCTCAATTTCAACACAAACGCCAGGCATCAGACAATCAAACAGTTTATTTTCCCCGCAATTGATTCCCATTGAAAAAAGAACAACAGCAAGTCTTATCCGAAAAAAAAGAATTCTCAGTTTGCCTGGCAGGGGATGGACAATCCGATAGTCCTGGATTTTCCGCAAAGTACTGCATTTATTCATTGATGGATTTTGCAACCAGTAAAAGTGTAAGCTTCACAGTGGAACAGGTAGTACCACCACTTAAATATAGAACCAAACAAAAAAGCCTCAATCTAAAACCGTAGTTTAGGGCAGGGAATAAACAACCATATACACCTATAATATTGTTGAACAAGCAACAAAGAATGCCCAGTATATTCAAAAAATATATACTTTTATTTAATTATAATAAACATATGATGATTACTAAAATATTGAAGATAACAAGAAAAGAGTATGAAGAATCGGCAGAAAAATCGGATGCCGCAATCCACTGGCCAGTGTCACTGCTACTCGCCAGAAGATGGAGCACATGTCAAGTATACCAGTAATATGCAGCAGGGTGATCGACAGTACAATAGCCCATAAAATATTACTAATCCAATATTAATTAATGTGATCGTCACCCTGGTGCATAACCACCAGATGAATCTCAGCTCAGCCCTCAAATGTGATAATAAAGCATATACTAGAATCTAGCAATGCGAGCGAAGAAAATACAAATATATATAGAGCCCTTACATAAGTGAGACCACACACACCAAGCCTTATTATAAAGTATATGAGGGAGCTCATCTGTGGGTAACAGATAGAAAGTTAAGGCATACCATGAGACATGATGGAGGGTAAAAGCAGCAGGCACGCTAGGAACCTTGACCCGTGTTTCGCATCAGCTTTGTCAGGAGGTAAATGAAAGTGTGTCCATAACCCCCTATTTCCCCCATATAGCTCCAGGGCATATGTAATAGATAGTTGCAACAGCTGATACTTACTACCGAGCGATCCATGCCTGATGATGCACGGCCGGTACACCATGGCGACGCCACACTCATCAGGAGGAGGGGTGGAACGCAAGCTGTGCGTTCCAGCCCGCCTCCCAAGGAGACAAAGCGGGGTCCCCACGTGAATCGGCGCGCAGCGCATCACAGCATAGCTCTGCATCAGCAAATACATAATATCACAGTTATTTTATGACATATCATTCGGTGCTATAAATATGCCATAATTTGGCCAAAAGACATGATGTCTCATTGATATGGTCATGATACAGAAAATACTATAAATTAATATCAACGCATGATCATGGGAACATAAATGGCATAAAAAATACATGACATGCACTGTATAATCACACATATCATGATTGTACCCTACTATCCTCAAACCCCAATATCAAAAAGTAAAACATACATGACGGAAAAAGAAATTACCTAACAGACAAAAATAGTTTGATTGCTTGATACATAAATATCTGATACAAGAAATCTTTTCAATTATATAATGGTGTAAAGATCATAATTGATAATTTGATCCTATTGCAAAGCGAAACCTGTGTTAACAAGAACGAAGTGGTCATACTGCCAACCCATAAGGATCGGCAGCATAGACCATCTCGTATAAAGTGCTATGTGCATATAAACAATGAACAACAAAAATACAAAGGTAATTCTACTTAATCATTTAAGTGAAGGAAGTTGTATCGCCAGTGAGACCACGGCAGCAACGCCCTAACATCACAGATCACATCAGCGATACAATTCCCATAGTGTAATTAGAATACCATATCATAACCAAAAGTTATACAACCCAATATTGACAGCAAAAAAGGGCCTAATGATGAACAATACATCCACAAGTACATAACAGTGACAATAAACCCACAAGTATATAATGTGCATCAGGCACAAATCATGAATATAGAGGTCCGTCTTAATGTTTCCATGGTGGTCCATCTCCATGTTCACAATGTATACGGATCATCTCTCTCCTCACAGCTCTCCAGTCATCAAGTTATATGGCCACACAGAAAACTGTATAAGTAAGAAAACAGAAAGGGTTTGAAACTCAATGCCTCATTCAATCCGTGAGGAGTCACAGTGCTGAGCAGAACCATCCACTTTGTTTCTTTTTGCTGTGAAGGGGGCACATGTGAGCATGTGAGGTTCCTTTTTACATATCTGGTGGATGTGCCCCAAAATTAAAATCTTTTGGGATTAGTTTTTTAAGCTAATATGGGATATTCTCGAATTAAAACAAGATCTGCTTCCTAGTTGCCCAGGAATAGCCCTCCTTAGGCCCCTTTCACACGGCCGTTGCAGAAAACTGTGCGGGTGCGTTGCGGGAACACCCGCGATTTTTCCGCGCGAGTGCAAAACATTGTCATGCGTTTTGCACTCTCGTGAGAAAAATCGCGTGTGTTTGGTACCCGAACTTCATCACAGAAGTTCGGGCTTGGGATTGGTGTTCTGTAGATATAATTATTTTCCCTTATAACATGGTTATAAGGGAAAATAATAGCATTCTGAACACAGAATGCATAGTAAAATAGCGCTAAAATAGCGCTAAAAATAAAAAATAAAATTTAGCTCACCTTAGTCCACTTGCTCGCGTAGCCGGCATCTCCTTTTGTCTTCATCTTAGCTTTTTGTAGCAACAGGACCTGTGGTGACGTCACTCTGGTCATCACATGATCCATCACCATGGTAAAAGATCATGTGATGACTGTGACGTCACCAAAGGTCCTTGTTTCTACACAAAGCTAAGATCAAGACAGAAGGAGATGCCAGGCTGCGCGAGCAAGTGGACTAAGGTGAGTTAAATTGTTTTTTATTTATTTTTTAACCCCTCCAGCGCTATTTTACTATGCATTCTGTATTCAGAATGCTATTTTTTTCACTTATAACCATGTTATAAGGGAAAATAATAATGATCGGGTCTCCATCCCGATTGTCTCCTAGCAACCGTGCGTGAAAATCTCACCGCATCCGCACTTGCTTGCGGATGCTTGCGATTTTCACGCAACCCCATTCACTTCTATGGGGCCTGCGTTGCGTGAAAAATGCACAAAGAGGAGCATGCTGCGATTTTCACGCAACACACAAGTGATGTGTGAAAATCACCGCTCACGTGAACAGCCCCATAGAAATCAATGGGTCCGGATTCAGTGCGGGTGCAATGCGTTCACTTCACGCATTGCACCTGCGCGGAATACTCGCTCGTGTGAAAGGGGCCTTACTCTAATACCTAACTCTTTAGCAACCTCAAAATTATCCCTCTGGAGAATTCTGCTGGCAGCAGCAAGAATACTAATCGCTTCCAACTGGAAATCAACTGTCTCTCCATCAATTTCTCAATGGAGAGGGAAAGTTGAAGCTCTAGCCAGGCTTGAAGAATTATCTCATTGGGAACTACGTTTGCATCACAAATACACTAATATATGGCTTCCCTGGACAGCTGGGAAGGATATCATAACTCCTCACCAGCTCAAGGAAATGGGTCTCTTGGTTTCTTAAGTACTTCTGGTTTTTGTTTCTCTACTCCCAATAACATTGAGCTGACATTTACATATACTTAACATTGCCCTTACTACTGCTGGTTGCCTGGCCATTACTACAGGACCTTACTCGTCTGCTAGATTTTTGCTCTGGATTTGAAGATTACGATTTTCATATGCACCTGTCAAATACACCTTCCCTTCTTTCCCCCCCCCCCCCCCCCCCCCCCTTTACCCCTTCTGCCTCCTGACCCTGTTTGTTTATTAGTTTAATGTCAAGTTACCTGGCTCATTGAAATACACTCCCAATTTTGTAATAATCATCTAACTGCATATATGAGAAGGCCATGTGCTATCATCTATGCCATTATTACTACAAGAACTGGTGCTCTACAATGTTCCCCCTTTTTAGGGATCTTCGTTCCTAGACCAGTTAACTAACTGGGTAGCTCCCTCTTGCCGCTTTGTTAAAGTACTATACGTGCTTGAGAATGTTTACGTTGTATTTCTGCTATTGCACTTTCTTGTAATTACTTACTTGTACCGGTTCTCATTCATTGTACCTAAGCATCGATTGATCAATGTACAAAATTGGCATTGTATACCACTGTCTGCAATATTTTTTACTTGTTATAAAATCAATAAAAAGATTTTAAAAAGAAAGGAATAATATTGCATCATTCTGTGTGTAACATGCATAATTAACACAAACTGGGAGGAGTGAAAGTGAGTACAGAGGGAGGGGGGGGGGGAAGAGATCAGATCTCTAATCAAGAGCCATCTTCAAGGTCATTTATTATCTCAGATATCAGTAGTTTACAGAAACGTAAGAGCATCACTTTTAATAAACTTAGTCTAAAGGTCCCAGGTTTTATTGTGTTGAGAAATTGTATTATCTCTGATAGATAGAGATATATATATATATATATATATATATATATCTATCTATCTGTTTGTCTCTGTATAGACATTCTTTATGCGTGACCAAATGACTGGACCGATCTTCGCCAAATTTGGCATACAGGTACATCAGGTGTCCAGAAAGGTTTTAGGGTCTCAGTTCTCTAGGACGTACCGTTCCTGAGAGATTCCCCAAAAATGACCCCCCCCCCCCCCCCCCCCCCTCATATACAAGCCTGCAATTTTTTCACTACAAATCCCAACTGCCATAAACACAGTTTTACTCCAGGTTTCTATAACAACCCAGCCATATTTCTTTACTGCCTAAAGGGGCAGTCACAGTTAAAGTAACAGTTAAAGGGGCGGTCACAGTAAGAGTGACAGTTAAAGGGGCGGTCACAATGAAAGTCACGGTTAAAGGGGTGGTCACAGTTAAAGGCGCAGTCACTGTGAAAGTCGCTGTTAAAGGGGCGGTCACTGTGAAAATCGCTGTTAAAGGGACGGCCACTATAAAGGTTACTGTTATAGTGTACATAGCCAGGATCTTTGACACAAAGAACTGAGGGAAGTCTAAGGCGCTCATAACTTCCTCTAGATGGGACCAATTTAGTCTATCGAACGCCTTTTCTGCGAATCTGGTATCGAATGCTAGGGGAATTTTCTTGGTTTGTGCAAGTTGCAAAGCGTGGAGAACTCTATACAGGTCCTTCTAAAAAAATTAGCATATTGTGATAAAGTTCATTATTTTCTGTAATGTACTGATAAACATTAGACTTTCATATATTTTAGATTCATTACACACCAACTGAAGTAGTTCAAGCCTTTTATTGTTTTAATATTGATGATTTTGGCATACAGCTCATGAAAACCCAAATTTCCTATCTAAAAAAATTAGCATATTTCATCCGACCAATAAAAGAAAAGTGTTTTTAATACAAAAAAAGTCAACCTTCAAATAATTATGTTCAGTTATGCACTCAATACTTGGTCGGGAATCCTTTTGCAGAAATGACTGCTTCAATGCGGCGTGGCATGGAGGCAATCAGCCTGTGGCACTGCTGAGGTGTTATGGAGGCCCAGGATGCTTCGATAGCAGCCTTAAGCTCATCCAGAGTGTTGGGTCTTGCGTCTCTCAACTTTCTCTTCCCAATATCCCACAGATTCTCTATGGGGTTCAGGTCAGGAGAGTTGGCAGGCCAATTGAGCACAGTAATACCATGGTCAGTAAACCATTTACCAGTGGTTTTGGCACTGTGAGCAGGTGCCAGGTCGTGCTGAAAAATGAAATCTTCATCTCCATAAAGCTTTTCAGCAGATGGAAGCATGAAGTACTCCAAAATCTCCTGAAAGCTAGCTGCATTGACCCTGCCCTTGATAAAACACAGTGGACCAACACCAGCAGCTGACACGGCACCCCAGACCATCACTGACTGTGGGTACTTGACACTGGACTTCAGGCATTTTGGCATTTCCCTCTCCCCAGTCTTCCTCCAGACTCTGGCACCTTGATTTCCGAATGACATGCAACAGTCCAGTGCTGCTTCTCTGTAGCCCAGGTCAGGCGCTTCTGCCGCTGTTTCTGGTTCAAAAGTGGCTTGACCTGGGGAATGCGGCACCTGTAGCCCATTTCCTGCACTTGCCTGTACACGGTGGCTCTGGATGTTTCTACTCCAGACTCAGTCCACTGCTTCCGCAGGTCCCCCAAGGTCTGGAATCGATCCTTCTCCACAATCTTCCTCAGGGTCTGGTCACCTCTTCTCGTTGTGCAGCGTTTTCTGCCACGCTTTTTCCTTCCCACAGACTTCCCACTGAGGTGCCTTGATACAGCACTCTGGGAACAGCCTATTCGTTCAGAAATTTCTTTCTGTGTCTTACCCTCTTGCTTGAGGGTGTCAATGATGGCCTTCTGGACAGCAGTCAGGTCGGCAGTCTTACCCATGATTGCGGTTTTGAGTAATGAACCAGGCTGGGAGTTTTTAAAAGCCTCAGGAATCTTTTGCAGGTGTTTAGAGTTAATTAGTTGATTCAGATGATTAAGTTAATAGCTCGTTTAGAGAACCTTTTCATGATATGCTAATTTTTTTAGATAGGAATTTTGGGTTTTCATGAGCTGTATGCCAAAATCATCAATATTAAAACAATAAAAGGCTTGAACTACTTCAGTTGGTGTGTAATGAATCTAAAATATATGAAAGTCTAATGTTTATCAGTACATTACAGAAAATAATGAACTTTATCACAATATGCTAATTTTTTTAGAAGGACCTGTATATGTTGTCTTTTAGTTTCCCTTCCTTCCATAAAACCTACCTGGTCTGGGTGTAATATACTTGGGATAATATGCTTCAATCTATCAGCTATCAATTTGGCATAGATTTTGATATCCGCTTTTAACCTCTTCAGGACACATGACGTACCGGTACGGTATGTTGTCCTGGTATTTAAGGACTCATGACGTACCGGTACATCTTGTATAGTTCCGATCACCGCCGCCCGGCGGGCGGTGATTGGAACCCGGTGCCTGCTTAAATCATTGAGCAGGCACTTTGACTAGATGCGCCGGGGGGTCCTGTGACCCCCCCCCCCATGTCGGCGATCGCAGCAAACAGCAGGTCAATTCGGACCTGCGGTTCGCTGTGTTTACGGGTTATTTGGGTCTCTGAGGACCTGATAACCCGGAACAGGATGGTGATCGTGGTGTGATTTTACCCCACCAATCACCATCCTGCGATCCTGAGAGGTGACGGTGACATCACCTCTCAGGATCGCTTCTGATTGTTATGTGGGCGGGCGGCTGGAGATTCAAATGTTGCCAGCACTCCTCTCCTCCTTTTGTGTCCCAGAGCGGAGGAGAGAGGAGCGCTGCCTGCACGTCGGTGGGATCTGAGCCAGCATCACTCTATCTGTGCCCCAGCACCCATCCTTGCCCCCCAGGACCCGATCTGTGCCCCAGCAACCCCCATCTGATCAGCAGGTAATTAGGGAAAGTCTAGGGAAAGGTTGGGCTAGGCAGGGATAATAAAGGGAAAGTTAGTGTGAAAAAAAAGCTTTACAGCTGTGTGACCCTAGACCCCCCAGGGGTGCTGCTGCTTGCTCCCCCCCCTCCCCCAAACTTTTTTGGGGCGCAGGCAGTTTTTTTTTTTTGTGTGTACGTGGACTGTGGCCAACACTCTTAGCATCTGGCCACTGTTAGCGCATCACACACCCCAGCGCTGATCAACTTCAGACGGTTGATCAGCGGTTTTGAATTTAATTTTTTAACTTTTTCACATTTTTTTGCCCTTTTTTTAGTTAGTCTTTTTTTTCTGTTAGTTTTAGGAATAAGTCCATACACCCGTGCCCACACGCACACTAAATAAATATTTGCACGCACGCACGCACATACACATGCAGACACACACTCCCCTATGGCCCGCCGGATGTTCCCCTAAATCTGACTTGGCTAAAACTGACATTCTTTAGCCATATGTGAAAGTGGAGTGAGCTGTCAGTGTCATGATAAATCTGTCCCACAGTCTTTTTTGGCTGTTAACCCTTGCTTTGTTAGTGGGAAAAAATGGGTTAAAAAGGAAAATTTGGCAAAAAAAATTACATTCGCAAATTTCATCCCCATTTGCCACTCTTGTGCAACACCTAAAGGGTTAACAAAGTTTGTAAGATCAGTTTTGAATACCTGGAGGGGTGTAGTTCCTTAGATGGTGTCACTTTTATGGAGTTTCTACTCTACATTAACTGACGGTCATGCCATCGAGACAATTGACTTTTGCCATTAGGCAATGGCTTCACAACTGACTCTATTTCAGTTTGTGAAAAGGGGGTGATTAAGCCATTTTGTTAATCTGCAGTTAGTTTAGGGAGGTTAATTGAGCTCAAGCATTTTTTTTTATTTTGTTTTCCATGTCCATCTTTTCTGGCATATCCTTTTTAAGATTATATCGTTTTTCATAGTATGTCTTGAACGCCTCAGTTATGCTCTCAGTAGTGTTACATATGTTGTTCTTGTCTCTAATCTTGACTACGTATGATTTATTTTTTTGTTTTTGTAGTAAACTTGCTAGTCTTTTGCCACATCTGTTATCCTCTAAATAACTATACTATCTAGCTATGTATAAGTCTTTCTGATGTTTTTGGTCTAATAGCTCAGATAGCTTATACCTCAGCGAAGTAAGATCTTTCATGAGTCTTTTCTCTTGGGATAGTTTGTTCAGATTCCAAAATTGCATCGCAGAGCTCCCAGCCTGGGAGAAAATAACCTCCCAGGCTGTGAACTCTGCGCTGCGTTAGGCCAGCACTACAGCAGAACAAGGGCAGACTCAGCCTACCATAACTTAGTGACTGAAATCTCCGCCTACCATAACTTAGTGACCGAAGAGTGGCCCCTTTACACAGCGTAATAATATTACACGCTATAGCTTCTAGAGAGGGGTCGTTGATCCAGGGAGTTATTCTGATTGGAGTCGGGAAGGAATTTTTTCTTCCCCTAAAGTGGGGAAAATTGGCTTCTACCTCACAGGGCTTTTTTTTTTTTTTTTTGCCTTCCTCTGGATCAACTTGCCCAATAACAGGCCGAACTGGATGGACAAATGTCTTTTTTCGGCCTTATGTACTATGTTACTATGAACTGGGTGGCATCATTGTGCCCTTCACCGTCTAGCGAGTTCAGTTTGGGGCAGCCTGTATTCTTTAAATGGCCGGCAGGACAGCTCTGCCAGCTGCTCTGCTATTACTCCTCCACCCTTATTATGCTTAGAATGCAATCCCCTTCTCTGTAGTTGGATCCCATGGCGAGGATCCTGCGGCCTCCCCTATACACAGCGTTCAGCCTATAGCCGAATTGTTTGGCCCGATTATTTCTAGTTCTAGTCCTCACTGGCGTGTCGGCGGTTAAGTGGTTAAACTGCACTTTCATAATCCTTATGGGGGGTGTTTCTTGCTGCATTGACACCGAGCTCGCTATCTGTACGGAGACCTCATAAATATAGAGTCCATTACTCACAGCCTCTCCTGCCCATTACCATGATTGTTTGTCAGTGACACCTCTCCTCTCTGCACTACCTCCCCCGCCTCTCTGGCTCAGCTGCCGTCACCCGATACCAAGTTCATAGTTATAAACAGCAGCGCACCCCCAATCTCCTCACCACTCACTGAGGAGATCAGGGCTGCACTGCTGAACGCTGCCAATAGATCACAAAGCCCCTGCTCCTCCGCTAATTTTCCTCAATTCTCTTCCCTGAAGAAAGATGAAAAGTGCATGCGCGGCTCTGTAGCAGACGTGCGCGCTCTCGTGGGAATGACCGGCTGCCTGGGTGAAAAGTAAGTGCGGTCTGCGCAAGCGCGGCCGTGGAGCAGTGGCCGTATCTATGGGTTACCAAGTTTAAACAATGGGGTAGTTGGGAAGGCAATTTAGCTAAATGGGTGCATTATAAATAATAGAAGCAATTTAGAAAAATGTTTGGCACCATTGTAAACATTTGAAACCTGATCATGAAGATGAGAATACCCCTTTGACCTTTTAGGTGTTCCACAAGAGTTAATGGCAAATGGAGATAGCATTTCTGAATTTAGATTTTTTTTTGCAAATTTTCCATTTTAATCCATTTTTTCCAGTAACAAAGCAAGGGATAACAGCCAAACCAAACGCTATATTTATTGCCCTGATTCTGTAGTTTACAGAAACACCCCACATGTGGCCGCAAACTACTGTACGGGCACACGGTAGAACGTAGGTGGCAGTTTTGTTGGGACTATTTGTAGGGTACATATGATTTTTGGTTGCTCTATATAAAATTTTTGTGAGGCAAGGTTACCAAAAATAGAAATTCTGAAATGTCATCATTTGCCATAGACTGTTGAACACCTAAAGGGTTAATAAAGTTTGTTTCTACTCTAGTGGTGCATCGGGGGGCTTCAAGTGGGACATGGTGCCAAAAAAAGGGGCTTCAAAATCTGCCTTCCAGAAACCATGCAGTGTTCCTCTGCTTCTGCGCCCTGCCGTTTGGTCATACAGCAGTTTACAACCACATATGAGGTGTTTCTGGAAACTGCAGAATCAGGGTAATTAAGTTTTGTTTGGCTGTTAACCCTTGCTTTGTTACTGGAAAAAAAAAAAAGATTAAAATGGAAAATTCGCCCCAAAATAGGCACTGGCACAGATTATTTTTTTTGACCATGTCCATCTGAGGGGTTAGGTCATGGGGTATTTTTAAATAGAGCAGATTCTTTCGGATGTGGCGATACCTAATATGTCCATTTTTTTTATTTATTATTATTTGTTTTACACTATATTATATTTTTATAAACAAAAAAAAAAAACATTTTAGTATCTCTATAGTCTAATTTTTTGCGGGATGAGAGGACTGTTTTATTGGCATTATTTTGGGGAGCATATGACTTTTTGATCGCTTGCTGTTACAATTTTTGTAAATACCTTTTTTTGCACAGTTTTTATTTTATTTTTTTGACCGTGTTCATCTGAGGGGTTAGGTCATGGGGTATTTTTATAGAGCAGATTCTTATGGACGCGGCGATACTTAAAATGCCTACTTTTTTTATTTATGTTTTACACTATATTATCTTTAAAAAAAAATAAAAATTTTTTAGTATCTCCATGGTCTAAGAGTTTTTTGCGGCATGAGTGGCGGTTTTAATGACACTATTTTGGGGGGCATATGTCATTCTGCTTGCCATTGCAATTTTTGTGATGTAAGGTGACAAAAAAAATACCTTTTTTTGCCCCTTTTTTATTTTGTTTTTCGACAGTGTTCATCTGAGGGGTTAGGTCATGGGGTATTTTTATAGAGCAGATTCTTACGAACATGGCAATACCTAAAAAAAAAAAAATGGTTTTAGTGTCAAAAGTCTGAGAACCATAGTTTTTTTTCCCCGATTGTCAGTGGCTAAATGGAATTAAAATTGGGGAAGGGGATTATAAATTTAGTACTCCATGGAAGTGTGGTACTCCCTGCAGCAACCATCAATGCAGAGGCCCGGATGATCGGGGCACGTGTCACACTAAGTGGTGGTGTCCTTCCGCGTCCTACTCCTGTGACACACTCTGCACTTTTTTTTTTTTTTGGGTCCGTCCCTTCTTTCCAGTATGGGGGACCACACCTGGAAAGTGTTGGCCAGGGACGATCCGGGCGCCTCCAGTTCCCGAGGTACTCCGGCCTGCTCTTTCCCGGTCCGAAAAGATCAGGGCCTTGAGGACTGCCTCATAGAACTGAAGGAATTTCCCTATGTTGCCAGCGCTCTGGGACAGCACAAAAGAGTTGTACAAGGCAACCTGTACCAAGTAGACCGCAACTTTTTTGTACCATTCCCGGGTTTTGCACATGGCATTATATGGCTTGAGGACTTGATTAGAGAGATCAACTCCTCCCATATACCGATTGTAGTTGACGATACAATCGGGCTTGAGGACCGTTGCTGCGGTACTTTGCACAGGGACAGGGGTGATTCTGTTACAGTGAATTGTGGACAGTACAAGGACATCCCTCTTGTCCTTATATCTGACCAGCAACAGGTTTCCACTGGTAGGGGCACGGGTCTCACCCCTGGGGATAGGTACCTGGAGGGGGTGGGTAGGGAGGCTGCATTGATTTTTCCGCACGGTCCCACAAGCGGATGTGGATCTGGCGGCGAGAGACTGGAACAAGGGGATACTAGTATGAAAGTTATTCAAGTACAGGTGGTAACCCCTTCCTAGCAGTGGGTGCATAAGGTCCCACACCAGTTTCCCGCTAACACCCAGAGTAGGGGGACAGGGAATCTCCCCCCTCGTACACACAAAACTTGTAAGTGTACCCTGAGGTACTCTCACAAAGTTTGTATAGCTTCATGCCATACCTCGCCCGCTTTGAGGGAACATACTGGTGGAAAATGAGTCTCCCCTTGAAAGCAATGAGAGACTCTTCAACTGCGACCTCTCTTCCAGGTATATAGGCTTCCAAGAATTTGGCCCCAAAGTGATCACCTTGGAGGGACATGCTGCATCATCTGCATAATGCGGGCATTTCTGGATGGCCTCAAATTGGGTACGTGTCATGGCCGTACTGTAAAGTGGGGTCTGGTAGAGGACGTCCCTACTCCAGTAATGCCTGACACTGTTTTTTATTTTACTAGGCCCATGTGCATCACGAGGTCCCAAAACGTCCTCATCTCGGCTGCACTGACCGGAGTCCAGCCACCGTCCCTAGCCAAAAAGAAGCCCGGGTGTTGAGAAATGAACTGTTGGGCGTACAGGTTTGTTTGTTCCACCATCAGGTTCACAAAGTTGTCACTGAAAAAAAGACTAAAATAGTCATATTCAGTGAAGCCCACTGTGTGAATCTGGATTTCTGGTTGGCCAACAAAATCAGGAATCGCTGGCGCAAAATGTTCTGGGGTACATCATGCAAGTTCATCGGGGGCTCAGGTGGACTTTACTGATGGGCCGGAAAACTAGTACGAGCCCCAGAGCTTCTCGTACTAGTGTGGGCCACAGGGTCTCTAGCATGGCGGTTCCCTTGCTCTGCCTGGCGGCTTCTCTCCCGCCTTGGGGGCTCATCATCATCGCTAGATAATGAGGAGGACGCGGATGACAAAAGGAAAGTGGGGGCATCCTCGTCCTCACTGGGATTCTGAGTCGGAGGCTAGCTGGGCGTTTGCCGCCTCGGCCGAGAACATTCAGCGGGCCATAGGGGAGTGTGTGTGCGCATTTGCGTGTGGAAATCTTTATTTGGTGTGGGGGCATGGGTGTTCATGTACTTACCCTAAACCTAACGTAAAAATAAATAATTTATTTTTATTTTAACTCGCTGGTCAGCCGTCCGAAGCCCCCCTGGGAAGGGGGGGGGGGTCTAGGGTCACACAGCTGTGCCGATTTAGGGTGATGCAACAAAAAACTTTTTAGTAAAAAAAAATAATGCTAATATTAACTTTCCCTGAATATCCCTGCCTAACCTAACCTGTCCCTAACCTTTCCCTAAATGCCTTTTTAGTGCTAGATGGCACTGTGGAGGGTCAGAAGGGGGTGCTGGGCACAGATGGGGGTGCTGGCTATGGAGATCCGATTAACTGCCCGCCCGCCCCTGCAGCCAAGCATAGCCGATCCTGAGAGGTGATGTCACAATCACCTCGCAGGATGGTGATTGGTGGTGTATTATCACACCACCGATCACCATCCTGTTCCAGGTTATCGGGTCCCCAGAGACACGAATAACCCGGAAACGCAGCAAACCACAGGTCCAAATTGACCTGCGATCGCCGACACGGGAGAGGGGGGTTACAGGACCCCCCTGTGCATTGTCCTAGGGTGCCTGCTCAATGATTTGAGCAGGCACCCAGTTCCGATCCCTGCCCGCCACGTGGCTGTGATCGGAACTACACAGGACGTACAGGTGCACCCTGTGTCCTTAACCCTTTCATGACCAAGGGTCATTGATGCCCCAGTGTCCAGGTCAAAATTTACAAATCTGACATGCGTCACTTTATGTAGTAATAGCTTTGGAACACTTTTACTTATCCACGCCATTCTGAGATTGTTTTCTCGTGACACATTGTACTTCATGATAGTCATATATTTGAGTCAATATATTTCACCTTTATTTATGAAAAAATCCCAAATTTACCCAAAATTTTGAAAAATTCACAGTTTTCCAAATTTCAATTTCTCTGCTTCTAAAACAGAAAGTCATACCTAATAAAATATTTATTACTTAACATTCCCCATATGTCTACTTTATGTTGGCATCATTTTGGAAATGTCATTTTTTTTTTTTTTTAAGGACGTTAGAAGGCTTAGAAGTTTAGAAGCAATTCTTACAATTTTTAAGAAAATTTCCAAAACCCACTTTTTAAGGACCAGTTCAGATCTGAAGTCACTTTGTGGGGCCTACATAGTGGATACCCCCATAAATGACCCCATTGTAGAAACTACACCTCTCAAGTTACTCAAAACTGATTTTACAAACTTTAACCCTTTAGGCATTCCACAAGAATTAAAGGAAAATGGAGATGAAATTTCTAAATTTCACTTTTTTGGCAGATTTTCCATTTTATCATTTTTTTTTCTTTAACACATTGAGAGTTAACAGCCAAACAAAACTCAATATTTATTACCCTGATTCCGCGGTTTACATAAACACCCCACATGTGGTCGTAAACTGCTGTACGGGCACACGGCAGGGCGCAGAAGGAAAGGAATGTTTTTGGAAGGCAGATTGTGCTGGATTGGTTTTCTGAACGCCATATGTTTTTTATTTATCTGCCGATCGTCTTGTGCAGGGGCTTGTTTTTTGCAGAAAGAGTTGAGGTTTTTATTGGTACCAATTTTGGGTACGTAGGATTTGTGATCATTCATTATTACACTTTATGGGGCAAGGTGACCTAAAAATTGGGTGTTTTGGAACAGTTTTCATTTATTTATTTTTACAGCGTTCATCTGAGGAGTTAGGTCATGTGATAGTTTTATAGAGAAGATCATTACAGATGTGGCAATACCTAATATGTATACTTTTTCTTATTTATTTAAGTTTTACACAATAATAGCATTTCTGAACCCCAAAAAATGTTTTAGTGTCTCTATAGTCTGAGAGCCATAGCTTTTTTATTTTTTGGGCGATTGTCTTAAATAGGGTATCATTTTTTGCGGGACGAGGTGACGGTTTGATTGGTACTATTTTGGGGGTCATAAGCCTTTTTGATCGCTTGCTGTTGCACTTTTTGTGATGTAAGGTGACAAAAATAGCTTTTTTGGCACTGTTTTTTATTTTATTTTTTATGGTGTTTATCGGACGGGGTCTATCATGTGATATATTTATAGAGGCGGTCATTACGGACGCGCTGACACCAAATATGTGTATTTTATTTTTTCATTTTTTTTATAGGAAAAGGCAATTTCTTTTTTTAATTTACATTTTTATTTATTTATTTTTACTTTTATTATTTTCACTTTTTTTTATCAGTTCCCTCTTGGATCTTCAAGATCCAGTGGGGCTGATAGTTGTACTATACTTTGCAATGCTCTTGCATTCCAAAGTATAATACTTCCAGATGTCCTGTAGGTGGCAGCACTGGACATCTTTCCATGGCAACAGGACGCTTTTGCAAAGCGTCCGGTCGCCATGGCAACCATCGGGTGCTGCAATCGGGGGGGCGGACCGCATCACGGCAGCTAGGAGTTGAGCTGCAGGCGGCACAAGGGGGGGGGGCACAGCCACAGATCGGGGGCACAGATCGGCGGGGGGGGGGGGGGGGTGTATTACTCGAGAACAAATTACCTGATTTCATGCTCTGATCTGCAGAGTGCAGATCAGAGCACGAAACCGGCATTTTAACACTGCACAGACTAACCAATCGGATCGATTGCCGGCAAGGGGCCACTCTGATTGGTCCCTTGCCGGCATTACTGCACTGTATGCTGTCCGTGACAGCATGCAGGGCAGGGGCAGAAGCTTTAATCCAAGCGCTTTGCAGCGCTTGGATTGACCACTTCAACCCCACTAGCTGAAACCCCCTTAAAGAGGACCTTTCACTAGTGTACAAACTAAAAACTAACTATACCTGTGGGCAGAGTGGCGCCCAGGGGTCCCCCTGCACTTACTAGTATGCCTGGGCGCCGCTCCGTTCGCCCAGTATAGGCTCCGGTGTCTCAGCTCCGTCTGTTGTACTGGACTGATTTTTTTATCTGGCCAATCGCAGCGCACAGCTCATAGATTGGCCAGTGCTGCAGCAAGGGACACGCCTCCTACAAAAAAATCAGTCCAATACAACAGATGGAGCTGAGACACCGGAGCCTATACCGGGCGAACAGAGCGACGCCCAGGCATACTAGTAAGTGCTGGGGGACCCCTGGGCGCGCTCTGCCCACAGGTATAGTTAGTTTTTAGTTTGTACACTAGTGAAAGGTCCTCTTTAAGGGGGTTTCAGCTAGTGGGGTTGAAGTGGTTAATCCAAGCGCAACCCCACAAATGACCCCATTTCAGAAAGTAGACACCCTAAGGTATTCGCTGATGGGCATAGTGAGTTCATAGAACTTTTTATTTTTTGTCACAAGTTAGCGTCATAACTATCCCACAAATGACCCCATTTTGGAAAGAAGACACCCCAAGGTATTCCTTGAGGGGCATGGCGGGTTCCTAGAATTTTTAATTTTTTGTCTCAAGTTAGTGGAATATGAGACTTTGTAAGAAAAAATAAATTAAAAAAAATCATCATTTTCCGCTAACTTGTGACAGAAAATAAAAAATTCTAGGAACTCGCCATGCCCCTCACGGAATACCTTCGGGTGTCTTCTTTCCAAAATGGGGTCACTTGTGGGGTAGTTATACTGCCCTGGCATTCTAGCGGCCCTAATGTGTGGTAAGTAGTTTGAAATCAAAATGTGTAAAAAATGACCTGTGAAATCCTAAAGGTGCTCTTTGGAATGTGTGCCCCTTTGCCCACCTAGGCGGCAAAAAAGTGTCACACATGTGGTATCGCCGTACTCAGGAGAAGTTGGGGAATGTGTTTTGGGGTGTCATTTTACATATACCCATGCTGGGTGAGAGAAATATCTTGGCAAAAGACAACCTTTCCCATTTTTTTATACAAAGTTGGCATTTGACCAAGATATTATCTCACCCAGAATGGGTATATGTAAAATGACACCCCAAAACACATTCCCCAACTTCTCCTGAGTGCGGCGATACCAGATGTGTGACACTTTTTTGCAGCCTAGATGCGCATAGCGGCCCAAATTCCTTTTAGGACGGCATTTTTTGACATTTGGATCCCAGACTTCTTCTCACGCTTTCGGGCCCCTAAAAAGCCAGGGCAGTATAAATACCCCACATGTGACCTCATTTTGGAAAGAAGACACCCCAAGGTATTCAATGAGGGGCATGGCGAGTTTATAGATTTTTTTTTTTTTTTTGGCACAAGTTGGCGGAAATTGATTTTTTTTTTGTATTTTCTCACAAAGTCTCCCTTTCCACTAACTTGGGACAAAAATTTCAATCTTTCATGGACTCAATATGCCCCTCACGGAATACCTTGGGGTGTCTTCTTTCCGAAATGGGGTCACATGTGGGGTATTTATACTGCCCTGGCATTTTAGGGGCCCTAAAGCGTGAGAAGAAGTCTGGAATATAAATGTCGAAAAATGGAGCCTTACAGGGGGGTGATCAGGGAAGTGTATATGGGGTGATCACCCCTCTGTCATTGATCACCTCCCTGAAAGGCTCCATTCAGACGTCCATATGTTTTTTACGGATCCACGGATACATGGATCGGATCAGCAAAACACATACGGACATCTGAATGGAGCCACGCTAACGCCGAAAGGCGTAATTGCGGCGGCTCTCCCAGGTCACACTAACGCCGATTGGCGTCATCTGAGATAAATATCTCTCTAAATATCTCTTCAAAAGACAACTTTTCCCATTTTTTTAATACAAAGTTGGCATTTGACCAAGATATTTTTCTCACCCAGCATGGGTATATGTAAAATGACACCCCAAAACACATTGCCCAACTTCTCCTGAGTATGGCGATACCAGATGTGTGACACTCTTTTGCAGCCTAGGTGGGCAAAGAGGCCCACATTCCAAAGAGCACCTTTAGGATTTCACACGTCATTTTTTACAGATTTTGATTTCAAACTACTTCTCACGCATCTGGGCCCCTAAAATGCCAGGGCAGTATAACTACCCCACAAGTGACCCCATTTTGGAAAGAAGACCCCCCAAGGTATTTTGTGATGGGCAAGTGGAATATGAGACTTTGTAAGTAAAAAAAAAAAATGTGCATTTTCCGCTAACTTGTGACAAAAAATAAAAAGTTCTATGAACTCACTATGCCCATCAGCGAATAACTTAGGGTGTCTACTTTCCGAAATGGGGTAATTTGTGTTTTTTTTTTTTTTTACTTTCTGGGCATTGTAGAACCTCAGGAAACATGACAGGTGCTCAGAAAGTCAGAGCTGCTTCTAAGAGCGGAAATTCACATTTTTGTTCCATAGTTTGTAAACACTGTAGCTTTTACCCAAACCTTTTTTTTTTATCAAAGACATGTAGAACAATAAATTTTGAGAAAAATTTATATATGGATGTCGTTTTTTTTTTAAAAAAGTGAAGTGAAAAATGTAATTTTTTTTGCAAAAAAATCGGTAAATTTTGATTAATAACAAAAAAAGTAAAAATGTCAGCAGCAATGAAATACCACCAAATAAAAGCTCTATTAGTGAGAAGAAAAGGAGGTAAAATTCATTTGGGTGGTAAGTTGCATGACCGAGCAATGAACCGCTAAAGTTGTGGAGTGCCGATTTGTAAAAAAGAGCCTGGTCACTAGGGGGGTATAAACCTGTGGTCCTTAAGTGGTTAAGAGGTTAAAGGGGCGGTCACTGTTAAAGATGCGGTCACTGTTAAAGGATCTGGCACTGTGGAGGTCATTTTTAAAGGGGCAGGCAGTGCAGAGGTCACTGTTAAAGGAATGGGAACTGTGGGGCACACTGTTAAAGGGAACCTGTCACCAGGATTTTGTGTATAGAGCTGAGGACATGGGTTGCTAAATGGCCGCTAGCACATCTGCAATACTCGGTCCCCATGGCTCTCTGTCCTTTTTTTTGTGTAAAAAAACTGATTTGATACATATGCAAATTAACCTGAGATGAATCCTGTCCGTTTTTATTTTTTACACATTAGAAGCAGAGAACTATGGGGACTGGGTATTGCGGATGTGCTAGCGACCATCTCGCAACCCATGTCCTCAGCTCTATACACAAAATCCCGATGACAAGTTACCTTTAAAGGGGCAGGCAGTGTGGAGTTCACTGTTAAAAGGGTGGGCACTGTGGAAGTCACTTTTAAATGGGCGGGTACTGTGGAGGTGACTGTTAAAGGGGTGGTCAATGTTAAAGGGGTGGGCACTGAGGTCACTGTTAAAGGGGCAGGTACTGTGGAGGTCACTGTTAAAGGGGTAGGCACTGTGGATCTCATTGTTAAAGGGGCTGGCACTGTGGAGGTCATTGTTAAAGGGTACTGTAGAGGTCACTATTATGGGGGAAACTGTTGATATCTTTTTACGACACACGGAAACATAAAATGAAATAGATGAAATATACCCAGGTGAAGCTGGATCCTTCTGCTAGTCATAAATAAAACAGACGACTAATAGAGTGGAATGAAGAGATTAGCATTTTTTATAAAATATACAAAAAATAATAATAAATGGATTACGATTCGTTCACACCACTGTTTGTCCTTTCCGTTACTGCTACGTTTCTCAGCAGGAGAAGAGAAAGGACGGATTGGGCAAAAATTTAGCCTAAAGTAGCCTAAAGACCCACTGATTTTGGAGCGGAGACAAAATGTTGTGCATGCAGGACTTTTGTCTCTGCTTCAAAGTCGTCTTCTGAGCGGAAACCTAATAAACCCTATTATAGTCTATGGGGTTCTTTTGCTCCGTTCGGCTCAGTTATGTGCTGAATCTGTCCTTTCTGTTCTCTTGCTCCTATAACGGAGCAGGAGAACGGAAGGGCTGAACGGTGATGTGAACAAAGCCGTAGCTCATTACAACTTTGCTTATTTTTAGCATACTCCTAAAGAGTAGACAGAAAATGTATAATATAGATATTCTTATGATCTAAGGTGGCTTACAGTGTATATTATACACACTTTTTTGTTCTAATCATTTATTATGCAACCCCAAAGGACTTTTAAAAAACAAACTGTCTTTAAGGATAACAAAAATTTTTTTTTTTAAGCAAAAAAAAAAAAAAAACAATAAAAAAAAAAAAAAAATTACAAATTCTAATTGAGTGCCGTGACCTCTGTTTTTTGAAAACCACAGAAATCCTGTCTAATATCCATGCGAGTCTAGAAATTTTCCGGCGAATGAGATTGACAGCACAAGACAGTATTGGTAATCTATTGCCTTGGCCGGGAGCCCGTATACACTTGCGATAAATTTTCTATATGCCGCAAAACGTAGGTTTCTATAAAAGATAACAACAATTGTTTTACAAAAGACATAATGATCGGTATTACTAAATTGCAACTAGGGGTTGTCTGGGTTCAGAGCTGAATAAGGACATACCCATAATTCCCTCCAGGCAGCACCCCTAATTTTAGCATTGGAGCATCTCATGAACCGATGCGCTCCCTTGCCCTGTGACAGATCGCACAGGGCAAGGTCTCTTTTCTTTACAATAACACACTGCCACTCGGACGCTTCCGTCCGTTACTGTGTTCGGTAACGTCACCGTCTCAGATGGTCGTGCTTTAGCGCTGCCCTAGCCATTTTACAGCACAGTGCAGCGATAAAGACCGGTCATCAGTGCCATTGACGTCAACAAGCTTCATGATAGCCCTATGGAGAACCCGGTTCATCAACTGAACTTCTTTTCCCTGCGCGATTCAGCCCAGGACAAAGGAGAGCATAGGAGCATGAACTGCTCCGAGGCTCAATTCAGCGGTGCTGCTTGGGTGGAAATATGGGTATGTCCAGGTTCATCAAAGAACCCAGACAACCCCTTTAAACCAGTCAAATGAAGAGATATAGCAATTTACACATAATAAATCAGTTTACTTGAATTTTGATAAAAATTAAATATTTGAAAAACTTTAACTCTGTTAAACATTTACTTACCGATTCTCATGTCGTTAAAATTCACGTTATGTTGAGTTACTTGGGCATCGTATTCTATTCGACCAGATAACTGCGATTAATCACTTTTGTTGTAAACAATTGATGTAGAGTAACACAGGGAACCTCTACCAAAAAATGCGACATTTTGTTATACTCATGGCAACATAAACTTTCTTCCAATCTGGGCATTTTCTTTTTTACAGTTTCCGCATTTGCACCAATTAGTGGTTTCCAGGCCACCTTCTGGATCTTTGGGAGGATGTGGACATTCTTCATCTGGACCCCATTGTGGGTCATTTTGGAAAGATAATGGATGTAGTCTGTTTTCTATAGAAACACCCTCACTCAGTCTTGCCAGGAGCGCTGTAAATAGCTGAAACAAAAAATAATTAAAACTATTATACTATCTCACTAGACATACATGTAGAAAATAGAAAGTACCGTAAATAGAGGGGGATTTTTATTTATCAAAATAATCTAATACTTATCGGTCTAGATGCATTTGTGACCGCTGGACTAACTTAGGCTACTTTCACACTTGCGTTTGATCGGATCCGTTCTGAACGGATCCGATCATATTAATGCAGACGGAGGCTCCGTTCAGTACGGATCCGTCTGCATTAATAACTTAGAAAAATTTCTAAGTGCGAAAGTAGCCTGAGCGGATCAGTTCAGACTTTCAATGTAAAGTCAATGGGGGACGGATCCGCTTGAAGATTGAGCCATATGGTGTCATCTTCAAGCGGATCCGTTCCCATTGACTTACATTGTAAGTCTGGACGGATCCGCACGGCCAGGCGGACAGCTGAACACTGCAAGCAGCGTTCAGCTGTCCGCCTGGCCGTGCGGAGGCGAGCGGAGCGGAGGCTGAACGCCGCCAGACTGATGCAGTCTGAGCGGATCCGCTCCATTCAGACTGCATCAGGGCTGGACGGAAGCGTTCTTCTCCGCTCATGAGCTCCTTCAAACGGAGCTCACGAGCGGACAGCAGAACGCTAGTGTGAAAGTAGTCTAATTCTTCACTTGTCTCATCTGAACTTTTCTCCTGAAAATAATATAATCAATATGTAAGTTTTTTATTGATATTGGGAGATCAAATAAAAAATTGAAATGGTTTCACCTCAACAGATTTTTTAACTCTTAACTTTCTAGTTCAAACTCCCCTGATTCCTCTCTGAGAAAATAGTTTTGTTGATTCTGGAATAGTATGTACAGTGGCGGAAATAATTATTTGACCCCTCACTGATTTTGTAAGTTTGTCCAATGACAAAGAAATGAAAAGTCTCAGAACAGTATCATTTCAATGGTAGGTTTATTGTAACAGTGGCAGATAGCACATCAAAAGGAAAATCGAAAAAATAACTTTAAATAAAAGATAGCAACTGATTTGCATTTCATTGAGTGAAATAAGTATTTGAACCCCTACCAACCATTAAGAGTTCTGGCTCCCACAGAGTGGTTAGACACTTCTACTCAATTAGTCACCCTCATTAAGGACACCTGTCTTAACTAGTCACCTGTATAAAAGACACCTGTCCACAGAATCAATCAATCAAGCAGACTCCAAACTCTCCAACATGGGAAAGACCAAAGAGCTGTCCAAGGATGTCAGAGACAAAATTGTAGACCTGCACAAGGCTGGAATGGGCTACAAAACCATTAGCAAGAAGCTGGGAGAGAAGGTGACAACTGTTGGTGCGATTGTTCGAAAATGGAAGGAGCACAAAATGACCATCAATCGACCTCGCTCTGGGGCTCCACGCAAGATCTCACCTCGTGGGGTGTCAATGGTTCTGAGAAAGGTGAAAAAGCATCCTAGAACTACACGGGAGGAGTTAGTTAATGACCTCAAATTAGCAGGGACCACAGTCACCAAGAAAACCATTGGAAACACATTACACCGCAATGGATTAAAATCCTGCAGGGCTCGCAAGGTCCCCCTGCTCAGGAAGGCACATGTGCAGGCCCGTCTGAAGTTTGCCAATGAACACCTGAATGATTCAGAGAGTGACTGGGAGAAGGTGCTGTGGTCTGATGAGACCAAAATAGAGCTCTTTGGCATTAACTCAACTCGCTGTGTTTGGAGGAAGAAAAATGCTGCCTATGACCCCCAAAACACCGTCCCCACCGTCAAGCATGGGGGTGGAAACATTTTGCTTTGGGGGTGTTTTTCTGCTAAGGGCACAGGACAACTTATTCGCATAAACGGGAAAATGGACGGAGCCATGTATCGTGAAATCCTGAGCGACAACCTCCTTCCCTCTGCCAGGAAACTGAAAATGGGTCGTGGATGGGTGTTCCAGCACGACAATGACCCAAAACATACAGCAAAGGCAACAAAGGAGTGGCTCAAGAAGAAGCACATTAAGGTCATGGAGTGGCCTAGTCAGTCTCCGGACCTTAATCCAATCGAAAACCTATGGAGGGAGCTCAAGCTCAGAGTTGCACAGAGACAGCCTCGAAACCTTAGGGATTTAGAGATGATCTGCAAAGAGGAGTGGACCAACATTCCTCCTAAAATGTGCGCAAACTTGGTCATCAATTACAAGAAACGTTTGACCTCTGTGCTTGCAAACAAGGGTTTTTCCACCAAGTATTAAGTCTTTTTTTGTTAGAGGGTTCAAATACTTATTTCACTCAATGAAATGCAAATCAGTTGCTATCTTTTATTTAAAGTTATTTTTTCGATTTTCCTTTTGATGTGCTATCTGCCACTGTTACAATAAACCTACCATTGAAATGATACTGTTCTGAGACTTTTCATTTCTTTGTCATTGGACAAACTTACAAAATCAGTGAGGGGTCAAATAATTATTTCCTCCACTGTAGATTCAAACAGTGTTTAGTCTCAAAATATGATTTTCTGAAGGCACGTACCACAATGTAGGTTATTTCTCAAGGTAAGTAAACCACAATTGTACCGTATTTAACAGCGCATATGTTGGCCTCATGGTGATTTTGCCAACTATCAAAGGCCTTAACCCTATATTTGTAGATTTAACGTGGTTGTCCAGGTTCTGAACCCAGACATCCACACATTTTTACCCAAGCAGCCCCCTTACTTGAGCCTCGGAGCAGTTCATGCTCCTATGCTCTCCTTTGCCCTGGGCTGAATCGCGCAGGGCAAAGGCATTTTCTGTAGTTCCGTTGACGAACCGGGTTCTCCATATGGCTGCCATAAAGCCCGGTGACATCACCAGCACTTATGGGCAGGCTTTAGCGCTGCACTATCCTGTAAAACGTCTAGGGCAGTGCTAAAGCACGCCCATCAAAGCCGGTGACGTCACCCAACACTCTGCTGGGCAGAAGCCTCCGTCTGGAAGTGTGTTATTGTAAATAAGAAACATTGCCCTGTGCGATCTAGCGCATAGCAAGGGACAGCATCTGATCATGAAATGCTCTGATGCTAACATCAGGGGGGCTGCCTGGGTTAAATTATGGGTATGGTTCACCTCAAAACCCAGACAACGCCCTTTATATTTTTTCACTGGGACACTCTGTGGTCTCATCAAGGCTATTGCCACCTCCAGACTCTTGTCGTTGTGCCACTCTGTGGTCTCCTCCTGGTGCGGCAGCCACCTCCAGACTTTCATTAGTCCACTCTACGGTCTCCTCATGCTGCTTCCATCTCACCACTGTGTCATAGGCCCAGTACGTGGACTTCTCATGCTGTTCCCACCCTCCCCACTTCATGACTGGGCCAATATTTCTGCCTTTTGGCATACTGTCTATAAAAAACCGCAGTAAGGACTGCATCCCATGGTCCATATTTTTCCTTAGAATTGGCTTATGATTTCGTAGCAGGAGTTGGTACAAAACACAGAAGACATTCAAATAATCCATTCACGTGTAATCTGTATTTTTTATCAACTCCTGTTTTTTTTGGGCTTTAGCAATACTGATGGATTACTGACCGAGTGAAGGCGGATGCTCCACGGACAGAATCCAGTTTTTGTGGGTTATTGTTCTGACTGATAAGAGGAAGGGCAAAATAATCAGTGATGTTAACACAAACTTACTGCAGACACCCTTTCCAGTCAGTGGGCTCTTTTTGTATAAGCGTTTAATACGGGTTCTGTAGACATCTATGTGGAATCAGCTAGCAACGGTGTAAAAGGAGTGTGCTTTTTCACTCTATTTTGGCCCACTCCACTGTTTTTTTTACCTGCCGCTAACATTGTCCTGTAAGGCCTCATGCACACAAAGGTTGTGCATCTGTTGCGTGCATTGGGGACCGCAATTTGAATGGATCCATGATCCGTACGTTCCGCAAAAAGATATAACATGTTTTTTGCGGAATGAAGGCACGGACAGAAACACCAGGGAAGCACTCTGTAGTGGTTCCGATCCGTGTCTCCGTTACGCATCTCCGTGATAGTTGACTCATTAAAGGTAATGGGTACGAATCCGTGATGCGGAATGCACACGGAGCATTGCCCGTGTATTGCGGCCCCGCCGCATGCGGTCCGCAATACAGGCATGGGCCGCACACATTCGCATGCAGGAGGCCTAAGGCCTATTACACACGAACGTGTGCTGCCCGTTGCCATATTGCGGACCGCATATGCGGATTCGCAATACACGGGCAACATTCCTTGCGCATTCTGCATCACGGATGCAGACCCATTCACTTGAATTGGTCCTTAAATCCGGAGATGAATAACGTTGCGGAACAGAAGCACGGAAAGGAATCGTAGGGTAGCACTACGGCAGGCATGGCCAACCTGCGGCTCTCCAGCTGTTGAAAAACTACAACTCCCACCATGCCTTGCTGTAGGCTGATACCTGTAGACAGTCTGGGCATGCTGGGAGTTGTAGTTTTGCAACAGCTGGAGAGCCTCAGGTTGGCCATCCCTGCACTACAGAGTGCTTCGTGGGGTTACGTTCTGTACTTCCGTTGTTAAAAAAGATAGAACTTGCTATATCGTTTAGTGGAACAGATGTATCACGGACCAATTCAAGTTGCAGTCCCCAATGCACGGAACGGACCACCTACGGCTGTGTGCATGAGCCCTTAGTGAAGTGTGCAGTGATTGAAAGGCCTCTTGCACACGACCGTATGGCTTTTTCAGTATTTTGCGGTTGCAAAAAACGGATCCGCAAAAAATGGTGACGTCTGTGTGCATTCCGTTTTTGCGGAACTTTACAGTTGGCCCCTGATAGAACAGTACTATCCTTGTCAGTTATGCGGACAATAATAGGACATATTATGTATTTGAATGGAAATACGGAAATGGAAGGCCTATTCTTGTCCGTTTTGCTGAAAAGAAGAGGCATTTCTATGAGGGCTCATCCACACTGCTGTTCCGTGCACTGGTGACTGCAGTTTGAGGTCACCAATGCGCGGGCAACGTCTGTGTGGCCGCCGGGATGGATGCAGACCCATTCAACCGGTGGCCGTGTATTGTGGATCTGCTGTATGCAGCCGCCATGTACATGAGCCCTAATGGACCCACCCGGTTGGTTTCTGACGGCACACGGGCGGCATTCATGTTTTGTGGAACCGCAATTTGCTAACTGTATAACACGGTTCGTGTGCATAAGGCCTAAGAGCGACACCTTTCATCTGCATGGGGACTCATTTATCATATAATCCCTTGTTTTTATTTATTTATATATAACATTATTTCCATTAAATTATCAACTATTCATATTAGAGTATTTTATATTACTGTGTAGCAGAGCAAAATTGGGGACCTTGTGAAACAATTTTTTCATTATTACTAAAAATTGGTTATTGTAATGCTGAATGTAAATATTAAAGGCATCCAGTAAATATTAGGTACCATTGTGGAGGCTGGGTATGTATGAGGGGGGCGGAGGCTGGGTATGTATGAGGGGGGCGGATAGATGTTGGAGTGGACAATATGTGTCAGGAGGCTTAATATGTTGGGGACCGTAGGAGCCATGAAGCAGTGTTAAAAAAAAAAAAAAAAAACCCCATCAGGGGAACCTTGCCTCGGCTAGTAATAGTAAACTATTTCACCACTTGCCATCTGGGCCATTTGCCCCCTTCCTGACCAGGCCTAATTTTGCAAAACTGACATCTCTCACTTTATGTGGTAATAACTTTGGAACGCCTTTACTTATCCAAGTCATTCAGAGATTGTTTTCTCGTGACACATTGTACTTCATGAGTCATAAATTTGAGTCAATATATTTCACCTTTATTTATGAAAAAATCCCAAATTTACCAAAAATGTAGAAAAATTTGCAATTTTCTCAATTTCAATTTCTCTGCTTTTAAAACAGAAAGTGATACCTCATAAAATATTTATTACTTAACATTCCCCATATGTCTACTTTATGTTGGCATCATTTTGGAAATGTCATTTTATTTTTTTAGGACGTTAGAAGGCTTAGAAGTTTAGAAGCAATTCTTACAATTTTTAAGAAAATTTCCAAAACCCACTTTTTAAGGACCAGTTCAGGTCTGAAGTCACTTTGTGGGGCCTACATAGTGGATACCCGCATAAATGTAGGGGCTCATTTTTTGCGGGATGAGGTGACTGTTTTATTGGTACCATTTAGTGGGTCATACACATTTTTGATCACCTGGTGTTGCACTTTTATTTTTTCTATTTTTAACTTTTTTTTTTATACCTTACTTGGGGAATTTTTTTTTTTTTTTTTACATGTGAAACTTTTTATTTTTTTTTTATTTTTTCAACACTTTATTTTTTATTTTGCACTTTTTGTCCCCCATAAGGTCATACAAGACCTCTGGGGAACATTTACTTCATTTTTTTTTTTTTTCACTGTTGATTTCTCCTGTAACTGGGGCTGACATAGTAGCCCCAGTTACAGGAAAAATACACCCCCCAGAGAGGCTGTACAGCGCAATACAGCGCTGTACAGCCTCAGTGCAGGGCTGATCGAGGTCTGTGAAAGACCTCACACAGCTCCTGCACTCTCCGGTCCCGGCGGTCACATGACCGCCGGGCCGGAACAGGAAGCGCATAGCGCTTCCTGCTCTGCATACACAGCGCTCGGCGAAGGCAGGGACACCTGGGCACTGTCCCTGCCTTCTCTTAGGGTTGCCCTGCTGTCACTGACAGCGGGCAACCCGATCAGCAGCTGCACGATTAGCGTGCAGTTGCAGTTTCTGAACGGACGTTTTAAAATTCAGAAATAGAGATCCACCTCCCGGACGTTTATATCCTATAGGCGGACGGGAGGTGGTTAAAAAATAAAATAAAAAATTCATCCCAGACAACCCCTTCAACTGTATTTGCTTCTTACTGTGCGAATACAGTTGAAAGTTTAGAGAAGAAGAGCACCTGCTGCATATCCTGATAGGTTACCGTGACAGGACAGTTCACTTATACAGGGTAACTCCTGGATCAGTGGTTTAGGCAATGATTAGTCTGCCTGAAGGGGCATGTTCTGTTGATGTCCCTTGATGGCTTTCACTATAGGATCTGTGTAGGAGAGTCTGCATTGCATCAGGATGAAGGAATTATGACTATATTTACAGTTAGAGTAGAGATCAGTGGAGGGCAATTAAATTAATTTTCCAGTAAACTGCAGAGAGATTAACAAGGGGGTCAGTGAACTACTCATAATGTAAGCCTTGTGCCTGTGAATGTTCCTCTCCAAATGACTTTCTTCTTAATCTATACTGTAGCTTATTCAAACACCAGTTCTTGAATTTATGATGTATAGCAAAAATAACATGGTACATGTTTGCAAGAAAAATCTGTGTGATGTCAAAAGAAAGTCTGGTATCGTATTAGCCAATAAAAAACTAGTTTAGTGCTCTCATTAAGGCCCCTTTCAGACAAGCATGTCCGGATGCGTTCAGTGAAAAATGCGTTATTTCGCCTGCGATCGCGTTCAGTTTTTATCACGCGGGTGCAATGCATTTTGATGCGTTTTGCGCGTGATATATATAAAAAAAATTATAAAAACAACAACGATTAGCAACCGTCTGTGAAAAATGCATCACATCCGCACTTGGTTGCAGATGCGCTGCGATTTTTACACAGCTACATTCACTTCTATGGGCCAGCATTGTGTAAAAATTGCAGAATATAGAACATGCTGCGATTTTCATGCAACGCACAAGTGATGCGTGAAAACCAACGCACATGTACACAGCTCCATTAAAATGCATGAGTCCGGGTTCCGTGCGGGCGCGATGCGTTCGCATTGCGCATTGCACACGCTTGGAAAACTCACTCGTGTAAAAGGGGCCTAAGAGAAACAAAATAAGAGTATCAATCCTGCAAAAACTCTTATTTTGTTTCTTATAGGGCTCATGCACACGACCGTATGCCCTCCAAGACATATGAGTGCAGGACAGTAGTCCTGCAGGCGGCCCGATGCGCACAGTATCATAGTTACCTATGATGCTGTGCGCTCCCGTGCGCACAATGTATGCCGCTCCGGGACATATGGACCGTATGTCTTGAAGGCCATACAGTCGTGTGCATGAGCCCTTAATGAGAGCGCTAAACTAATTATGTTAAACACTTTTGTGTTAAAAAAGTATAATAGCAGTAAAGCTTTTATTGGATAACTAAGAAAATTCAATTTGCAAGCTTTCAGAGCGCAGAGGCTCCTTCGTCAGACAGTATATATATGAATGGGACTTCCAGACTGGGGCATTTGCCCCCTACCTGACAGGCCTAATTTAGCAAATCTGACGTGTCACTTTGTGGTAATAACTTTGGAACACTTTTACTTATCCAAGCGATTCAGAGATTGTTTTCTCGTTACACATTGTACATCATGTTAATTGTAAATTTGAGTCAATGTTTTACCTTTATTTATAAAAAAAAAATCTAAATGTTATCGAAATTTTGAAAGTTTTCTACATTTGAATATCTCTGCTTTTAAGACAGATATATTGATACCTTAGAAAATACGTATTAACATTCACCATGTCTACTTTATGTTGGCATCATTTTGGTAATGTTGGAAGGTTTAGAATTTGGTACATTTGGTAATGTTAGAAGGTTTAGAATTTTAAAAGCAATTTTTTTCATTTTCAAGACAATTTCTTTCATTTTCAAGAAAATTTTCAAAGTCAACTTTAAGTACCAGTTTAGTTCTGAAGTCACTTTGAGGAGCTCACATAACCACCCATAAAGTACCCCATTTTAGAAAATACACCCCTCAAACTATTCAAAACTCGTTTTAGAAATGTTGTTAACCCTTTAAGTATCCCACAGGAATTTAAAAATGTCACTCTTTTTTTTGCAGATTTTCCATTGTAATCAATTTTTTCCTGTAACACATCAAGGGTAAACAACAAAACAAAGCTCAATATTTTTACCCTGATTCTGCAGTTTGCAGAAGTACCCCATATGTGGTGTAATCTGCTGTATGTGCACACGACAGGGCTCAGAAGGCAAGGAGCGCCATATCTTTTTGGAGGGCAGATTTTACTGGAATGGTCTTTTGGTGCCATGTTGCATTTGAAGAGAATTTATAATACTTGGCTGTGAAAATAATGCATATAAATATATATTTATTTTACAAGAAAATGGTGCATTATGCCCAAACTTTCTTATTCACAGAGGAACATATCTCCCCCCCCCCCCCACCCACAATTTGCTACCCATTTTCTCCTGAATACAATAACACCCGAGTTGTGGTTGTAAACTGTTATTTGGGGATATGCCATGGCTCATACTATTGAGCAAAAATTGCATTTTTGTGTTTAATTTTTCTTAGAGCCATATTTGTGTGAAGGCTCTGTGACGACTACCACATATCGTGCCCGTTTCACGTCAACTACGTCAAGCTCACGAGATGCGGTATTGTCCCTGGTTACCAAAAATGTGACGTTACGCTCTCAGGGAGGAACAGGTGAGTGTAAACTGTACCAACCTAAACACACCTCCTGTCCACGCGGGCACAGAGAGGCAACAAGCTAAGAGATCCTTTTCACTGCCGCAGTGAAAATAGTGCTGTCTCAGCCAGGGAAATCTGCCACCAGCTTCTCGTTTGATATAAGCCCGGTCCGCTAACGGGATTATATAAGGTCAGAACACCAACACCATGCCAAAACACGGACGTGGCGATTCGTGTTCGAGATGCAAGATAGCACAAGGTTAAATTATATATTTAATCGCCGTAAGGGCACACTAGATTTAACACAATATACACAGAGAATATACACAGTGGTCTGAGGTTACAGATACGGGTTATATGGGTACAACCGTGTTAAGCAGTGTAAAAGTCAGTTACCGGGTAAGATGAAAGTTGTTTTTGGGTGTGAGATGTTCTTTGCTGGAGTCCACATGAAGGGCCGTGATCTCAGCTAGTTTCTGGGTCCATCTAAACACATTTGTAAGATGTGACCCTTCTTCAGAGAAAGACGGCCGCTTGCTGGCACAAGCCCTTTAACCTGTAGCCGGCCCCTCCCAGCCTCAGGGAGGGGTCCACTCCCCCTCTTCTGGGCTGGCAGCAAATGACCCACAAAACCCTTTAGGGTTCATAGGTCCAGACCAGAGGGTCACAGGGAGATGGTTCTGGGACCAACGGACCTGCCTGGGTTCCGGCTACAGGTAGAGTCCAAACCTGGAACAGTTATGTGGTTTCTGTGAGGAAATATGGATATCTCCCCTCCCTGACCTCACCCTATTAAACAAAGACCATTCACATCGTGGCCACCGGGACACAAATATGTATCCGATTTGTGCCTGCGATGGCCAGGCGATTCATAATTCCTTATGGAATGTAGGTGCCAATATGTCTGGGAGGTCGCATTGATCCTGACAGGGCTGATACATCCCGCTGGGGGTTTTCTCTGCAGGGTTTAGCTTGGCTCCAAACGGGTTGACGGAGGTGTGAGTCTATCCACCTGGGGTATCCTTTAAACTAGGACCCCCTATGGATTTCAACCATCTGCTGAAGACACCCCAAGGTATTCCGTGAGGGGCATGGCGAGTTCCTAGAATATTTTTTATTTTTTTTGGGCGCAAGTTAGCGGACAATGTTTTTTTTTTTTTTTCTTACAAAGTCTCATATTCCACTAACTTGTGACAAAAAATAAAATTTTACATGAACTCACCATGCCCCTCACGAAATACCTTGGGCTGTCTTCTTTGCAAAATGGGGTCACTTGTGGGGTATTTATACTGCCCTGGCATTTTAGGGACCCTAATGCGTGAGAAGTAGTTTGAAATCCAAATGTGTCAAAAATGCCCTGTGAAATCCTAAAGGTGCTCTTTAGAATTTGGGCCCCTTTGCCCTTTAGGCTGCTATGAAGTGTCACATGTGGTATCACCGTACTCAGAAGAAGTAGGGCAATGTGTTTTGGGGTGTATTTTTACATATACCGATGCTATGCTAAGTTGTCATTTTAGAGCGATATTTCTCTCATCCAGCATGGATATATGTAAAAAGACACCCCAAAACACATTGCCCAACTTCTCCTGAGTACGGCGATACCACATGTGTGACTCTTTTTTGCAGCCTAGGTGCGCACAGGCGCCCAAATTCCTTTTAGGAGGGCATTTGGATTCCAGACTTAGTCTCACGCTTTAGGGCCCCTAAAATGCCAGGGTAGTATAAATACCCCACATGTGAACTTATTTTGGAAAGAAGACACCCCAAGGTATTCCATGAGGGGCATGGCGAGTTCATTGAAGATTTTTATTTATTTTTTTGGCACAAGTTAGCGGAAATTGTTTTTTTTAATTTTTTTTATTTATTTTTCTTACAAAGTCTCCTTTTCCGCTAATTTGGGACAAAAATTTCAATCTTTCATGGACTCAATATGCCCCTCAGCAAATACCTTGGGGTGTCTTCTTTCCAAAATGGGGTCATATGTGGGGTGTTTGTACTGCCCTGGCATTTGAGGGTCTCCGCAATCATTACATGTATGCCCAGCATTAGGCGTTTCTGCTATTCTCTTTATATTGAGCATACGGGTAATGAGAAATCTGTGCCGTTAATTTTTTCTTTACGCCCAGAGGCTGAACGGAAAGTTCAGCCTCTGGGCTGAAAGGAAAAAATGAACGGCACAGATTTCTTCATTCGCATCGATCAATGTGGATGAAAAAATCTCTGACCAAAAAAAAAAAAGCAGGGGAAAGGCGTCTGCCAGGACATAGGCGCTCCGCCCAACATCCATACCCACTTAGCTCGTATTCCCTGGCAAACCCGATTTCTCCATTCACATCAATTGATGTGGATGAATAAATCATTGCCGGGATTTATTTATTTTTTTATATACAAAGTGTTTGCCAAAGCATATGAACACCGCCCCTCAGCTCATAAGCCTCGGCAAAAGTATCTTTTTTTACTGCAGAGGAGAAATCTCGTCTTGCAGTACCGCATACACCGACTTTTGTGTAATCTGACAGTAGCGCAATGCTTCTGTCAGAATGCACATCAGTGCTGTCCTTTTATAGGACAAACCTCTACTTCCCCATGGGACAATGTGCAAATCGCCCAGAGATGTGGCGAAGTACATTATGCACTTTGTCCCAGGTGAAAGGAGAGGTTTGCAGCACCTGTGAGTGAAAGGGCCCAAAGAGCCCTGTGTGCCTGTCCTGTGTGACGCAATCCCTATGCTAATAGTGTACCTGTGTGTGGTACTTCCGGAAACACTCCCCTAAGCATAGGGCAGGGTGGTCAGGGCAGTCAGGACAGAAATAGCGGGTGTCACGCCTTATTCCACTCCTGCTACAGACACAGCATTTTTTTCGGGGTGACGGTTGGGTTGAGGTACCAGCAATGAAATTGGGGAAATGTTTCTCGTGTAGACGGCTCACTACACTGGTGGTTGGGGCCACGGAACCTCCTGGATACAGGAGGTTCTCGATGATCTCTTCCTGAAATTTGAGGAAGGATCCTGTTCTCCCAGCCTTACTGTAGAGAACAAAACTATTATACAGTGCCAATTGAATTAAATATACAGACACCTTCTTATACCAGCATCTGGTCTTGCGGGAAAAGTAAATAAGGAGCCAACATCTGGTCATTGAAGTCCACCCCTCCCATGAGCGAATTATTGTTGTGGACACAGAGGGGCTTTTCAATGACTCCAGTTGCTCGTAAATTTGTATTGTCGTGTCTGCGTGAATGGAGGAGAGCATGTAAACGTCACGCTTGTCTCTCCATTTCACTGCGAGCAGTTCTTCGTTACACAAGGCAGCCCTCTCCCCCCTTGCAAGACGGGTGGTAACAAGCCATTGGGGGAAGCCTCGGCGACTAGGTCACGCGGTGCCACAGCAGCCAATCTGTTCTAAAAACAAATACCTGAAGAGGGGCACACTTGTGTAAAAATTGTCCACATAAAGATGGTACCCCTTGCCAAATAAGGGTGACACCAAGTCTCAACCAACCGGCTCCAGGGTCTCAAATTGTGTCCTGGAAATGGCAGCAGAGAACATGGGCATGTGATGAATCGGGTTCGTGGACCAATATGACTGCAATTAATGCTTTTTTGTTAGGCCCATGTTGAGGAGAAGGCCGAGAAAAGTTTTAAATTCAGAAACTTGGACGGGTTTTCACCAGAAAGACTGGGCATAAAAGCTTCCCAGGTTGGCGGCTATAAATTGAGTGGCATACCGATTTGTTTCTGCCACGACTAAGTCCAAGAGCTCCACAGTCAAGAACGGCTCAAAAAACCCCAGTGCCGATCCGATCTGAGCTGTCTCAACCCGAACTCCAGACTGGGCGGTGAAAGGGGGAACTACTGGTGTGGCTGAAGTTGGGGGCTGCCAATCAGGGTTTGCCAGCACTTCAGGGACTCTAGGGGCTCTACGGGCCTGTTGCACTAATGCACGTGCCACCGTACCAGCTTCAACTGCCCTTCTGGTGGTCGCCCCTTCACCATGTTCTACGGCAGTGCTGGTACTAGGTCCAGGATGGTGTATGCCTCACCACGTAATCAGACAGTGCCAGCCCCACTCTGCTGCCCTTGAAGCGTATCCTGCGCAACCTGTGGTGTAGCAACACGGGGCCGGGTACGCCTGGTGGTATCAGGGACCTCAACCTCATCATCCGAACTTTGGGTCAGACTGCCACTGCTTTCTACAGGTTTGTATTCTGACCCGCTGGATTCGTCAGATGAGGGTTCCCATTTCTCATCCGACTAGGTCAGAAGCCTGTAGGTCTCTTCAGAAGAATTCCCCCTACTTGCCATTTGGTCAACTCAATTTAGGGGTATTCCCTGAGACTCCCCAAGAAAAAAAGCAAGCCTGTCTTACAAATGGGAGGCTAGCGAAGTACCGGAAGCCGCTGCGATTGATTAAAAAATATCAAAACTGTTTTTTTTTTTATCGCCGCAGCGCTTGTAAAGTGATTGTGCAGTGATAAAAAAAAAAATTACATTTTTGTCACTGCGGCGGGGCAGGCGTGAGTGAACGCATGTGTGGGCGACCGATCAGGCCTGATCGGGCAAACACTGCGTTTTGGGTGGTGGGCGAACTAAGGTGACACTAATACTATTATAGATCTGACTGTGATCAGTTCTGATCACTTACAGATACTATAAAAGTACCAATGCTGATTAGCAATACGCTAATCAGCGAATCAGTGACGGCGGTGCGTTGGGCTGGGCGCTAGCCGACGCTAACTACCTAACAAACGGACCTAAACTAACCTAAAACCTAACCGTTAATACTAGTGGGAAAAAAAAGTGACAGTTTACACTGATCACTTTTTTCCCCTTTCACTAGTGATTGATGGGTGATCAAGGGGTTAATTGGGGGTGATCTGAGGGCTAAGTGTAGTGTTTGGTGTACTAACAGTGATGTGTGCTCCTCTGCTGGGACCAACCGACAAAAAGGACCAGCAGAGGAGCACAGAAGCCATTTAACACCTTATATTTATAAATATTAGGTGTTAAATGGCTTCTGATTCGATTTTTTTTAAAAGTCACCAACCTGCCAGCGCTGATCATTGGCTGGCAGGCTGGTGACGAACTTCTGATGTAACGATTCCCTGCCCGCACTGCGCATGTGCCCAAAATCTTGCGTCTCGCGAAAAGACGAATCGGCGCGTCTAGGAGGAACAACAGGGCTGCAGCCAGGACGCAATCCTGCGTGCTGCGGTCCTGAGCTGGTTAAAGGGAACCTGTCACCAGTTTTATGGTGTCTTAACTAAGGGCAACATAAATTAGTGACCGATTCTCTTAGCAAAATTGGTCACTTTCTTTAATTGACCCAGTCAATCTGCCAACATCTTGTATTGAAAAGCTCCAGCTTATAATGAGTACTGAATATTAATGAGCTCCTGACTCTCCCCACCTTCTTGCTGCTGATTGACAGTTTTTTTCCCATATGAATCAGCAGCAGGTGGGCAGGGGAGTGGCTATCGCTCTGAATAAAAAAACAAACGCTGGACTCAACTCAGCTCATTAGCATGTGGCATCTTTGTGTGTATATTATGAGGTAACCATCTGTCACACCAGTAAGTGAATACATCTAAGGGACTTTTTAGTAGTTAATGATTGTATATAATTAGTTAGATTATGATCAAATATCCACATGGCAGGTTCCCTTTAGCCCCTTTAGGACCTGGCCATTTTTTGCAAATCTGACGTGTCACTTTATATGGTAAAAACTTTCGAACGCTTTTACTTATCCAAGCCATTCTGAGATTGTTTTCTCGTCACACATTGTACTTCATGACAGTGGTAAATTTGAGTCAAAATATTTCATTTTTATTTATAAAAAAAATACCAAATTTACTAAAAATTTTGAAAATATTGATAATTTTCAAAATTTCTATTTTTCGCCTTTTAAAACAGATGGTAATACCTCATAAAATAGTTTACTTTACATTTCCCATATGTCTACTTCAGGTTTGGAACATTTTGTAAATGACATTCACTGGTAACACAGCTCCCCAAACATAGCACTAAGGAAGGGCTATGGATGTGTGAGGAGTACTGAAGGGGTTAACTCTGCAGCTGAGGAGGAAGGGCAGGCTAATCCACAGCTTTGATCTCCTCAGCACTATAGAAGGAGAATTACAAGTAGCTCAGTTCTTATCAACTGTGTGTTTACTCACAGTGACAGTTTTACTGCAGGACAAAATTGTTTGTCCTAGTGTCCTGCAAGTTAGGAGGAGCATTCTCATCCAAGGTCCTGAACCTGTTAAAGGGGTTGTCCCATGAAAATTATTCTACAGTTTTAAAACCAGCACCTGGATCTGAATACTTTCGTGATTGCATGTAATTTAAAATGTTGTATAGTCATGAGTTATTCAATAAAATGTATCTGTATAGCGCCACTTAATTTCTTTTTTCTTTGACCTGCTCACTGAGAAGGCCGCACATGCTCAGATTCAACTGCCTCCTGAGCTGTGACACGCCCCCTTAGCTGCATCAGAAGAGACACTCCTCTTGAGCTGTCAGCTTGATATAAATCTGGGGATATCTCTGGATCCATGTGAGGTACAGGGCTGGTTCTAGCTTTATTATAAAGTTATTGTCATGTGCTATATGATGTCTGATTTTCATTTTTTACATTATTCGTGGGATAACCCCTTTAAGGAGATATAGAGTCAGTGTTATGTTATGGGGAGGACAATACGTTTTGACAACAAGGATACCAGTCTCTGATTATAGATGAACAGAGCCACAAACATTCCAAGAAGCAACCTTTTGAATTACAGACAAAAAGAGGAGAACAACAAGGTGTCCCTTGTAGTCACCTACAATCCCAGAAGGAACACCTTGAGCAGCTATTAATGCAGACGGTGGCTCCGTTCAGAACGGATCCGTCTGCATTATAACTTAGAAACATTTCTAAGTTTGAAAGTAGCCTGAGCGGATCCGTTCAGACTTTACATTGAAAGTCAATGGGGGACGGATCCGCTTGAAGATTGAGCCATATGGTGTCATCTTCAAGCGGATCCGTCCCCATTGACTTCCATTATAAGTCGGAACGGATCCGCTCGCCTCCGCACGGCCAGGCGGACACCCGAACGCTGCTTGCAGCGTTCAGGTGTCCGCTCACTGAGCGGAGCGGAGTCTGAGCGCTGGCAGACGGATGCATTCTCAGTGGATCCGCCTCCACTGAGAATGCATTAGGGCCAGACGGCTGCGTTCAGGGCCACTTGTGAGCCCCTTCAAACGGAGCTCACGAGCAGACACCTGAACGCAGGTGTGAAAGTAGACTTAAAATGTCAGGTTTCTGTGATGTAAAAAAGAGACAATGTGACCTATAAACTGTACAACTCAATTGAAAAACAAACTGAAATCTTTTAGGTAGAGGGAAGAAAATATATAAAAATAAAATAATATGGTTGCATAAGTGTTCACACCCTTAAACTAATGCTTTCTTAACCACCTCAGCTCCCCTAGCTTAACCACTTCAGCCCCGCTAGCTGAAACCCCCTTCATGACCAGAGCACTTTTTACACTTCGGCACTACACTCCTTTCACCGTTTATCGCTCGGTCATGCAACTTACCACCCAAATGAATTTTACCTCCTTTTCTTCTCACTAATAGAGATTTCATTTGGTGGTATTTTATTGCTGCTGACATTTTTACTTTTTTTGTTATTAATCAAAATGTAACGATTTTTTTGCAAAAAAATGACATTTTTCACTTTCAGCTGTAAAATTTTGCAAAACAAAACGACATCCATATATAAATTTTTCACAAAATTTATTGTTCTACATGTCTTTGATGAAAAAAAAATGTTAGGGCAAAAAAAAAAAATGGTTTGGGTAAAAGTTATAGCGTTTACAAACTATGGTACAAAAATGTGAATTTCCGCTTTTTGAAACAGCTCAGATTTTCTGAGCACCTGTCATGATTCCTGAGGTTCTACAATGCCCAAACAGTAGAAAAACCCCACAAATGACCCCATTTCGGAAAGTAGACACCCTAAGGTATTCGCTGATGGGCATAGTGAGTTCATAGAACTTTTTATTTTTTGTCACAAGTAACGCGGAAAATGATGATGATTTTTATTTTTTATTTTTTTCTTACAAAGTCTCATATTCCACTAACTTGCGACAAAAAATAAAAAATTCTAGGAACTCACCATGCCCCTCACAGAATACCTTGGGGTGTCTTCTTTCCAAAATGGGGTCACTTGTGGGGTAGTTATACTGCCCTGGCAATTTAGGGGCCCATATGTGTGAGAAGTACTTTGCAATCAAAATCTGTAAAAAATGACCGGTGAAATCCGAAAGGTGCACTTTGGAATATGTGCCCCTTTGCCCACCTTGGCATCAAAAAAGTGTCACACATCTGGTATCGCCGTACTCAGGAGAAGTTGGGGAATATGTTTTGGGGTGTCATTTTACATATACCCATGCTGGGTGAGAGAAATATCTTGGCAAAAGACAACTTTTCCCATTTTTTTATACAAAGTTGGCATTTGACCAAGATATTTTTCTCACCCAGCATGGGTATATGTAAAATGACACCCCAAAACACATTCCCCAACTTCTCCTGAGTACGGCGATACCAGATGTGTGACACTTTTTTTGCTGCCAAGGTGGGCAAAGGGGCACATATTCCAAAGTGCACCTTTCGGGTTTCGCCGGTCATTTTTTACACATTTTGATTGCAAGGTACTTCTCACACATTTGGGCCCCTAAATTGCCAGGGCAGTATAACTACGCCACAAGTGACCCCATTTTGGAAAGAAGACACCCCAAGGTATTCCTTGAGGGGCATGGACAGTTCCTAGAATTTATTTATTTTTGTCACAAGTTAGCGGAAAATGAGACTTTGTAAGGAAAAAAGGAAAAAAAAGAAAAATCATCATTTTCCGCTAACTTGTGACAAAAAATAAAAAATTCTAGGAACTCGCCGTGCCCCTCACGGAATACCTTGGGGTGTCTTCTTTCCAAAATGGGGTCACTTGTGGCGTAGTTATACTGCCCTGGCAATTTAGGGGCCCAAATGTGTGAGAAGTACCTTGCAATCAAAATGTGTAAAAAATGGCCTGCGAAATCCGAAAGGTGCACTTTGGAATATGTGCCCCTTTGCCCACCTTGGCATCAAAAAAGTGTCACACATCTGGTATCGCCGTACTCAGGAGAAGTTGGGGAATGTGTTTTGGGGTGTCATTTTACATATACCCATGCTGGGTGAGAGAAATATCTTGGCAAAAGACAACTTTTTCCCATTTTTTAAGATATTTCTCTCACCCAGCATGGGTATATGTAAAATGACACCCCAAAACACATTGCCCAACTTCTCCTGAGTACGGCGATACCAGATGTGTGACACTTTTTTGCAGCCTAGATGCGCAAAGGTGCCCAAATTCCTTTTAGGAGGGCATTTTTAGACATTTGGATCCCAGACTTCTTCTCATGCTTTAGGGCCTCTAAAAAGCCAGGGCAGTATCACCCCACATGTGACCCCACTTTGGAAAGAAGACACCCCAAGGTATTCAATGAGGGGCCTGGCGAGTTCATAGAATTATTATGCAAAAAAAAAAATATTTTTTTGCATAAGTTAGCGGAAATTGATTTTTTTTGTTTTTTTCTCACAAAGTCTCACTTTCCGCTAACTTAGGACAAAAATTTCAATCTTTCATGGACTCAATATGCCCCTTACGGAATACCTTGGGGTGTCTTCTTTCCGAAATGGGGTCACATGTGGGGTATTTATACTGCCCTGGCTTTTTAGGGGCCCTAAAGCGTGAGAAGAAGTCTGGAATATAAATGTCTAAAAATGTTTACGCATTTGGATTCCGTGAGGGGTATGGCGAGTGCATGTGAGATTTTATTTTTTGACACAAGTTAGTGGAATATGAGACTTTGTAAGAAAAAACAAACAAAAAAAAAATATATATTTCCGCTAACTTGAGCCAAAAAAATGTCTGAATGGAGCCTTACAGCGGGGGTGATCAATGACAGGGGGTGATCACCCATATAGACTCCCTGATCACCTCCATCATTGATCACCCCCCTGGTAAGGCTCCATTCAGATGTCCGCATGATTTTTACGGATCCATGGATACATGGATCGGATCCGCAAAACACATGCGAACGTCTGAATGGAGCCTTACAGGGGGGTGATCAATGACAGGGAGTGATCAGGGAGTGTATATGGGTGATCACCCCCTGTCATTGATCACCCCCCTGGTAAGGCTCCATTCAGACGTCCGCATGATTTTTACGGATCCATGGATACATGGATCGGATCCGCAAAACACATGCGGACGTCTGAATGGAGCCTTACAGGGGGGTGATCAATGACAGGGGGTGATCAGGGAGTGTATATGGGTGATCACCCCCTGTCATTGATCACCCCCTGTAAGGCTCCATTCAGACGTCCGCATGATTTTTACGGATACATGGATACATGGATCGGATCCGCAAAACACATGCGGACGTCTGAATGGAGCCTTACAGGGGGGTGATCAATGACAGGGGGTGATCAGGGAGTGTATATGGGTGATCACCCCCTGTCATTGATCACCCCCCTGTAAGGCTCCATTCAGACGTCCGCATGATTTTTACGGATACATGGATCGGATCCGCAAAACACATGCGGACGTCTGAATGGAGCCTTACAGGGGGGGTGATCAATGACAGGGGGTGATCAGGGAGTGTATATGGGATGATCACCCCCCTGTAAGGCTCCATTCAGACGTCCGCATGTGTTTTGCAGATCCGATCCATGTATCCATGGATCCGTAAAAATCATACGGACGTCTGAATGGAGCCTTGCAGGGGGGTGATCAATGACAGGGGGTGATCAGGGAATCTATATGGGTGATCACCCGCCTGTAAGGCTCCATTCAGACGTCCGCATGTGTTTTGCGGATCCGATCCATGGATCCGTAAAAATCATACGGACGTCTGAATGGAGCCTTGCAGGGGGGTGATCAATGACAGGGGGGTGATCAATGACAGGGGGTGATCAGAGAATCTATATGGGTGATCACCCGCCTGTCATTGATCACCCCCCTGTAAGGCTCCATTCAGACGTCCGTATGTGTTTTGCGGATCCGATCCATGTATCTGTGGATCCGTAAAAATCATACGGACGTCTGAACGGAGCCTGACAGGGGGGTGATCAATGACAGGGGGGTGATCAATGACAGGGGGGGTGATCAATGACAGGGGGGGTGATCAGGGGTTTATAAGGGGTTAATTTGTGACAGGGGGGGGGGTGGAGTGTAGTGTTTGGTGTGACTTCACTGACCTACCTGTGTCCTCTGGTGGTCGATCCTAACAAAAGGGACCACCAGAGGACCAGGTAGTAGGTATATTAGACGCTGTTATCAAAACAGCGTCTAATATACCTGTTAGGGGTTAAAAAAAAATCGCATCTACAGCCTGCCAGTGAACGATCGCTGCTGGCAGGCTGTAGATCCACTCGCTTACCTGCCGATCTTGTGAGATCAGGGTTTTTTGACAAGCTCTCCAAAGCAGTTATTTCCTGTACAGTAATGTTTGGTTTCACAAACGCATCAGATTTGGTATTCTGTCTCAACAAACCTATATCTCTTTTCACTGCTTCAATAAAACCTTCTAGGGCATGTGAGTTCACAATGGGAAAAAAAATCACTTTAAATGCAAGCCAAATTGTTTCAAGGTTAACCCAATATCTGATGCAGTAACCTCATCAGTAATCCTGGTTTCATGGGAACCAGAGTCGAACCACACCCTCAGTCCTTTATTCAGTACCTTCAGTTCATGCTCAGTTAATGTATAGGATGAAATGTTTACCCCTACATTTGTTTCTACTTTTTCTTTGTCACGTTCATCTGTCTGGAATTGTTGATCTTCATAGATCTTTGTGCTCTGGATTTTTCCCAGATCTTCTGTGTCTATGACCTCCCTTTCTTGTGGGGCGTCTCCCATAGCATTGTGGGTTCCTAAAAAAGTTCCAGGCAAGTCAGTGTTGGCGTTATCATCACCTGTATCTTTATTTCTCACCCATCTATTCATTTCTTTATTCCGTTTGGGTGTCTTTCTTGACATCGTATTTCTCTCAACATGCCAGGGTTGTTCCCAGGTATAGATATGTCCACACCCATAGTCATTCTGATCTCTGTGCCATTTGGACCTCTTTGTTTCTTCAAGGTCTTTCTGCATTTTTTCCAAAAAGACTTGTTGTGTTGCCAAAAACACTTCAACTTCCTTGATGGACAGGGTAGATTTGAGCTGGTGCTCGGTGTCCCGCAACTTGCTCTTTAATATCACCATTTCCTTCTGCGAAGATTCAATATTTAGTAACATAACATCCATCGCATATTTATTTGCAATAGCTTTGAATCGTGCTCTGAAATCACCATCCTGTGAAAACATATTAGGTTTCAACCGTAATCGCATCCCCCTTGGTATGCGTTTATTTTTATAGTATTGCGCTAATGTAAGCGAATGTAGCTCAATAGATAACAGTTTTTTGGTAATGCTCTCATAGTCCCTCTTGATGTTGATGACCGAGGGTACATTAAGGAAGGCAGCATCACCCTCCACATTTCCCATAATCCTCTGTATATCCAAACTGCTGTATACAAAGACATGTGCGTCAATGTCCCCTTGTTGAGGTATAATACCTTGTATATTAGTGAGGTTGGGTGCAGCGCCTTTTATCGCAAGTAGATCCATGAGAAAACTCTGGCAGCACTCCCTTCAAAAATGACTCAGGGTGCCCGCGGTGGTCCCTCGAATCAGGACGGAAGTCAATGAAGAAAATCTGCAGCACTCCTTGAAGAATAAAATGTGCTCTTTATTCACACATATCAAATGTTGACAACATTTTGGTTCTCTTACAGAACCTTTCTCAAGTCAGGTGAAACATAAAGTGCAATAGTGCCAATATAAATACATCATCAGGTTGTTACCAATTACTTCATCAACCAATACAAAAACAGTGCACTCCCCTTTTGTGAACATGTTACAATTCATTCCTTAACAACACTTGTTCACATGAACATCAACATATCAAGTGTCTTACATACATGGGAGACACGGGATAAACATTTAACACAAGATATTACCTGACATGTGATTCATCATAGGCGATATGTGTTATGGTGCCCATGCAAAATGCTCTACTTGGGGGAAACCACGTGCGATATGAAAACTAGGTTAAACAATCATAGACAATCCATCAGAAATAAAAGAAAAGACTTGCCGGTGTCCAAACACTTCATGGAAAAAAAATCACAGGGAAAATGATTTGCGATTCATGATCTTGGATCATGTAAAACCATTGGAAAGAGTAGGTGATAGGTTGACTATTTTAAAGAAAACTGAGCTTAGATGGATCTTTCGTCTGGACACTTTGAAACCCAAAGGATTAAATGTCGAATTTAGGGTAACAGGGGGATGGTTAGTTAATATCCCTTCATAGTGCCCAGATCCCGATGTATCCAGTATGCTGTATAGGGTGAAGTTTATGGAATGTTACGTGTAAAATGTTATAATTTGATTTTATTATAGTTGCAGTATTTGCAAGTAGAATCAGGCATTTCACCTATGCTGGGTGGGGAATTATAGCTAACAGTAAGTAATAGAGTCAGAAAGATGCTAGATATAGTCATTGCCCAAAAGATTGTCCTAGTGTAAAATGGCGGATGGAGCAGGTCAAGTGACGCTGGTGACTGCGATGACGGTTACGTGATGCGCGCCGACGCGGCATACCGGACGTCATGACGCCTGGTCTCTGCCTGTCAGTGACGTAGAGCGGTTATGTACCGCCTAACAGGAGGGGTAAGAGGCTGACACATGCGCACTGACGAGGAGTGGACGGGGAGAGACGGCGTTAAGACGCCATCTCCTTCTATTCCACAAGCGCCCAGCAAGGTATTAGATGTTAAGGCGTTTTTTACAGCACTATGCACTTTATTATATGCACTTTAATATATCACTCACGAAAACTTTGATCGGTACTGGGGCTATAAATATACAATATATATGTAAGACACTTGATATGTTGGTGTTCATGTGAACAAGTGTTGTTAAGGAATGAATTGTAACATGTCCATAAAAGGGTAGTGCACTGTTTTGTATTGGTTGATGAAGTAATTGGTAACAACCCGATGATGTATTTATATTGGCACTATTGCACTTTATGTTTCACCTGACTTGAGAAAGGTTCTGTGAGAGAACCGAAATGTTGTCAACATTTGATGTGTGAATAAAGAGCACATTTTATTCTTCAAGGAGTGCTGCGGATTTTCTTCATTTTTTATATCTATTTATATATATATATATATATATATATATATATATATATATAACAGGATTACAAAATCACAGGCACTTCTTTATGTGCTTACACAATTGTGGTGTACATTATACAAAGCACAAAGTGCCCCTATTAGAGAATCTGTATTGGAAAAACCATGCCAAATCTCTTTTTGAAGATTAATATACATAGGCAAACAATAAAGGACAATTTGGACACACCTACCGGGAAACACTTCTCTGAACCAGACCACAGTATCATGGACTTAGTCTTAAAAAGGCAATTTAAAGACCAGCAATGAGATAAAAATCTGGGAATTCAAACTGATATAAACACTCCAAGCATTAAAAAGAGTACTCACTCTAACACCTGGATTTATTACCAACTACATGAACACCCCTCCTCCCCATTAGGGCTCATGCTCACGACCGTAGCCATTTTTGCGGACCACAAATTGCGCATCTGCAAAACTCTGATACCGGCCATGTAAGTTCCGCGTTTAATGGAATGGCCAGCCTTATCCTTGTGTGATGTCCGCATCTTTTGCAGCCCTATTGAAATTAATGGTTTTGCATCCAGTCCAATAAAAATGCAGATCAGGTGCATGAGCCTTTAGACTGACTCCAAGTCTAAGGGCTGTATTACATAGGACAGATTATTTAATACATTTTCTGACCAATCATTTGTCAGATGACCGTTTAAAGGTTTCACGCCTGAAAATAACGCTAAAATAAAATAATAATTTTATTGAATCTGTATCATTAATACATTTGTGATGCTAGTCTGGCATATACATCACCAGATGTGATTGCTGGCTCTTCAGCCTGGCAGTATTGATATTGTATAACACTATAACATTAATGATGGTAGCCTGGTGCATTTGTCACCATACGTGATTGTTGGTTCCTCAGGTTGGCGCTGTAGTAGAAATATTAATAGTAGAAATCTGCTATCATCAGACTTTGTGTAAGAACAGGCAAATCTCTCAACCGCAGTAAGACAAAAGTGTTTTCATGTTGAGTTCTGCTGAGCAACTGCCTTGATCCCGCCCAGTCTGTACACTTTTATTGTTTACTCACAAAAGGTGTTACAATAGAAAAGGGGCTTGCCCATCACTTGACTACTTACTTCATGAAACAAGGATGCAGGAAGTGATGACATACAGGAAGTGATGACATAGGAAGGCAAGACACCATCATTTAGAATAACATAGCCAGCTAACAAACACATGTATCTTATAACCACTGGAGTTAACTTTATCCAGCCTTGCTCAATGTTCAATGCTAGATAAAGTTACTATGATCCTCATGCATGTTTATTTACAGGGCAATGTCATTATCTCCAGCGGCTGATCAGGCGCACTAGAGACAACAAACACACGTTCCTTTCATATAATATTTTCTTAACGATTGCATCCAAGCCAATTAATCCGCCTCTTGCGCGGGGGCCCTAGCCGGCGTCCATACATCAGCCAACAAAACAGTGCTCTGCTGAACACATCAGTCTCCCCCGGCCCACAGCCCAGTGCTTAGCACATGGACCATTCTGCACCCAGCAGCTGTGACAGGACATACACAGGGAGATATCCACTCCAATGGTTTACCCTGACACTGAGAGACATGATGACAATACACAATATATTATAAACACATCCTAATAAAATTTCCACAACAGTGCTATGGCTACAATGTTATGGGGGATACTCATAACGTCGCCTGGACATCATCTCGACATAAGGTGTCACATTTATTGTTACCATAATAATCATGGCTGTCCTCACATACATATGGGTAATGTTAGACAATATACAATGCCATATATTGCACACTGGTTACCCCTAGGTTTATAATATCTAATATACATTGACATTTTAGGTGTGCATCTATCCCCATCATCACATTTTGTATATACAGTATGTGCCCATGCATTCCTATCGCTCATCAATTTTACTTTTCACCTTGCTGCTTTACGTGAATCTTTTCCTCATCCTACTAAGGGCTCATTCAAACGGCCGTATGCTGTCAGCAAAAATGCAGGTCAATTTTTTGGTGGATTAGATGCTGTCCCATTCACTTCTATGGGGCCTTTTCACTTCTATGGGGCTCATCAAAACAAATGAAACATGTCCTATACGTGAAAATCAGGACATGGCCCCATTCGTTTTTTTTAAGGACATGCTGAACTGTCCGCAAAAAAAAACAGATCCACATTTTTGCAGACTGCATACGGTCGTCTGAATGAGCCCTTACTAGAATCTATTGTCCCAGTTCGGCGTCACTGGTTTCCCGAGCAACAGATACCGCTGCTTAGCGCTTCCCTGTACCTTAGCGCTTATACATGGCTCTATCGTTGGGGCTAGTCATTCTTGTTCTGCTCGTTATTTGGGGGGGTGGCAACATCCTCACTGTCTTCCCTGATTGGCTGGGCAGCGGACACACAGGGGGCGAGGGCCGGCTTCCCTGTTAAATAGTCAGCTGCTAGGGGGCGCAAGTTCGACCGCAACAGTGGTGGAAACTAGCTGACTGCACACCATCTGTTGCGGCTGGCGCTGAATCTACTTACTTTCACCATTTGCTAGTTTGGCTCCTGATGATGAGCAATACTGGCTAGAGAAATGCGTTGAGCATATAGGGAACATTGTCAGCCCTACACGGGGCTGCCTGTTTATACCAAGGGGTACGGTGTTTCAGAGAGTTACTTTCGCAGCATTCTGGTTTGCTTGGCAATCGCAGTTAATTTCTGCCAGCAACAACTACTACTACCAAGGTGTTAGTTTTGCAGAGAGGTTGCTCCTGTAATACTATTGGTGGTTATTATGACACACAGTGGATATTTATGGTTATTAAGTTACATTAACACTGCAGGGGTGAATGGAAGTTTTTATCTAGCCCTGACCCGAGCTTGTATTTTTCTAGTGAGGGTTGCGGATTTATACAACCATAGAGTATCAGCCTTTTGATCCCCCTGACTCTTCACGGTTATGTGTCTTTGCATCCAGACACATTAGTACACATATATTCACTGGATAACATATATTTTCTATTGCCATCTGGATTAACCCTCTGCCTGATTCAATACATATTTTGTGGCAGCTGCCCTGGTTTTAGATGCTACAGATTTAATAAAAGTATTATTATTTAATTTTAGCTTTCTTTTCAGGTGCGAACCCATTTTTATCTTAAAATTGTTTATCACATCATTTGGTTCTTTTTGTTAATCGGGTGACCATAGATCTTTTGTTATACACAACAACTATTGGTCTGATTGGACAGAAATTGGTCAGATAATTTGTTGGTGTGAAGCAGTCCTAAACAGTACAGTAAAGTCTAAAAGGTGTTGTCTCACTTCAGTAAGAGGCATTTATCATGCAAAGAAAGTTTAACCGCCTCCGGCCCAGCTAACACACGGATGCGTCCTGGAGGCGGTCGATTCATTCCTCCTGGACGCATCCGTGCGTCATCTCGCGAGAGGCGAGACTTCCTGTGAACGCACGCACACAGGCGCACGCGTTCACAGGATCGCAAGGTAAGGGACAGGATCTACAACCTGCCAGCGGCGATCATTCGCTGGCAGGCTGTAGATGCGATTTTTTATTTTTTTTTAACAGGTATATTAGACGCTGTTTTGATAACAGCGTCTAATATACCTGCTACCTGGTCCTCTGGTGGTCCCTTTTGCTTGGATCGACCACCAGAGGACTCAGGTAGGTCAGTACAGTAGCACCAAACACCACTACACTACACCCCCCCCTGTCACTTATTAACCCCTTATAAACCCCTTATCACCCCATATAGACTCCCTGATCACCCCCCTGTCATTGATCACCCCCTGTAAGGCTCCATTCAGATTTCCGTATGTGTTTTACGGATCCACGCATCCATGGATCGGATCCGCAAAACGCATACGAACGTCTGAATGGAGCCTTACGGGGGGGTGATCAGCCCATATAGACTCCCTGATCACTTCCCTGTCATTGATCACCCCCCTGTAAGGCTCCATTCAGACATTTTTTGGGCAGTTAGCGGAAATAGTTTTTTGTTTTTTCTTACAAAGTCTCATATTCCACTAACTTGTGTCAAAAAATAAAATCTCACTTGAACTCACCATACCCCTCACGGAATCCAAATACATAAATTTTTTTAGACATTTATATTCCAGACTTCTTCTCACGCTTTAGGGCCCCTAAAAAGCCAGGGCAGTATAAATACCCCACATGTGACCCCATTTCGGAAAGAAGACACCCCAAGGTATTCCGTGAGGGGCATATTGAGTCCATGAAAGATTGAAATTTTTGTCCTAAGTTAGCGGAAAGTGAGACTTTGTGAGAAAAAAACAAAAAAAAATCAATAGCCGCTAACTTATGCAAAAAAAAATAAAAAATTCTAGGAACTCGCCATGCCCCTCATTGAATACCTTGGGGTGTCTTCTTTCCAAAGTGGGGTCACATGTGGGGTATTTATACTGCCCTGGCTTTTTAGGGGCCCGAAAGTGTGAGAAGAAGTCTGGGATCCAAATGTCTAAAAATGCCCTCCTAAAGGGAATTTGGGCCCCTTTGCCCACCTTGGCAGCAAAAAAGTGTAACACATCTGGTATCGCCGTACTCAGGAGAAGTTGGGCAATGTGTTTTGGGGTGTCATTTTACATACACCCATGCTGGGTGAGAAAAATATCTTGGTCAAATGCCAACTTTGTATAAAAAAAATGGGAAAAGTTGTCTTTTGCCAAGATATTTCTCTCATCCAGCATGGGTATATGTAAAATGACACCCCAAAACACATTCCCCAACTTCTCCTGAGTACGGCGATACCAGATGTGGCACACTTTTTTGCTGCCAAGGTGGGCAAAGGGGCACATATTCCAAAGTGCACCTTTTGGATTTCACCGGTCATTTTTTACAGATTTTGATTGCAAAGTACTTCTCACACATATGGGCCCCTAAATTGCCAGGGCAGTATAACTATGCCACAAGTGACCCCATTTTGGAAAGAAGACACCCCAAGGTATTCCGTGAGGGGCATGGCGAGTTCCTAGAATTTTTTATTTTTTGTCGCAAGTTAGTGGAATTTGAGACTTTGTAAGGAAAAAAGAGAAGAAAAAAAAATCATCATTTTCCGCTAACTTGTGACAAAAAATAAAAAATTCTATGAACTCGCCATGCCCCTCACGTAATACCTTGGGGTGTCTTCTTTCCAAAATGGGGTCACTTGTGGCGTAGTTATACTGCCCTGGCAATTTAGGGGCCCATATGTGTGAGAAGTACTTTGCAATCAAAATCTGTAAAAAATGACCGGTGAAATCCAAAAGGTGCACTTTGGAATATGTGCCCCTTTGCCCACCTTGGCAGCAAAAAAGTGTGCCACATCTGGTATCGCCGTACTCAGGAGAAGTTGGGGAATGTGTTTTGGGGTGTCATTTTACATATACCCATGCTGGATGAGAGAAATATCTTGGCAAAAGACAACTTTTCCCATTTTTTTTATACAAAGTTGGCATTTGACCAAGATATTTTTCTCACCCAGCATGGGTATATGTAAAATGACACCCCAAAACACATTCCCCAACTTCTCCTGAGTACGGCGATACCAGATGTGTCACATTTTTTTGCTGCCAAGGTGGGCAAAGGGGCACATATTCCAAAGTGCACCTTTTGGATTTCACCGGTCATTTTTTACACATTTTGATTGCAAAGTTCTTCTCACACATTTGGGCCCCTAAATTGCCAGGGCAGTATAACTACCCCACAAGTGACCCCATTTTGGAAAGAAGACACCCCAAGGTATTCTGTGAGGGGCATGGTGAGTTCCTAGAATTTTTTATTTTCTGTCGCAAGTTAGTGGAATATGAGACTTTGTAAGAAAAAATAAAATCATCATCATTTTCCGCTAACTTGTGACAAAAAATAAAAAGTTCTATGAACTCACTATGCCCATCAGCGAATACCTTAGGGTGTCTAATTTCCGAAATGGGGTCATTTGTGGGGTTTTTCTACTGTTTGGGCATTGTAGAACCTCAGGAATCATGACAGGTGCACAGAAAGTCAGAGCTGTTTCAAAAAGCGGAAATTCACATTTTTGTACCATAGTTTGTAAATGCTATAACTTTTACCCAAACCATTTTTTTTTTTTGCCCAAACATTTTTTTTTTATCAAAGACATGTAGAACAATAAATTTGGCGAAAAATTTATATATGGATGTCGTTTTTTTTGCAAAATTTTACAGCTGAAAGTGAAAAATGTCATTTTTTTGCAAAAAAATCGTTACATTTTGATTAATAACAAAAAAAGTAAAAATGTCAGCAGCAATAAAATACCACCAAATGAAAGCTCCATTAGTGAGAAGAAAAGGAGGTAAAATTCATTTGGGTGGTAAGTTGCATGACCGAGCGACAAACAGTGAAAGGAGTGTAGTGCCGAAGTGTAAAAAGTGCTCTGGTCATGAAGGGGGTTTCACCTAGCGGGGCTGAAGTGGTTAAAGGGTTTCTGCCATCAGAAATTACGTTATGTAGCTGACTGTCATTAGCGATGTGCTAATATCAGCAGTCCTTAACAGTGTGCTTTAGAAGTCTCTGCCTACCGCCATTCTCTTAAAATAAACACTTTTAAAATAGGCACAGTGAGTGTGACCGGCAGGGGGAGCACGTCCTTCACTCACTGCGCCTGCGCCGAATACTAAAAGGGACGGCGCAGGCGCGGGATTTACTGGACGAAGAGGAGAACTCGCCAGTCAAGCAACTGGACCTGGCCGTGCCAAAGGGTGAGTAGACCAAGCCTCTAGGTGCTGAAGCAACGCCCTCATAGCACCTTGAGGCTCATGAGCTCATCAACATATTTTAAAACTGTTTATTTTAAAAAAAATGGCGGCAGGCAGAGACTTATAAAGCACATTGTTATGTACTGCTGACATTAGCCCATCGCTAATGTCAATCAGCTACATAACATAATTTCTGATGACCGAAACCCTTTAACTGCTTTCAGACATGTGCCTTACATGTATGGCGCGCTGATTGGCCGGGCGCTGGGGCCTGGCTGTTGAGGACAGGTCCCTGGTGTATCTACCTGCATCGCTGGAAATACTGGTGCCAGCTGATTAGCCCCTTGCTGACTACTGCATATAAGGGGTTTACAGAGGGCAGAGGCTTCCTCTCTCACCCCATCGGCTTCCTGCACTGCTAAGGCATCCAAATGCTTTACACGGACCTAGAAACACAGGAAACCTATAAGGCATAGCCCCTAGGCTGGGTAGCGTAGGTGAGCTGTCAGTTTAACACCGACAGTTCCTGTGCAGTGCAATATAGCATATTGTACTGTATTGGAAAAGGAATAAACCCCAAAGTTGAAGTCTCATAGCAGGATAAAAAAATTAAAAAAAAGATTAATAATTGATAAATATTTTGAATAAAAAAGTGCCATTTCCCCTCATCAACCCATTTACAATAAAAAAATAAATAAAACAATTGCATAATTAATACTGTTGAAGATTAGACATAAGTCCAGCGAGTTCAACCAAGGCATAGGTAGGTACGTGAATCCCAGAAAGAAAGTGAGATTCAGATTTCTACACGTTGTTGTTTACTTTTAAGATTTCATCTAAACCCTTTTCAAAACTGTCCACTGTTCCTGCTGTGACCACGTATATTTCAACGGATTAACATTTCCTCCAGTAAATAAACTTTGACGCTTCTGGAGACTGAACTTTTTCTTCTCAAGTTGTAGGCACTCACACCTTGTCTTTTGAGGGGAGTTTACATGGAACAGCTTTTCACCATATTTTTTGTATGGCCCATGGCCCATTCATATGATTGTATAGGTCAATGATGCCCCTCCCTAAATGCCTCTTCTCAAGACTAAATAATTAATTATTTTAATCTTTCTTTATAACGAAGACCCGCCATGCCCCTTATCAGCTCCAGGGCATGCTTTCTATGGACTGCTGCCCAGAACTGAACTGCATATTCCAGATGAGGCCGCACCAAAGCTTTGTAAAGTGGTAATATTACATCCCTGCCCTGCTAGTCCATGCCTTGTTTAATGCATGCCAATATCCTTGTAGCCTTAGAAACAGCTGATTGACATTTTATGCTGTTATTTAATCTATGATCTACAAGGTACAGCGTTACATCCCCTAGGACATATGATGCACGGAGATAATTACTACCAAGATGCATAACTTTTATCCATATTGAACCTCATTTGCCAAATTGATGCCCAATCAGTGTCCAAGTCAGCTTGTATTTTATGGACATATCCCTTAGACTGCACAGTACTAAATAACTTGGTGTCATTTGCAAAAATAGAAATGGTGATATTCCATCCTCAATATAATTAATATAGATAATATTAATAGATAATTATTGTATAATAAATAATTTATATTTTTGCATAGACACTTGTAACTTATTTACTGATTGCACAACAGTACCTAGCACTGAACCTTGGGGTACACTCCTTATAACCCAGGACCATTCTGAATAGGAATGATTGATCACAAGTCTCTGGACACGGTCTTTCAGCCAGTTTTCAATCCAATTGCAAACTATTCTTTCCAAGCCTATAGACCTTATATTACCTATTAAACGTCTATGAGGAACATTGTCAAAAGTGTTTGCAGAATCCAGAAACACTACATCCACAGCTGCCCCTCTGTCCAGGCTTCTAAAAACCAATCGGGTTAGTCTGACAACTTCTGTCCTTGGTAAACACATGCTGGTTATCACCTATGATATTATTTACAGTCACATAGTCCTATAAGAACCCTTCAAACATTTCCCCTACAACAGAAGTTAACCTGTTAGCTTCCAGCGCCATACTTGTACGCCGCTGCATCAATAGGCAAATATGGCGCCTGCTCGGACGTGCACCAGGCGTCGTGACCAGCAGGTCTCTGTTGTTTCAGCTGAGACCTGCAGCTAATTACAATGCCGATTGCGGTAATTAAAGGCTTTAGATGCCATGATCAAGTGAGATCACGGCATCTAAATGGTCAAAAACCCTCCACTGACATCCCCTGCGGCCAATGAGGATGTCTGTACAGTCGTGGCCAAAAGTTTTGAGAATTGCATAAATATTGGAAATTGCAAAAGTTGCTGCTTAAGTTTTTATAATAGCAATTTGCATATACTCCAGAATGTTATGAAGAGTGATCAGATGAATTGCATAGTCCTTCTTTGCCATGAAAATTAACTTAATCCCCCAAAAAACTTTCCACTGCATTTCATTGCTGTCATTAAAGGACCTGCTGAGATCATTTCAGTAATCGTCTTAACTCAGGTGAGAATGTTGACGAGAACAAGGCTGGAGATCATTATGTCAGGCTGATTGGGTTAAAATGGCAGACTTGACCTGTTAAAAGGAGGGTGATGCTTGAAAATCATTGTTCTTACATTGTTAACCATGGTGAACTGCAAAGAAACGCGTGCAGCCATCATTGTGTTGCATAAAAATGGCTTCACAGGCAAGGATATTGTGGCTACTAAGATTGCACCTCAATCAACAATTGATAGGATCATCAAGAACTTCAAGGAAAGAGGTTCAATTCTTGTTAAGAAGGATTCAGGGTGTCCAAGAAAGTCTCCTAAAGAGGATTCAGCTGCAGGATCGGAGTGCCACCAGTGCAGAGCTTGCTCAGGAATGGCAGCAGGCAGGTGTGAGCGCATCTGCACACACAGTGAGGTGAAGACTTTTGGAAGATGGCCTGGTGTCAAGAAGGTCAGCAAATAAACCCCATCAGGGACAGATTGATCTTCTGCAGAAAATATGGTGAATGGACTGCTGAGGACTGGGGCAAAGTCATATTCTCAGATGAAGCCTCTTTCCGATTGTTTGGGGCATCAGGAAAAAGGCTTGTCCGGAGAAGAAAAGGTGAGTGCTACCATCAGTCCTGTGTCATGCCAACAGTAAAGCATCCTGAGACCATTCATGTGGGGTTGCTTATCATCCAAGGGAGTGGGCTCACAATTTTGGCCAAAAACACAGCCATAAATAAAGAATGGTACCAAAACGCCCTCCAACAGCAACTTCTTCCAACAACAGTTTGATGAAGAACAATGCATTTTCCAGCACGATGGAGCACCGTGCCATAATGCAAAAGTGATAACGAAGTGGCTCAGGGACCAAAACGTTGACATTTTGGGTCCATGGCCTGGAAACTCCCCAGATCTTAATCCAATTGAGAACTTGTGGTCAATCCTCAAGAGGCGGGTGGACAAACAAAAACACACTAATTCTGACAAACTCCAAGAAGTGATTATGAAAGAATGGGTTGCTATCAGTCAGGAATTGGCCCAGAAATTGATTTAGAGCATGCCCAGTCAAATTGCAGAGGTCCGGAAAAAGAAGAGCCAACACTGCAAATACTGACTCTTTGCATAAATGTCATGTAATTGTCGATAAAAGCCTTTGAAACGTATGATGTGCGTGTAATTATATTTCACTACATGTAGAAAAATGGAGGCTCCAGCACTCGTGGTAAAGTTTTGTTACTCCCGGTCTTTATTGCACCAAATTGTACAGTGGGACCCCTCTTCACTCTCCCAGATTAACGTGTTTCGAACAGTTCAGTTCCTAGTCATATTATTTCACTACATCACAGAAACAACTGAAACAAAGATCTATAAGCAGTTTAGCAGCAAACTTTGTGAAAACTAATATTTGTGTCATTCTCAAAACTTTTGGCCACGACTGTAGTTGCTTTCAATGCTGTGTGTCTCGCTGACGAGACACACCTAATTCATGCTGCAATTCAGATTTTGGCCACCAGTAGGCAGACCAACATAAGAAATGAGCAATTAACAGTAATAAACTCATTTTAAAATAGATAATGGTTCAAAATTAAATATTAAGCATATTTTACAGGCTCGTATATCAGCTTTAAAATCATTGCAAATTTTTTTAAATGTATAAATAAAAAAATATGAAAGTTTTGAATCACCCCCCTTTTCATATAATAAAAAAATATCTAAATGACAAAAAATATAAACATCATGGGTATCACCGTGACCGAAAACGCCCTTGCTGTTCAAATATAAAAATATTTTTCCAATACGGCAAATGGCGTCACGGAAAAAAGGGTCAAAATGGCTAATTTGCAATTTTTGCATTGCTTCTCTTAGGGCCCTTTCACACCTGCGTTATAGTCTTCCGGCATAGAGTTCCGTCGTCGGGGCTCTATGCCGGAAGAATACTGATCAGGATTTTCCTAATGCATTCTGAATGGACAGTCCGTCCTTCAGGATGCATCAGGATGTCTTCAGTTCCGGAACGGAACGTTTTTTGGCCGCAGCAAATAGCGCAGCATGCTGCGCTTTTTGCTCCGGCCAAAAATCCGGAACACTTGCCGCAAGGCCGGATCCGGAATGAATGCCCATTGAAAGGCATTGATCCGGATCCGGCCTTAAGCTAAACGTCGTTTCGGCGCATTGCCGGATGCGACGTTTAGCTTTTTCTCAATGGTTACCATGGCTGCCGGGACGCTAAAGTCCTGGCAGCCATGGTAAACTGTAGCGGGGAGCAGCATACTTACCATCCGTGCGGCTCCCGGGGCGCTCCAGAGTGACGTCAGGGCGCCCCAGGCGCATGGATGACGTGATCGCATGGATCACATGATCCATGCGCATGGGGCGCTCTGACGTCATTCTGGAGCGCCCCGGGAGCCGCACGGATGGTAAGTATGCTGCTCCCCCGCTCCCCAGTACTACTATGGCACCCAGGACTTTAATAGCGTCCTGGGTGCCATAGTAACACTGAAAGCATTTTGAAGACGGATCCGTCTTCAAATGCTTTCAGTACACTTGCGTTTTTCCGGATCCGGCGTGTAATTCCGGCAAGTGGAGTACACGCCGGATCCGGACAACGCAAGTGTGAAAGAGGCCTTACCCCCAAAAATGTAATAGTGTGATCAAAAAGTCACAGACTCCAAAATGGTATGAATAAAAAGTTCACACTGTCCCGCAAAAAATGAGCCGCTATACAGCTAAGTAGACAGAACTATAAAAAAGGTTATTTTTTTCAAAGTTAAAATTCATTTTTACACTATTTAGACATAAAAAAATATACATATGGCGTATTGTAATTGTACTGACACAGAGAATGAAGGACATGGGTCAGTTTTGCCGCAAAAGAAACGCAGTGGGAACAAAACCCGTAAAGCGGTGGAGAAATTGTGGGGGTTTTTTTGTTCCCAATTCCACACATTTGGAATTTCTGTACTGCATCCCACTACATTGTATGCCATAATTAATGGTTGTGTTAGAAAGTACTTAGCCTGCAAAAAATGTATTTGGTATTTTTGCAGACTTTATCTCCCATTTTAAGAATACTATTATCTTGGGTGTAGCTCTATAAAATTATCATATGATCCACCCCATCAGGTGAATGGCATAAAAAATAATTAAAAAAAATGTGCCATTTTCTTGGTCCCCTTGCCTCACAAAAAGTGTAATATCAAGTGATCAAAAAGTACTATGTACCCAAAAATGGTACAAATAAAAGGGCACATTTATTAAGACAGGCGAGTTAGACGTCAGTCTTAATAAAGCCCATCTCTGGCAATGGATCCACCGAAGTTATGAAGAGCCTTCCTCTGCCAGTTCTAAATGTAAGACAGCCGTAGAAAGTGGTAAGGGAGACTGCCTGCTGGCCTGTCCCCTTCCCCACCCATGCCCACTTATTTAGACCTGGCATGAGCGGGGGAAAGTCGCAGATTGCGGCACAGCAAACCGTTGCACCTTAAATATGCCTAATATAGGCGTATTTCGGAATAATATATGACCCCCAAAAACATTCTCATTGCAAAAAATACAAGCCTCAAATACCAGAAAAATAAAAACCATATGGTGCTCCTTCCCTTCTGAACGTATTGCCTACCAACCACATATGAGGCGTCTCTGTAAACTGTAGAATCAGGGTAATAAATATTGAGGTTGCTTTTCCACTGTAGCAGAACTTCAGCTGTGTTTTTGGTGGCTGCTCAAACACTGCATCAAAACAGGTAAGGAATTTGTTAGGTTTTTGCTATTGTTGGATTGCAAATGAGCATAGGGCCATTAAGGTGTTAAATTTGTTGTTGAGGGAGGAACTTTTTTGTCAGCGTGTGTGTATATATAGCAACATAGTATTAGCTTGCCTAATTATAGCTTGCATCATTCTCAAAGTGTAGCATTTTTAAGTGCTCTAGAGATATTCAGGAGGTAATCGGGAGGTGGATACAATCTAAAAAAGTAAGATTTGTTTGTTTAAAATGTTTCCCCTCTTGAAAATGGCAGATCTGGTTCTGTGCAGGAATTGTTGTGCTTTTATCCAGTCTTTGGAGGTTTGAATGCTGTCTGATCTGTAAACAGCTCTCCGTAATGCAGCAGGCATTTTTTTTAATCTGTTTGTAAATTAACTGTTAAACAAATTCAGGCTGAGACTGTTGCAGTGCCACTGCCACAGAGGCCCCCTAGAAATGGAAGATGGGTAATTGTAGGTTCTAGTAGACTTGGGCCCCTTGCAAACGAGCGTGTCCAGATGCGTTGTCTGCGATCAGGAACAATCGTGCTAGAAGGTACGCAATTGCAGTCAGTTATGACTGCGATTTGCTTTCCAATGTACAGTTTTTATCGTGCGGGTGCACTGCGTTTTGCATGCGCGTGATAAAAAACTGACTGTGGTACCCAGACCCGAACTTCTTAACTGAAGTTCAGATTTGGGTTAGGTATTCTGTAGATTTTAGGTCCCTGCAAAAGGACCTGCGCTCTTCACGTGGTGGGCGCGATTACTTCATCTAAGGTCCTTTTGCAGGTCCTGAAAGAAGAAGCAAGAAGAGGATGCCTGCTGTGCGCTCAATTGGAACAGGTAAGTTATTTCTTTTTAACACCTCAATCTACAGTTGTGTTCAAAATGATTCAACCCCCACTGAAAATGAGTGTTTTGGCCAGTTTGACATTGATTTTGATCATTTCAGTCATCTTGTTTACAATTAAATCAAAGAGGCACTTGTAAGTCAGACAAATATAACATAACATTTATAATGAAATAACCACAAATGTATTTTCTGTGCTCACATCATTATCAGTTTTATTCAACCCCCAAGTGACATTCAATCTTAGTACTTGGTACAACATCCTTTTCCAGGTATAACAGCTTTTAAACGTGAAGCATAGCTTGACACAAGTGTCTTGCAGCAATCTACGGGTATCTTCGCCCATTCTTCAAGGGCAAAAGCCTCCAGTTCAGTCACATTCTTAGGCTTGCGTGCTGCAACTGCTTTTTTTAAGTCCCACCAGAGGTTCTGAATCGGATTTAAGTCTGGTGACTGCGATGGCCACTTCAAAATGTTCCAGCCTTTAATCTGCAACCATGCTCTAGTGGACTTGGACGTATGCTTGGGATCATTGTCCTGTTGAAAGGTCCAACATCTCCCAAGCATCAGGTTTGTGACGGACTGCATCATATTTTCATCCAATATGTCCTGGTACTGAAGAGAATTCATGGTACCTTGCACACGCTGAAGCTTCCCTGTACCTGTAGAAGCAAAACAGCCCCAAAGCATGATTGGACCCCCCCCCCCCGCCATGCTTCACAGTAGGCAAGGTGTTCTTTTCTTCATAGGCCTTGTTCTTCCTCTTCCAAACATAGCGTTGATCCATGGGCCCAAACAGTTCTAATTTTGTTTCATCAGTCCACAGAACACTATCCCAAAACTTTTGTGGTTTGTCCACATGACTTTTGGCATACTGCAGTCGACTCGTCTTATTCTTTGGAGACAGCAAGGGGGTGCACCTGGGAGTTCCGGCATGGAGGCCTTCATTACGCAGTGTGCGCCTTATTGTCTGAGCTGAAACTTCAGTACCCACATCTGACAAATCTTTTTTCAGTTCCTCAGCAGTCACACGGGGACTTTTCTCCACTCTGCGCTTCAGGTAGCGCACAGCAGTCGAAGTCAGCATCTTCTTTCTGCCATGACCAGGTAGCGTTTCAACCGTGCCCTTTGCCTTGAATTTGCAAATGATGCTTCCTATGGTATCTCTTGGTATGTTTAACATCTTTGCAATTTTCTAATAGCCATTGCCCTTCCTGTGAAGAGAAATCACCTCTTCTCTTGTCTTCCTTGACCTTTCTCTTGACTTCACCATGTTTGTAAACACACCAGTAAATGTCTAGAAGGAGCTGAGTATCACAGTCCTTTTAAATCTGCCTAATTGGTGCTTATTATGCTTGATTGCTGCTCCTTGACATCCACAGGTGTTTTCAATACCTGATCGAAAACACTTGAATGAACCTCTGTTCTTAAGAGTGGTAGTCTTTAAGGGGTTTAATAATTGTGTCAATGAAGAAATCACAAAAAAAAAAAAAAACATTTAATACTGTATTGCAAAAACAGTTGATGTCATTTTAGTTGCATTTGATTCTTTAAAAAGTCCTTGTAAGATTTCATTCTGAACACAATTACAAATGTACACTAAATTCCCTAAAACCCTTTACAGCATTGGGGGTTGAATAATTTTGAACACAACTGTACAGTTTACTAAGCATTCTACAGGGAATACACTTTAATGGGGTCCGGGGTTGCTTTCATCCCTATCATCTGCTAGCAACCATGCGTGAAAATTGTACTGTATCCGCACTTGCTTGCGGATGCTTGCGATATTCATGCATCCCCATTCATTTCTATAGGGCCTGTGTTGCGTGAAAAACGCAGAATATAGAACATGCTGCGATTTTCACGCAACGCACAAGTGATGCGTGAAAATCACCGCTCATTTGAAGTGAATGGGTCCGGATTCAGTGCTGGTGCAATGCAATATTGTAAAGCAGAGGTAGATGTTATTGTCCATCTTGGGACAAATCATCTGGCTTGCAATGAGGTTTCAAAGGTGAAGGAAGCTTTTCACACACTTGTTGCATCGACTGTTTCATTCTCTGCAGTTTTGCCTGCATTAAGGAATTCAATGTATGGCTTGGTGAATGGTGTGTGAACCAAGGGTTTGGCTTTGTGTCTCATGTTAGCTCTAGTTGGAATGGAAAATAACTGTACAAGAAAGATGCATCTTTCTCTCAAGAGAACGAATGTCCTCAGTGAACAGTTCAAAGTATTTGCTAAGGAGCATTTAAACTAGGAAAGGGGAGCAAAAGAGTGATAATCCAGCAGTCCGACTGCCCCCGGAACAATGCCAGAAGATGCCAGTAGCACATAGGTTAAGAAATGACAAGCTCTGAGTCTTGTCTACAAATGCTTGCAGTCTAGGGAATAAGATCAATGAACTTGAGGCTATAATGGCATCTGAGAATATAGATTTATTGGCTGTTCCTGAGACATGGTTCAATTAGATAAATGACTGGGATATAACAGTACCAGAGTTCTCTCTATATAGGAAAGGGAGAGGGGTGGCCCTGTTTCTGAAAGATATCATAAAATCTTATCTAATACAAGTTAGCGAGACCAATTTAGAGTCAGTTTGGGTTACCTTGCAGCTTGATAATCATAAGGTAACTCGTGTAGGTGTGATATATAGACCACCTGGCCAAGTCAAATAATTAGATGATCTACTAGTTGAGGAAATAGCTAAATGACATTGAAAAGGGGTGTTATCATTATGGGAGACTTTAATCTTCCTTATGTAAACTGGAAAACCACACAAAAACAAAAGTTTTAGATTTTAGAAAAACGGACTTTTCTAAAAATAAATTTGTGGTATCAGAGTCCCTAGCAGACTGGAACAGTTTCAATGGAGCCCAGGAGAAATGGGGCTCCTTAAAAGTGGCACTATTGAAGGCAACAGATAATTGCATCAGGCTTGTCAGTAAAAGCAAAAAAAGAAGATACCACTGTGGTACTCAGAAGTGGGCAAAATCATTAACAATAAAAAGATTTTAGATACATCCTTTAGATACATAAATGAAATAAGGAAATTAAAACAAGGAATTACCAAATTAAAAACAAATATATATATATATATATATATATATATATACAGACCAAAAGTTTGGACACGCCTTCTCATTCAAAGAGTTTTCTTTATTTTCATGACTATGAAAATTGTAGATTCACACTGAAGGCATCAAAACTATGAATTAACACATGTGGAATTGTATACATAACAAAAAAGTGTGAAACAACTGAAAATATGTCATATTCTAGGTTCTTCAAAGTAGCCACCTTTTGCTTTGATTACTGCTTTGCACACTCTTTGCATTCTCTTGATGAGCTTCAAGAGGTAGTCACCTGAAATGGTTTTCACTTCACAGGTGTGCCCTGTCAGGTTTAATAAGTGGGATTTCTTGCCTTATAAATGGGGTTGGGACCATCAGTTGCGTTGTGGAGAAGTCAGGTAGATACACAGCTGATACTCCTACTGAATAGACTGTTAGCTGTTTTTTTCTTGCCATAATACAAATTCTAAGTAAAAAAAAAAACGAGTGGCCTTCATTACTTTAAGAAATGAAGGTCAGTCAGTCCGAAAAATTGGGAAAACTTTGAAAGTGTCCCCAAGTGCAGTCACAAAAACCATCAAGCTCTACAAAGATACTGGCTCACATGCGGACCGCCCCAGGAAAGGAAGACCAAGAGTCACCTCTGCTGCGGAGGATAAGTTCATCCGTGTCACCAGCCTCAGAAATCGCAGGTTAACAGCAGCTCAGATTAGAGACCAGGTCAATGCCACACGGATTTCTAGCAGCAGACACATCTCTAGAACAACTGTTAAGAGGAGACTGTGTGAATCAGGCCTTCATGGTAGAATATCTGCTAGGAAACCACTGCTAAGGACAGGCAACAAGCAGAAGAGACTTGTTTTGGCTAAAGAAATTTGATATCTTTGGTTCCAACCACTGTGTCTTTGTGCGATGCAGAAAAGGTGAACGGATGGACTCTACATGCCTGGTTCCCACCGTGAAGCATTGAGGAGGAGGTGTGATGGTGTGGGGGTGCTTTGCTGGTGACACTGTTGGGGATTTATTCAAAATTGAAGGCATACTGAACCAGCATGGCTACCACAGCACCAGGCTGTGTAAGGGCTATTTGACCATGAAGGAGAGTGATGGGGTGCTGCGCCAGGTGACTTGGCCTCCACAGTCACCGGACCTGAACCTAATTGAGATGTTTTGGGGTGAGCTGGACCGCAGAGTGAAGGCAAAAGGGCCAACAAGTGCTAAGCATCTCTGGGAACTCCTTCAAGACTGTTGGAAGACCATTTCAGATGACTGCCTCTTGAAGCTCATCAAGAGAATGCCAAGAGTGTGCAAAGCAGTAATCAAAGCAAAAGGTGGCTACTTTGAAGAACCTAGAATATGACATATTTTCAGTTGTTTCACACTTTTTTGTTATGTATACAATTCCACATGTGTTAATTCATAGTTTTGATGCCTTCAGTGTGAATCTACAATTTTCATAGTCATGATAATAAAGAAAACTCTTTTAATGAGAAGGTGTGTCCAAACTTTTGGTCTGTACTGTGTATGTGTATATATATATATATATATATATATATATATTAGAAGATAAAGAACTAGCTGACTGCCTCAATGAATACTTCTGTTCAGTTTTTACAAAGGAAAATGAAGGAAAAGGACCTGTTAGGGAGGAAGACGTATAAATCTTTTGATGCATGTGTGTTTACAGAGGAAGATGTTCTAAGTCATCTGTCTTAAATTAATACAAATAAGTCACTGTAATAGGTCTCCAAATATAAAATATTTATGTATGAAAAATGTATCAACCTGATTTGGTAATCTTCTCCAAATCTAGCAAAGAACACCTGGAAGACTCATAACCAGGATTCAACAAGAGTTATATAAAAAAATGAATAATGTGATTTATTTTCAGTCTTCATTAGAGTTGATTACTTATACAAATACTTTAGGAAAAGTCTTAGTCTAATTGTCCATGAGTGAATGTTTGTAGTCCTTGAGGTATCTGTGTTGGAGGTCAGGAATCATCTTCTCAAGACTCCATGTGTCCATCTCTAGCCATCGTAAAACAGCCCCCAACAGAGTGTGTGAGTGTAAGAAGACCCCCCTTGTCTGTCCCTGTCAGTCATTTATAACATAGATACAGGTGTGTCTTTACAAATGTAGACTTTAAATATAGTTTTTTTAATAAAGGTAAAACATATCAATTCACTTTTACCACGAATATGAAGTACAGTGTATCACAACAAAGCAGCCTCAGGATGGCTAGGATACTGTAAGGAAAAGTATTTCAAAGTTATTACCAAATAAAGTGATACATGTCAGATTTTCTAAATTTGGCAAGGTCCTCAATGTGAAAAATCGCTTGGTCCTGAAGGGGTTAAAGACACAATTGTTTCTTTAACTATTACTTTTATTATTACTTCACATACAGTATGATGCTTGTTTTATAAAGTTGGTCCAAAAAGGCATTACAGAGGACCTGTCAGCTCTCATGTCACATGTGTTGCAGTCAACACTTGTATTCCCCATCTCAGCAGCAACTTTCTTCTCTGCATTTTGGTTTGCCCTTTATTCTTCCTGGAATAAATAAAAAAAATATGACAACTAGGTGTTACCATTTTGTCAGTGACACATTTCCCTGCACAGCCTGACACTGTCTGATGTAGAATTGTTATTTCATGAAATAACAATTGTTTCCTAAACCATTCATGTTGTAAGATCCTCTTTTAACCCCTTAAGGACACAGCCTTTTTACACCTTAGGACCAGGCCATTTTTTGCAAATCTGACCAGTGTCACTTTAACCACCTCTGGACCGCCTAACGCAGATGTGCGGTCCGGAGGTGGCAGCCCTGCGCAGAGTCACGCATATATGCGTCATCTCGCGAGGGCCGGGATTTCCTGTGAACGTGCGCACACAGGCGCGCACGCTCACAGGAACGGAAGGTGAGCGAGTGGATATCTGAATTTTTTAACCCCTAACAGGTATATTAGACGTTGTTTTGATAACAGCGTCTAATATACCTCCTACCTGGTCCTCTGGTGGTCCCTTTTGTTAGGATCGACCACCAGAGGACACAGGTAGGTCAGTAAAGTCGCACCAAACACTACACTACACTACACCCCCCACCCCCGTCACTTATTAACCCTTTATGAACCCCTGATCACCCATGATCACCCCATATAAACTCCCTGATCACCACCCTGTCATTGATCACCCCCCTGTCATTGATCACCCCCCTGTCAGGCTCCGTTCAGACGTCCGTATGATTTTTACGGATCCACGGATACATGGATCGGATCCGCAAAACACATGCGGACGTCTGAATGGAGCCTTACAGGGGGGTGATCAATGACAGGCGGGTGATCACCCATATACACTCCCTGATCACCCCCTGTCATTGATCACCCCCCTGTCATTGATCACCCCCCTGTAAGGCTCCATTCAGACGTCCGCATGATTTTTACGGATCCATGGATACATGGATCGGATCCGCAAAACACATGCGGACGTCTGAATGGAGCCTTACAGGGGGGTGATCAATGACAGGCGGGTGATCACCCATATACACTCCCTGATCACCCCCTGTCATTGATCACCCCCCGGTCATTGATCACCCCCCTGTAAGGCTCCATTCAGACGTCCGCATGATTTTTACGGATCCATGGATACATGGATCGGATCCGCAAAACACATGCGGACGTCTGAATGGAGCCCTACAGGGAGTGATCAATGACAGGCGGGTGATCACCCATATACACTCCCTGATCACCCCCCTGTCATTGATCACCCCCCTGTAAGGCTCCATTCAGACGTCCGCATGTGTTTTGTGGATCCGATCCATGTATCCATGGATCCGTAAAAATCATGCGGACGTCTGAATGGAGCCTTACAGGGGGGGGTGATCAGTGACAGGGGGGTGATCACCCTGATCACCCCCTGTCATTGATAACCCCCCTGTAAGGCTCCATTCAGACGTCTGCATGTGTTTTGTGGATCCGATCCATGTATCCATGGATCCGTAAAAATCATGCGGACGTCTGAATGGAGCCTTACAGGGGGGGTGATCAGTGACAGGGGGGTGATCACCCTGATCACCCCCTGTCATTGATAACCCCCCTGTAAGGTTCCATTCAGAAGTCCGCATGTGTTTTGTGGATCCGATCCATGTATCCATGGATCTGTAAAAATCATGCGGACGTCTGAATGGAGCCTTACAGGGGGGGTGATCAGTGACAGGGGGGTGATCACCCTGATCACCCCCTGTCATTGATAACCCCCCTGTAAGGCTCCATTCAGACGTCCGCATGTGTTTTGCGGATCCGATCCATGGATCCGTAAAAATCATACGGACGTCTGAATGGAGCCTTACAGGGGGGGTGATCATTGACAGGGGGGTGATCAGGGAGTCTATATGGGTGATCACCCCCCTGTCATTTATCACCCCCCTGTCATTGATCATCCCCCTGTAAGGCTCCATTCAGACATCCGCATGTGTTTTGCGGATCCGATCCATGAATCCGTAAAAATTATACGGACGTCTGAATGGAGCCTTACCAGGGGGGTGATCAATGACAGGGGGGTGATCAGGGAGTCTATATGGGTGATCACCCCCCTGTCATTGATCACCCCCCTGTCATTGATCACCCCCCTGGTAAGGCTCCATTCAGACATTTTTTTTGGCACAAGTTAGCCAAATTTTTTGTTTGTTTTTGTTTTTTCTTACTAAGTCTCATATTCCACTAACTTGTGTCAAAAAATAAAATCTCACATGATCTCACCATACCCCTCACGGAATCCAAATGCGTAAACATTTTTAGACATTTATATTCCAGACTTCTTCTCACGCTTTAGGGCCCCTAAAAAGCCAGGGCAGTATAAATACCCCACATGTGACCCCATTTCGGAAAGAAGACCCCCCAAGGTATTCCGTGAGGGGCATATTGAGTCCATGAAAGATTGAAATTTTTGTCCTAAGTTAGCGGAAAGTGAGACTTTGTGAGAAAAAAAACAAAAAAAACAATATCCGCTAACTTATGCAAAAAAAAAAAAATTCGAGGAACTCGCCAGGCCCCTCATTGAATACCTTGGGGTGTCTTCTTTCCAAAGTGGGGTCACATGTGGGGTATTTATACTGCCCTGGCTTTTTAGGGGCCCGAAAGTGTGAGAAGAAGTCTGGGATCCAAATGTCTAAAAATGCCCTCCTAAAAGGAATTTGGGCCCCTTTGCGCATCTAGGCTGCAAAAAAGTGTCATACATGTGGTATCGCCGTCCTCAGGAGAAGTTGGTCAACGTGTTTTGGGGTGTCATTTTACATATACCCATGCTGGGTGAGAAAAATATCTTGGTCAAATGCCAACTTTGTATAAAAAAAATGGGAAAAGTTATCTTTTGCCAAGATATTTTTCTCACCCAGCATGGTTATATGTAAAATGGCACGCCAAAATACATTCCCCAACTTCTCCTGAGTACGGCGATACCAGATGTGTGACACTTTTTTGCAGCCAAGGTGGGCAAAGGGGCACATATTCCAAAGTGCACCTTTCGGATTTCACAGGCCATTTTTTACAGATTTTGATTGCAAGGTACTTCTTACACATTTGGGCCCCTAAATTGCCAGGGCAGTATAACTACGCCACAAGTGACCCCATTTTGGAAAGAAGACACCCCAAGGTATTCCGTGAGGGGCACGGCGAGTTCCTAGAATTTTTTATTTTTTGTCACAAGTTAACGGAAAATGATGATTTTTCTTTTTTTTTCTTTTTTCCTTACAAAGTCTCATATTCCACTAACTTGCGACAAAAAATAAAAAATTCTAGGAACTCGCCGTGCCCCTCACAGAATACCTTGGGGTGTCTTCTTTCCAAAATGGGGTCACTTGTGGCGTGGTTATACTGTCCTGGCAATTTAGGGGCCCAAATGTGTAAGAAGTACCTTGCAATCAAAATGTGTAAAAAATGGCCTGCGAAATCCGAAAGGTGCACTTTGGAATATATGCCCCTTTGCCCACCTTGGCTGCAAAAAAGTGTCACACATCTGGTATTGCCGTACTCAGGAGAAGTTGGGGAATGTGTTTTGGGGTGTCATTTTACATATACCCATGCTGGGTGAGAAAAATATCTTGGTCAAATGCCAACTTTGTATAAAAAAATTGGAAAAGTTGTCTTTTGCCAAGATATTTCTCTCACCCAGAATGGGTATATGTAAAATGACACCCCAAAACACATTCCCCAACTTCTCCTGAGTACGGCGATACCAGATGTGTGACACTTTTTTGCAGCCAAGGTGGGCAAAGGGGCACATATTCCAAAGTGCACCTTTCGGATTTCACCGGTCATTTTTTACACATTTCGATTGCAAAGTTCTTCTCACACATTTGGGCCCCTAAATTGCCAGGGCAGTATAACTACCCCACAAGTGACCCCATTTTGGAAAGAAGACACCCCAAGGTATTCCGTGAGGGGCATGGCGAGTTCCTAGAATTTTTTATTTTTTGTCGCAAGTTAGTGGAATATAAGACTTTGTAAGAAAAAAATAAAAATAAAAAATCATCATTATTTTCCGCTAACTTGTGACAAAAAATAAAAAGTTCTATGAACTCACTATGCCCATCAGCGAATACCTTAGGGTGTCTACTTTCCGAAATGGGGTCATTTGTGGGGTTTTTCTACTGTCTGGGCATTGTAGAACCTCAGGAATCATGACAGGTGCTCAGAAAGTCAGAGCTGCTTCAAAAAGCGGAAATTCACAGTTTTGTACCATAGTTTGTAAACGCTATAACTTTTACCCAAACCATTTTTTTTTTTTTGCCCAAACATTTTTTTTTATCAAAGACATGTAGAACTATAAATTTAGCGAAAAATTTATATATGGATGTCGTTTTTTTTGCAAAATTTTACAGCTGAAAGTGAAAAATGTCATTTTTTTGCAAAAAAATCGTTACATTTCGATTTAATAACAAAAAAAGTAAAAATGTCAGCAGCAATGAAATACCACCAAATGAAAGCTCTATTAGTGAGAAGAAAAGGAGATAAAATTCATTTGGGTGGTAAGTTGCATGACCGAGCGATAAACGGTGAAAGTAGTGTAGTGCCGAAGTGTAAAAAGTGCTCTGGTCATGAAGGGGGTTTCAGCTAGCGGGGTTGAAGTGGTTAAGTGCTGATAACTTTAAAACGCTTTGACTTATCCAGGCCGTTCTGAGATTGTTTTTTCGTCACATATTGTACTTCATGACACTGGTGAAATGAAGTCAAAAAAATATTTTTTTTTGAACCAAAAAATACCTAATTTAAAAATTTTTGGGAAAAATTAGCAAATTTCAAAGTTTCAGTTTCTCTACTTGTGTAATACATAGTAATACCCCCAAAAATTTTGATGACTTTACATTCCCCATATGTCTACTTTATGTTTGAATTGTTTTGGGAATGATATTTTATTTTTTGGGGATGTTATAAGGCTTAGAAGTTTAGAAGCAAATCTTGAAATTTTTCAGCAATTTACAAAAACTAAATTTTAGGGACCAGTTCAGGTCTGAAGTCACTTTGCGAGGCTTACATAATAGAAACCACCCAAAAATGACCCCATCTAAGAAACTACACCCCTCAAGGTATTCAAAACTGATTTTACATACGTTGTTAACCCTTTAGGTGTTGCACAAGAGTTATTGGCAAATGGGGATGAAATTTGAGAATTTCTTTTTTTGTCAAATTTTTTATTTTAACCCATTTTTTCCACTAACAAAGCAAGGGTTAACAGCCAAACAAGACTGTATCTTTATTGCCCTGACTCTGCCGTTTACAGAAACACCCAATATGTGGCCGTAAACTACTGTACGGCCACACAGCGGGGCGTAGAGGGAAAGGTGCGCCGTTTGGTTTTTGGAGGGCTGATTTTTATGGACTGGTTTATTTACACCATGTCCCATTTGAAGACCCCTGATGCACCCCTAGAGTAGAAACTCCCTAAAAGTGACCCCATCTAAGAAACTACACCCCTCAAGGTATTCAAAACTGATTTTACATACGTCGTTAACCCTTTAGGTGTTGCGCAAGAGTTATTGGCAAATGGGGATGAAATTTGCAAATTTCATTTTTTTGTCTAATTTTCCATTTTAACCCATTTTTTCCACTAACAAATCAAGGGTTAACAGCCAAACAAGACTGTATCTTTATTGCCCTGACTCTGCCGTTTACAGAAACACCCAATATGTGGCCTTAAACTACTGTACGGCCACACAGCGGGGCGTAGAGGGAAAGATGCGCCGTTTGGTTTTTAGAGGGCTGATTTTTATGGACTGGTTTATTTACACCATGTCCCATTTGAAGCCCCCTGATGCACCCCTAGAGTAGAAACTCCCTAAAAGTGGCCCCATTTTGGAAACTACGGGATAAGGTGGCATTTTTTTGGGGACTATTTTTAGGGTAAATATGATTTTTGGTTGCTCTATATTACATTTTTGTGACGCAAGGTTACCAAAAATTGAAACTCTGAAATTTCATCTCCATTTGCCATTAACTGTTGAGGAACACCTAAAGGGTTAATGAAGTTTGTATAATCAGTTTTGAATACCTTGAGGGGTGTAGTTTCTTAGATGGGGTCAGTTTTGGGGAGTTTTTACTCTAGGGTGCATCAGGGGGGCTTCAAAAGGGACATGGTGTCAATAAAAAAGGCCATCAAAATCGGCCTTCCAGAAACCATGTCGGTCCTTTCCTTTTGCGGCCTCCCTTTTACTGATACAGCAGTTTACGACCACAAATGTGGTGTTTCTGTAAACTGCAGTATCAGGGTAATAAATATTAAGTTTTGTTTGGTGTTTAACCCTTGTTTTGTTACCGGAAAAAACGGATTGAAATGGAAAAGTGCCAAAAATAGCGGTTTTGGCACCGTTTTTTTTTTTTTTTAACTGTATTAATCTGGGGGGTTAGGTAATGGGATATTTTTATAGAGGAGATTCTTACGGACGCGACAATACCTAATAAGTCTACTTTTTTTTAAAATTATTTAGGTTTTTGACTATATTATCTTTTTTGATACAAATCTTTTTTTGGGTATCTCTAAAGTCTAAGGGTCATTTTTATTTCTTTTTTTATCCAATTATCTCATGTGGGGACTCATTTTTTGCGGGATGAGCAGATGGTTTTATTGGCTCTATTTTGGGGGCTATATGACTTTTTTATCGCTTGCTATTAAACTTTTTGTTATGTAAGGTGACAAAAAAATTCTTTTTTTGCACCTATTTGTTGTTTTTTTTTTTGACCGTGTTAATCTGGGGGGTTGGGTCATGGGGTATTTTTATAGAGGAGATTCTTACGGACGCGGCAATACCTTACAATTATTTTGGTTTTAGACTATATTATCTTTTTTGATTCAAATTTTTTGGGGGGTATCTCTAAAGTCTAAGGGTCATTTTTGTAAAAAAATTTTTTATCCAATTATCTCATGTGGGGGCTCATTTTTTGTGGGATGAGCGGACGGCTTTATTGGCACTTTTTGGGGGGTTATATGACTTTTTGATCGCTTGCTATTAAACTTTTTATTATGTAAGGTGACAAAAAAAAACTTTTTTTGCACCTTTTTTTTTTTTTTTTCCTTGACCGTGTAAATCGGGGGGGGGGGGGGGGGGTTAGGTCATGGGCTAGTTTTATAGAGGAGATTATTACCGACGCGGCGATACCTAATATGTCTACTTTTAATAAATTATTTTAGCTTTTTTTGGGTGTCTCAAGTCTGAGAACCAGTTTTTTTTTATCCGATGTCAGTGCTAAATTGGGATATAAATTTAGTACTCCATGGAAGTGTGATTCTCCCTGAAGCAACCGTCAATGCAGAGGCCCGGATGATCGGGGCAAGTGTCGCACTGAGTAGTCGTGTCCTTCCGTATCCCCCTCCTGCGACACACTCTGCACTTTTTTTGGGTTCGTCCCTTCTTTCCAGTATGGGGGACCACACCTGGAAAGTGTTGGCCAGGGACGATCCGGGCACCTACAGTTCCCGAGGTACTCCGGCCTGCTCTTTCCCGGTCCGAAAAGATCAGGGCCTTGAGGACTGCCTCATAGAACTGGAGGAATGTCCCTGTGCTGCCAGCGCTTCGGGATAGTACAAAAGAGTTGTACATGGCAACCTGCACCAAGTAGACCGCAACTTTTTTATACCATGCCCGGGTTTTGCGCATGGCGTTATATGGCTTGAGGACTTGATCAGAGAGATCAACTCCTCCCATATACCGATTGTAAGCGACGATACAATCGGGCTTGAGGACCGTTGCCGTGGTACCTCGCACAGGGACAGGGGTGATGCCGTTACCATGAATTGTGGACAGCATAAGGACATCCCTCTTGTCCTTATACCTGACCAGCAACAGGTTTCCAGTGGTAAGGGCACGGGTCTCACCCCTGAGGATAGGTACCTGGAGGGGGTGGGCAGGGAGGCCGCGTTGATTTTTCCGCACGGTCCCACAAGCGGACGTGGATCTGGCGGCAAGGGACTGAAACAAGGGGATACTGGTATAAAATTTATCCACGTAAAGGTGGTAACCCTTATCCAGCAGTGGGTACATAAGGTCCCACACAAGTTTCCCGGTAACACCCAGAGTGGGGGGACATTCTTGGGGTTGAATCCGGGAATCTCGCCCCTCGTATACACGAAATCTGTAAGTGTACCCTGAGGTACTCTCACAAATTTTGTATAGCTTCACGCCATACCTCGCCCGCTTGGAGGGCACATACTGGCGGAAAATGAGTCTCCCCTTGAACGCAATGAGAGACTCATCAACCGCGACCTCTCTTCCAGGTACATAGGCCTCCATGAATTTGGCCCCAAAGTGATCGATGACCGGCCGTATCTTGTACAGACTGTCATGGGCAGGATCACCTCGGGGGGGACATGCTGCATTATCGGAATAATATTCCGGATGGCCTCAAACCGGGAGCGTGTCATGGCTGTACTGTAAAGTGGGGCCTGGTATAGGACGTCCCCACTCCAGTACAGCCTGACACTGTTTTTTTTTACCAGGCCCATATGCAGCACGAGGCCCCAAAATGTCCTCATTTTGGCTGCACTGACCGGCGTCCAGCCACCGGGCCTGGCCAAAAAGGAGCCCGGGTGTTGAGCGACGAACTGTTGGGCGTACAGATACGTCTGCTCCACCATCAGATTTACCAGTGGGTCACTGAAAAAATGACAAAAAAAGTCATATTCAGTGTAGCCCACTGTGGAAATCTGGATTCCTGATTGGCCTACAAAATCAGGAATCACAGGCTCGTATCGCTCTGGGCTACACCAGACAAGTTCACCGGCAGGGGGCTCCGGTGGATTTAACTGGTGGGCCGGGAAACCAGTACGAGCCCCAGAGCTGCTCGTACTAGTGTGGGCCACAGGGTCCTTAACATGGCGGTCCCCTTGCTCCGCCTGGCGGCGTCTCCGCCGCCTTGGGGGCTCATCATCATCGCTAGTTGATGAGGAGGATGCGGATGACAACAGGAATGTGGGGTCATCCTCATCCTCACTGGGACTCTCGGAGTCAGAGGCAATCTGGGCGTATGCCTCCTCGGCCGAGAACGTCCGGCGGGCCATAGGGGAGTGTGTGTCTGCGTGTATATGTGCGTGTGTGTAACTCTTTATTTTGTGTGCGTGTGTGTGGGGGCACGGGTGTTCACGAACTCACCCTAAAACTAACAGAAAAAAAATAAAATAAACTAACTAAAAAAAGGGCAAAAAATGTGGGGAAAAAAATTCAAAACCGCTGATCAACCGTCCGAAGTTGATCAGCGGTGGGGTGTGCGATGCGCTAACAGTGGCCGACACTAAGTGCCGGCCACAGTCAGCGTACACGGAAAAAAAAAATGCACCCCAAAAAAGGTGGGGGGGGCAAGTGGCAGCACCCCTGGGGGGTCTAGGGTCACACAGCTGTGCTGTGGACCCCAGACACCCTAACTTAGGGTGATGCAATCAAAGTTCAGAAACTAACTTTCCCTTTTTTTTTCCTGCCTAAACCAAACTTTCCCTAGCTGTCCCTATGTACCTGATGGGGTCCTGGGGGGCACAGATCGGGTCCTGGGGGGCACAGATCGGGTGCAGGCAGCGGTGCAGCAGACACGTGCAGGCAGCTCCTCTCTCCTCCGGCTCCGGAACACAAAAGGAGGAGGAGAGGAGCGCCTGCCTCTTTTGAATCTGCCGCCGGACCGCCCACAGACCAATCAGAAAGCGATCCTGAGTGGTGATGTCACCATCACCACTCAGGATCGCTGGATGGTGATTGGTGGGGTGAAATCACACCACCATCACCATCCTGTTCCGGGTTATCTGGATTTCAGAGACCCGAATAACCCGGAAACGCAGAAAACCGCAGGTCTGAATTGACCTGCGGTTTTCTGCGATTGCATACATGGGGGGGGGGGGTCACCGGACCCCCCCGGCGCATTTGCTCCAAGTGCCTGCTCAATGATTTGAGCAGGCACGGGGTTCCGATCACCGCCCGCCGTGCGGCGGTGATCGAAAATGCACAGGGCGTACATGTACGCCCTGTGTCCTTAAGTACCAGGGCACAAGGGCGTACCTGTACGCCCTATGTCCTTAAGAGGTTAACCTACCAGTCATATTAAATTCCAAAAATGTCACTTTTTTTATTGTAGATTGTGAATTTGTCTCAAGCAAATACAAACCGGATTCCAAAAAAGTTGGGACACTATACAAATCGTGAATAAAAACTGAATGCAATGATGTGGAGGTGCCAACTTCTAATATTGTATTCAGAATAGAACATAAATCACGGAACAAAAGTTTAAACTGAGAAAATGTACCATTTTAAGGGAAAAATATGTTGAATCAGAATTTTATGGTGTCAACAAATCCCCAAAAAGTTGGGACAAGGCCATTTTCACCACTGTGTGGCATCTCCCCTTCTTCTTACAACACTCAACAGACGTCTGGGGACCAAGGAGACCAGTTTCTCAAGTTTAGAAATAGGAATGCTCTCCCATTCTTGTCTAATACAGGCCTCTAACTGTTCAATCGTCTTGGGCCTTCTTTGTTGCACCTTCCTCTTTATGATGCGCCAAATGTTCTCTATAGGTGAAAGATCTGGACTGCAGACTGGCCATTTCAGTACCTGGATCCTTCTCCTACGCAGCCATGATGTTGTGATTGATGCAGAATGTGGTCTGGCATTATCTTGTTGAAAAATGCAGGGTCTTCCCTGAAAGAGATGACGTCTGGATGGGAGCATATGTTGTTCTAGAACCTGAATATATTTTTCTGCATTGATGGTGCCTTTCCAGACATGCAAGCTGCCCATGCCACACGCACTTATGCAACCCCATACCATCAGAGATGCAGGTATCTGAACTGAGCGTTGATAACAACTTGGGTTGTCCTTGTCCTCTTTGGTCCGGATGACATGGCGTCCCAGATTTCCAAAAAGAACTTCGAATCGTGACTCGTCTGACCACAGAACAGTCTTCCATTTTGCCACACTCCATTTTAAATGATCCCTGGCCCAGTGAAAACGCCTGAGCTTGGGGATCTTGCTTAGAAATGGCTTCTTCTTTGCACTGTAGCGTTTCAGCTGGCAACGGCGGATGGCACGGTGGATTGTGTTCATGGACAATGGTTTCTGGAAGTATTCCTGAGTCCATTCTGTGATCTCCTTTACAGTAGCATTCCTGTTTGTGGTGCAGTGTTGTTTAAGGGCCCGGAGATAACGGGCATCCAGTATGGTTTTACGGCCTTGACCCTTACGCACAGAGATTGTTCCAGATTCTCTGAATCTTCGGATGATGTTATGCACAGTTGATGATGATAGATGCAAGTCTTTGCAATTTTTCGCTGGGTAACACCTTTCTGATATTGCTCCACTATCTTTCTGCGCAACATTGTGGGAATTGGTGATCCTCTACCCATCTTGGCTTCTGAGAGACACTGCCACTCGGAGAAGCTCTTTTTATACCCAATCATGTTGCCAATTGACCTAATTAGTGTTAATTGGTCTTCCAGCTCTTCGTTATGCTCAAATTTACTTTTTCCAGCCTCTTATTGCTACTTGTCCCAACTTTTTGGGGATTTGTTGACACTGTGAAAATTTGAATCAACCTATTTTTCCTTTAAAATTATACATTTACTCGGATTAAACGTTTGATCTGTGATCTACGTTCTATTACAAATAAAATATTGACATTTGCCATCTCCACATCATTGCATTCAGTTTTTATTCACAATTTGTTTAGTGTCCCAACTTTTTGGGAATCCGGTTCCTTAAGTGCTTAATTTTTTAACTTTCAAGTTTTATAGATTTTTTTCCAAATTAAGTAATTGAAAAACAGTAATCATTAAAGACGTCACTTATAAAAGTCCATGACAATAATAGTACATGTATCTGACATCTTTGACATACATCACATTCTTACATAGTCACTAAAATAAAGTAAAGTAATTTTAACAAATCCAGATCTTGTTATCCCTACATGAGGCGTAGTATATCTTAGCCACTCAAAACCAAACTATGAGTAGCATTATAACCCAAATATATATATATATATATATATATATATATATGTTGTGTCATTATATAGCCGTTCATTCACTGCTTCTCCCCACTGCTTTTACTATATTACCAATCACTACAAGGCAACCGATAGAATTTTAGATGCAAACAAGGAAGAATTCCATATTTCCCATCTTTTAAGTGTTTGTTAGCACTCCATATTAGAACCTGCATATATATATTCATTTTGCATATATTAGTTCACTAAAGGGATCGAATCCGTTAGCTTTGGAGTAATTGGCAATTTCCACGAGGTAGCAATATTGCTGCTGATAAAACTCCCATTATGACTGGTCTGTGACTGTAAGGCAGTTTGCCTATCCTGATGGATAAAACAGCTAGCTAGTGAAGGGTTGAGAGGAATTGGGAAACTCGCCACTGATGAAAGAAGATTAAAGACCTTTGCCCAAAACAGGAGAATAGTAGGGCATGACCACCACATATGCATTAAAGTTCCTCTTTCCCCACAAGCCCTCCAGCAGCTTGGACTATAGTTAGGATCTATGTGGGCTATACGAGCTTGAGTTAGATACCATCTAAGCTGTATTTTCATATTTTGTTCAATGTGGTTGATACACTTGGAGTTAGCTGTCATCCAATGAAAGGCACCCTTCCATTCCTCAACTGTCAAGGAACACCCCAAGTCTTCCTCCCACTTCTCCATAAAGCTCAATTTGGTTTCTAAAGCAGGGCCAAAAGCTTGGTATGCAATAGAAAGTCCTTTCCCTTCACACTTTCGATTGTTGAAATAACTACTAAAATGGGTGCTCCTAGACAGCTGACCGAAAGACGACCTCATTCTTGCTCAGCATATGTCTAATTTGAAGTTATTGATAAAAACAGGAGTTAGGGATACCATATGCTTGGTGCAAAGTTTCAAATGTTTTTATACTAGTCATCATATATTTGCTCCAAACATAGTATACCAGCCTTCTCCCATTTGTCCAGCGAGAGGCCCGGGATTCCATAAGTAAGTGAAACTAACGGGATTTCGGATCTCGCTGGAGAGAAGAGCTTCCCTTCTATACAATGGCACCAGGTCCATACTGCGGCTCGCATAGTTAAGAGGGAGGTTGAAACCTTTGGTGCTACCAAGGAATGAGCAGCAAGGAAACCTGGGAGAGAACCCTTTTTTGTATAAGTGGACTCCAACTCTATCCACCTCTGACGTGAGGATGGTGACCACCACTCTTTAGTTTGCTCAATTAGGTTTTTAGGAGGTCTGTCTGTAATAAAGTAGTGTTTTAGAGGAAATAAGCGGTACACATCTAAACTTATAAATAATTTTAGGTAATATTTTAACCACGTTAATTCTGGCTATCCAGGACATAAAGTGCAGAGAGTACTCAGTATAGCCTGCTAACAATTCCGTTCTCAGGGTAGAAAAGTTACGTATCACTAAGTTTTGCATTAGAGACGTTAATGTGATACCCAAGTATGTTATGCTATCTACTGCCCATTGAAACTGAGCTTTTGCCAAGAGTTTCCTTTTAAGAGAATCCCGAATCGCAAAGGGGGGTACATGCAAATTAGTGATATTCAGTTTATATAGGGAGGCTTATGCATACTCCTGCAAAACTGTTATGACTTTTAGAAGATAAATTTCCGGGCGTGTGAGAGATAACATAACATCGTCTGCATATAGGCCAATTTTATGTGATATGTCCCCGTATTATATTCCCGTAATACCTGGGTCTGCACGAATTATTTCTGCCGGGAGTTCCATTACCAACGAAAACACACTAATGGTGATAAAGGGCAACCTTTCTGGTTCCATTTGTTATAATAAAACTCTTGGAATAAAAGCCAGATGCCAGTACCCGGGCAGGTGGAAAGGAGTAAAGGTTTAGGATAGTGGACAGAATAGGGCCATGGAACCTGAAACGACTCAATACCTCTGCCAGAGACCCCTAGTGCACCCTATCGAAACAAAAATCGTGGGTGCACCTGAGGCCTCAAACAGCTGAAGCAAGTCAATCATTCTACGAGTTCCATTTCTGCATTGATGACCTGGAATATAACAAACTTGGTCTGGGGATATTAATTTAGTAGAGGTTGTATCCTTAAAGCCAGCAACTTATAAAATAATTTTAAGTCATTATTTAATAAAGAGATGGGCCAGAAGTTCGATGGACTTGAGACTTCCCTGGTTTAGGGATTGTTGTAATATTGGCACCTAACATTTCTTTAAGTATGCTGCCGGGTAAGATATGGTAGCAAGTTTGCTTGGAAGGTTTTGTAATAGTCCCTGGAAAAAACATCTGGACCTGGGGCTTTATGCAATTTCAGGGTCTTTATGGCAGTATCTACTTCCAGTTCCTAGAAGGGATTATTGAGCGACCTCAGGTCTTGAGGGGTAATACTTGGGAGAGACACTGAGTCTAGGAAATTTGATATGATTTGTAAGGTAGGTTGTGGAGTGGCGTTATCATTTTGTAGGTTGTAGAGAGAGCTAGAATAGTCCCCAAAAGTGTCCGCAATATGGATTGGGTGTGTAGTCATCACTCCATTGCTCTGCTTCATTGATTCAATACGGGAAGAAGATTCCCTTTTTTTCCAATTTATGCGCCAGCATAGCTCCAGCTCTATCTCCCAAATGATATAGTTTTGCTTTTGAACAGGTTACGGCCCTTTCATTTCTCCAGAGTAGGAAAGAACGAAATTGAAAGCGCAAGTCTGTAAGTTGGGCAGATACTGTATCAGTAGGAGCTGCCTTATGTTGTGATTCCACAGCCGCTATCCAAGCTAAAATATCTTGCATTTGCTTTTCTCTTTGTTTCTTAACCTTAGAAGCGGTCTGAGTGAATAACCCTTAGATATAGCTTTTATGAGCGCAGTGTGGAAATGTTAATATCTGAAGTGTCATTGAGTTCAAAATATTCATCTAATGCTTTAGAGAATAGACTATACCGTTCTTCATTTCTCAACAAATAAGAGTTAAGACGCCAAAGCGGCGGGTTAGGATTGGGGTAGTTGTCTAAAAGATGTAGGAAAATTGGAGCGTGATCAGACCACTTAATATTGCCTATTGCGGTGTATGTGGTTTTATGTAATCTTTGGAAATGAGAAAATAGTCTATCCTAGTCAAGGAGACGTGAACCTGAGGCGCAAAGGTGAAATCCCTCTCCGTCGCATGTTGATATCTTCTTTAAAGGGGTTGTCCAGGTTCAGAGCTGAACCTGGACATACCTCCATTTTCACCCAGGCAGCCCCCCTGACATGAGCATCGGAGCAGTTCATGCTCCGATGCTCTCCTTTGCCCTGCGCTAAATTGCACAGGGCAAAGGCATTTTTCTGAGTTCCGGTGACGTACCGGGGCTCTCTATGGGGCTGACAGGAACCCCGGTGACGTCACCGGCACTGATGACTTGGCTCTGCCCTAGCCAGTAAAACGGTTAGGGCAGAGCTAAAGCCTGCCCCTCAGAGCCGGTGACGTCACCGAACACACCGCTGAGTGGAAGTTACCGCCCGGCAGTGTGTTATTGAAAACAAAAGAGCCTGTGCCCTGCGCGATCTAGCACAGGGCACTGGAGCGCATCGGAGCGTGAGATGCTCCGATGCTAGGCTCAGGGGGGCTGCCGGGGTGAAAATAAGGGTATCGGACAACCCCTTTAACTCTGAAATCTACGATTTTGCTAATTATATCTCAAGGGGGGGATTAGCAGGGCCAGGTCTCGGTCTCAGAGCCCTATGCGCTCTCTCTATTTCAATAGAAAGGGGGGTAGTTATCGCCTAGTAGTAAAACAGCGATCTGTTTTACTGTAGAGAGTAGGGATTCTGAAGCATACGTTAAAGGTAGACCTTGAATTCTTAAGTTGTTGCGTCTATTACGATTGTCTTGGTCTTCTATATGGGTATAAAGTTGATTTAGATGATTTTGACAGGTTTGGAAGTGGGTGGCAACCTCTTTAGAATGATTACATAGCTCTGCTGTGGTATCCTCTAAACCATCCACGCGATGACCATTGTGACGTAGATCCTGTTTAATTTCCTGCAAATTAGTGAGGGTTTGTTGAAAAAAGTCCCTTGATAAAGGGAGGTCAGCTGACGCTGCAGCTTGCACCTCAACTTGCATTGTATCATCCAGGGTTAAAGGCACAGCCACATGGGTGGAAGGATCTGCACATGCAGGCGTTTTTGTGACAAATATTTCCATATTACCTCTGACTTTTTAGTTGTTGTTTTTTTAGGTGTAGCAGGTTCCTTCGCTGCAGGTTGTCCATATTTGACCATTTCAAAACAGGTGTTTTATGTCCCTTGATTGAAGAAACAGGACAGTGTTCAATGTTGCAATATACGTGTGCTTTAAATATCCTCGAAAAAGGTTAGTAAGGTGCCCAATCAGGCTGTGATCTTATTCAAAGATCCAGAACCATTGTGCCTGTGGCTCTAAAAAGTGATGCAAATGTTCAGATAAAATACCCCCTTTAGGAAAAGGAGGAACATTTAAAACATTAAGACATAGTCCTCCAGATAGAACATAAGCAGGAGAGGTTCCAAATGTGACACACAATAATACTTCTTCCCCTTGGTTTACATGTGGGCTGAGGAGAGTAGGACACTCTGTAGTGGCACAGGCTTTCTATGAGAGGGTGTAGGGTAACAGTACCTCATTTGGGAGAACAGGTCCCACAGTTGTTGATCCCCTCAAGAAGCAGGTCAGCTCCCCTTCAGTCTGGGCTGGAAGAGTCAGGGCCCGACGTCTGGATGAAGTTCTCCACTGTCGGCTTCTGGCACTTTTTATGTGAGGGGTGATTTCCAAGATGGCGCCCTTGCCTCAGTGGATTTGCGCGCACCTCAGAGGAAGCGGCCGAAACGGACCCCGCTCACTAGGTTTCTCAGCTTCCCCTTTTCACCAGTCCACAGCCCAGGAATTCCCTCCTGATCGCTGCGTCTACCTCAGGATATCGGAGGGAAGATCCAGTAAGTCTCGCTCCCACGAGTTAAACCGGAGCCCGAGGCAATCTGGCCTTGACTAGGCCATAAACAGATCTCTGTTCTTCGGTCTCCTAGATAGCCCCAGGTGGGTTTTATCTGTAGCGGGCATTACATAGAATCCAGGTAGAAAGGGTTTGGGGATTCAGGAAATAAATTTCAGGGAGGATGGTGCTGGATTTGATCTAGGTAGACTGAGCTGCTCCAGAGTACGTCCTTCCTGGTCCGTTGCAAGCCACGCCCCCCCCCCCTTAAGTGCTTATTAACCCCTTAATCACCCAGCTAATTTGACCCTTTAAGGAACAGTACATTTCCTTAACTGCATTACAATTCTCCTAAATGTGTCTTAATTTTTTCTTCAGTGCATCTCTACATGGGACCTTGGTGTACTGGTATGAGTTATAGTTTTTCTAGGAACCATTTTGAGGTACATTTATGGTAGCATTTAATTAATATTGTGGACAAAATACTGATATTTTGGGGGAAAATGTGTTTGTTTTCCATAGTTGTCCTTTTGTGCCATTCACTGTTTATTAATTTTCTTTTATTATTCATATTATGGGTTATGAAAATATGTAATATATTTGGTAGTTGTCACAAGATGTATGTTTCACCCATTTGCTATCATTTCTTCAGAAAAGGCACACTAAAAGCATAGCTTTTTATTTTAGATAATAAATATTAAACTAGATTTCAAGTTTACATTTAACAATAATGATTTAAAAACAGTAATAGATCTTCAGTTCATAAAAACTGTTTTTATTAATTGCGGTTGGATGAGAGTTAACTAAAATTTCAATTTGGCATGGTATGCCTGTGTAACGGATCTCCTGGCACCTCGACTGGGTACCTCCTTTGATGGGTGCTTCCTGAGGGCTCCAAGCACTCCACTTGACACCGTAATCACTGCCGACCCCACGAACCGCTGCAACTTGGTTGAGATCTCGCTGTCTTCCACCCACCCTGTGCCCAAGGCCAGGATCCAGCTTCCAGTGGGTAGAACAGTGTTGTAATCCCAGGGGAGTATAATACTGATAGCTGTTCCCCCCCACACATGAGACGATGCTCTATGTTGAGGGTAAAACAGGAACTCTTTAATGGGGCTACCTGTCAGCCTTTTATGCACGTCTTCCAGCAAGAGACACTCCCCCTGCGGACCTTGTGGAAGACTGAGATTGTTTTTACATTAGTCAATCACTTGCATTTACAGTATTGAAATACTCCCAGCAATTGTACACAACCCCCTCTGCCTGTGATACAATTAACAAAATGCAATGGGCATTGCCTGTGACACAATTAACAAAATGCAATGGGCATTGCCTGTGACACAATTAACAAAATACAATGGGCATTGCCTGTGACACAATTAACAAAATACAATGGGCATTGCCTGTGACACAATTAACAAAATACAATGGGCATTGCCTGTGACACAATTAACAAAATGCAATGGACATTGCCTGTTACACAATTAACAAAATACAATGGGCATCGCCTGTTACACAATTAACAAAATACAATGGGCATTGCCTGTTACACAATTAACCCTGTGACACAATTAATAAAATACAATTAACTTAATCACAGGCAGAAAACACACATTTTTCCCAAAACACAGAAAACACCTCAAAACCCCACACATCCCCCTAAAATATACATAGCTGGTTAGCTCTGATCTGGGCGAACAACATATCCAAAAATCGCCCAGATCTGAGCAGGGGTTCCCGAATTCCACGAAAGTAACATTTGACCGACCTCAAGCATGGCTTTCCTGTCCAAAACAGTTCCATGGATTTAGGTCTACCGGTCTATCTTCTCCTTCCAGAATGTACATGGGTCATAAACCTGAGGCAAGATTCTGGCAAACAGGCCCCTCCAAAACCCAGTGGTGAGGTTACTTTCGCCACACCCTGGAAGCTGTTAATTGCACAAACATCACAGTAGGTGCTGGTTTCTTTTCTGTTTTCTTTCATCTTTCTTGTTATGCATTTTACAGCACACTGTCTAATTGGATGGGGGGGTGTTGTAGTTGGTGGAATTTTTTCTGGGAAATGACGGCCCTGAAGTCTCAGGAGAGTATGTGTTCTGGGCCTTCCAGTTCTTACTTCAACAGTGTATTTTTGAAACATCTTTTGAACTAAATCCATTTTAAACTGAAAGTGGGCCACAGAGCCACCATTTTAGTATACAGAACAAATGCATTCGAAATAGCTTGGTCAAGCAAGTGAAAAAACTGTTTTATGTAATATTTTTCGTCTTGTTTTCTTTCCACTTGGTAGTTTGTGAGGTGCTGATCGGCCCTATCCACACCCCCTATGTTACAGTTAAAATCCCTAACTGATTTTGTTTTTTTCTTTATTTCATCCCATTTTCTGACTTTCACTAGTTCTGCATTGTGAACTGTGGATAATAGGCACACATCTTTCTTAGCTTTCCATCTGATTATACAGACTTTGCCTCTCTGAAATGCGATTATATTTCCTTTCTTGAGTTTAGCTCTCCGTAGCTCCTGAGGCGCTTCCTTTCTGTACATATAGTACCATACATGTCTGTTCTGTTTCTTAATAGCAGGTCAGCTAATTGTGATGAAGTATAATAGTTGTTTGTGGTAAGACAGTAACCTTTTCCCTATAGTGGTTTGATTAGAGTTAAAACAATTTGAAATGAAACAGGCAGGTCCTTATATTCGCCATCTAAGTTTGTGGCTTTGCCTGTGTATATAATGCTGGACCAAATATATCCAGACTTGGACTCACACAGCATGTAACTTTTCACACCATACCTCACTCTTTTGGTTGGAATATATTGTTTCCTTTATAGAGTATCAGGCTTTCGTCAATTGTAATATCTCTCTCCAGTGTCATGCTCTATAAAGAGAGTTGTTTTAGATCACTGTAAATTGGCCAAATCTTATAAAGTTGTGGATTTGGATGAGAGTTTGTGTCAAAAGATACATTATCAGCAAAGTGCATGTATCTGTTAAGTGAAAAGCGTTGGTATGACATTATCTGCAGGAAGATTGGTGTGGTGATTAGGGAGTTCTTTGACCAATACATATCTAAGGTTGGTTTCTGAATAATTCCCTGTAGTATTCTAATGGCCAGGAAAACATATATATTTCCTCACGGCTAGAGGGTTTCCACTTCTTGTTTCGGGACTGTATAAGCAAGTTGAGAAGCTGCAATAGACTGGTTAGCATAACAATTTTTTTCTTGTACTATGAGATCTACCAGGTCACTGTCAAAAAAATATTCAAAATATGTGATACAACTGTTCCTCAGTAAATGAAAACCTTGGCTGGGGTGGCATCAGATTATTCATATTTATTTAGCAAAATTGCCTCAAACTTGTAAAATAGCATACTCCTCTGAGCTTGATGAGAAAATTTCCTCAACAGAACTTTCTAAGCTGCTGATGGGAATATCAATTTCAAACCCACTACTGCCACTTCTAGAACTCGTACAGATGAGAGAAAAAAAAAAAAAAAAGAGTGTGTCAATCAGAGAGGTCAAAAGAAATTATTTAGGAAAGAGGAATAGAGCAGGCTGCCAGTGTTGGTTGGTGTGAAGTATAGACACCATCACAATTAGTTGTAAGATTAGAAGCAAGAAAAAATAACCATAACCACCGAAAAAGGTGTCCGGCGCCACGCACCCGGACAGTAGCTGAAAATAGCTACTATATTCTACATGAAACTCACTAGTATTAGATAAATTGGAAACGACCATACAGATATAGATGGAGAAATAGGTAGGCAAAGGGTACAGGATATGCACCAACACCCTAAGTGGAGGGCTTTATAATGGTTCATCCGTAGAATTGCTTTGGGTAGCAGTAAAATCAGCAATATAGTAATTTAGGTAACGGAACTTAGGATAAAACTCAAGACACCCATTGGATTTATCCCCCTCGTCTGGATCACACGTAGAATCGCAGGATGAAACAGAAGGTCCCCACTGAAGTCTTCTTGAAACTTCCTTTATTCAAGAATACAGGCCAAAGGTAGGCTCAACGCGTTTCGGGGTCTTCTAAACACCCCTTCCTCAGGAGCAGTAATATCTAAAATGTTACAATTTATTTCTATATATAGGGAGACATAACAAACACATTCACGCTTGGAAAGGGACATCACATCCGGTTCCTGTATGGAACGGAAGTGGCGATGCGTTCCACAGTGGAACGCACTCGACGAATGGCTATATGATGGCCAAAAATTTGGGACCGACATGCACCAGGGTACCTACTGCAGTGTGCGATTAGAGAAGAAAGGAAAGCACACTTACAAATCGGCGATCTGATCTATTTGTGACAGCTTCTCAGTCGCCAATTCCAGTTTCGGACTGAACCGGAAGTGCCTGTGCGTTCCACAGTGGAACGCAACCGATAGTAACATTCAATAAGCTGTCCTATGAAGAATTTCTAGCGGATTTTCCGTTCATCCTGTTTACATTGTTGAGTTAGGGGCCGGTCAACAGAATCTTATGGATCCTTTAGCCATATTACATAAAGAAAAAAGTGAGGGGGGGAGGAGCCTAAGGTCATGTAAGGGACTATACATAATTAAGGACTAAAATAATAAGATTTTTTAGGGTATTCTAGGTTTATAAAACATATAAATAAAAATATAGGTATAACGAGACTACTTTTCTAGGGGGATATGTAGCCTAGCCAAATGGTAGGCTACATAATAAATTCACCCAGGAGAAATATGAGGGTGCATATATATAAATGTATAAAAGGGTGTCAGAAAATAAGCAAGGTAATATACATATAAATATGGGGCTTCTCCTATGGGGACAGAAATAATATGAAATAAAATGTATATATGTATATCTATATTGTGTTCAAAGAAATGTCTGGAAACACTATGAGTGAGTACTTTACGATGGATATTTGAGCAATGCTCATTCATTCTTTATCTGAGGGTTTGGGTGGTTCTCCCTATATATAACAAATTGCAAGTACATGTAAGCAAATAAATTATATTCCGAGAACCGCAGTTCATAAAGTGTCTCAACGTAATAACCTCGCCAGAATGTGGGACATTGATGGTTCTAGTCTTATCTTTGATCATTCCACAGCATTTACACTTCTTTATTTTACATCTAAAATTTAATTTGTTGGTTTAATGATCTTTAATTTTTCTATAATTTTAGAGCAAGAGGATGCAACCATATTTTTCAGGGTTTGGGCCCTTCTAAATGTTAGGCCTGGAACTGGGGGAAGTATGCGTTTCAGAATGGGATCCTTTTGTAGTATTCCCCAATGTTTTTTCATAATTTGCCGAATGTTAGCATGTCTCACATTAAATCTTGTAATCAGATTAAACTGAGTCTTATTCTCGGTATTAATATTTTTGTTTGTATTTGCTTTAGGTTGAAGGGCATCGCTTTGTTGAAGTAACAGGGATATTTTTCAGATTCTTTAGAGTTTTCGGGTAACCTTTTTCAGCAAACCTTTGACATAGAGTGTTTAGTTGTTGCTTCAGGGTTCGGTTGTCAGAACAATTCCTCCTCAATCTCTTCATCTGACTAAATGGTATGTTTTTCTTCAATTTTGGGTGGTGGCAACTTTTATAATTCAGGTAACTGTTCGCATCCACCTGTTTGAAGTGAGTTTTTGTGGTGATCTTGTCATTTTCTATACTTAAATGAATGTCTAGAAAAATGGCTTCTCAGGAATTATGCTCCAGACTAAAACCGAGACCCCAACTCTTCGACATCCCCTTCCCATATGAAAATAATATCAATGTATCTTTGATATTAATGGATTTTCGGATGAGACAGTAGACCATGGTATTCTTCAAAAAGGCCCATAAAAAGGTTAGCGTATGATGGGGCAAACTTGGTCCCCATTGCGGTACCTTTTTTCTGAATGTAATAGACCTCATTAAAAGTAAAAAAAATATATGATTTAAATTAAATTCAATGGCATCCAATAGGAACTCTTTTTGCTGTTCCGGCATAGACGGGTCCTTCCCAAAAAAATATCTAACAGCTGCAAGGCCCAGATCATGCTGGATATTACTATACAAGGAATTTACATCTAAAGTGACAAAAATGTAGTCACTCTTCCATTTAACAGGGCTTAACGAATTGATCAGATGAGTTGTATCTCTCAGATAGGAGGGTAACTGTATTACATATTTTTGAAGAAATATATCCACGTAAGCTGATAGGTTGGTTGTGAGAGAGTCAGTACCCGAAATAATCAGTCTCCCTGGTGGATTATGGAGGGTTTTGTGTATTTTGTGTAAAAAACATTTTTTGCTACAGTTGGATGTGCTGGAGATATGAATTGTTTTTTCTTTTTCTTTTTTTTTTTATCAATAATACCTACAGAAAAGGCCATATCTACCAGTTTGGTTAGTGACTTCTTAAACAAAATTGTGGGGTCATCATCCAAAGTTCTATAATAATCCTGGTCAGATAAAATTCTCTTTGATTCGGCTACATAGTAGTCGTGGTCCATCACCACGATGCCGCCCCCCCTTGTCTGCATTCTTTATTAATATTTCCTTATTCTTTTTCAAATTCTCAAGGGCTTTCCTTTCCCTGGAGTTTAAGTTCTTTATCGTATTTTTCTCTAATGAGGAGAGGGTTTTAAATTCTTCTAGCACTATATTGTAATAGCTCTCCAAATGAGGCACTCTGCTTTCAATGGGATAGAATGTTGACTTCATATTTAAATGAGATGGTAAAGGAACCTGGAGGTTTGTTGGTTGGGTAGACAATAGTCCACATTCTTGCAGTGGACTCTCTTGTGTGGGTGCACAGGCTGTCTTAGAGGCAGTATTATTGGAGCGATTTGAGTAGTCAGATCCTTCATAAAAAAGTGTCTTTTAAGTATAAGCCTATGTATACATTGATTCAGATCCATCTGGTTCATTGGACGGACAGAATAAAAGGCCCTTGCCAAGCAAATCTATTTCATCGCTAGTAAGAGTGTATTTTGAGATATAGAAAATCCCCTTATCTGTTTCTCTGGTAATTAGATCTTTTTCGGGGACTTCTTTTATAATGGTCTTATTTACTTTTCTGTCAGACTTATTTCCGTTAAGATGCTCTAACATAGCATCTAACATAGCATTATATTTCCCTTTGTCCTGAGAGATAATTGGATTATCCCTCGGTTGTCTCTGGGGCAGAGAGGAGGAAACCATGATGCATTGTGGGGATGTGTTGTATCTGTTCTGTGTGTCGCAGTCTCCATTCTGGTCCCCTGGGGGCGTGTCCACCAGATGGGGACCTGCATAAATACGGGCGGGTAGCCCTCAATAAAGTGTTCCTGTTTTATCCTTCATCATGTTGAGACTGGTGTTTGGATAACTGATCAAAACTGGGGGATTGCTATACGCTGAAGATTTGCTATACTCCCCTGGGATAACTACTAGCTCTTGTAAGAGCTGTTCCTGCTCTCTGGCTGTAGGAGAGGTTCACCCACTGGAGCCTGGAGCCTTGTCGTAGGTCCAGCGTGGGTGGAGGATGGTGAGACCCCAACCAAGCTGCGGCGGTTCGTGGGGTCTGCAGGGCGTACGGTGTCAAGTGGAGTGCTTGGAGTCCTCGGAAAGCACTAGGAGCATCTATCGACGGAGGTACCCGGTCGGGGTGCTAGGAGATCCGTTACAGGAACAAAAATACCAAACCTCAAAAAAGCTAAATTTAGCCAACTAAGAGAGGCCATAGTCCTAACTAAATGGGATCAAGTCCTCACAAATAAAAATACAGCCACAAAATGGGATATCTTTAAAAGCATCCTAAAATCTCATTGTGAGAGGTACATACCGTATGGGAATAAAAGGATAAGGAACAAAAAGAAACCAATGTGGATAAATAGAACTGTAAAGAAAGCAATAAATGACAAAAAGAAAGCATATACAAACACTAAAACAGGAGGGTGGCACGGAAGCACTGAAAAACTATAAGGAAAAAAATAGAACATGTAAAAAACAAATAAAAGTGGCCAAGCTAGAGACCGAGAGATTAATTGCCAAAGAGAGTAAAACTAACCCTAAAATGTTCTTAAATTATATAAATGTTATGTATAAATCTGAAGGCGTCGGCCCTTTAAAGAGTAATGAGGGGGGAGTCGCAGAGAGCGACGAGGAGAAAGCAAAGCTGTTAAATATTTTTTTTCTCCAATGTATTCACTGAGGAAAATAAACTGTCAGATGAAATGCTGAATGTTGAAATAAATTCCCCATTAAAAGTGTCCTGTCTGACCCAGGAAGCAGTACAACAGCGACTTAAAAAGATTAAAATAGACAAATCGCCAGGACCGGATGGCATACACCCCCGTATCCTAAGGAAATTTCTGATATTTGCAGACTCTATACTGACAGGGAATGTCCCACAGGATTGACGCATGGCAAATGTGGTGCCAGTATTCAAAAAGGGTCCAAAAACAGAGCATGGAAACTATAGGCCGGTAAGTTTAACATCTGTTGAGGGTAAACTGTTTGAAGGTTTTCTGAGAGATGCTATGTTAGAGCATCTTAACGGAAATAAGCAAATAACGCCATATCAGCATGGCTTTGTGAGGGATCGGTCATGTCAAACTAATTTAATCAGTTTCTATGAGGAGGTAAGTTCTAGACTTGACAGCGGCGAATCAATGGATGTTGTGTATCTGGACTTCTCCAAAGCATTTGACACTGTACCACATAAAAGGTTAGTATATAAAATGAGAATGCTCGGACTGGGAGAAAACGTCTAAGTGGGTAAGTAACTGGCTCAGTGATAGAAAACAGAGGGTGGTTATTAACGGTACACACTCAGATTGGGTCACTGTCACTAGTGTGGAGTACCTCAGGGGTCAGTATTGGGCCCTATTCTCCAATATATTTATTAATGATCTTGTAGAAGGCTTGCATAGTAAAATATACATTTTCGCAGATGACACTAAACAGTATACTACTAGAGAGGGATCTGGATAGATTGCAGGCTTGGGCAGATGAGGTTTAACACTGACAAATGTAAAGTTATGCACATGGGAAGGAATAATGCAAGTCACCCGTACATACTAAATGGTATAACACTCGGTAACACTGACATGGAAAAGGATCTAGAAATTTTAATAAACAGCAAACTAAGCTGCAAAAAACAGTGTCAGGCAGCAGCTGCCAAGGCCAATAAGATAATGGGTTGCATCAAAAGGGGCATAGATGCCCGTGATGAGCACATAGTCCTACCACTTTACACATCATTAGTGAGACCACACATTGAGTACTGTGTACAGTTCCGGGCTCCAGTGAACAAGGCAGACCTACCAGAGCTGGAGAGGGTCCAGAGGAGGGCAACTAAAGTAATAACTGGAATGGGGCAACTACAGTACCCTGAAAGATTATCAAAATTAGGGTTATTCACTTTAGAAAAAAAGATGACTGAGGGGAGATCTAATTACTATGTATAAATATATCAGGGTATCAGTACAGAGATCTATCCCATCATCTGTTTATCCCCAGGACTGTGACTGTGACGAGGGGACATCCTCTGCGTCTAGAGGAAAGAAGGTTTGTACACAAACATAGAATAGGATTCTTTACGGTAAGAACAGTGAGACTATGGAACTCTCTGCCTGAGGAGGTGGTGATAGTGAGTACAATAAAGGAATTCAAGAGGGGCCTGGATGTATTTCTAGAGCGTAATAATATTACAGGCTACTAGAGAGGGATCGTTGATCCAGGGAGTTATTCTGATTGCCTGATTGGAGTCGGGAAGAAATTTTTTATTCCCCTAAAGTGAGGAAAATTGGCTTCTACCTCAGTTTTTTTTTTTTGCCTTCCTCTGGATCAACTTGCAGGATGACAGGCTGAACTGGATGGACAAATGTCTTTTTTCGGCCTTATGTACTGTGTTATGTACTATGTTACCGGAACACATGTAGAGGAGGCAGCCAATGATCAGGTAACATCAGGGAGCAAGGAACACTTTTTATTATTGAAGATATAGGGAGATAGGAGACAGAGGGAGCACACAGACACGCAGAGTGAAGGCACCGAGCACATGGACATTCAGAGTGAAGGCAGGAAGAGGAGATTTATTACTGAAGCAGGCAGGGAGAGACGGCACAAACAAGGAGGAGATGTGAAGGGAACTTCACTGTTGAGCAAAATGTTATCAAGAATTCAATGCATAAACTTTATTTTACCTCCTGTCAGCCTGAGCTAAAAGGAGAATTTGAAGGGAGAGAGAGCAGCTACTAATTAGCAGTTGTCCCTGCACCGAACCTGCTGCCTGAGCTCTGCTCCATCTGCAATGTCCTTGTCTCAGCTGGGGCAAAACTTGATAAAAAGATGTTATTCAGAGCTTTCAAACAGGACTGTCACATATTATGTTAATTACATGGAAAGATATGCTGTTAGAAACCGAGATGACAATGAGAGTAGATGAAAGTGAAAGTAAAAGCACATTTTAGCCGCGATTATTCCCGACTCAATTTCTTACAATGATATCTCCTGATTGGTAGCAGCTGGAGGTATGAAACTGTTCTTGTATGAAGCCTGGAATGCCAGCTACCAACCAGGAGTTAAATAATTTGTAAAGATGTGGATGCTATAGCTTATGCAGCACTCAAGACAACACCCAGGAGATGAGCCAAGTTTCCAGCAGGTTACACATGAAAAATATTAACAATAGTTGCAATATATAGAATGACTAAAGTATGTTTAGATGCAGTCAGTAACATTATAGTCAGTATCATGGTAATATTACTGTGCTGCCACACTTCGCTGCTGTGCTGGGTTTTGGGTGTGGCAAAAAAGCATGAAAAGAACCACATGCAGTTTTTGCAGCAACATAGCGACAGTTGCTGTTACACACAGCAAAATTGAATTACATTAACCCCTTTCCAACCAGCACCATACTAGTACAGTGCTGGCTAGGTCTTTAAAGATGGCACCCGCTCCTGAGTGGACTGGGCACCAAAGCCACCAGGTGCCTGCTGTTTCATACAGCAGACACCCGCAGCTCATGTCTGCGATCGGCGATAATGCCGGTAGCGAGCATTTAACGCTTCAGATGCCATTGTCATCATTGCCGAACATCGTAAATAAAACACGGGGACCTGTTGGGTGTGAAGGCAGCCAAATGCCTTCTACGGAAGCCTAGAAATCCAGCACCAGGGTGGGTCTCCTAGGCAGCTGTTAGTGTATTGTTATGCTTTGCACAGGGGATCAGACCCCCAAAAATTGAAGTCCCAGGGTGGGACAGAATTAAAGTAAAAAAAAAAAATGTTCATTAAAAAAAGTTTCAAGTAAAAAAAAAAAAAGCCCCTTTCAAACGACTTAAGAAGAAAAAACATTAGGTGTAACAGTGACTGGCTCTATAAATATATCACATAATCTACCCTATCAGATAACTGTTAAAAATAAATAAATACTCTGCCAAAAAAGTAATTTTTGTTACTTTACATTACAAAAAGTGGTATGCTTGGCTGCAGATCTGGGGCGATTGGAAATGACGACACTAGGTAATGACGGCAGCTCTGTGGAAAAAGGGGGTTGGAGGGGGGGATGGGAGGGTGAAGATAAGAGGGAGATTTTATATAAGATGAGATTATGTTGTATCACATTGTTATGTATAATGAATTGGAAGAGTGTAAATGTTTACTTTAAAAAAAAAAAGTCGTATGCACCCCAAAATGGTACTAATCAAACAGTCACCTCATCCTACAAAAAATAAGCCCCTACATAAGACAATAAATAAAAAATACATGGAGACACTAAAACATAATTTTTTTGGTTTCAAAATGCTTTTAGTATGTTTACTTTTTTTTTATTTCATTTTGACATATCAGGTATTGCCACGTCCCTAATGACCTGCTCTATAAAATAATCACATGACCTAAACCCCTAGGTGAACACCATAAAAAAAAAGTTTCCAAGAAAAAATAAAAAAAATTGGTCACCTTCCATCACAAAAATAAGCGATCAAAAGTCGTCTGCCCCCCAAAATTCTATCAATCAAACAGCCACCTCATCTGCAAAAAATGAGACTCTACCTAATACAATCGGGCAAAAAATAAAACAATTATGGCTCTCAGACTATGGAGATGCTGTAAAAAATTTTTATAAAAACTGTGCCAAAACAACCACATTTTTTTTTGTCACCTTGCCCTATAAAGTGTAATATTGAATGAGCAAAAAATTTGTCCTTGCACAAGACTATCAGCAGAAAAATAAAAAAAATGGCGTTCAGAAAATGGAGATACAAAAGCATATTTTTTTCAAAAATGCTGTATTATGTAAAACTGAAACAAACAAGAAAATGGACATATTTGATATTGTCACGTCCATAACAACCTGCTCTATAAAAAATAGAACATGATCTAGAACACTTTATTCATAAAACATATATAATAAAATTTACAATATGCTAAAACATTCTATGAAAACACAATATGCTTATTCCCACTGTTTGCAAAAATATATTTTGTTGGAAAACTGTTTGGGCAGGGTCTGGTAGCTCCAAACCTTCTCTCTAGATCGCACCGTTATGCTAATAAGTCACTGGACATTAGTACTGTCCTAAGTCAATGCAAAGTATATCCAGGGGTAAGTATTCAAAGAACGCTTCAAGCACTTAATACTTTGTATAAACTGTATCTCTGTCCTATCCGACCAGCTGTGTGCTGTTGCAGTATGTTGAAATTCAATTGCTGACAGAGAAGAGTCTTTGGTAAATGGTACAGTTCGTTTACTTTATCTACTAATGTCTCGATGCAACACCTCCTAGTGTTTTACCCACTCATGTGGGTTTACCTTCGTCTGTGCCGCTGGTCTGGTAGGGACTTACTGGCAAGTCTTTTCTCCGTGCTGTGAGGTGGCGTCCCAGCTATGGAACTGCTCGCGTCCCACGTGTCTCTCACAGGTGATCTTGAGTCTTAGTCTAATGTGAGGATCACGGACCTTTACTTGCAGGCGCTAGTAGATGACGTATCGGAGTCCTCTGTTGCGGGATGAAAGAATTCATTTTTTCCTTTGTAGTGCACTAGGTTACATAAAAGAGCGGGGTGTTCATCCAAGATTTTTACACCAAACGCGTTTTGAGGAGACGCTTCCCCTTCCTCAGTGGCATACCCCGGTTCCATCAGTCAGTGTGATTTATACCCAATGTTGGTCTTTGAAAAAATCCGGTCTGGATCTTAATTGTGTCCAAAAGCCGGTCTGGATCGAGTTCCTGAATTTTGAAGATATGGAAGGAGGGAACATTAGTAGTTTAGAAGAAAGAGCTGTAGTAGAGTCATTCCAAGAATTGGAAGACCTACTACATAAAAAATTAAGACAGATCTGGGAAATGCGTTCCCTACAGCTATATTTAAATCACAACAAAGTCTCTAAAGGCCTACAACTGATTAAAACTCCGGCACAGGATTTAGCAGGAGAGGCTTTTGATTAAAGAATGGGAGGATCTACTACATATACAATCCCGAGCCTTGATGGAGCTCATTATCAAAAGGGGAACACACGGGAGACACATTACAGGGGAAATTATCAAAAAAGAGGAAGACACACAGATCACAGAGAAAGAGGGGAACACAGAAATTATCACTAAATTTAAATGACAATATTATTAATTTGAGTAGAGTGAATCTCACTATCACACAGATTACACTATTGATGTCATCCTCTTTGAATAAATTTGACACCTACATAGGCATCCAGTAGTTTATTCAAAAAATGTGCCTAAAAAAATGCTTCATCAAAAACCCACCGAATATGGAACACCAAACAAAAGATCCATACAGTCACACACAACTAAGGAGTAAATAAATAAAAATTCCTAGAGCCGAAATTGGTCCAGAAATGGCCACATTCCAAAAAAGTGTGGAGACAGATTTGGAAAAATTTAAAATAAAAAATGGATATGGAAATAATTTAACAAATGGGGAGATTAAAGCTATAAGAGAATTTCAGAAAAATGAAAAAGTAGTTATCCGCCCTGCGGATAAAGGGGGGGCAATAGTGATCTGGCGAAAAGACCAATACAACACGGAATGTCTCAGACAGTTGGCAGACCAGGCCACATATATCCCCCTGAAAAAAGACCCTATGGAGGATTTCAAACGGCTCTCTCTCAATATTGTGAAAAAGGGCTGCAACAGGGAATCCAAACACAACAAGAACACAATTTCATTGTGGATACACCGGGCAGATTACCCATCTTTTACTGCCTACCAAAGGTCCACAAGAGCATTGTGGACCCACTAGGCCGTCCCATCATTTCGGGCATTGGATCCCTAACAGTCAACTTGTCACAGTATATAGACACCCTACTTCAACCGGAAGTGAGGAAAATAAAATTTTATATACGTGACACGACTGAGATCGTGGGTGTTCTGGAGGGTCTGGACGCACATGACCATTGGATTATGGGTACCCTGGATGTCCAGTCCCTCTATACTATTATCAACCACGACCAGGGTGTTGCAGCCCTGAGGGAACAATTATCTGGAAATGAGCTGTGGAATAAAAACGAAATTGATTTATGTGTTGGAAGGAGTTAACCACATCCTGCATCACAATTATTTTTTCTTCTCTGATCAATTTTATTTGCAGAAGAGGGGAACCGCCATGGGTACCAGGTTTGCCCCTCCAGTTATGCCAATTTTTGGCACAGTGGGAGGCTAATAACATCGACCCGGAACTGGGGGCGGACCTGGTCCAATGACGGCGATATATAGATGACATTTTTATCTGGAGTGGAACACAAGAAAATCTTGATAAATTTGTCAGTAACATCAATGACAATAGGAACAATCTGAAATTTACTTCCAACATTGGAAGTGAAAGGGTTGAATTTCTTGATATTGAGATCACACTAAGAGACAATAGATATTTATGTAACACATTTCATAAACCCACGGCTAAAAATTGATATATTCCTTTCTCAAGTTGCCACCTGCCAAGGTAGCTAACAAATATCCCTTTTGGACAGTTTCGCCGACTCAAACGCAACTGTACGGAAGAGGATACATTTGAGGAAGAGGCCAATTCTATGAGTAATCAATTTAAAGCAAAGGACTACCCAGAATCCATCAATTAAGCTCTTGTGAAAGTAAAAAATCTAGATAGGAAGACCTTTTTTGAGCCAACACAAAAACTCAAACAAGAGAATTCGGATTTTAGAATTATCTTGCCATATAACAGATAGAATTCATCATAAAATCCCATTGGCATCATTTACATAATGATAAAACCATAGGGATGCTTCTGCCCCCAACCCCTAAAATCACGTACTCAAGGGCTCCAAATTCAGGAATTCAAATAACCCCCTCAGTGAAAGAAAAAGCAAAATAGGCCCAACATCAAATTGGCTTCAACCAAAAGGCTTCTTCGGATGCGGGAGATGCCTAGGCTGTAGGAAAACTAAGTTCCCAAGAAAAACAACCACAGTCACCTCCACACAAAACTCACACTCTATGACCATTAAACATTTCCTGACCTGCAACTCCGTCAACGTTATCTACCTGATCCAGTGTCCATGTCTGAGACAATACATAGGTAGAACTAAACGTTCCTTGAAAGTCAGGATAGCGGAACACCTAAATAATATCTCTAAAGGTTACTAAAAACATTCGCTGTCCAGACATTTCAAGCATACACACAACCAAGACCCTAGGGGTCTCTCTTTCATAGCACTGGAGGTGGTGGATAAGCATTGGCGGGGAGGAAATCAGATCGAGAAACTATCAAGGACAGAATCCAGAAAAATATACAAATTTGGTAGCCTCTTACCAAGGGGTTTAAATGCGGAACTGGAAATATTTGGTTTTATATGAAATTAGGGTGGTCTGTGCGAGTGTCGATGCAGAGATGCATGTCAGGCTGTTTTTTCTAGCACTTATACAAAATAAAAAAATAAAAAATTGCGCCGAAATCGGAAAGAAGCCGCAGAGATGTAAAATGATATCCAGGAACTAGATCCAGACCGGCTTTTGGACACAATTAAGATCCAGACTGGATTTTTTCAAAGACCAATATTGGGTATAAATCACACTGACTGATGGAACCGGGGTATGCCACTGAGGAAGGGGAAGCGTCTCCTCGAAACGCGTTTGGCGTAAAAATCTTGGATGAACACCCCGCTCTTTTATGTAACCTAGTGCACTACAAAGGAAAAAAGGAATTCTTTCATCCCGCAACAGAGCACTCAGATACGTCATCTACTAGCGCCTGTAACTAAAGGTCCGTGACCCTCACATTGGACTAAGACTCAAGATCACCTGTGAGCTAAGACTTGCCAGTAAGTCCCTACCAGACCAGCGGCGCAGACGAAGGTAAGCCCACATGAGTGGGTAAAACACTAGGAGGTGTTGCATCGAGACATTAGTAGATAAAGTAAACTAACTGTACCAGCTATTTACCAAAGACTCTTCTCCGTCAACAATTGAATTTCAACATACTGCAACAGCACACAGCTGGTCTGATAGGAAATAGATACAGTTTATACAAAGTATTAAGTGCTTGAAGCGTTCTTTGAATATTTACCCCTGGATATACTTTGTATTGACTTAGGACAGTACTAATGTCCAGTGACTTATCAGCATAACGGTGCAATCGTTACAAAATATAGGACTGAATTGTGTTATATTTTTATAATTGGTGTGTTTTTTATAGAATTGGTGTATGTCATTACTACATGAAGTTTGCCGGAGAATCAATATCCTATTTGCGCCAATTGTTCTTCTCCAAAATCAATAGCGCGTATCCAATACGCAGGACCTATTAGGCCCATATTGGGGAGTATTGGGGAGTATTGGAGAGAAGGTTTGGCGCTACCAGCCCCTGCCCAAACGGTTTTCCCCAAAAATATATTTTTGCAAACAGTGGGAATAAGCATATTGTGTTTTGTTAGAATGTTTTAGCATATTGTTAATTGTATTATATGTTTTATGAATAAAGTGTCCTATACTTCCATATACGAGTGACCATTCCATACTTTTCTACCATTTTTATTCAATTTTGAGGGGTGACTCAATTTTTGGTCTGGAGCACCTATCCTGAGAAAACAAAGCAGATCTCTTTTTTCTATTTCTAGAACATGATCTAATCTGTCAGTTGAACATTGTGAAAAAACACAAAATGAAAATTGCCAGAACAGCCATTTTGTGGTTTTCTTGCCTCACAAAAAAGTAATATAGAGCGATTGAAAATCATATGTACCCCAAAATAATACCAATAAAATGGTCTCTTTTATTCTTTAGTTTTTCAAAATGGGGTCAATTTTGGGGATTTTCTACTGTAGGGTGCATCAGGGGGGCTCAAATAGGACATGGCGTCTAAAAACCAGTCCAGCAAAATCTGCCTTCCAGAAACCATACAGCACTCATGTGTGAGGTGTTTTCTGTAAACTGCAGAATCAGTGTAATAGACATTGAGTTTTGTTTGGTTTTTAACCCTTGATGCGTTACAGAAAAGATTGATTAAAATTGAAAATCTGGCAAAAATATAAAATTTAGAAATTTTATCTCCATTTTCCTTTAATTTTTGTGGAATACCTAAAGGGTTAACAAAGTTTGTATAATCAGTTTCGAATAACTTGAGGGGTGTAGTTTCTAAAATGGCATAATTTGTCGGTGGTTTCTACTATGTAAGCCCCACAAAGTGACTTCATAACTGAACTAGTCCTTAAAGAGGACCTTTCACTTGTAAAAACAATGTGAACTAAGTATGCTGACATGTAGAGCTGCGCCCAGGGATCTCACTGCACTTACTATTATCCCCGGGTGCCGCTCCGTTCTCCCGTTATGCCCTCCGGTACCTTTGCTCTGTAAGTTATAGTAGGCGGTGTCTGCCCTTGTCCTGTGGGCGTCTCCTTCTCCTAGGCTGCAGCGCTGGCCAATCGCAGCGCACAGCTCACAGCCTGGGAGGTCCCCGGGCGCCGCTCTACATGTCAGCATACTTAGTTCACATTGTTTTTACAAGTGAAAGGTCCTCTTTAAAAAGTGGCTTTTGGAAATTGTCTTAAAAATTAAGAATTGCTTCTAAAATTCTAGGCCTTCTAACGTCCTAAAAAAAAAATGACATTTACAAAATTATGCCAACATAGACATATGGGGAATGTAAATAATAAATATTTCATGAGGTATTACCGTATTTTTCACCCTATAAGATGCACCTGCCCATAAGACGCACCTAGGTTGTTTTAGGAGGAAAATAATAATAATAAAAATTTGAACCAAAGGCTGTGCTTCTGGTGGGTTTTGAACTAATGGTGGTCTGTGGATGAAGCACTGTTATGGGGGATCTGTAGATGAAGCACTGTTATGGGGGGGGATCTGTGGATGAAGCACTGTTATGGGGGGATCTGTGGATGAAGCACTGTTATGGGGGGATCTGTGGATGAAGCACTGTTATGGGGGGGATCTGTGGATGGTACTGTTATGGGGGGATCTGTGGATGGTACTGTTATGGAGGAGAGATCTGTGGATTGTACTGTTATTGGGGGGGGGGGGGATCTGTGGATGACACATATATAGCATCTTATGCATAGATGCCCGTGATAATAACATAGTCCTACCACTTTACAAATCGCTAGTCACACCACACATGGAGTACTGTGTACAGTTCTGTGCTCCTGTGAACAAGGCAGACATAGCAGAGCTGGAGAGGGTCCAGAGGTGGGCAACTAAAGTAATAACTGGAATGGGGCAACAACAGTACCCTTAAAGATTATCATAATTAGGGTTATTTACTTTAGAAAAAAAGACGACTGAGGGGAGATCTAATTAATATGTATAAATATATCAGGCGTCAGTACAGAGATCTATCCCATCATCTATTTATCCCCAGGACTGCGAATGTGACAAGGGGACATCCTCTGCATCTGGAGGAAAGAAGGTTTGTACACAAACATAGAAAAGGATTCTTTACGGTAAGAGCAGTGAGACTATGGAACTCTCTGCCTGAGGAGGTGGTGATGGTGAGTACAATAAAGAAATTCAAGAGGGGCCTGGATGTATTTCTGGAGCGTAATAACATTACAGGCTATAGCTACTAGAGAGGGGTCGTTGATCCAGGGATTTATTCTGATTGCCTGATTGGAGTCGGGAAGGAATTTTTTATTCTCCTAAAGTGAGGAAAATTGGCTTCTACCTCAGTTTTTTTTTTTTTTTTTTGCCTTCCTCTGGATCCACTTGCAGGATGAAAGGCCGAACTGGATGGACAAATGTCTTTTTTCAGGCTTGTGTACTATGTTACTATGTATGTTTCTATGTGTCATCCACAGATTTCCCCCCCCCCCTCCCCCAATAACATTGTCCCTGTGTAAATAGTGACCCCCAATACAGGCGGTGGAGGCCGGCAACTGGTGTTGAAATCGCGGCGGCGCCCGGAGCAGTCATTGTACTCTTACATGGGGCCCTGCACATAGCAGTATTCATATGTAAAGTGTAGGCAAGCCATATGTAAAGTATAGCAATCCTCTGCCGTAGCGCAATCCACGTTTATTTATAATGAAGTACAATGTGTCACTAGAAAACAATCTCAGAATGCCTTGGATAAGTAAGTGTTCCAAAGTTATTGCCACATAAAGTGACATTTGTCAGATTTGCAAAAAATGGTCTGGGCAGGAGGTTGAAAACTGGCCTGGGTAAAAGAGGGTTAATGTAATTTTTCTGCTCTGTGTTTTTCTTTGCTGGAAGAAAGCGCAACATAAACTTCATGTATTCATTTTAATGCTTTTTTATTTTTTCTGCATCCAAAATGCAGCACCGCCTCGACATGTGGAGGCGCCCTTAGAGAGCTAACCCAGGATGCAATTCTGAAGAACAATGTATGCAATTATGTAATCCTGTAATAATTTTACCATTGAGTTGTGGTACAAATTGTACAGTATGATCTGCAGGTTATCTGAAGAAGTTTCTGTATCTAAAATCATTTATACATTGTTGTATCTTAGACAAAAATTTGGCAGACCATAAACCTTGAGCATAAAGTCACATTCCAGACATGATTGATAAAAAATAAAGTATTTTCTAAAAATACTACCAATAATACATAGAAATAATTTGCAGTCTAATTATCTTACAGGAAACGTTATGACAGAGCAGAATCTGAATATGTTGCAGCAAAATTGGACTTGTACAAGAAAACCCAAGTGAAAGAGCAATTAACTGAACATTTGTGTACCATCATACAACAGAATGAGCTTCGTAAAGCTAAGAAACTTGAGGAGCTTATGCAGCAGTTGGAAGTAGAAGCTGATGAAGAGATACTGGACTTGGAAATAGAAGTAGAGCAAATGTTACAGCAACAAGAAACTGAAACAAGGAAGCCCCTGGTATCATCTACATCAGAAAAGAGCCAGCAGGTTTCAAAACTAGATTGCAGTAAACTGCTTTCAGAAAAAGAGTTCACTACAGAAACAGATCAAGGACAGTTTATGACTGGAACTTCAAGTAACATAGGTGACACTAACAAAATTAACCAGAAAGACTCTGTTCACAGTGTAAAGGGAGACAGTATTCTTTCTTGAGACAAATTTACAGTAAAGGCGCATTCACACGACCGTGCCATGTCTTGCTGTCCGCAAATTGCGGATCCGCTAAACACCGATACCGGCATTTTGTGGAACGCACAGGGCCGACACTATATAGAAAATGCCTATTCTTTTTCGTGAATAGGAAATGGACAAAATTGCGGAACGAATGCAGACCCATTCTTTCGGTCGTGTGTTGATCTTATACTTGCTGTATGGGGATACTAGACTATAAAAATTATTCTGTATATAAAAAAATATATCCCAATACTCTTTGATTTATAAAGCTATATGTTATTCATGATTTTGACAATAGGAAGAAAGTGCTGAGAATCTGCAATAGTAAACTATTGCACTCTGTAGTATAAGCAATCAATCTCATGTTCAAGTTTACTAGGGGGACTGAAAAAAGAAAGATTTTACATATCAAAAAAGTATATTTGGTATTGTTGTGTCTGAAAATGTTTGTACTATTAAAATATAGAAGTATGTTTCCTTCATTTTAGTGGTAGACAAAAAATAAAATAAAAACTAATATAAATTTGTTATTGAAGTAATTGTGCTGACCTGCAGACTAAAGTAGTCATGTCATTTTTAGTGCATTGTGAAAGACATGAGAACAAAACCCGAATACTATAGGACAGGGATGGCCGACCTGAGGCCCTCCAGCTGTTCCAAAACTACAACTCTAAGCATGCCCTTGCTTCCTACAGCTATCAGCCCACAGCAGGGCATAGTGGAAGTTGTAGTTGTACAACAGCTTGGCCACCCCTGCTATAGGATGTTTAAAGGGGTTAACCCAGCTGGACATTTAGGGCATATCGATAGGATTTTCCATAAATGTCCATTAGGTGAGGCTCCCACCTCTGGGACCCACCATCAATGGAGAGCATGCTGCCTATGCATCACTTTCTCTATTCACTGCTATCGGACTTCCCAAAATAGCTGAGCCAGCACTTGGCTATATTCAGAATTCTTATAGTAGTGAATAGAGAAAACTGTGCACAAGTGGTGGGGCCCCATTCTTGTGATAGGAATGGACCACAGAGATGGCACCTGCACCTATTGGACATTTGTTATTATGGTATCAAGAAAAACACTCTTTAAGGCACCAGCATGATATAAATCTAAACTATAGTGATAGGCGAGCACACTTCATTTGGCACTGTGAATAAAATCCCACTCATGAAGGCGACTTTGACGTGGTGAGTGGCTTATTACGCTTTGGCCAAAATGTACACCAATGCCTTATTCAACATCCAGCATAAAGGCAGGGCAGAGTGCTGGTTGCAGTGTGCGATTTGCATTTTGTGTTTTTACTGTGAATAAAATGTAATTAAATCACACAATATTGGTACATGTGTATAACATGGGGAAATAAAACAATGGTAAAATAGATAAAAATATAATAAAATCTCAGACCAACTGTAGGGTATAAGCTAATTACAGTTCACAGTGGAGTCCAGCAAAGTCCGTATGATGTTAAAGTTGCTGTTGAAATAGTTCCTAATTCACACAGTGCTCAACTCTAATGAACTCCAATTGTGGATGATTTTAGTTACAGTCCCTTGGGGATACATCCATATATATATATATATATACTGCTGTGCAAATATTCAGGAAATCGAATATTCCAGAAATAGTTTGGGAAATCCGTCTCTTGGTTTAAAAGCCCCAATAGTCATTGATGGTTTTGATAATTGAGGCCCCTTACATTTGTGGCTTATGACTTCAGTTAAGATACTCTTACCTTCCTCAACGTATCTAGCGAGGATCAAGCGACGCAGGAGTTTGCTAGCGTCTTACTCCTTGTCTCTCTAGCCGGCTTACCCGAGATATCGCGGGAGTTTGGACGAGACTTGCAGTATATGCTTGGTCCGTGCTTGTTGTTCTTCCGGCTTGATACAGAGGGAGGGATCTTTTCGGTCCTTGAATTTTTAATGCTGATTCTATTTCGACTGTCTTTGGAATTCAATTTTCATAGCGTGGCCACGCTTATGACTGCGGAGGTGCAGTTTACAGGTATCTGATCTGGTCCAGACGCGTTTCGGGAATTAGCTTTCCCTTCATCAGTGGTATCAAGACACCTGATAGCCTCCGCCTTTTATATCCGAATAGGCACTCAAACTATGGAGAACTGGATTTCCATATGGAACAGACAGTTTATCATGCGTTTTTTTGGGTGCATGTGCGTTTTTTCTGCTGGATGCTGGATGTTTATTATATTTCTACCAATGTTGTGTGATTTAATTACATTTTATTCACAGTGCCAAATGAAGTGTGCTCGCCTATCACTATAGTTTGCATTTCTTTGTTTCTAGAGGGTGGGTGTCCCCTAATTAGGCTAGTAGCACCTGTTCCTTTATTTTGTCTCGGGTGAGCCACCATCTTTGATTCTCATGATATAAATCTAGCAGAACAATGACTAGGGAAATCTCTGGTTACATGTGAGATACAGGGCTGGTTCTAAGCTTTGTTAGAAATAAATTGTCATGTACTATATTTTGCCTGATTTTAATTTTTTACATTAATCAAGAGAAAACCAAACATATTGCAGCACACACTAGTTTAAAGCCAGATTCATCTGAGCTTGGTTCCAAGGTTCCCAAACATGTAGAAAATGGTCAGAAGATACTGTGGGCCATTTAGGAGTTTCTAGTTAAGAAGAATGACCTTTCTAGTATGTAATATAAATATATATATATATATATATATATATATCTCAACAAAAGTAAGTACACCCAGTTTTGTAAATATTTTATTTGATCTTTTCATGGGACAACACTGAATATAAGACACTTTACGTTGTATTAAAGTAGTCAGTGTACAGCTTGTATAAAAGTGTAAATTTGGTATACCCTCAAAATAAGTCAACACACAGCCATTAATGTCTAAAGCGCTGGCAACAAAAGTGAGTACACCCCTAAGTGAAAATGGCCAAATTGTGCTTAAGTGACAATATTTTGTATAGTCACCATTATTTTCCAGCACTGTCTTATTTCTCTTGGCCATGGAGTTCACTAGAGCTTCACAGGTTGCCACTGGAATCCTCTTCCATGACGACATCACGCAGCTGCTGGATGTTAGAGACCTTGCGCTCCTCCATCTTCCGTTTGAGGATGCACCATACTGTAGATGCTCAATAGGGTTTAGGTCTGGAGGCATGCATGGCCAGTCCAGCCCCTTTACCCTCAGTTTCTTTAGCAAGGCAGTGGTCGTCTTGGAGGTGAGTTTTGGGTCGTTATCATGTTGGAATACTGCCTTTTGGCCAAGTTTCCGAAGGGAGGGGATCATGCTCTGCTTCAGTATGTCACAGTACATGTTGGTATTCATGGGCAGCTCCAAACCATGACACTCCCACCACCATGCTTGACTGTAGGTAAGACACACTTGTCTTTGTACTCCTTACCTGGTTGCCTCCACACATGCTTGACACCATCTGAACCAAATAAGTTCATCTTGGTCTCATCAGACCACAGGACATGGTTCTGGTAATCCATTTCCTTAGTCTGCTTGTCTTCAGCAAACTGTTTGCGGGCTTCCTTGTGCATCATCTTTCCATTTTCCTTCTGGGAAGCAGACAAATTTTATGCAGTGTGCGGTGTATAGTCTGAGCACTTACAGGCGGACCCCCACCCCTTTAACCTCTGCAGCAATGCTGGCAGCATTCATACATCTATTTTGAAAAGACAACCTCTGGATATGATGCTGATCATGTGCACAAAACTTCTTTATAATAATAATAAAATGTATTATATATAGCGCCACCATGTTCCGCAGTGCTTTACAAATTAATAGGGTTCATGTGCAAAACGAAACTAACAAGCTAATATGCAACTGAAACACTAGGAGTCAGGGCCCTGCTCGCAAGAGATTACAATCTATGAGGAATTGGGGGTGACACATAAGGTAGTTGATTGTGATTAGTAGGATTTAAACCATTATTGAACTGACAGGAGTGGTGCCGGCCGATCTGCTTCGGGTTTGGGACTACTAGAGGATCGAGTTTACGCCATAGAAGTTGGTTGGAGAAAAGGTTTTGTCTGGGAATAGCGATTATGGCGAAAAAAAGATAGGGAGGCACTCATATGGGTAATAAGTTCAATAACAGATGTATAAAAAAAAAATATCAATGGTTGTGCTCACCTAATAGTGTTGTGTATACGTAGGCACAACATTCGTGAGGACAGGGGGTCGGTGCAGCCGGTATCTACTCAGTCCTCATAGGTGGAGTGGCCAATACTCCAGAGGAATGATATGTATCACAATGGGAAAAGTTTTGTGCACTAAAATAGTACAACAAATGATACCTTCTGGCACAAAGACACGACCTCAGCAGATAAATAAAGAGTCTTTATTGATGAGTGACAACGCGTTTGAGTCAGTACACTCCTTTTTCAAGTCTAGGAAAAAAATCACGAATTTGGAGGGGGTTTTTTGTACAGGAGTAAATAGAAAGTATACACACATAGTTATTATATTAAAAATAAAAACAAATGTATACGTAAAAATCTGTGCACAGACAAAAGTCAAAAAATACATGGTTGAGAGAGATTTATATTGTCCACGCATGTATAGAGATATATAATAAATGAGGACGGAAATTAAATAATAGTATAAAGTGCATATAGATATGTGTATATGAGAGAATACATGAAAGCACATATACACATGACTTATATGTGACCACACATAAAATAACATAAAATTAGAACCACTATTGGTAATATAAAATAGACAAAATTACCATAAGTATAATGATATATACTAATATTGATGGTCATCATAATATAAACAGTACCATAAGTATAATAATATATACCCTTAGTGATAATCATCGTAATGTTACCATTAACACCAAAAGTGATAATAATGCTGCCATATATTCACAAATTCACATATTGTCAATTTGAGTGTCACAACCTGGTTAGTAGTAGTGGAAAAAAAGGCTGATCCATTTGCAAATACATATCCATAGTATAATGTTAGGAGGGAGCACTGGATGGCCAACACAGAGGACCATATTGGGTGGAGAAACTCATTAGCTTAGTACATATACAGTACAGACCAAAAGTTTGGACACACCTCATTCAAAGAGTTTTCTTTATTTTCATGACTATGAAAATTGTAGATTCACACTGAAGGCATCAAAACTATGAATTAACACATGTGGAATTATATACATAACAAAAAAGTGTGAAACAACTGAAAATATGTCATATTCTAGGTTCTTCAAAGTAGCCACCTTTTGCTTTGATTACTGCTTTGCACACTTTTGGCATTCTTTTGATGAGCTTCAAGAGGTAGTCACCTGAAATGGTCTTCCAACAGTCTTGAAGGAGTTCCCAGAGATGCTTAGCACTTGTTGGCCCTTTTGCCTTCACTCTGCAGTCCAGCTCACCCCAAACCATCTCGATTGGGTTCTGGTCCGGTGACTGTGGAGGCCAGGTCATCTGGCGCAGCACCCCATCACTCTCCTTCATGATCAAATAGCCCTTACACAGCCTGGAGGTGTGTTTGGGGTCATTGTCCTGTTGAAAAATAAATGATGGTCCAACTAAACTCAAACCAGATGGAATAGCATGCCGCTGCAAGATGCTGTGGTAGCCATGCTGGTTCAGTATGCCTTCAATTTTAAATAAATCCCCAGCAGTGTCACCAGCAAAGCACCATCACACCTCCTTCTCCATGCTTCACGGTGGGAACCAGGTATGTAGAGTCCATCAGTTCACCTTTTCTGCGTCGCACAAAGACACAGTGGTTGGAACCAAAGATCTCAAATTTGGACTCATCAGATCAAAGTACAGATTTCCACTGGTCTAATGTCCATTCCTTGTGTTCTTTAGCCCAAACAAGTCTGTTCTGCTTGTTGCCTGTCCTTAGCAGTGGTTTCCTAGCAGATATTCTACTATGAAGGCCTGATTCACACAGTCTCCTCTTAACAGTTATTCTAGAGATGTGTCTGCTGCTAGAACTCTGTGTGGCATTGACCTGGTCTCTAATCTGAGCTCCTGTTAACCTGCGATTTCTGAGGCTGGTGACTCGGATGAACTTATCCTCCGCAGCAGAGGTGACTCTTGGTCTTCCTTTCCTGGGGCGGTCCGCATGTGAGCCAGTTTCTTTGTAGCGCTTGATGGTTATTGTGACTGCACTTGGGGACGCTTTCAAAGTTTTCCCAATTTTTCGGACTGACTGACCTTCATTTCTTAAAGTAATGATGGCCACTCGTTTTTCTTTACTTAGCTGCTTTTTTCTTGCCATAATACAAATTCTAACAGTCTATTCAGTAGGCTGTGTATCCACCTGACTTCTCCACAACGCAACAATGGTCCCAACCCCATTTATAAGGCAAGAAATCCCACTTAATAAACCTGACAGGGCACACCTATGAAGTGAAAACCATTTCAGGTGACTACCTCTTGAAGCTCATCAAGAGAATGCCAAGAGTGTGCAAAGCATTAATCAAAGCAAAAGGTGGCTACTATGAAGAACCTAGAATATGACATATTTTCAGTTGTTTCACACTTTTTTATGTATATAATTCTACATGTGTTAATTCATAGTTTTGATGCCTTCAGTGTGAATCTACAATTTTCATAGTCATGAAAATAAAGAAAACTCTTTGAATAAGAAGGTGTGTCCAAACTTTTGGTCTGTACTGTATATATATCTCACACATCTAATTATTAAAAACCACGCAATTTTAAGACATATCATATATAACCTAAAATCCATACATATGAGGATTAATATAAACCTTACAATGAATAATACAATTATATTATTTCTATTCACTGAAAATCACCAACACTCAGCACATACCTACTCCAATGTTTAATCTGGGTAAATACATTTTATTAGATCCATCAAAAAAAATTCTCACCCAAGAGCAGACTATGCAAACCCTCCTACGTTTTATAAAAAAAAAAGTCTTTACATATATCTAGTCTCCAATTAGTGATTCTAAGTTCACAAGGGTTTGAACTTATAGTAACCTCTTGAATAAGACAAAATCATATCAAAATGGCTTTTCTTAATGTTCCTTTTCATATACCTGTATAGGCCTTATATGATGGACTCTTTTCATACTTAAAAGTTCTGACATAACCCCCCTTCCCCATATACATTTGGGTCCTTAGCGACTAAGATTTTTTTTTTTCATTTTTTGATCATCTCAAGCCAAGAGCTATTTTTTTTTTTTTTTTTTTTTATCGATGTAGCTGTATGAGGGCTTATTTTTTGGGGGACAGGTTGTAGTCTTTTATATAAATATCCATGGCACTCCAGTGATTTTGATGCAATTAGTTAACAGTTTATTGTGCTAAGTTAGACATCTAAAAGGAAAATGATCCAGAGTTATATTATGTAGAGAATTATTTAAGAAGCCACAATTTGTGTTATAATGGACATTTCGGTCCAATCGGACCTTCATCTGCACTTAATATCTACAGTGGAAAATAAAGGATAAATGAATACACCATTCCTGGATGTTATCAAAAAGTGCAAGTGAATATCATAAAAAGAATCATAGAAAAATAAGTAAAACAAATGTTGTCTATGATTCTTTTACAAAAAAATAAGTGTGTTAAACAGTAATTATATAGTAAAATATAAAGCTGGTAATTCCTAAGGCCTTTTTCGCACCTCCGTTATTTGACCAGTTATTTCAATCAGTTTTTGTGAGCCAAAACCAGGAGTATTGGCTACACAGAGATAAGGTATAATGAAAAGATCTGCAACTGTTCTGTGTTTTTGATCCACATCTGGTTTTGGCTCACAATAACTGATGGAAATAATTGATTAAATAACTGACGTGTGAACAAGGAATCATCATCTCTAATAATAATTCACTGTTAAGTAAACAGGTGTAACCTTATAGTAGATCAATGCTGTGTAACCAGCCATAGGTACCATGATAATACTGTAAGATAGTCAATGATAGGTCACATGGAGAAAAGTGCTACTAGTCTCTAGGAGCATCTGTTGAAAACAATAAACTGTGGCATAGTGCAGGTGATCCCCTACCTGTGGAAAGGTTATCAGTCCATGCAATGTCTGGGATCGTATGATGGTATCTGCATTCCTATATTGCGCATGCACCCCTCCATGTGACGTGATGATGTCAGCCGATGTCCGCTGCGTTGTAGTTATAGTGATCGGACGCGAAATTGAAAGAGGAAGCGCTATAAATAATAGATTCAAGTCCTTCAGTTCATATATATATCTCTATATATATGAACTGAAGGACTTGAATCTATTATTTATAAGAATCTATTTATAAGAATCTATTATCTATAGTTCATTCAGTCCGATATACCATTAAGCAGAGTAGCCTACTCTGCTTAATGGTAAGTCGGACTGAATGAACTATAGATATGTCTATATGTAGGAACTGAAGGACTTGAATTATGCATATGAAATCATGTATATATAAATATAACATAATAGGGGGGATTAGGGGCATAATGATGGGGAGATAAATAGTAAATATATACTGCAGTAAAGAGAACATATAGTCTATGAACTGGCAAAATGAAGTAATTTTTAGAGATGACAGAATTTTTCAAAAACTTAGATTTTTTTTTATTCGGTTTGATCCGAATTCATTTGCGGCAAATCACATTTAAAAAAAGTTATTTCCTGGCCGCAGAGAGCCTTTATAGTGCTGTAGAACACTGTGACTTGCAGTAACACGCATAGGGAGTCTGCTCTGGTAGTGAAATACTACTGAGAGTCACTATAAAAATATATATTAGAAAAGTCTCCAAATGCGTTGCTTCAACAAAATATCGCTGGAGGTACCAAGTGTGAAGTGGGTCCAATTCACAATCAGTCAAATGCGTTATCTGGGACCGCGGAATTTTGATGGTAAAGGAGATGACCTCTTTAAATCAGAGCCATCCACTTGTGCATGTATGGAAAAAACATCGAGTTCCACAGGTATCCTCCTGCACTCTGAGAGTCCTATGAAATATCAAAGATTGCACCGATAGTGAAGTAATTTCGTCACTATTCACATGCACATGTATTTATATACTCAAGTGCAAGTGAAAATGCAAGCACATCAGATAAATCCAGCTGATGTGCTTGCCTCTCCCAGCTTTTCCTTCCCATAGACAATTCTATGAGCCATCAAAAAGTGTCTCCCATAGTGAAGCACCGTCGACAATGACCAAATAAAAATATTTAATTGTTCTCACAAACACAGATAAAATACCAGCATATCAAGTAGATATTACAGCCTAATACTTCTGCCCGACCCGGGTTTCGCTCCATGCTTCATCAGGGGTGTATACCTCTCTCCTTGAAGGAAATCTTTAACCGCCTCCGGACCGCCTAACGCAGATGTGCGGTCCGGAGGCGGCAGCCCTGCGCAGAGTGACGCGTATACGCGTCATCTCGCGAGGGCCGAGATTTCCTGTGAACGCGTGCGCGCGCTCACAGGAACAGAAGGTAAGCGAGTGGATCTCCAGCCTGCCAGCGGCGATCGCTCGCTGGCAGGCTGGAGATGTGATTTTTTTTTTAACCCCTAACAGGTATATTAGACGCTGTTTAACCCCTTATGAACCCCTGATCACCCCATATAAACTCCCTGATCACCCCCCTGCCATTGATCACCTCCCTGTCAGGCTCCGTTCAGACGTCCGTATGATTTTTACGGATCCACGGATACATGGATCGGATCCGCAAAACACATACGGACGTCTGAATGGAGCCTTACAGGGGGGTGATCAATGACAGGCGGGTGATCACCCATATAGATTCCCTGATCACCCCCTGTCATTGATCACCCCCCTGTAAGGCTCCATTCAGACGTCTGTATGATTTTTACGGATCCATGGATACATGAATCGGATCCGCAAAACACATGCGGACGTCTGAATGGAGCCTTACAGGGGGGTGATCAATGACAGGCGGGTGATCACCCATATACACCCCCTGTCATTGATCACCCCCCGTCATTGATCACCCCCCTGAAAGGCTCCATTCAGACGTCCGCATGTGTTTTGCGGATCCGATCCATGTATCCATGGATCCGTAAAAGTCATTCGGACGTCTGAATGGAGCCTTACAGGGGGGTGATCAATGACAGGGGCGTGATCACCCATATACACTCCCTGATCACCCCCTGTCATTGATCACCCCCCTGTAAGGCTCCATTTAGACGTCCGTATGATTTTTACGGATACATGGATCGGATCCGCAAAACACATGCGGACGTCTGAATGGAGCCTTACAGGGGGGTGATCAATGACAGAGGGGTGATCACCCATATACATTCCCTGATCACCCCCTGTCATTGATCACCCCCCTGTCATTGATCACCCCCCTGTAAGGCTCCATTCAGACGTCCGCATGTGTTTTGCGGATCCGATCCATGGATCCGTAAAAATCATTCGGACGTCTGAATGGAGCCTTACAGGGGGGTGATCAATGACAGGGGCATGATCACCCATATACACTCCCTGATCACCCCCTGTCATTGATCACCCCCCAATGACAGGGGGGTGATCACCCATATACACTCCCAGATCACCCCCTGTCATTGATCACCCCCCTGTAAGGCTCCATTCAGACGTCCGTATGATTTTTACGGATCCATGGATCGGATCCGCAAAACACATGCGGACGTCTGAATGGAGCCTTACAGGGGGGTGATCAATGACAGAGGGGTGATCACCCATATACACTCCCTGATCACCCCTTGTCATTGATCACCCCCCTGTAAGGCTCCATTCAGACGTCCGCATGTGTACGGACGTCTGAATGGAGCCTTACAGGGGTGTGTTCACCCATATACACTCCCTGATCACCCCCTGTCATTGATTACCCCCCTGTAAGGCTCCATTCAGACGTCCGCATGTGTTTTGCGGATCCGATCCATGGATCCGTAAAAATCATACGGACGTCTGAATGGAGCCTTACAGGGGGGTGATCACCCATATACACTCCCTGATCACCCCCTGTCATTCAGACGTCCGTATGATTTTTACGGATCCATGGATCGGATCCGCAAAACACATGCGGACGTCTGAATGGAGCCTTACAGAGGGGTGATCAATGACAGAGGGGTGATCACCCATATACACTCCCTGATCACCCCCTGTCATTGATCACCCCCCTGTAAGGCTCCATTCAGACGTCCGCATGTGTTTTGCTGATCCGATCCATGTATCCATGGATCTGTAAAAATCATACGGACGTCTGAATGGAGCCTTACAGGGGGGTGATCAATGACAGGGGGGGTGATCACCCATATACACTCCCTGATCACCCCCTGTCATTGATCGCATGGATAAAACTTACCAGGAAAGATGAAAGGACCTTAACAAGTATAGCTTGGAAGAAAGATGAGACAGAGGGGATATGATAGAAACTTTTAAATATATAAAGGGAATAAACAAGGTAAAAGAGGAGAGGATATTTAAAAGAAGAAAAACTGCTACAAGAGGACATAGTTTTTAATTAGAGGGGCAAAGGTTTAAAAGTAATATCAGGAAGTATTACTTTACTGAGAGAGTAGTCTATGCATGGAATAGCGTTCCTGCAGAAGTGGTACAGTAGCTGTAAATACAGTGAAGGAGTTTAAGCATGCATGGGATAGGCATTAGGTCATCTTTCATATAAGATAGGGCCAGGGGCTATTCATAGTATTAGGAACCATTTGGCCTATCTAGTCTGTCCAATATACTGATCTGCCGACACATTCTATGTTTCTCTTTTTCTATGTGTCCTGCTCCGCCCTGCAAACTGGGACATAAAGCTAGGCATCAAGGATGAGTGTGTTTCTTGTGCTCTGGCAGCAGGCATAGTTTCACCGCGCACAGGGCCACACACAGCCTCTGCGTGCACCATCAGCAGCACAGCCACTTCCCCGTCCCTTACTGCTCACCTTCCGCATATTAAATGCTATACAGTTGCAAGAAAAAGTATGTGAACCCTTTGGAATCATGAATTTCTGCACAAATTGGTCATAAAATGGGATCTGAACTGAACAATAGACAATCACAGTCTGCTTAAACTAATAACACACAAAGAATTAAATGTTACCATGTTTTTATTGAACACACAATGTAAACATTCACAGTGCAGGTGGAAAAAGTATGTGAACCCCTAGACTAATGACATCTCCAAGAGCTAATTGGAGTAAGGTGTCAGCCAACTGGACTCCAATTAATGAGAGGAGATTGGAGGTGTTGGTTACAGCTACCCTGTCATATAAAAAACACACACCAGTTCTGGGTTTGCTTTTCACAAGAAGCATTGCCTGTTGTGAATGATGCCTCGCACAAAAGAGCTCTCAGAAGACCTACGATTAAGAATTGTTGACTTGCATAAAGCTGGAAAGGGTTATAAAAGTATCTCCAAAAGCCTTGCTGTTCATCAGTCCACGGTAAGACAAATTGTCTATAAATGGAGAAAGTTCAGCACTCCTGCTACTCTCACTAGGAGTGGCCGTCCTGTAAAGATGACTGCAATAGCACAGCGCAGACTGTTCAATGAGTGTCAGCTAAAGACATACAAAAGTCTCTGACATATGCTAACATTCCTGTTCCTGCAAATCTATGATATGTAAAACACTAAACAAGAATGGATTTCATGGGAGGATACCACAGAGGAAGCTACTGCTGTCCAAAAAAAAAAACATTGCTACACGTCTAGAGTTTGCACAAGAGCTCTTTGATATTCCACAGCAGTACTGGCAAAATATTCTGTGGACACCAAAGTGGAGTTGTTTGGAAAAAACACACAACACTATGTGTGAAGAAAAAGAGGCACAGCACACCGACATCAAAACCTCATCCCAACTGTGAAGTATGGTGGTGGGGGCTGCTTTGCTGCGTCAGGGCCTGGACGGATTGCTATCAAAGGAAAAATGAATTCCCAAGTTTGTCAAGACATTTTGCAGAAGAACTTAAGGCCATCTGTCCACCAGCTGGAGCTTATCAGAAGATGGGTGTTGCAACAGGACAACGAAAGCATAGAAGTAAATCAACAACAGAATGACTTAAACAGAAAAAAAAGAGTCCTGACCTCAACCTGATTGAGATGTTGTGGCATGACCTCAAGAAAGCGATTCATACCAGACATCCCAAGAATATTGCTGAACTGAAACAATTCTGTAAAGAGGAATGGTCAATAATTGCTCCTGGCCGCTGTGCACGTCTGACCTGCAACTACAGGAAACATTTGGTTGAAGTTATTGCTGCCAAAGGAGGTTCAACCAGTTATTAAATCCTAGGGTTTACATACTTTTCCCACCTGCACTGTGAATGTTTACATGGTGTGTACAATAAAAAGATGGTAACATTTAATTATTTGTGTGTTATTAGTTTAAGCAGACTGTGATTGACTATTGTAACGTAGATGAAGATCAGATCACATTTTATGACCAATTTGTGCAGAAATCCATATCATTCCTAAGGGTTCACATACTTTTTCTTGCAACTGTATATGCTTGCAAGTATGTCACACGTACAGTAGCGCAGGTTTTGTAAGTGTATGCGCAAATAAATTAGACTGAATGTCAATAATATTTAGAATAGGTAAACATTATGCAGGAGATATAGCACAGGTTAATGTCGCTGACACCAGCAGCGAAAATATTAGACTGAATGTCTCTGATATTTTGGATGCGCTAACGTTATACTAGAGATGTAGTGCAGGTAATGTCGCTGCCACCAGTGGTGAAAAAATTATACTGAATGTCACTGATATTTTGGATGTGCTAACATTGTACTGAATATGTAGTGCAGGTAATGTCGCAGCGGTAATGCAGCAGCAAAACAATCGCACGCAATTTAGCGCAGATTGCGCTAAAAATATAAAAATATATATTGCTGCCAGATACTGTACAACAATAGTCCTTAAAAGGACTTTTGGGTCTCTACAATAGCACACAATTTAGCGCAGGTTTAAAAATATATATTGCTGCCAGACACAATAATAGTCCTTAGAGACTCAAAAGTATTTTTAACACCATCCCTGCTTATCAAAAAAATAAAATTCAATTGAATGACTTCCCTGCACTATCTGTCCCTTCTACAGCACAGCTCTCCCAGACTATGACTGAGTCGAACCACATGTCATTGGTTGCTTTATACCACCCAATGACGCGTTCTGGCCAGCCAATCACTGTAATGCCAGTAACCAACATGGTTACGGCCTTACAGTGAGTGGCAGTACTGACATGCACGTGAGTGGCAGTACTGACAAACAATTGTGCAGGGAGGAGACTCGAACATCGCGCTTGAGCACACAAGTTATTTGGCCGAACATCGCGATGATCGAGCCGAACTAGTGTACGACCGAGCATGGTCAATCAACACTAATGTCAACATAAGAGAATGTTAAGTAGGGAATGTTAAGTAATAACTTTTTTATGAGGTGTCTATCTGCTTTAAAAGCAGAGAAATTCAAATTTAGAAAATTGCAAACATCTCCAATTTTTCAGTAAATTTGGGATTTTATTTTATAAATAAAGGTGAAACATAGTGATAAATTTGAGTCAATATCATGAAATTTGTTATGAGAAAACATTCTCAGAATGGCTTTGATAAGTAAAAGCGGTCCAAAATTATTACCACATAAAGTGAAACACTTCAGATTTAAAAAATATTGTCTGGTCCTGAAGGGGTTAATGATATTTGAATAATAGATAATAATTATTATTATTACCATTTGTAATCCTGCTGAATGTCATAACTAGAGTTGAGCGGACACCTGGATGTTCGGGTTCAGCAGGTTCGACCGAACTTGAAAAAAAAAAAATAGGGGTTCAGCGCAAACCACTCGGGTCTTGTCGTCAGCACATTGTGTGAAGAGGTGCCATGCCAGGGAACGCCTTTGGTGTGCTCGGTCCCTGGTGACGGTGGCTAGTAGCAGGCAAACTGTTTTGGCAACGGCTGCTCTGCTTTTGCACCCTGCTCCCGCTTTTGCTACGCTGTTGGTTTGGTCTCACCACTGCCTCTTCCTCCGAACTCTGAAAGTCAGTGGCACGACCTTCATTCCATGTGGGGTCTAGGACATCATCGTCCCCTGCATCGTCTTCCACCCAGTCTTCCTCCCTGACCTCCTTTTCGGTCTGCACACTGCAGAAAGACGCAGCAGTTGGCACCTGTGTTTCGTCATCATCAGAGACATGCTGAGGTGGTATTCCAATGTCCTCATCAGGAAACATAAGTGGTTGTGCATCAGTGCATTCTATGTCTTCCACCCCTGGGGAAGGGCTAGGTGGATGCCCTTGGGAAAACCTGCCAGCAGAGTCTTCAAATAGCATAAGAGACTGCTGCATGACTTGAGGCTCAGACAGGTTCCCTGATATGCACGGCGGTGATGTGACAGACTGATGGGCATGGGTTCCAGGGGCCACCTGTGCGCTTTCTGCAGAAGACTGGGTGGGAGATAATGTGAACGTGCTGGATCCACTGTCGGCCACCCAATTGACTAGTGCCTGTACTTGCTCAGGCCTTACCATCCTTAGAACAGCATTAGGCCCGACCAAATATCGCTGTAGATTCTGGCGGCTACTGGGACCTGAGGTAGTAGTTTCAGTAGGGCGTGTAGCTGTGGCAGAACGGCCACATCCTCTCCCTGCACCAGAGGCTCCACCAACACCACGAACGCATCCCTTATTAGATATTTGCCTCATAGTTAGCGCTCACAGAGCAAAGTAGAACGTGGTTAAGTCTGTTAAAAATAATTAACCGCCAATAAAAACCCTGATGTAGGTTATTGCACACATTTTTTTTTAAACTCTATATGACAGCGGTATTGTACTAATCCCAGATGTGCAGTATATTAGAGGGCTTTTTCACTCCAGTAAGCAAAAAGATGTATTTCTGGCCTAAATGTGACACTCACTTATGCATGTCTAATCCTAGATGTGCACTATATGAGTAAGCAAAAAGCTGTATTTCTGGACTTGCAGACATGCAGATATCCTGTGCTGGCACACTATCGTTGCATAAAATGGCTGCAGTAGTTGGCTCAGGGCAGGCTTAAAAAAATCGTGCACTGCACCCACAAAACACATTTGCTGTAGATCGCTGAGAAAAATAAGCAGCCTTGATAAGATTTCTCCCTGATCTCTCCCTCACAGCAGCTGCAGCCTCTCCCTACACTAATCCGAGCAGAGTGACGGGCGGCGCTACGTGACTCCAGCTTAAATAGAGGCTGGGTCACATGCTGCAGTTGGCCAATCACAGCCATGCCAATAGTAGGCATGGCTGTGATGGCCTTTTTGGGCAAGTAGTATGAAGCTTGTTGATTGGCTGATGCAGCCTTTCAAAAAGCACAAAGAAAGCGCCGAACCCGAACTTTTACGTAAAAAAAATAAAAGTTCGGTACGGACCCAAACTTTACAGTTCGGGTTCGCTCAACTCTAGTCATAACTTCAGTCTCACATAACAAGGCTATTACTGTATATGCAGCTCCCTGAATAAGAAATACATATTCACCTTTGGCTCACCACAGGTAAATGCACACGTATTATTAAAGGCTTTACATATTCACCTTTGGCTCACCACAGGTAAATGCACACGTATTATTAAAGGCTTTCTCCAGAAAATAAAAATGATTTTATTAGGACTGGGTGAGTGTAGCCATGTATTAGGCTTAGGGCTGTTTAACACGAGCGGATCCTTTGCAGGTAATCTGCTGCGTGGAAGAGTGCCAAGCCCCATTCCGGACAGCAGAGACACAGAGCGTTAACATGATTGATAATGCTCTTTGCCTCTCTGTAATCTTTTTACTACAAAATCACGGTGACAACTTTATCTCACTGTGATTTTGCAGCAAAAAGATCACACAGAGGCAAAGAGCATTATTAATCATGTTAATGCTCTGTGTCTCTGCTGTCCGGAACGGGGCTTGGCTGTCTTTCACGCAGTGGATTACCCGGACAACATCTGATCGTGTGAAAGAGCCCTTAGTGTAAAAAAAATCTGCTGCCTCTTTGTAAAAATCTAAGTTTGCACTAGGGCCCATAACACTCTAGTTACGCCACTGCCTGTGTGAGAATATAGAGCACAGAGCCCTATGAAAACTCTGGTCTCTGCCAGTATCAACACTCTGAAGTACTACATTTTATGTGCATATGACAGCTGAGATAACTTGTCTGCTACAGTGCTTCGGAAAGAAGTCCACTTCACTCTGTGCTCACAAGGTGAAGTTTTTTTTCGAATGACGCTCCTCCCTCACAGCAGCATACATCTGGTCCTCCTCCCTACCCTTCAGCTTATGAATACAAGATGAGTAGTGTTGATCGAGCACCAAACTGCTCGTGTGCTTGAGTAGAACACTTTGCAATGCTTGGGTGATCTACTGAGCACAATGGAAGAACCCCAGGCACCCTATGCTCTGAAGAGGGGAGGGTATTGGGACTCTAGTTCAGCTTAGGCTCTAATTCCATATATATCTATATCCATATATGAAGTCAGTGCTTGGGGTCACCCCAGTGTATTTAAATCTAATTTCTGAAAAGTTTCTGCCAGGATTTGAACTCCCAATGTTGTACATTAGAAGCAAGGACCTTATCCATTCAGCTATAAAGCTGAATGCGAAAACTGTGTCAGAAAAAACTCATAGTAGTCTCTGATCTAGTGAGTATTCCTCTTCAGCAGAAGATTTTTTTTTTTATATTTCTGTGCAGATTAATGTGTAGCTCTATAGTGTAGTGGTTAACATCCTTGCCTCTAATGTACAAGGTTGGGAGTTTGAATCCTGGCAGACACATTTCAGAAATAAAGATTACATTTATATATTTTATATCATTTTTAGTAATTGTAAAAAAATGATGGCACATAATATTATATATATATATATATATATATATATAAATGTTTCTGCCAGGATTCAAAGTCCCAACCTTGTACATTAGATGCAAGGATGTTAAAGAGGACCTTTCACCAGAATTAAACTTCTAAAGAAACTATACAGGCATATAGAGCGGCGCCCAGGGACCCCCCTGCACTTACTGTTATACCTGGGCGCCGCTCCGTTCTCCCGTAATTTCCATCCGGTATCTTTACAGTTAGGCTCCACCCAGGGCAACCTGCCGGCGCCTCCTTCTCCCATGCTGCAGCGCTGGCCAATCACAGCGCTCGGCTCATAGCCTGTATAGTTACTTTAGAAGTTTAATTCTGGTGAAAGGTCCTCTTTAACTACTACACTATAAAGCTACATGTTAACCTGCACAGAAATATAAAGTAAGTCTTCTGCTAAATATGAATATTCGCTACATCAGAAACTACTATGAGGTTTTTCTGACACAGTTTAGAATTCAGCTTTATAGCTGTGGATAAGGTCCTTGCCTCTAATATACAAGGGGGGGGAGGGGGGGGGGAATTCAAATCCCAGCAGAAAATTTTCAGAAATAGATGCTAAATTACATTTAAATACACTGACTCGAGCATCGCGCCCGGGCCGAGCATGCTCAATCAACACTAAAGATCAGGTGAATTCGGGGATGTGTTTCTGCACATAATTTTGTGCTTCACAGTGATTACACACGCAGAGAACCAAGCCTGAAAATGGGTCGTGCTCTGCTTTCTCATACAGGTCGTTCTGCAGTATCATTAGGATGGATTCCATGCTCATAAATCTGACAACAGTCATTTTAACTCCAGTTCACTGATTGTGAGTTTATTTATAATAACATGTTTTTTTCAGTATTTTCATTTTTATCTTTCCCGGAGAAACCCTTTAAGCCACTGTCAAATTATTATATCATATATTGTGATTCTTCCTAAAACTCCAGCTCTAAGTTTAGTAGGTAAAGTCCCCAGGAAATTCACTGTTAAACTAGGTACAGTGCCTTGGAGGCGTAGCATGTACTTATACTTTTCACTTAACAATCCTTTGCTTCATTCTGGAATGAATTTGCTGGTGACAGTTCACATTAAATAGTAATGCTAATATCTATAAAATCACAAAGTTGACATGTTTGAATTTATTTTTATTGTTTATATCTTGTACATTCCGTGTATGACAAAATAATGTTTCCAATATTAGTTAACAGTTTTTTCTTCAATGTCATGGGACTCATACAAGTGTTCTTTTATTGTCTTCATCATTATCTTCATCATTCACCTGTTTCAGCTGAACAGACGATTGTACTTTATTGTTGCTTTTGACCTAAATTTGGAAATATAAATAAATTGTTGTAAGTGTGGTTATATGTGCAAGATATTTTTTTTAAATCTGGTAGACATTGTTGGAAATAGATATTTTATTTTCATTTTAACCCATAATAATATTTTCCATTCTTCCCATCTATGCGCCATAACTAGTGTTGAGCGAATCAAAGCATCTGAAGCGGAATTCAATCTGAAGTTAAGGACTTGCTGGGAAGCTGAATTTCCATAACAAATCATTTTTTTTTTTCTAAAATGACTGTTGCACATGTTACAAAGTGAAAGTGAGAAGCTGGGGATTGTGATATGACCTAAAATACCACGCAGTTGAGGGGTACACCTTCTGCTACTCAGGAAACAACCTGTGAGGAACCCACTAGTAGTGCACGAGTTTATAAAAGCAGCAGCAGGCAGGCATCACACAGTGGTGGAGGGAAAATGCCATACTCTCCAGTGTGGGAATTTTTCAGCAAATCGTTGTGGGACGTTAGTGTGGTGGTATGCAGGATGTGTGGGCAGAAGGTGAGGCACCATAAAGTGGCATGCTAAAACCATGCCACTTAGCTGCATCTCCTGCTGGCCCCTCACCCCCTCTCCAGCAGTCGGGGTTTGCCACCGTTAGCAGAAAAAAGCTGTTGTTCCTTCCCATCGACTTCAAACATTGTCTATAGCTCCTGATGCTCCTCCTCCTACTCCTCATCACTTGTTTATACAACAATCGATCACTGTGGCAATTGCCAAATGACAACAATACGCATGCACTCATCCAACGTTGCAGAAGCCGAATGTGCACCTGGCCAAGTTTCTGGTACTACAGTCCCTCTCTTTCCATGTAGTTGATGCCCAGCCAAGGTGGAGAGCCAACATCTCTTTTCCAAAAAAGCTGTACCAGCCCTGCACACATACATTGAGCAGAAGGTGGGCCAGTCCTTGGGCCTCTCAGTGTCTGGAAGAGTTAACGCCAGTGCTGATGTATGGAGTTGCAACTATGGTCAAGAACAATTCATGTTATTCACAGCCCACTGGGTTGATTCTGGATCAGGCACACCAGCAACTTGGGCAGGTGTTGGCAATGTTCCTCCACATTGTAATGCTGGATTTCTGCACCAATGTCCTCCTCTGCCTGCTCATCCTCCACCTTGACATCAGATTCCAATGCAGGAAAAGTTCATAGTGGTCTTCCAGCATGTCACGTATGCAAAGCTAGGTGTTGTCATGCGGTTGTGCACCTGGTAATCCTGGGCGAACAGAGCCACACTGGGGAGGAACTGCTAAGCATCATCAATAAAGAAATCGATCACTGGCTGTCTCCTCGCCAACTGTAGATAGGAACCAAGGTTACTGATAACAGGAAGAAAATTTTGTGTGTGCTATGTCACCTCCTTGAGCTGCAAAGGCAAAAAGCTTTTTCCCAACATTGTCTGATGTTTCCACCTGTTGGACCTCAACTCTACATATGTTAGACTGCCTGTACGAGCAGAGGACGGCAGTCAATGAATTATTAATGCAGTAGATGGACAGGTTTACTCTCCACTGTAACTTCCAAGTTAGGCAGTGGCAGCTCATGTGTGACACATGCCGTTTGCTCCTTTGAGGATGCCACTTTACTTTTCAGTTGTCAGAATTACTGGATGAATGATATCATTCCACTCTTTCACATGGTGGAGGGGATGCTGGTGAGGGAACAGAAGAGGTGGCACCTACATCTCATGGCCACCTGAGCCAGAAGGAGGATGAGGACATAAACGCCCAGGAATTCTATACACAACTAGGTGGTTTATCTGCCCAAGCGACAGGATAGGAGCAGGGGGTGCATGACGAGCTGGAGGGAGATCACGAAGATAAGGCAGTATGCAGTGGAGATGGAGACAGGTAAGCCCTCCGAGTCACATGCGCAAATGACCAGATGCATGCTTTCTTGTATGCTAATTGATAGCCGCATTGTCAGAATTCGACAGAGGGATGACTACTGGCTAGCCACATTCTTAGACTCTCGCTAATGGTAAAAAATGGTGGAATTTTTTAGATCTTCTGAGAGGGATTTAAAAATGGATTACTACAGAGATTTGCTGTGTAGTAGGTTGCTCGCTGCCTGTGAGCGCCAACGTCTGTCCTCACGCAAATGATGCCACACACCTGCTGCCTCTACTGCCATTCCTACAAATTGCCTTCTTGGCCTACTGATATGTACATAATACATTTTTTAATCACGTGATCTGCCATTATCTTGTGTTGTATGTCCCTGCTATTGCCCCTCCTCCCTTCTCTGTAATGGGGCCACTATTGTCCCTATTACTGCCACTGCTGTAGTCAGAACAAAAATGAAAGGATCCTGTATGCTGGGCATTTGTATGGCCTCTTTCACAAGGTCAGTATTTGATCAGAATTTGTAAGCCTAAAAGCAGGGGGGTCCAAAACACAGATGAGATGCAAATAATTCCATTATACTTTATCTCTCTTTTAGACCCACTCCTGTTTTTAGCTTACAATTACTGATGCAAAACACTGACCATCTGTCACCACCAGACATCTGAGAAGCTCTGACAGATGCCTTTCAGAACCTCCTCCTTGAGCTTCCTTTGTTTTGCTTTCAGTTCCTCATCTCGTTAGCCTCTCTCAGCTGTCATGTAGGTGTACTGATTGCATCCCTTTAAATTCCTCCCCATAGTGCATCAGTTTGCAGTTTATGTTACTTCCTGGAATGTGTGTGCATGCTGATCCTACTTCCCAGTCTTCTACAAGATAAGTGTTGAGCATTCATTTGTGTTTTTCTGTTTGCTGGATCCCAGGTGACCCTGACTCCCTCTAGTGTAGGGAGCCGGTGGCCGTGTCCCCTCACTATTATAGGGTGTTCAGGTGTTATACAGTCGAGGTACGAGGATATGCGATCATCTACCATTGGGATTTTCGCATAGGCTGAGCAGTCAGGGAGAGTGCCAGGTCTGATGCAGGGATCTCCCTTTTTGTTCCTTAGTTTTGGATCCAGTGAGTCGTATATTCATTTTGTGTTGTCTTGTTTCCTGTACACCTTCCGTGACACCATCTGAAAGAGGCAATTCAAGTTCTGCATGCAGGATTTTTTTTCCCTTGCTTATAAAAACAGATTTCAGGCGTAAATGGCCAAAACGAATGCAAATTAGCATAAGGTCTCTTTCAGACAGCCAGTTTTGGGTCTGTGTTTCATCAGTATTTGATCAGAATTGGTGATCCATTACATTTCATCTCTGGTTTGGACCCACTCCTGTGTTTGCATTACACATACTGATCAAATACTGATGCAAACAACACAACTGTTTGAAAGGCTTTATAGATGCTCAAAATTCTGGTTTATTATGTTTTTGTTGTTGTCTGTTCTTCTGACGGATAGGAAGAAAGGAAAAATAAACAGTGATGTTAACACAACATTACTGTCACTGCTGCTGCTCCCCCCCCCCCCCTTTCTGTCAAGGGGCCACTATTGTCACGGTCTCTGCTGACTTACTCACTCTGTCATGGGGGCCACTAATGCCACTGCCCCCACCCTGTCATGGGGCTACTACTGCCACTGCTGCCACCACCATCCCCACTCGGTCATGGGGCCGCTACTGGTGCTGCTGCCACCATCCACACTCTGTCATGGGGCCACTATTGTCATTGATACTGCTACTACTTCTGCCACCCTACCTACTTTGTCATGGGACCACTATTTGAATCTTGGGGCACTGAACGGTTAAGTCCATGGTGACAAATTAAACCTGACGCCAACAGCGAACTGCCATACTGATGCAAACTAATTTGACAGCTAACAGAAAGGATTAAAAAAACATGTGTTTGGACTGTCACAACATGCATTAAGAGAACTTTTTTTTCTCTCTACTACTGTCACTGTCCCTCCTGTGGCAGTAGGTTAGAAAATCTGAGAGACTGGCTGCACTTTAGGTTATCTGACAGCCTATCTGTTTTCACTTGTTATAGTGTTGTTGTTGGTAATACCACACCTCTTGTCTTTGTCTGGACTCACACTTCATACCATGCGGTTGATATTATCTGCCTGGAGTTGGAAGAGCTGGTGTAAATTCCTCATCTGTGTTCCTGCTCATCCAGACCCCGTCACTACTCCTAGGGCTTTCCAGGGTTTCTAGGGCCTAGGTTTCTGGTGTATGAATATTCCCACCTTCAGGGTCTATTCATACTGACATGAGTCAGGGCTAGGTTTAGGGTTTACTAGGTGGTGACTTCTTCCCTTTCCCTAGGCATGAGGCCTAGTTTTTGGCCTTTTTCCTTCTGTTGCCATTCTGGTGTTCCTCCCCTCCCCCACTCTGTGACAACTACTTTAGTGGTGCTGCCTCCTTTTCTTTATTTTGTTCCACTAAGGAGCCATCTCGACACAGGTCCTGCAGGGGAGCAAGCATTTTTTTTTTTGCTTTACTGAAGGGTGCTGTATGGTTTTAGCTTTGAATCCTGGTGACCTGCACAGTGATGTAGATGTTGATAAATTACAACTGCCTGTAATACTGATGGAACTGTACCTTCAGAACTGATTAAGTATAAATGTGGGCGCACTAGAACATAATGCACATGACAATACACCCTCCCTGAAGTCTCCTTGAACTTTCCCTGCAGTTTAGGTTCTAAGCCTTCACAATGAGATTGGGCCACCAGTTAGGATGAATATGATTAAGCAGAGTGACCTGGGTATACCTGGTTAAATGCAATTTGTGACAAATTAATTTGTAATGATTCAAGTTTCTTCTCGAAATTCAGCAAAACGACCAAATAGAATTTTTCTAAACTTTGCTCATCACTACCCATAACTAAAGTACTAAATTATAGAAACTAGTTCCGGCAAAAATTAAAGGAGTTGCCCAAAAGCATTAGTCCCAACCCCAAAGTATATTGCCAATTTTTTTATCGACCCCTACCTCCACAGCCCTAGCATTGTATCATCTCAGAACAGCAATACAGTTGTATGTGCTGCAGCCACGAAGATCGGGACCATGGACAAAACACACAGGGCCCAAACCCCAGATGTTTTGGCCTGGAGTTGCCAGTTGTATGTAATGGACTATGTGCAGTTTTCTTAGCAGTTTAAAATTGGCTGCATTTTCACTGGTTCTTTTTGGCAACACCTCCCGTGGTTTTAATACATTGTGATAAACCAGCAATTTGAGGAAGATTTTAAGCTCAATTATGCTTGGTTTTCACATATTTTATTTGCATGATATTTTATGTAAAATAATTGGTAAAAAAATAACACACCAATAAGGAGTTGTTTAAATCAAATAAAACTTTATCTATGTGACTGTAATGATGTCATAATAAATCTGCAAGGTCTTCAGACCCTTTCACTTTTGTTACATACTGTTATGCTTTTTTCCCTTAATTCTGCACTTCAAATCATATAATGACAAAGTGAAAACAGAATGTTAGAAATCTTTTCTAATGTATTTAAATGTAAAAACTAAAATTTTGCATTCAGATAAGTATTTCAACACCCTTTAGTAGAGATGGCCTTGCGGTTCGCCCGGCGTTCGTTTTGAGGCAAACTTTGCTTGTTCGCAAATTGCTGAACATGCGAACATATGGCGATATTCGCACGCGCCATATTTTTTTGCATAGCGCCGAACTTTGACCGATGACTCATTTATCAGGTGGGACAGGACAGCTAATCGAGACGATTCAGTACATGGACGAACCCCCAACCCTATAACAGAACCCGATCTGGCAGCCATTTAACATTTTGTGTTTTGCCAGTGTAGGGAGAGGTAACATTTTGGAGCAGGGATAGTTAGGGACACCAAACACTAGATAATAGAGCCACAAAAGTCCCTTTAAGGACTGGTATAGCTGTGCTATCGATTAGTGTATTTGTATTGTGCAGCAGTTGTTTGCGGTTCTGCAGCGATATCGCAGCTAGATGGACAAACGCTATTGGAGTAACTAATTGCAACGGGTGTGATATACCTGTTGCCCCAAAAAAAAACTTCTTGAGGACTGCGATATACCTTCTTCCACAAAATCCCAATTGAGGGGTGCCATATACCTGTTTCCGCCAAATACTGATTGAGGGTGCTATATACCAGTTTCCGACAAATACTGATTGAGGGGTGCTATATACCTTCTTCCACCAAATACTGATTGAGGGCTGCGATACACCTACTTCCACAAAATACAGTTTGAGGGGTGCTTTATACCTGTTTCCACAGAATTATGATTAAGTGGTGCTATATACCTGTTTATGCCAAATACTGATTGAGGGGTGCCATATACCTTCTTTATACCTTTTTTCACCAAATACTGATTGAGTGCTGCGATATTCCTTCTTTCACAAATACTGCTCTTCTCTACGGACTTAGGCAGAGGATCATTTAGAAAATGACAGACAGAGGAAGAGGCAGACCGTTCCACAGACATGGTAGGGGTTAGGCAGGTGCACCAGACAGGAGACTAAGTGGGAAGTTGGAGAAGGCGCATGCAATAACTTCAAAAAGGCGCACCAGAGTTGGTTGAGTGGCTCACTCAGCCTTCCGCTTCTGCACCCTCTTCATCCTCTGTATCTGCACCCTCCTCACTCTCTGCTGTGTGCACCCCCAAAGACATCACTGTTGCTGCCTACTCCGAGATCTCTAATGTCAGTGGTGGTGAAGGTGATAATGATGACGTGTCAATGGATGTCACGTGGGTGCCCACAAGAGAGGAAGAGGAGGGGAGTTCAGAGGGAGAGACGGAGCAGCAAATAGGGAGGAGGAGGAGGAGAAGCAGGCAGAACTCGCAGTGCACAGGAGGCAAAAAGCAGACTACAAATGTTTCTGAAACAAGCCATCCACCATGCATGGTCACATCTTGCGCTCCCAGGACGCCGGCACATGGCAGCTGCTGATAATATTGTTGCCATCTGCAGCCTCTGCTGTCAACACATAAGTCGCGGTAAGTCCAACACTCATCTAGTGATGACCGCCTTAAGAAGGCACATGGCCTCCCATCACTGAGCCCAGTGGGAGCAACATCGTCAGAACCCACAAAGCTACACTCCCGGGGCTCCAGACTTTCCTCCCTTTTGTCCTCCACTCCACCTTCCACCGTGCCGTTGTCACTTTTATCTGGCACAAGGCAATCTTCCGTGACCCAAATGCTCAAACGTAAAAAAAATTATGATGCCGGATAATCTTCTTGCCCAACTGCTGACCGCTGGCTTGTTGGAACTGCTAGCCCACCAACTACTGCCATATCAATTAGTGGACTCAGAGGCCTTTAGAAAAATTGTGGCCATTGGCACACCGCAATGCAAGGTCCCCAGAAGGATAAGGTCCCCAGGTTAATATATCTCTGAAACACTGTGTCGGTGCCAAGTGTGAGGCAGTGACAGGCCTCATGGTTGTTAGGGGAGATATATGGCAGGATTTGCTGTGTCTTCCCCAGAATCACCAGGTCTGAAGAAAGACCAGGTGCAGTAATCACCTGGGGATAAAGGAATCCTCAGAGTGAGAGGGGGTGGGGACTTGCACACAGAAGGCTGGAGTGGCTCTGTGTGGTCTGAGCCGGGAGGGCTGAGAGACCACTATCCCCCAAGAGACCCTGGTGTGGGAGCAGCCTGGAGGCTGCTGGAGGTTGGGCTGGGAAAGCCGCATCTCATCACAGGTGTGAACTGCGTTATGCTTTAGGTGAGTCAGGGAAACCTATGTGTTTAGATAGGGCCCGGACGGGCAAGGTATTTTATTTTGGCTTTGTGTGTTTTTCTTTATGCCGTGCGCCACAATAAAGCACAGTTTGGCCCCTAAATCCTGGTGTCTGTGAAGAAGTGTGTGATTTCAACCACCGGAAAAGAGCTAATCCCCCACACAAGATTCATCTGACCACAGCCACGTGGTCTAGCAAACACGAGCAGGGAAGATACATAACTTTCACTGCCCACTGGGTGATCCTTCTAATGGCTGTCAAGCATGTAACCCGTGGCACCCGTGTGGAATTGGTGTTACCGCCACAGATTGCATGCAGGCGTGCCTCTTCTTCTCCTCCTTCTTCTGCATCCTCAGTCTCCTCCTCGGCTGACTCCTCCTTTTCCACTGCTACCACCTCTTTTGCTGCACCCCCCAAGCTCCCCAGAACCTATTCAACGTGCCAGGCGAAACATTGCCATGCTGTGCTGCGGCTGTTGTGCCTGGGAGCCAAGAACCACACCGGTCCTGCAGTCACAGGCCGATCAGTGGTTAACCCCGCTCAATTTGACAGTTGGTAAAGTGGTGTGCGACAACAGTGCCAATCTGCTGAGCGCGCTGAAACAGGGCAAAATGTCAAATGTGCCGTGCATGGAACACGTCCTGAACTTAGTCGTGCAGCGATTCGTTGCCAAATACCCTGGGGTCCAGGACGTCTTGCGGCAGGCCAGGAAAATCTCTGGCCATTTTAGAAGATTATACACAGCCATGGCTCGCCTCGCTGATGCTCAGGAGTCTGAAGAGGAGTGAGAGGAGGATGGTGGCTGGAGGGGGAGAAGGAGGAGCGAGAAGAGCAGGCTTTAAACTTTTCTGAGATCCCTGGTGTTGTCCGTGGCTGGGGGGAGGAGTCTGAAGACGACATTCTCCTGGGGCGATGAGCAGTTAGTCCAATTTAGTGCCAATGGGGGCCTTTATGCTCCAGTGTTTGAAGAGGGACCCCCGTATAAAAGCATAAAGGTCAAGGACCTGTACTGGGTGGCAATGTACTTAGACCCCCGGTACAAACACAAAATGGCGGACATGTTACCAGAATCACAGAGGGATGGCAGAATGCAGCATTTCCAGGCCTTGGTGCGAGAGATGCTGCATTCTGCTGTTGCGGGCACTGGCAGAGGAATTTCCACCCACAACGAAACAGGTGCGGGTACGAATCCTACTGCGCCTGCAAAAAGAGGGTGGTTTGAAAATGTGTTGGTCACTTTAGATATGAGATCATTCTTGCAGCCAACCCATCGACAGCTGCCCTTCGGATGTGTCAACTACATTGGGTTAACGGACGATGTGGACGCTCTGAGAAGCGAGGAACCCCTGGACTACTGGGTGTGCAGGCTTGACCTGTGGCCAGAGCTAGTAAAATTTTCCATGGAACTCTTGGCTTGTCCCTTGTCGAGTGTCCTGTCCGAAAGGACGTACAGCGCAGCGGGGGGGGGGGGGGGGGGATTCGTGACCGATAAGCACACTCACCTAACTCACGACAGTGTGGACTACCTAAGATTTTTAAAAATGAATGAGGCATGGATCTCGGAGGAATTCAACACCTGTGATGACCACGTGTAATTGAATTTCCTCATGCCAGCCCACACATATCCGCCACCACCCAGAACAAAGAATGGTCCTTGCCTTATGTATACACAGCAGCATAAAAGGCATTTTACCGATGTAGTAGAGTTAACACATCTCAAATCTCAGAAAGCATGAGTGTTATCTAAACTAAGCAAACACTTTCAATGGCTTTGTTTTTCAAGATAACACGATGATTTAAGAAATTTGAGTTAAGAGTTTGAGGGCTAACCCTGCTACATATGTATGTCAAGTGAATGCCTAATTTTTGGGGCCTGTACTGGCCGACAGTTACATGTTAATCCTTTGACTGCCTAATGTTACTCCAGCCACAGAATCCAAAGTTCTTTGCTGTCAGGTAAATGCCTATTTGCTAATTTTTGGGGCCTGTACTGGCCGACAGTTATATATTTATCCTGTGACCGCCTAATGTAACTCCAGCCACAGAATCCAAAGTTCTTTGCTGCCAGGTGAATGCCTATTGGCTAATTTTGGGGGGCTGTACTGGCCTACAGTTACATATTTTTTATCCCTAGCCATATAATCACACCCCTGTCTTACTCCTCTGCCTCTCATTATGGTGGTGTATGAACCGCATTCACCATAAGGACCTTCTAATGTTAAAGGATCATGTGACTGTACCCCCCTCACCGTACTGTGCCCCCTTATACCCTGCATTGTGCCCCCTTACCACACCCTCTCCAGTGCCCCTAGTCATTCCCTGTACTGTGCCCTCTTATACTCTTTTATCTGGTCACGGTATAGCAGTGTTATCCGGTCACTATACAAAGGAGTTATCCGGTCAATGTATGGCGGTGGTATCAAATACTGGATGGCCATAACTGCATCCCTTTCCCTGCCCATGCCATCCTTTTTTAGACCTGGCATGAGTGGGAAAAATATGCAGATTGCTAAGGACCATTGCACCACAATCTGGGTCAGAAATAAGCCTAACATAGACGTATTTCTATATAATAAATGACCACCTAATTATATTATTATTCTGGGGTAGGGCTAATATATTTATATTATATAGATTCTAGTCCTTGGGAAATACAGTCCTCATCCCTGACCACCAGGACCAGGTAAGCACTCTGTCAGTACATGGTGGCCTCCCCTCTCCGCCACGCTGCTCCGCTGTGTACTGGTGCTTATTCTGACACTAGGGCTGGGTTCACATCCTATTTTTGCCATCCATTTAATGCATACCAAAAATGTATGCGTTAACAGATGCCTCAGACTGATGTCATACAGTGGCGTTCGTTCAACACACAGTTCCATGGTAGAAAAAAAAATTACGTTAACGTATGCATTTTTTTATGGACTCTGCAGGATAGAAAAACTTGGAGTGCTGCACATTTGTATACATCAAACCGATAGGAAATAAACATTTTCTAGTCTCCAGCAGGGCACATTTTTGAGACGTTGCCTCTAAGAAGCATAAAAATGGCCCCTGATTAAAATACATATTTTTTGTGGGAATTTTTGGCAATGATCCCGCTCTGTATATCACTGTCCATGTTGTGGGACTATTTGTGTACATCTAGTAAATGTTTGCTGGCTGCAAATATGACCTGAAGGTTTTTCAGGTTCGCCTGCCATTAAAGTGAATGGGGCCCGGAGCAAACGCGTGGTTTGCAAACATTTTTGTAAATGCTAAACTGACTTTTATATGTCTTTTAGGGCTCATGCACATGGCCGAAAGTGTTTTGCAGTCCGCAAATCGTGGATCTGCAAAACACAGATAGCGATCGAGTGCATACTGTAATTTTTTTTTTTTTTACTCCTGTAGAAATGTCCTATGCTTGTCTGCAAAACTGATAAGAATAGGATATGTTCTAGTGTTTTGTGGGGCTGTGGATCAGATACGGACTAAAACTACGGTAATGTGCATGAGCCCTTACTGAGGAGAAGATACTTTCTGGCCACTCTGCCATAAAGCCCATATTGCTTGAGTGCTGCAGTGATGGTTGATCTTCTGGAAGTTTCTGTTATCTGCACACAGGGTCTTTGTAGTTTAGCCAGACTGACCAATTGGCTATTGGTCACCTCCCTTATCAAGGCCCTTCTCCCTCAATTATTTAGATGGTTGGAAAAAACAGCTATAGGAAGAGTCTTTCTTGTTCCAAATGTCTTCCATTTTAATAATTACGGAGGCCACTGTGATCTTGGGAACTTTCAGTGCAGAAGATTTTTTTGTAGCCTTCTCTAGATCTGTACCTCCTGTCTCTGACCTCTACAGGAAATTCTTACTTTCTGATGATTGGGTTTTTCCTATAATAGGCATTGTCAGCTGTGATATCTTATATAGACAGAGGTTGTGATTCAAAATCATGTCCAGTCAATTGAATTTACCACAAATGGACTCCAGTCAAGGTTTAGAAACATCTGGACATGAGATATAACCCGATCCAGCCCACATTTTTCTGATACCTACCTGCTTGTTAGTGTGGGACACTGTGAATACACTTTATTTCAACTTAATAGAGACTTTGGATCCTTGCTGAACTCACAGCACTTATTTTACGTGTGATCCTCATGCAATACATGTACTTATAAATAACAAGGATATGGGGAGATAGGTACTGAACTGCATTTATGTATTTGCCATTATTTGCCAGTATAGCGATAAATAATGTTGATATCTATGGTATAGAAAACATTTGTACTGTATGTATTTTTTTAATTTAATTAGGCGATTAGGCTATCTTTTTATTTTATTTTTAAAATTTTAATCATTAGTAGTATGTTATCTCACAGTGCTCTTTGTTTAATAAACTTAGATGCAAGACCAGCAGAGGGTGTGGACACCAAAAAGTTTTACTTTTAGATCAATAAATAAGGTAGATAGCTTAATAATATTATACTTGGTTTGGATTGCACCAGTATGATATTAATAAGCGCTATAGCTGGGTTATATTACTGCCTGTGTAATTTTAACATATTCTTATATGTACTGAACATATTTTTTTAATGAAAAAATACATATAGTACAAATATGTTTTCTATACCATAGATATCAATAAATCAACATTATTTATCAGATAGTAAATACAGTACACTGGAGATTACAAGACTAAGTGTGCATTAGATATAGTGTTTTGTACAGTATAATGTACATAGATAGGTAGGTAGGTAGAAAAGAGGAGGAAGAAGTACAAAGACTGTGGCATTGAATTTCCATTAACCCAGTTGCCGTACAATGCACGCACCCATCCCCCAAATTTACTATTCATTGATCACCAAGGAAACTCCTGTACAAAGGGCATGCTACTACAGAGGATATTGATATCTATGGTATAGAAACATATTTGTACTGTATGTATATATTTTTTTATTTAAAAAATATGTTCAGTACATATAAGAATATGTTAAAATTACACAGGGAGTAATATAACCCAGCTATAGCGCTTATTAATATCATACTGGTGCAATCCAAACCATGGTTCGGGGTGAGCTGGACCGCAGAGTGAAGGCAAAAGGGCCAACAAGTGCTAAGCATCTCTGGGAACTCCTTCAAGACTGTTGGAAAACCATTTCAGGTGACTACCTCTTGAAGCTCATCAATAGAATGCCAAGAGTGTGCAAAGCAGTAATCAAAGCAAACGGTGGCTACTTTGAAGAACCTAAAATATGACATATTTTCAGTTGTTTCACATGTTTTTGTTATGTATATAATTCCACATGTGTTAATTTATAGTTTTGATGCCTTCAGTGTGAATCTACAATTTTTATAGTCATGAAAATAAATAAAACTATTTGAATTAGAAGGTGTGTCCATTTACATATATTTTATTGATTTATTTATATAAGGACCAGTCAGAAAAGAAAATGGCAGTCTACATTTTTTGGGAGGCAGAGATAATGTCCTTTTTTTTTTTTATTTACCCTGGATGTTCTGGAGCTAACCCTTTCATCCCCTTGCTTCCATCACAGTTCTACAGTACCTCACGCTGAGCGGCAGTATAACCAGAAGCGCAGTGAAAGGCACCAGCAGTGAAAGGGTCTCTAGCAGGAAAATAACCTGCACTTTCAGCCTGCAGACAATACCCCCCTTCCCCCAAACAGGGAGTTCCTTTTGTCTCTGGGCTTTCAGTGAATGGGAGGGCAGGGCATCAGTGTGTAGAGAGATAGCGTGCAATCTAATTCACAGACAGCAAGATCCCTGTAGGGGGGAGGGGGATGCAACCCTATTCAGAGCCCCAGTAAAGTTAATTTGATATACATGTATGCATATATGTGTATATATGTGTGTGTATCTGTGTATACAAAGCGGATTCCAAAAAAGTTGGGACACTAAACAAATTGTGAATAAAAACTGAATGCAATGATGTGGAGATGGCAAATGTCAATATTTTATTTGTAATAGAACGTAGATGACAGATCATTTTAAAGATATGTTGATTAAAATTTTCACGGTGTCAACAAATCCCCAAAAAGTTGAGACAAGTAGCAATAAGAGGCTGGAAAAAGTAAATTTGAGCATAACGAAGAGCTGGAAGACCAATTAACACTAATTAGGTCAATTGGCAACATGATTGGGTATAAAAAGAGCTTCTCAGAGTGGCAGTGTCTCTCAGAAGCCAAGATGGGTAGAGGATCACCAATTCCCACAATGTTGCGCAGAAAGATAGTGGAGCAATATCAGAAAGGTGTTACCCAACGAAAAATTGCAAAGACTTTGCATCTATCATCAACTGTGCATAACATCATCCGAAGATTCAGAGAATCTGGAACAATCTCTGTGCGTAAGGGTCAAGGCCGTAAAACCATACTGGATGCCCGTGATCTCCGGGCCCTTAAACGACACTGCACCACAAACAGGAATGCTACTGTAAAGGAAATGACAGAATGGGCTCAGGAATACTTCCAGAAACCATTGTCAGTGAACACAATCCACGGTGCCATCCGCCGTTGCCAGCTGAAACTCTACAGTGCAAAGAAGAAGCCATTTCTAAGCAAGATCCACAAGCTCAGGCGTTTTCACTGGGCCAGGGATCATTTAAAATGGAGTGTGGCAAAATGGAAGACTGTTCTGTGGTCAGACGAGTCACGATTCAAAGTTCTTTTTGGAAATCTGGGACGCCATGTCATCCGGACCAAAGAGGACAAGGACAACCCAAGTTGTTATCAACGCTCAATTCAGAAGCCTGCATCTCTGATGGTATGGGGTTGCATGAGTGCGTGTCGCATGGGCAGCTTGCATGTCTGGAAAGGCACCATCAATGCAGAAAAATATATTCAGGTTCTAAAACAACATATGATCCCATCCAGACGTCATCTCTTTCAGGGAAGACCCTGCATTTTTCAACAAGATAATGCCAGACCACATTCTGTCACATCAATCATAACATCATGGCTGTGCAGGAGAAGGATCCGGGTACTGAAATGGCCAGTCTGCAGTCCAGATCTTTCACCTATAGAAAAGGTGAAAAAGGAGAACATTTGGCGCATCAGAAAGAGGAAGGTGCAACAAAGAAGGCCCAAGACGATTGAACAGTTAGAGGCCTGTATTAGACAAGAATGGGAGAGCATTCCTATTTCTAAACTTGAGAAACTGGTCTCCTCGGTCCCCAGACGTCTGTTGAGTGTTGCAAGAAGAAGGGGAGATGCCACACAGTGGTGAAAATGGCCTTGTCCCAACTTTTTGGGGATTTGTTGACACCATGAAATTCTGATTCAACATATTTTTCCCTTAAAATGGTAAATTTTCTCAGTTTAAACTTTTGTTCCGTGATTTACGTTCTATTCTGAATAAAATATTAGAAGTTGGCACCTCCACATCATTGCATTCAGTTTTTATTCACGATTTGTATAGTGTCCCAACTTTTTTGGAATCCGGTTCGTACATGTGTGTATATATATATATATATATATATATATATATATATATATATATATAAAGAAAATCTGGCAGCACTCTCTTTCAATAGTAGCCCGCGGTGGTCCCTCGACTCAGGACAGGAAATAATGGAGAATCTGCAGCACTCCTTGAAGAATAAAATGTGGTCTTTATTCACACATATCAAAAATCGACAACGTTTCGGTTCTCTCACAGAACCTTTTTCAAGTCCGCTGACTTGAAAAAGGTTCTGTGAGAGAACCGAAACGTTGTTGATATTTGATATGTGTGAATAAAGACCACATTTTATTCTTCAAGGAGTGCTGCGGATTCTCTTCATTAGATATATATATATATATATATATATATATAAAATATATGTTTGTAATTGCATGTATATATTCAGGTATCTATTGCTCTCCAAGAAAAAAAATTGAGTAGTGCATACAGTACTTTCTTTAGCAGAACAAAGGCTCCTTACAGGAACTGACTAACATTTGATTTGCTAATATAAGCTTAAGTTCTCAGAAGTGTTTTATGTTATATTTATATCCAGTGCAGCAGTGTATTGTGTATATACATAGTTCCACTACCAATCGCAATGCATGACTTCATAGAAATGTAAAAACTGATATTATTGATAACTGGCAATGCATTTTTTGCAAATATAAAAATATATTACAAGTTATATTATAATATAAATAATAATAATATAATTATAATATGTATTAATATATATATATATATATATATATATATATACACACACACACACACACACACACACATACATACACACATATTTAAATATATATATATATTTATATACACACACAAACATATATATACATACATGCATGCATGTATACACAGACACGCACACATATATGCACACATGTACACTCACCTAAATAATTATTAGGAACACCATACTAATACGGTGTTGGACCCCCATTTGCCTTCATCCATTGTACGCAATAATTTCCCTTTTCTGGATTTATGCATATCCAGAGATACTAAAGGGGGCCTGCAGACCACCATATACCGAAAAGAGAGTTCCACTAATTCCCTGCTTCGCTGGGATAGCTGCCATCCTGTCCCATTGAAGCGGGGGTTTCCTGTGGGCCAATACTTACAGCTCAGACGCAACTGTTCTGATCAGCAGGAATTCACATGCCAGGCGAGGGAACTGAGAGAACGCTTTTTAGCACGGGGATACCCAGACAACACCCTCAGACAGGCCTACCAGCGGGCACGACAGACAACACGCACACGCACCAGACTGTTACATCCGACCGTGGACCAGAAAGCTGAGCGACCAAACATACTAAGGGTCATAGGCACATTCGATTCAGCTGCCGCAAAAATCTAAGAAATCCTCGGACGGAACTGGGGTACACTCTTGATGGACCCAGACTTGGCCGATGTGGTGAGCTTCCACCCATCAGTGACCTTTAGGAGAGGGACCAACTTATGAGACCGATTCATCCACAGCCACTATAATTCCCCCAAGAAAAGCACGTGGCTACATAGATCAGTCAGTGGATGTTTTAAGTGCGGTCGCTGTTCGTTCTGTAAATTCATCACACAGTGCAAGTCCCTAACAACCGACACCACGGGCTTTACCCATCATATACGCGATTTTATCAATTGCCGCACCACAGGGGTTATTTACCTCTTAACCTGTGTGTGCGGTATGAGATATGTGGGTAAGACCCGTAGGGAACTACGGATACGCATAGGCGAACACATGGGTGATATCCGCAACAACAGGGATACCCCAGTGGCAAGACATGTCCACTCCGCTCGCGGTCGTAACATTTATAGGCCTAGAGAATATCAGGAAGCCACCAGAGAGAATGCTGGTGGATCTTTACACTAAAAACCACCCAACCCCTCGGTTTGAACGATCAATTACATTTTGGCTGTTTCTTGTGACCCCTGTTCAGGTTACACATCACCAGCACAGGCCCTTACTAAGAGTAGTTACCATCCACTAGGATCAAGCAAATTGATCTTATCTCATTTCCCTGACTGTGACTACATATAACCGAGGTCACTCCCTACTATCTTTTTCATGTCTACCTTTTCAAAAATTGTCCTTACTCCTTTCCCTATATTTTACATATATGGTTAGATGCTTCCTCCTCTTTGCTGGTTATTAGCTCTAGCCAGGGGCCACTTGTGGCCATCACCATACTTGTAATAGGTTGATACACTAATGTTATATCCCCCGCTTGATTCATTTGCTTATCTTTTAACCTACAGTGGCCATCTGCCGCTTTTCCCTTACCACAGCGATCAGCGGTCTGCATGTAGAGCTTAATATACGTTTATATTCTCTATCTCTACCCTTGACCGGACTGCCAAATAAGTCCCCGCTCAGGTCCCGGGCTGGAGGGGATGGTTACTGTCCCCCCCCCCCAGCACCGGTAGGTGTGCTGTAGCAGAGGCCGTACTATTACATATAGCGGCTTCTCCCACGCCCACTGCTGGACAGCTGCCGCGGCGATCCGCCATGATCACGCCCCCATCATATGACGGGTATGGGGAACTGTGACGTGGTGAGCCTGCGCTGCGATGCTGCTGCCCGTTCTGGCAATTGCGCATGCGCGAGCAAGGACGCGACCGGCCGCATCACGTGACATTTACCTAAACACGTGGGCGGTGACCGCGCCCCCCGCGCATGCGCCAAGCCTCCCCTCATCCTTCATTTAAATCACTCAGCGCGCCTTTATGCGCTGTCAGAGGCCGGCAGATGGTCGGCATGTGCATCTACTGTGCCGCACCTCGTGAGGGAAAGCCATACCACCCCCATGCAAAACAGTGAGTAATTTTATATAACATGCCAATGTATCAAGTTAGCATGCGCCCCAGACTGACTGTTCCACTATTCATGTCTTTTACCTTATAGGAATCTGGGTCACCATGGACCATTAAGTCCTGTTAAGTCTGCACCATCTTAGGACTCCCCCCCCTATATCTGATTTAACCACACAGATAGGCTGTGAGTGGGGGTCCATTACTCCACCCTTTACCCCTGTCCCCTGATGAGTTAAGGGGTCTGTCATAGGTAGTCACCTATAGTTCCTTCACTGCAGGATATATAAAGTATGTTACACTCTTTAACGAAACGCGTAGGGACATAGAGTATCTCTCCATACTAGTGTATACCCCCACATAATTGGGCTACCCAGGCCAAAACAGCGCCAAGGGGCTCTTTCCCTGTCCTCACAGGGACATATAGGGTAATTGTTTTCAGGGTCAGGTTCCGGACAGGGCCACCCCTTGCGGGGATCGGACCCCGTGTTAGCAGGCACTTGAGGGTTGAATAGGCCAAGTAAGGCTTCACCAGGGACAGTTTCTTCCCTGTGGCCCTCTCGCACAATGTGACCGCTAACTGGAGGACGTATCCACATGCGAAAACACCTCCTCCAGGACATTGGACTGGCTGGTCCTCCTGCCCACCACCGGTAAGACCTACCCTTACTTTGCCTCTTGGCACGTTCTAGACCACGGCACATGCCACGGTCTTCATTATTTGTTTATGTCTACTGATCATATTAGTCCGCCCCCGGTTCCTTCTGGGGAAGTGTACGTCCATTTGACCACCGTGTGACCTGTTACCTCAGGTCCCATGTAGTTTTATGTCGTTTTTTTGTCTGTTAGGTAGGGGTTCTCTTCCCAGTTGGGAATTTAGAATTATCCTAATAAAAGTTAGGTTTTAACACGTCACTACCCCTTTCTTTTCCATTTTTGTCAATTAACGAGTAGTTTTTTGGGGGGTGTCCTACACTACCCCCAAGGGACCACCCTTTGCAATTCTTAATTCTACGTGGCATTGATTCAACAAGGTGCTGATAGCATTCTTTAGAAATGTTGGCCCATATTGATAGGATAGCATCTTGCAGTTGATGGAGATTTGAGGGATGCACATTCAGGGCATAAAGCTCCCGTTCCACCACATCCCAAAGATGCTCTATTGGGTTGAGATCTGGTGACTGTAGGGGCCATTTTAGTACAGTAATTGAGCAGATTGTGAAATATTCAGACCGGCCCGTCTGGCACCAACAACCATGCCACGCTCAAAATTGCTTAAAATCACCTTTCTTTCCCATTCTGACATTCAGTTTGGAGTTCAGGAGATTGTCTTGACCAGGACCACAACCCTACATACATTGAATCAACTGCCATGTGATTGGTTGACTAGATAATCGCATTAATGAGAAATAGAACAGGTGTTCCTAATAATTCTTTAGGTGAGTGTATATACACACACATATATATATATTTATATTACATTTTACTACTGAAAAATGCTAGTAGAAAGGGGATTAAAAGGTTAATCGACAGGAGGCCAGTGGGGCGCTGCTTAACACCTAATGTCATTGTATTTAATTAATATTAAAGAAAAATGGCAGCATCTCTGTATCCTAATAACAGTAATCTGCCATTTTCTTCACTGCCAGGTCTTTTTATAGCACGGTCATGGGAACCAATCACAAGCCGGTTCTCACGGAAATGAAGGTTAAATACCTTGTTAACCACCTCCGGACCGCCTAACGCAGATCTGCGGTCCGGAGGTGGCAGCTCTGCGCAGAGTCACGCATATATGCGTCATCTCGCGAGAGCCGTGATTTCCTGTGAACGCGCGCACACAGGCGCGTGCGCTCACAGGAACGGAAGGTAAGCGATCGCTCGCTGGCAGGCTGGAGATGGGATTTTTTTAACCCCTAACAGGTATATTAGACGCTGTTTTGATAACAGCGTCTAATATACCTGCTACCTGGTCCTCTGGTGGTCCCTTTTGTTTGGATCGACCACCAGAGGACTCAGGCAGCTCACGAAAGTAGCACCAAACACCACTACACTACCCTACACCCCCACCTGTCACTTATTAACCCTTTAGTAACCACTGATCACCCCTGATCACCCCATAGAGACTCCCTGATAACCCCCCTGTCATTGATCACCCCCCTGTAAGGCTCCATTCAGACGTCTGTATGATTTTTACGGATCCACTGATACATGGATCGGATCCGCAAAACACATGCGGGCGTCTGAATGGAGCCTTACAGGGGGGTGATCAATGACAGAGGGGTGATCACCCATATAGACTCCCTGATCACCTCCGTCATTGATCACCCCCCTGTAAGGCTCCATTCAGACGTCCGTATGATTTCTACGGATCCACTGATACATGGATCGGATCCGCAAAACACATGCGGACGTCTGAATGGAGCCTTACAGGGGGGTGATCAATGACAGAGGGGTGATCACCCATATAGACTCCCTGATCACCTCCGTCATTGATCACCCCCCTGTAAGGCTCCATTCAGACGTCCGTATGATTTTTACGGATCCACTGATACATGGATCGGATCTGCAAAACACATGCGGACGCCTGAATGGAGCCTTACAGGGGGGTGATCAATGACGGAGGTGATCAGGGAGTCTATATGGGTGATCACCCCTCTGTCATTGATCACCCCCCTGTAAGGCTCCATTCAGACGTCCGTATGATTTTTACGGATCCACTGATACATGGATCGGATCTGCAAAACACATGCGGACGCCTGAATGGAGCCTTACAGGGGGGCGATCAATGACAAGGGGGTGATCACGCATATAGACTTCCTGATCACTTCCCTGTCATTGATCACCACCCTGTCATTGATCACCACCCTGTCGTTGATCACCCCCCTGTAAGGTTCCATTCAGACGTCCGTATGATTTTTACGGACCCACGGATACATGGATCGGATCCGCAAAACACATACGGACGTCTGAATGGAGCCTTACAGGGGGGTGATCACCCATATAGACTCCCTGATCACCCCCCTGTAAGGCTCCATTCAGACGTCCGTATGCGTTTTGCGGATCCGATCCATGTATCCGTGGATCCATAAACAATCATACGGACGTCTGAATGGAGCCTTAATTGCCAGGGCAGTATAACTACGCCACAAGTGACCCCATTTTGGAAAGAAGACACCCCAAGGTATTCCGTGAGGGGCATGGCGAGTTCCTAGAATGTTTTATTTTTTGTCACAAGTTAGTGGAATATGAGACTTTGTAAGAAAAAAAAAAAATCATCATTTTCCGCTAACTTGTGACAAAAAATAAAAAGTTCTATGAACTCACTATGCCCATTAGCGAATACCTTAGGGTGTCTACTTTCCGAAATGGGGTAATTTGTGGGGTTTTTCTACTGTCTGGGCATTGTAGAACCTCAGGAAACATGACAGGTGCTCAGAAAGTCAGAGCTGCTTCAAAAAGCAGAAATTCACATTTTTGTACCATAGTTTGTAAACGCTTTAACTTTTACCCAAACCATTTTTTTTTTGCCCAAACATTTTTTTAATCAAAGACATGTAGAACAATAAATTTAGCGAAAAATTTATATATGGATGTCGTTTTTTGTGCAAAATTTTACAGCTGAAAGTGAAAAATGTCATTTTTTTGCAATTTTTTTTTTAAATTTTGATTAATAACAAAAAAAGTTAAAATGTCAGCAGCAATAAAATACCACCAAATGAAAGCTCTATTAGTGAGAAGAAAAGGAGGTAAAATTCATTTGGGTGGTAAGTTGCATGACCGAGCAATAAACGGTGAAAGTAGTGTAGTGCAGAAGTGTAAAAAGTGGCCTGGTCATTAAGGGGGTTTTAGCTAGCGGGGTTAACCACCTCCCGACCGCCTAACGCGCCGATGCGTCCGGGAGGTGGTTGATTTATTCCTCCTGGACGCATCGGCGCGTCATCTCGCGAGACGCGAGATTTCCTGTGAACGCGCGCACACAGGCGCGCGCGCTCACAGGAACAGAAGGTAAGCGAGTGGATCTCCAGCCTGCCAGCGGCGATCGCTCGCTGGCAGGCTGGAGATCCGAATTTTTTAACCCCTAACAGGTATATTAGACGCTGTTTTCATAACAGCGTCTAATATACCTCCTACCTGGTCCTCTGGTGGTCCCTTTTGTTAGGATCGACCACCAGAGGACTCAGGTAGGTCAGTACAGTCCCACCAAACACCACACTACACCCCCCCCCCCCGTCACTTATTAACCCCTTATAAACCCCTGATCACCCCATATAAACTCCCTGATCACCCCCCTGTCATTGATCACCGCCCTGTCATTGATCACCCCCCTGTCAGGCTCCGTTCAGACGTCCGCATGATTTTTACGGATCCGATCCATGTATCCATGGATCCGTAAAAATCATGCGGACGTCTGAATGGAGCCTTACAGGGGGGTGATCAATGACAGGCGGGTGATCACCCATATACACTCCCTGATCACCCCCTGTCATTGATCACCGCCCTGTCAGGCTCCATTCAGACGTCCGCATGATTTTTACGGATCCGATCCATGTATCCATGGATCCGTAAAAATCATGCGGACGTCTGAATGGAGCCTTACAGGGGGGTGATCACCCATATACACTCCCTGATCACCCCCTGTCATTGATCACCCCCCTGTCAGGCTCCATTCAGACGTCCGCATGATTTTTACGGATCCGATCCATGTATCCATGGATCCGTAAAAATCATGCGGACGTCTGAATGGAGCCTTACAGGGGGGGTGATCAGTGACAGGGGGGTGATCACCCTGATTACCCTGATCACCCCCTGTCATTGATAACCCCCCTGTAAGGCTCCATTCAGACGTCCGCATGCGTTCTGTGGATCCGATCCATGTATCCATGGATCCGTAAAAAATCATGCGGACGTCTGAATGGAGCCTTACAGGGGGGGTGATCAGTGACAGGGGGGTGATCACCCTGATTACCCTGATCACCCCCTGTCATTGATAACCCCCCTGTAAGGCTCCATTCAGACGTCTGCATGCGTTCTGTGGATCCGATCCATGTATCCATGGATCCGTAAAAAATCATGCGGATGTCTGAATGGAGCCTTACAGGGGGGTGATCAGTGACAGGGGGGTGATTACCCTGATCACCCCCTGTCATTGATAACCCCCCTGTAAGGCTCCATTCAGACGTCCGCATGCGTTTTGTGGATCCGATCCATGTATCCATGGATCCGTAAAAAATCATGCGGATGTCTGAATGGAGCCTTACAGGGGGGGTGATCAGTGACAGGGGGGTGATCACCCTGATTACCCTGATCACCCCCTGTCATTGATAACCCCCCTGTAAGGCTCCATTCAGACGTCTGCATGCGTTCTGTGGATCCGATCCATGTATCCATGGATCCGTAAAAATCATGCGGACGTCTGAATGGAGCCTTACAGGGGGGGTGATCAGTGACAGGGGGGTGATTACCCTGATCACCCCCTGTCATTGATAACCCCCCTGTAAGGCTCCATTCAGACGTCCGCATGCGTTCTGTGGATCCGATCCATGTATCCATGGATCCGTAAAAAATCATGCGGATGTCTGAATGGAGCCTTACAGGGGGGGTGATCAATGACAGGGGGGTGATCAGGGAGTCTATATGGGTGATCACCCCCCTGTCATTGATCACTCCCCCCCTGTCAGGCTCCGTTCAGACGTCCGCATGATTTTTACGGATCCGATCCATGTATCCATGGATCCGTAAAAATCATGCGGACGTCTGAATGGAGCCTTACATGGGGGTGATCAATGACAGGCGGGTGATCACCCATATACACTCCCTGATCACCCCCTGTCATTGATCACCGCCCTGTCAGGCTCCATTCAGACGTCCGCATGATTTTTACGGATCCGATCCATGTATCCATGGATCCGTAAAAATCATGCGGACGTCTGAATGGAGCCTTACAGGGGGGTGATCACCCATATACACTCCCTGATCACCCCCTGTCATTGATCACCCCCCTGTCAGGCTCCATTCAGACGTCCGCATGATTTTTACGGATCCGATCCATGTATCCATGGATCCGTAAAAATCATGCGGACGTCTGAATGGAGCCTTACAGGGGGGGTGATCAGTGACAGGGGGGTGATCACCCTGATTACCCTGATCACCCCCTGTCATTGATAACCCCCCTGTAAGGCTCCATTCAGACGTCCGCATGCGTTCTGTGGATCCGATCCATGTATCCATGGATCCGTAAAAAATCATGCGGACGTCTGAATGGAGCCTTACAGGGGGGGTGATCAGTGACAGGGGGGTGATCACCCTGATTACCCTGATCACCCCCTGTCATTGATAACCCCCCTGTAAGGCTCCATTCAGACGTCTGCATGCGTTCTGTGGATCCGATCCATGTATCCATGGATCCGTAAAAATCATGCGGACGTCTGAATGGAGCCTTACAGGGGGGGTGATCAGTGACAGGGGGGTGATTACCCTGATCACCCCCTGTCATTGATAACCCCCCTGTAAGGCTCCATTCAGACGTCCGCATGCGTTTTGTGGATCCGATCCATGTATCCATGGATCCGTAAAAAATCATGCGGATGTCTGAATGGAGCCTTACAGGGGGGGTGATCAGTGACAGGGGGGTGATCACCCTGATTACCCTGATCACCCCCTGTCATTGATAACCCCCCTGTAAGGCTCCATTCAGACGTCTGCATGCGTTCTGTGGATCCGATCCATGTATCCATGGATCCGTAAAAATCATGCGGACGTCTGAATGGAGCCTTACAGGGGGGGTGATCAGTGACAGGGGGGTGATTACCCTGATCACCCCCTGTCATTGATAACCCCCCTGTAAGGCTCCATTCAGACGTCCGCATGCGTTCTGTGGATCCGATCCATGTATCCATGGATCCGTAAAAAATCATGCGGATGTCTGAATGGAGCCTTACAGGGGGGGTGATCAATGACAGGGGGGGTGATCAGGGAGTCTATATGGGTGATCACCCCCCTGTCATTGATCACTCCCCCCCTGGTAAGGCTCCATTCAGCCATTTTTTTTGGCACAAGTTAGCGGAAATTTTTTGTTTGTTTTTGTTTTCGTTTTTTCTTACAAAGTCTCATATTCCACTAACTTGTGTCAAAAAATAAAATCTCACATGGACGCACCATACCCCTCACGGAATCCAAATGCGTAAACATTTTTAGACATTTATATTCCAGACTTCTCACGCTTTAGGGCCCCTAAAAAGCCAGGGCAGTATAAATACCCCACATGTGACCCCATTTCGGAAAGAAGACACCCCAAGGTATTCCGTGAGGGGCATATTGAGTCCATGAAAGATTGAAATTTTTGTCCTAAGTTAGCGGAAAGTGAGACTTTGTGAGAAAAAAAACAAAAAAAATCAATATCCGCTAACTTATGCAAAAAAAAAAAAATTCTAGGAACTCGCCAGGCCCCTCATTGAATACCTCGGGGTGTCTTCTTTCCAAAGTGGGGTCACATGTGGGGTATTTATACTGCCCTGGCTTTTTAGGGGCCCGAAAGTGTGAGAAGAAGTCTGGGATCCAAATGTCTAAAAATGCCCTCCTAAAAGGAATTTGGGCCCCTTTGCGCATCTAGGCTGCAAAAAAGTGTCACACATCTGGTATCGCCGTACTCAGGAGAAGTTGGGCAATGTGTTTTGGGGTGTCATTTTACATATACCCATGCTGGGTGAGAGAAATATCTTGGTCAAATGCCAACTTTGTATAAAAAAAATGGGAAAAGTTGTCTTTTGCCAAGATATTTCTCTCACCCAGCATGGGTATATGTAAAATGACCCCCCAAAACACATTCCCCAACTTCTCCTGAGTACGGCGATACCACATGTGTGACACTTTTTTGCTGCCAAGGTGGGCAAAGGGGCGCATATTCCAAAGTGCACCTTTCGGATTTCACCGGTCATTTTTTACACATTTTGATTGCAAAGTTCTTCTCACACATTTGGGCCCCTAAATTGCCAGGGCAGTATAACTACCCCACAAGTGACCCCATTTTGGAAAGAAGACACCCCAAGGTATTCTGTGAGGGGCATGGTGAGTTCCTAGAATTTTTTATTTTTTGTCGCAAGTTAGTGGAATATGAGACTTTGTAAGAAAAAAAAAAAAAAAAACACAACATCATCATTTTCCGCTAACTTGTGACAAAAAATAAAAAGTTCTATGAACTCACTATGCCCATCAGCGAATACCTTAGGGTGTCTACTTTCCGAAATGGGGTCATTTGTGGGGTTTTTCTACTGTTTGGGCATTGTAGCACCTCAGGAAACATGACAGGTGCTCAGAAAATCAGAGCCGTTTCAAAAAGCGGAAATTCACATTTTTGTACCATAGTTTGTAAATGCTATAACTTTTACCCAAACCATTTTTTTTTGCCCAAACATTTTTTTTTTATCAAAGACATGTAGAACTATAAATTTAGCGAAAAATTTATATATGGATGTCGTTTTTTTTGCAAAATTTCACAGCTGAAAGTGAAAAATGTCATTTTTTTGCAAAAAAATCGTTATATTTTGATTAATAACAAAAAAAGTAAAAATGTCAGCAGCAATAAAATACCACCAAATGAAAGCTCCATTAGTGAGAAGAAAAGGAGGTAAAATTCATTTGGGTGGTAAGTTGCATGACCGAGCGATAAACGGTGAAAGTAGTGTAGTGCCGAAGTGTAAAAAGTGGCCTGGTCATGAAGGGGGTTTCACCTAGCGGGGCTGAAGTGGTTAAAGTGGTTAACCAATATGGCATAATTGTTTTGACAAGCTGTCATCACCAATTAAGCTGGATTGCCAGTGAACCGGCCTGTGATTGGTTCCCATGACTGTGGGAAGTAGAATGCGATTGGCTAAATATTCTGTATTGAGCGATCCAGAGCTATAAAAAGACCTGTCAGTGATTACTGTTATTAGGATACAGAGATGCTGCCATTTTTTTTTTTTTTATATTAATTAAATACAATGACATTAGGTGTTGAGCAGCACCCCACTGACCTCCTGTCGATTAACCTTTTAATCCCCTTTCTACTAGCATTCAATTATTTGCTCAGGGGATGAAGTGGTGAGATCAGTTATTTACAGTGCTATATGGTACTTTCTATGGTTCAGTTCAGCGCCTCTGTTTTTTTAATTATTCATAATTAAAAATCAAATTATTCATTTTTATTAATAAAAATACGAGGATTGTGTTTGCAGTGATCTACCAGCGCTGCACCGACTTTCCCTGTGTGTAGTGTGTGTCTGCCAGCCTTAGGATGTGCTGTCATTAGTCCTCCTTATGATGTGCAGTGTGTGAGGCTGGTGGTCACAGGTCATGGCTCTGCCAGCTCTCCAGGGCACAGGATTCCTGCTGGAGACCCTTTTACTGCTGGGTGCCCTGGAGCACACGGCATCAGTGTGTACAAGAGACACTGTATAGCGCATGGGAACTAACTAACTGACTGTAGTTCCATGCGCCATCTGGTGTTCACAAACCAACATTGCACCCTGAATTTTCTCAATGGCTATTTACGCGATTCGGGTTTGCTAATTAAATTGGAAATCGCTTTGCGCTGCTGCGACTCTCAAGGGAGCGTTAGCGATGCTATATCTGTAAGATAATATAATAATATGTAAAATCCATTCAAAATGATGACAAGTAAAAATCCATTCAATTTAATGACTTCCTTCAAAATAGCTATACTTCCACAACTGGAGAAAAAAGGTTGCACTGTCCTGGACCACAAATGGGTGGAGCTAACATAAACCCCACCCATAAGTGGTTGTTCCCAGGTGGTATCAGGACATTCCAAGGTGGGGGCTTACATGCCCCGATATTACTAAGTGAAAGCTTAGCAAGTATACAGGACATGGTCACAACAGTAATTGCTGTTACAAAATAATATTACTGCTCATGGAATTGTATAGAATTCTTTTTTCCTATACGCTTTCCCTTTAGCAATGACTATTCTCACCCATTGATTAAACTTCAACATATAGAACTATGTTCATCAAATTCAAACAGGACAGTAGTAACAATAATTCAGCATTTTTTCAGCCTTATAAATTAATAGCAGAAGGGCCCCGCTTCGCACGGGTATATTTCATCTATTTAATTTCATGTATCCATGTGTTGTAAAAAGATATCAACAGTATTCTCCATAACAGTGACCTCTACAGTACCCGCCCCTTTAACAATGACCTCCATAGTGCACGCCCCTTTAACATTGACCTCCACAGTGCCCGCCCATTTAACAGTGACTTCCACAGTGCCGGCCCTTTTAACAGTGACCGCATCATTAACAGTGACCTGCACAGTGACTGCCCCTATAACAATGATCTCCACAGTTTGTCCCTTTGACAGTGACCTTCACAGTGCTCGCCCCTTTAACAGTGACCACCACAATGCCCACCCTTTTAACAGTGAACTTCACAGTGCCCACCCATTTAACATTGACTACCCCTTTAACAGGAACCTTCATAGTGGCTGCCCCTTTAACAGTGATCTTCACAGTGCCCACCCCTTTAACAGTGACTTCTGCAGTCACTGCCCCTTTAACAATGACCTCCACAGTGCTCTCATCTTTAACAATAACCTCCACATTGCCCGTCACTTTAACAGTGACCGCCTCTTTAAAAGTGACCTCCACAGTGACTTCCACAATGCCCGCCCCTTTATCAGTGACCCCCCAAACTTTAGGGTTTTTGTACCCTGGACCCGAACATTTCAGTAAAAGTTCGGGTTCGGTGTTCAGCGTTATCTTAGCGTTTTTTGAAAGGCTGCAGAGCAGTGTTTAACTCTGTGCCCTTAGAAGCCATCACAGCCATGCCTACTAATGGCATGGCTGTGATTGGTGAGTGCAGCATGTGACACAGCCTCTATTTAAGCTGGAGTCACGTAGCGCTGCACATCACTCTGGCGTGCTTAGTGTAGGGATTGGATGCTGCTGCTGCGAGGGAGAGAATAGGACAGAATCTTTAAATCAGAACACCAATTTAACTCAGCGATCTACATAGATTTTATTGTGTGGGTCTAGTGCACAATCTTTTTACCCTGCCCTGAGCCCTGTGACAGAGAAAAATTACTTTTATCCATCTGTTAAGTGGGGGGCGGTGACCATTTTATGCAAGCTCAGTGCACCAGCACTGCATATGTGCTTTTGTGACAAGTCCAAGCTTGAAATACTGCAAGAATATGGTTTTAAAGAATCTCTTTTTTGGCAATATCCTACACCTGGTGACTTTTCAGCATTAGTCAGTGTGCAATTTAAGCTAGAAATACAGCTATAATTTTCTGGCTTTTAAAAAAACACCCTTTTTGGGCAAAATATAACATTTTATAGCCCTTGCTGCATCTGCACGTGTGAAATTCAAGTGTTATATACTGCTGTCATATTCTGCTATAAAAAAACCCCCACCTATATAGGGCAAAAAAAACAAATTTTACAGACTTTGCTGCATATGTCATTGTGAGATACACCCTTTAGATACTGTGGTTCTATTCTGCTATAAAAAAAACACACATTTTGGGCAAAAAAAACTACATTTTTAACCTCCAGCTGCAGAATCCAAAGTTCTTTGCTGTCAGGTGAATGGCTATTGCCTAATTTTGGGGGCCTGTACTGGCCGACAGATTTTAATTCTGTGACCGCCTAATGTACCTCTAGCCATAAAATCCAAAGTTCTTTGCTGTCAGGTGAATGCCTATTGCCTAATTCTTGGGGCCTATACTGACCGACAGTTACATTTTGGGCAAATGTTACACCCATTTTGGGCAAAAATCCTAATTTGCGGCCTAGTCTACATCTGTACGTATGAGATACACCCTTTAGATACTGTGGATACATTTGTTATTAGAAAAAACACCCATTTAGGGCAAGATCTTAATTTTAGAAATATGAGGAGAGCATCAAATAAGGGACGTGGGCCCCGGTCGTGGTGCTGCTGGTGGAGCTCCTGTTGCAGGGAGAAGACATGGTCGATCTGTGCCAGCTACACGCACAAGTGAAACACCTTCCTCAGGTGAGGGTAGGCGACAGAACCTTCAGCGCTATTTTGTCGGGCCTAATGCGGCTCTACGAATGGTGAGGCCAGAACAAGTACAGGCGATAGTACATTGGGTTGCTAACAGTGCCTCCAGTTCCTTCACATTGTCTCCCACCCAGTCTCCTGCTGAAAGATCAGATTTGGCACCTGCAGCCATGGCCATCAGTCTTTCACCTCTCCCCCTTGCAAATCAGCAAAGCCGTCTGAGCCCCAAGTCATGCAGCAGTCTCTTCTGCTTTTTGATGACTCTGTTAGCAGGGTTTCTCAGGGTCATCCACCTAGCCCTGCCCCAGAAGTGGAAGAGAATAAGTGTAAGGATGCCCAACCACTTATGCTTCAAGATGAGTACATGGGAGGACCATCGCAGCACGTCTCGGATGATGATGAAACACAGGTGCCAACTGCTGTGGCTTTCGAAAGTGTGCAGACCGACAAGGAGGGCAGGGGTAAAGACTGGGTGGAAGATAATGTGGAGGACGATTAGGTCCTCGACCCCACATGGAATCAAGGTCATGCAAATGACCTGTGTAGTTCGGAGGAAGAGGCGGCGGTCCCACAGAGCCACCAGCACAGCAGAAGAAGGAGCAGGGTGCAAAAGCGGAGCGGCTGTCCCCTACACAGTACGCCTGCTACTGCCTACTGCAGCAAGGGACCGAGCACACCAAAGCCAGCTCCAAGGAGTTCCCTGGCGTAACAGTTCTTCAGACAATGTGCTGACAACAAGACACGAGTGGTTTGCACACTGTGCAATCAGAGCCTGAAGCGCGGCATAACCTAAACCTGAGTACAACCTGCATGACCAGGCATCTAGTGCAAAGCACGAGCTGCAGTGGAGTAGACACCTAAAAAAAAAAAAGAAAGGTCTCTGGCTCCTCCTGCTTCCTCTTCTGCTGCAGTCTCAGCCACCTCTGGAGTGACAGTGCCACCTGCCACCCCGCAAACAGAGGCTCTGCCAGCAACACCACCATCAGGGTCACCAAACATCTCCACAATATCCCACGGAAGAATTCAGCTCTCCATCTCCCAAACACTGGAGCGGAAGAGGCAAAACCCTTTCCCCCCCTACCCACCCTGGCCCTGAATGCCAGCATTTCAAAATTACTGGCCTTTGAAATGCTGTCATTCCGTCTGGTGGAGACAGAGTTTTAAAAGCGTTATGGCGGTGGCTGTCCTACAGTATGTCGTGCCCAGCCGCCAATACTTTTTCAGGTGTGCCATCCCTTCCCTGCACAACCAAGTGGGGGACAGAATCGCCATCTGTGGCAAGGTACACCTCACTACGAATACGTGGACCAGTAAGCACGGTCAGGGACGATATATCTCCATAACAGCACACTGGGTAAATGCAGTGACAGCTGGGCCTGAGGCGGATAGCAGTTTGCCGCATGTCCTTCCACCACCAAGGATTGCAGGGCGCTTCATTATGGCTCCTGTTGCTTCCTCCTCCTATTCAGATTCCTCATCGTCTACCGGCAACTCATCAGGTCAGTGTAACACCTTCACCACCAACTTCAGCACAGACAGGGGTAAATGACAGCAGGCAGTTTTAAAACGTATCTGTTTGGGGGGACAAACCCCACACCGCGCAGTTGCTGTGGACGGGCCTTGAACAACAGACCAATAAGTGGTTGGTGCCAGTGAGCCTCAAGCCCAGGCTGGTAGTGTGCGATAATGGGCGAAATCTTGTAGCAGCTCTTGGACTAGCCGGTTTGATGCACATCCCTTGCCTGGCGCATGTGCTGAATGTTGTGGTGCAGAGATTCCTTAAAAATTACCCGATATGTCAGAGCTGCTGCATAAAGTGCGGGCCATCTGTTCACACTTTCGGTGTTCTCACCCTGCTGCTTCTCGCCTGTCAGCGCTGCAGCGTAACTTCGGCTTTCCCTCTCACTGCCTCACATGCGACGTGCCTACAAGGTGAAACTCCACCTTGCACATGCTGGCTAGACTGTGCGAGCAGCAGCAGGCGATAGTGGAGTTTCAGCTGCAGCATGCACGGGTGAGTCACTCTGCAGAACAGCACCACTTCATCACCAATGACTGGGCCTCCATGCGAGACCTGTGTTCCTTGTTACGCTGTTTCAAGTAATCCACCAAAATGGCCAGTGCAGATAAAGCTGTTCTCAGCGTTACTATCCCACTTCTACACTATCCCACTGTGGCACAGGAGGAGGAAGAGGGATCATTTCATAGGGTTTCCGGCCAGTCATTCACAAGTGGCTCTGAGGGTGGGTTCCTGCACCCACAAATGGCAGGTACACAAATTGTCCAGTCAGGGCACAATTCTGGAGGATGACGAGGTGGAGGATGAGGAGATGGAGGAGGAGGTACCATGTTCACAGCAGGTTGGCACCCAGACCAGCTCATGGCCATCACTGGTGCATGGCTGGGGGATACAGAGGACACAGGCGATACACATCCCACAGAGGACAGCTTTTCATTGCCTCTGGGCAGCCTGGCACACATGAGCGATTACATGCTGCAGTGTCTCCCCAACGACCGCCGAGTTGCCCACATTCTAATTTGCGCTGATTACTGGGTGGCCACGCTGCTGGATCCCCGTTACAAGGACAACGTACCATCTTTAATTCCCTCACTGGAGCGTGATCGTAACATGTGCGAGTACAAGCGCACGCTGGTAGACGCGCTGCTGGTGGCATCCCCCCTGAAAGCGGGGACACAGTGGAAGCACAAGGCGAAGGCAGAGGTGGAGGAAGAGGTCGCCAACGCAGCTGGGGCACCGCCAGCACCTCAGAAGGCAGGCTTAGCAAGGCCAAAATGTGGAAAAGCTTTGTCAGCACGTCACAACAATCAGCACCACCAGCTGATATGGAACGTCTTAGCAGGAGGCAGCATTTTACCAACACGGTGGAGCAGTATGTGTGCACACGCCTACACGTACTGAATGACGGGTCTGCCCCCTTCAACTTCTGGGTTTCCAAATTGGGCAAATGGCCTGAGCTTGCCCTTTAAGCATTGGAATTGCTGGCCTACCCTGCAGCCAGTGTATTATCTGAATGTGTGCTACACACGGCAGGGGGCATTATCACAGACAAGCACAGCCGTCTGTCCACAGCCAATGTGGACAAGCTCATGTTCATTAAAATGAACAAGGCACAGGACTTATCCGTACCTTGTGCAGAATAGACATGTATACCGGCCTTACCCAGCCATTATTATACTACAGGGCAAGTGCTCATTGTTGTATTTTTAATATTTCCCACTCTTTTGGGGTGTACCCTAATAAATAAATAAAATAATCAAAACCCAAAAACAGTATTGGCTACCTCGTCCTCCTCCACCGCCACTTCCACCACTACGTCCACCGCCTCCTCAAACTCCTACTCCATATGGACCTTCACCTCATAAATCAAGTTAATTTTTTTTTTGTACGTATTTTATTATAAGTAATTTCACAAATTGGTATGTTGCGTTCTCGGGTGAAATTCACCAATTTTTGTGTGCGATATACCACTGTTATACCTAGTACACAGGTTAAAAAAATTCACTAACTTGTCTTACATTTTCGGGTAAAATTAACCAATTTTTGGCTGTGATAGACCCCTGATCTACAAATTTTTCTGTTACATTCTTGAGTTGACATTTTATAATTTTTGCCATGAACAAAACCCTGCTCTGCATAGGTGACAGGGACTTAAATTTCAAAAATTCGTCTTTAATTGGCCCTTTCCTTTGAGCCCTCTGCTTTAATAATTTGTCCCACATTTACCATCCAATTGCAGCCATTGACCTCCCTTGGATGAGGTCTCCCTTTCTCACGCTCCCTCTCTGGCGTAGAACCCTAATTCACCGATAACCGTAATAAACATGGTAGGCTCAGAAAAGAACATCAAAAGTTGATAGAGAAGATATCTAAATGGATGCTGGACGTCACAGGAACGTGCGAACTAGAGTGGACAAAGCAGCAGCAGAGCCTCTCCTGGCTAAAGTTTCCAAATCCAAAATACCCCAGTGACATTCCCTATAATTTTTTATTAATCATTCAAATAACAGGGCACCTCCCCGAGTCGGGAGTGGGTAATTGCCGTGCGCCTCCTCCTTTTCTTTCAATTCTTCACTTTTCCCACATTTCCGCTCAATCACAATTAAATTGCATCAATTGATCTCCCTTGGATGTGATCTCTCGCTCCGGAGTGGAACCCTGATTTGCCACTAACAGTGATCAGCATGGTAGGCGCAGAAAAGAACATCGAAAGTTGATATCCGATTGGATCGTGAACATCATGGGGACATGCGACATGGTGGGGCAGTATGTTTGCACACGGCTACATGAACTGACTGATGGTTCTGCCCCCTGCAACTTCTGGGTCTACAAATTGAGCATCATGGCCTGAGCTTGCCCTTTACGCCTTGGAGGTGCTGGCCTGCCCTGCAGCCAGTGTATTGTCTGAACGTGTGTTTAGCACGACTGGAGGGGGTTATCACAGGTTATATTTCCCAATGTTTCGGGGTGTACCCTAATTTAAAGAAATAAAAATAAATGTAAAACCAAAAATCAGTGTAGGCTACCTCCTCCTCCCCCACCACCGCCACATCCAATGCCTCCTCAACCTCCTACTCCAGGCATGTCCAAACTGCGGCCCACCATCTGTTGCAAAACTACAACTCCCAGCATGCCCTAATAGCTGTAAGCTATCCAGGCATGCTGGGAGTTGTAGTTTTGCAACAGCTGGAGGACCGCAGTTTGGACATGCCTGTCCTACTCCATATGGACCTTGTCTTCCTAGATCAAGATATATATATTTTTTTTTACTTATTTATATAATGTAAAAGTCATTTTCCTATCTACATTTGTTTGCAGAGCACTTGCCATGCTCTTAACCACATTTTGATGCCATTTGCAGCCCTCTAGCCCATTACATGACATTTTTACAGCCCTTTTAGTGCTCAAAAGTTCGGGTCCCCATTGACTTCAATCGGGTTCGGGTTCAGGGTCAAGTTCGGGTCTCGAACTCAAACTTTTTTGTGAAGATCGGCTGAACCCGTCAAACCCGAACATCCAGGTGTCCGCTCAACTCTACTGTTGAAATTTGAAGAGAAAGACTTGTAGGCTTGTATTGGCTAATGTGTGTAATTTTTTGAAAATATCTCAGGAACGGTACGTCCTAGAGAGCTGAGACCCGGTCTAAAACCTTCCCGGAAATCTGATGTACCTGTGTGCCAAATTTAGTGAAGATCGATCTAGTCGTTTGGTCGCGCATAAAAAACAGACAGACAAACTCATTTTTATAATATAAGAGACTAGCAGAAGGCCCCGGCTTCCCATGGGTATATTTAATCTATTTCATTTTATGTTTCCGTGTGTCGTAAAAAGATATTGACAGTTCCTCCATAACAGTGACCTCTACAGTACCCGCCTCATTAACAATGACCACCACAATGCCCGCCCCTTTAACAATGACCTTCACAGTGCGAACCCTTTTAACAGTGACCGCCTCTTTAGCATTGACCACCCCTTTAACAGTGACCTTCATAGTGGCCGCCCCTTTAACCCCTTATGAACCAGGCTCATTTTTACCTTAAGGACCAGGCCATTTTTTGCAAATCTGACCAGTGTCACTTTATGTGATGATAACTTTAAAACGCTTTGACTTATTCAAGCCATTCTGAGAATGTTTTTTTCATCACATATTATACTCCATGACACTGGTAAAATGGAGTAAAAAATAATCATTTTTATTTATAAAAAAAATACCAAATTTACCCAAAATTTGGAAACTATTGCAAATTTCCAAGTTTCTATTTCTTTACTTCTATAATACATAGTACGACCTCCAAAAATAGTTATTACTTTACATTCCCCATATGTTTACTTCATGTTTGGATCACCTTGTGAATGACATTTTATTTTTTGGGGACATTACAAGGCTTAGAAGTTTAGAAGCAAATCTTTAAACATACTTTTTAAGGACCAGTTCAGGTCTGAAGTCACTTTGTGAGGCTTACATAATAGAAGCCACCAAAAAATGAACCCATTCTAGAAACTACACCGCTCAAAGTATTCAAAACTGATTTTATAAACGTTATTAACCCTTTAGGTATTCCACAAGAGTTAATGGCAAATGGAGATAACATTTCAGAATTTTTGGGGGGCAAATTTTTCATTTTAATCTTAATTTTTTCCAGTAACATAGCAAGGGTTAACCAGTTAAACAAAACTCAATATATATTTCCCTGATTCTGTAGTTTGCAGAAACAGCCTATATAAACTTCTGTACGGGCACATGGTAGGGCGTAGAGGGAATGGAGCGCTGTGTGGTTTTTGGAAAGCAGATTTTGCTGGACTGGTTTATTTACACCATGTCCCATTTGAAGCCCCCTTGATGCACCCCTAGTGTAGAAACTCCATAAAAGTGACCCCATCTAAGAAACTACACCCCTTAAGGTATTCAAAACTGATTTTACAAACTTTGTTAACCATTTAGGTGTTCCACAAGAGTTATTGGCAAATGGAGATGAAATTTAAGAATTTAAATTTTTTGGGCACATTTTCCATTTTAATCCATTTTTTCTAGTAACAAAGCAAGGGTTACCATATTTTTCGCCCTATAAGACGCATCGGCCCAAAAGACGCACCTAGGTTTTTGGGGAGGAAAATAAGAAAAAAAATTTTTAACCAAAAAGGTGTGCTTTTGGTGGGTTTGGAACTAATGGTGGTCTGTGGATGACGGACACTGTTATGGGGGGGTTCTGTGGATGACGGACACTGTTATGGGGGGATCTGTGGATGACGGACACTTATGGGGGGGATCTGTGGATGACGGACACTTATGGGGGGATCTGTGGATGACGGACACTTATGGGGGGATCTGTGGATGACGGACACTTATGGGGGGGATCTGTGGATGACGGACACTTATGGGGGGGGATCTGTGGATGACGGACACTTATGGGGGGATCTGTGGATGACGGACACTTATGGGGGGATCTGTGGATGACGGACACTTATGGGGGGGATCTGTGGATGACGGACACTTATGGGGGGGATCTGTGGATGACGGACACTTATGGGGGGGATCTGTGGATGACGGACACTTATGGGGGGGATCTGTGGATGACGGACACTTATGGGGGGGGATCTGTGGATGACGGACACTTATGGGGGGATCTGTGGATGACGAACACTTATGGGGGGGATCTGTGGATGACGAACACTTATGGGGGGGATCTGTGGATGACGAACACTTATGGGGGGGATCTGTGGATGACGAACACTTATGGGGGGGATCTGTGGATGACGGACACTTATGGGGGGGGATCTGTGGATGACGGACACTTATGGGGGAGATCTGTGGATGACGGACACTTATGGGGGAGATCTGTGGATGATGGACACTTATGGGGGGGATCTGTGGATGATGGACACTTATGGGGGGGATCTGTGGATGACGGACACTTATGGGGGGATCTGTGGATGACGGACACTTAGGGGGGGGATCTGTGGATGACGGACACTTATGAGGGGGATCTGTGGATGACGGACACTTAGGGGGGATCTGTGGATGACGGACACTTAGGGGGGGATCTGTGGATGACGGACACTTAGGGGGGGATCTGTGGATGACGGACACTTAGGGGGGGGATCTGTGGATGACGGACACTTGGGGGGGGGATCTGTGGATGACGGACACTTGGGGGGGGATCTGTGGATGACGGACACTGTAGGGGGGATCTGTGGATGACGGACACTGTTACAGGGGGATCTGTGGCTGGCACTGTCACAGGGGGATCTGTGGCTGGCACTGTCACAGGGGGATCTGTGGCTGGCACTTTTACAGGGGGATCTGTGGCTGGCACTGTTACAGGGGGATCTGTGGCTGGCACTGTTACAGGGGGATCTGTGGCTGGCACTGTTACAGGGGGATCTGTGGCTGGCACTGTTACAGGGGGATCTGTGGCTGGCACTGTTACAGGGGGATCTGTGGCTGGCACTGTTACAGGGGGATCTGTGGCTGGCACTGTTACAGGGGGATCTGTGGCTGGCACTGTTACAGGGGGATCTGTGGCTGGCACTGTTACAGGGGGATTTGTGGCTGGCATTGTTACAGGGGGATCTGTGGCTGGCACTGTTACAGGGTTAATAAAGTTTGTAAAATCAGTTTTGAATACCTTGAGGGGTGTAGTTTCTTAGATGGGGTCACTTTTATAGAGTTTCTACTCTAGGGGTGCATCAGGGGTTCTTCAAATGGGACATGGTGCCAAAAAAAAGCACATCAAAATCTGCCTTCCAGAAACCATATGGCGTTTCTTTTCTTCTGTGCCCTGCCGTTTGGTCATACAACAGTTTACGACCGACCACATATGGGGTGTTTCTGTAAACTGCTGAATCAGGGTAATAAATATTAAGTTTTGTTTGGCTGTTAACACTTGCTTTGTTAGTGGAAAAAAAACTGATTAAAATGGAAAATTTGCCAAAAAATTGCCGTTAAATTTTATTTTTTTGACCATGTTCATCTAAGGGATTAGTCCATGGGATATTTTTGTAGAGCAGATTTTCCCAGACGCGGCAATACCCAATATGTCTACTTTTTTAAAATTTATTTAGGTTTTACACTATATTATTAGAGTTGAGCGAACCCAAACTGTAGTTAGCGAACCCAACCGAAAGTTAGAGTTAGTACCGCACTTTAGGATTTTTGGCCCCGGACCCGAGCCGGAACATTTCAGTAAAAGTTCGGGTTCAGGTTCGGTGTTCAATTTTTTTTGGGCGCTTTTTGAAAGGCTGCCGAGCAGCCAATCAACAAGCAGTTAATTGTCTGACCTTAGAAGCCATCACAGCCATGCCTACTAATGGCATGGCTGTGATTGGCCAGTGTAGCACGTGACCCTGCCTCTATATAAGCTGGAGTCACTCTGCTGTGCTTAGTGTAGGGAGAGGATGCTGCTGGTTATTTCAGGGACAGAATAGGACTGAATCTTTGCTCAAAATCTGAATCTAACTCAGCTATCTAAATACATTGTGTCTTGTGGGTGCAGGGCACAATTTTTTATCCTGCCCTGAGCCCAGTGACCGAAAAAAAATAACTTTAATAAGTCAGTTTAGGTGGGTGGCGGCGGCCATTTTATGCAAGCTCAGTGCACTAGCACTGCATCTGAGCTTTTGAGACATTGAAAATCCCATTTTTTTGGGCAATTTACAACATCTGGTGCATTTGCAGGCTTAGTCAGTGTGCAATTTAAGCTAGATACAGCCATCATTTTCTGGGTTTTTAAAAACACACTTTTTGTGCCAAAAAAACACTATTTTCCAGATCTGCAAGTGTTAAATTCAAGTTTAATACAGTCCTGATCAAATGTATAAGACCACTTGAAAAATGGCAAAAAAAAAAAATCATATTTTACATTGTTGGATCTTAACAAGGTTCCTAGTAGAGCTTCAACATGCAACAAGAAGAAATGAGAGTGAAACAAAACATTTTTTGAGCATTCAATTAATTTTAAATAACAATTAAACTGAAACAGACTGTTTTTCAGCTGATCCAAATTTTAGGACCACATGCCTTTGAATCCACATCTTTGCACAGATTTGGCCTTTTATTGTAATTTTCTGTCAGGTAGTCACAAGTTGTGATGGCAAAGGCAAAAAAACTCTCCCTTTTTGAACGTGGTCGGGTTGTTGAACTGCATAAGCAGGGTCTTTCACAGCACGCCATCAGTGCTGAGGTGGGACGCAGTAAGACAGTCATTTGGAATTTCTTAAATGATTCTCAGGGTTATGGAACAAAAAAGTAAAGTGGAAGACCCAAAAAAATTCATCAGCACTGAGCCAGAATTGTCTGTCCGTCAAGACACTGGACGATCCTCGACCCAAATTAAGGCCCTTACTGGTGCTGACTGCAGCCCCATAACCATAAGACGGCATCTGAGACTGAAGGGCTTCAAAAACAAAAGTGTCTTCAAAGACCTCATCTCCTTGAACGCCACAGAACTGCTCGTTTGAACTATGCAAGAGAGCACCAAACATGGGACATTCAAAAGGTGGAAGAAAGTTTTATTCTCTGATGAGAAAATTTTAACATTTATGGTCCTGATGGTTTCCAACATTACTGGCATGACAAGCAGATCCCACCTAAGATGTTTTCTACGCGCCACAGTGGAGGGGGCGCCATAATGGTCTGGGGTGCTTTTTCCTTCAGTGGAACAATAAAGCGCCCACACCCTCTCCCTTTATGCCAGGGTCTCTGTTGCCAGATTCATTGGGCATGCATCGACACGTTACCTGAGGTCTGGGGTGCTTTTTCAGAAACTAGGGTACAGGCTCTCCTGTCAGATCCGGAGGCCGCAACACAAGAAGTATTTAAGGGGTCTCGTACTCAACCTTCTGACTTTCTGTTGAGGGATGGCCATGTCAAATTTGTGTGTGGGGCAGTGACGAAAAGGTACGCTGTGCAGAGACCTTTGACTGAGTTCAAGAAACTCATCTCCTCTCCAATTATTAAACTACGAAAGGTCTCCACGCTCTACCCCCTGATAGGAGAAAGGGGAAATGAGCCAAAACCACCATACTTACTGGAGTGGGAGAGGGAACTGGGAATTGTTTTGAATCAGCAGGAGGTTGAAGCAGTCCTAGCGAATTCACATGGTTTCTCGCAATGCGTGAAACTTCAGGAAAACCATTACAAATTACTTTCACGGTGGTACAGGACACCGGAATTCCTCTTTGATAGGGGACTGTCTCCTACTCTGATGTGCTGGAGATGTGAAGGAGACACTTGTCCACTGATCAATTTGTATTGGAAAGATATAGCTGGAGAGATAGAGAGAATCACTTCACAAAATTTTCAGATTACAGTTGAGATGGTGGTTCTGGCTAAACCGAGTGATTCTTATGTTCCTTCTAAGAATAACTTAGCAACACATCTGATTGCTGTAGAAAAATCCTTGATCCCTCTTTATTGGTTGGATAAATCCCCGCCTACGGTCCAGGAGTGGCGAGCGAAGGTCTGTCAGATCTCCAAATTGGAGAAGATGACTAAATATATCTCATGATAAATACCTTAAAATATGGGGCGCTTGGAATTCGGCAAATTTAGTCTAGACTGGTTCCCTGTGGTTACTTGTCTGGCGAACTATTAAGATGGTCTGACGGTTGGTGGGTGGTCTGGATGCGGGTAGAGAGCTTCTGATCGTCTTCTCCCCCCTCCCCCCTTTTTTCTTCTTTTTTTATACCCTTACCTGTGAATCTTTTAGTGGACTAATGACCCTCAGATCGCAATAGAATGTGTTTCAGTAATGAGAGGTACTACTAAATTTACGGATAGACCATTGGGTGGTCAGTTCCCACCAAGGGCTAATATCAGTTTTTTCAAGTTTCTTGATATTAGTTAACACTGTAATGTGATTTTCACTGGAGATTGTATTCAGACGTTATCTGAGAATATTTCTCTGTACATCTGTGTCCTGAGTATTTACATATGCGTTGTAAAATCTTATATTGAAAAATCATAAAGATTTTACAAAAAAACACTATTTTCCTGATCTGCAAGTGTTAAATTAAAGTTTAATATGTACAGCTTTCATATTCTGTTACCAAAAAAAACACTTTTTTTGGCAATATACAACATCTGTTGAAGTGAAACCCCTTCCTCAGGTGCGGAAGTCGACAGAACCTGCAGCAGTATTTTGTCATGCCTAATGCAGCTCTACGAATGGTGAGGCCAGAACAAGTACAAGCGATAGTAGATTGTCTCCCACCCAATGTGAAGGAACTGGAGGCACTGTCAGTAACCCAGTCTCCTGCTGAAAGATCAGAGTTGGCCCCTGCAGCCGATGTCCATCAGTCTTTCACCTCACCGCCTTGCAAATCAGCCAAGCAGTCTGAGCCCCAAGTCATGCAGCAGTCTCTTCTGCTTTTTGATGACTGTTAGCAGGGTTTCCCAAGCCATCCACCTATCCCTGCCCCAGAAGTGGAAAAGATTGAGTGCACCGATGCCCAACCACTTATGTTTCAAGATGAGTAAATGGGAGGACCATCACAGCACGTCTCGGATGATGACGAAACACAGGTGGCAACTGCTGGGGCTTTCGAAAGTGTGCGGACCGACAAGGAGTGCAGGGGTGAAACCTGGGTGGAAGATGATGTGGAGGACGATGAGGTCCTCGACCCCACATGGAATCAAGGTTGATCACTCGACGCTCGGCTGTATTGGAACTCAGGAGTGATGTGACGCTGGTCATGTCACATAACTCCACTAGCGCCCTATTTAAACAGGCAATCTGCTGGCCAAAGATTGCCCGTTATTGAGTTCCTTCCTGCGATATACTTACTTGGTTTGTTGCTCCTGCTTGGCTTCTGATTTCCCGTCTGTCTTATCCCTTGGTCTTGGCGTTTCCTCCTGGTTCTGACTTAGGCTTCTCCTGACTATCCTCTGCTTGCTCCTCCGGTACCTTATTGCTCTCTTGGTTTTTGACTCTGCTTGTTTGACTACTCTGTTGCATGTGTTGTCTGTCTTCTCTGCACTTTCCTAGCTAAGGGCTTGTCGACTAGTTGTCCCTTGTCACGAGGACTTGCGAGGCAAGTAGGCAGGGACAGGGGTGTGGGTGAAGTTCAGTGGTCACTTCCCCACCCTGTGTGTGCGTGACAGAACAGGCCCAAATTACCACTGTTACCATGAACCCTTTGGTTACCCTGACGGAGCATGTTTCTTATTTGACTCAGATGGTTCAGGAATTAGGGGAGAAACTCCATTTACATGAGTCAGGACAGAGTGCTTCTACCCCACATTCATCTAGTCATCTTATGGAGCCTCAGATTAAAGATTACAATTCTCTTTGATAGAAAGAAACTTGTTACGTTTACCAGTAAATGGTTCAGGAAGTTTTTTTCAGATTACGCCCCTTGTCATCCAGTTCTGAGAGCCAGCGAGTGGGCATAGTAATCTCCCGATTACAGGGGACCCCCAGGATTGTGCTTTTTCCTTGTCTTCTGATGCTGGTTATCTCAGTTCAGACAATGGTGTGTTCCCTCTGGCTGGAATGAACCAGCCCTTAAAAGCCAGGTCAGGTTTGTCCGAAAATCTTAAAGAATATCACAGAAAAATATAGCTACCTATTTTAAAAATTAACTTTTACTTAATGATATTTTAAAAGAGCATCAAATATTTCTATGATACTATATTTGTAGGCCAGACTAAATGTCAAGCAGAACCCACCCTGAACATCAGGGTGAAAAATACTTTGTTGATAGAATAATAAGCAGGGAAATGGCACTTACGTTTTGAAGATGTTTGATGAATTTATAAGTTCGGAGGGTTCAATATCCTTATGCTTTCTCACAGTGGGCTGCTTGTTTTGAGGACAAGGTAGATTGTCCTATGGATGATGGTGAGTATATTCCGATGGTGGAAATGTCCCGACGCGTTTCCCCAAGTACAGAGCTTGGTTCGTCAGGGGACTTTATATTAGTTTTCCATAGCCGAAGGATGGTGGCTACACGTTCTGGCAGTAACAGAGGCTGATGATATGCAACCTCTTGTATCTTAGAGCAGAGTTTAAATAGCGAGCTTTTGGCGCCATCTGTTTAGGTGAAAGGTGCTTAGGTGGGTGTGTTAGTGTGCCGGTGTTCCTATTGGTGTTCGAACTCCGTACCTCACAAGGTTTGACGTACCTGTTAACCGGCCCCGCTGTTCTCTATTATTCCGATACCCTGCGTCATGTCCGGTCATATGATCAGAAGCCTTGGTTGTCATGTGATCGCTGCTTCCTGTCTGTGGAACGCTAATGCGTGCCATTGGTTGTTCATGACACGCATTGCCTACCACTGATCTTCCTTTTCTCTCATAACGCTTGGGTATTGGAATAATATTATCCTATACTAACTATAAGTTAGGACTCTGCAATTAAGTGCCAATAAGAAAAATTACATTGGAATAGCGATGTTTAATCAATATTTTAAATTTGATAGCAAGTAATGGGATATGTAAGACTTTTTGAACCTATTCCGGCTCTGATATAATCTGGGTTCCTAGTCATATCTATTTCATTAGTGGATCCCATGTCTATAGTACAAAAACTAGAGGCATTACTGAGAAAGAGGGAGAATTTTATTTAGATAAAACATGTATAGGAGATCTGTTTGTTAAGTCCTTGGGGGTGGATGGTTTTTAGTCTATAGATCCACTGGGCTTCTTTTCTCAAGATTCTGTTATCCCAATCTCCACCCCTAGGTGACTGTCTAACCAACTCCACCACTTGAATTTTCAGTGTTTTTGCATCCCCACTATGATATTCATTGACATGGCGTGCTATTGGTTTGTCCCTTTTGTTCCTGATGTCTCCCAGATGTTCACATACTCTTCTTCTAAATTCACGTTTGGTTTTCCCAATGTAGTTTAGTGGGCAGATACAGGAACACATGTATATGTGAAAATTCAAGTGGTGGAGGTGGTTAGACAGTCACCTAGGGGATGAGATTGGGATAACAGAATCTTGAGAAAAGAAGCCCAGTGGATCTATATACTAAAAACCATCCACCCCCAAGGACTTAACGAACAGATCTCCTATACGTTTCATCTAAATAAAATTCTCCCTCTTTCTCAGTAATGCCTCTAGTTTTTGTACTATAGACATGGGATCCACTAATGAAATATATATGACTAGGAACCCAGATTATATAAGAGCCGGAATAGGTTCAAAAAGTCTTACATATCCCATTACTTGCCATCAAATTTAAAATATCGATTAAACATCGCTATTCCAATGTAATTTTTCTTATTGGCACTTAATTGCAGAGTCCTAACTTATAGTTAGTATAGGATAATATTATTCCAATACCCAAGCGTTGCGAGAGAAAAGGAAGATCAGTGGTAGGCAATGTGTGTCATGAACAACCAATGGCACGCATTTGCGTTCCACAGACAGGAAGCAGCGATCACATGACGACCGGGGCTTCTGATCAAATGACCGGACATGACGCAGGGTATCGGAATAGAGAACAGCGGGGCCGGTTAACAGGTACGTCAAACCTTGTGAGGTACGGAGTTCAAACACCAATAGGAACACCGGCACACTAACACACCCACCTAAGCACCTTTCACCTATGAACCAGAGGGGGCGTTACTAAACAGATGGCGCCAAAAGCTCTCTATTTAAACTCTGCTCTAAGATACAAGAGGTTGCACATCATCAGCCTCTGTTACCGCCAGAACGTGTAGCCACCATCCTTCGGCTATGGAAAACTAATATAAAGTCCCCTGACGAACCAAGCTCTGTACTTGGGGAAACGCGTCGGGACATTCTTTTGGGACATTTCCACCATCGGAATATACTCACCATCATCCATAGGACAATCTACCTTGTCCTCAAAACAAGCAGCCCACTGTGAGAAAGCATTTTAGGGTCACGTAGGGGTAAGTAAAGGGTTAGTTATCATGCACCTATAAGGATATTGAACCCTTCGAACTTATAAATTCATCAAACATCTTCAAAACGTAAGTGCCATTTCCCTGCTTATTATTCTATCAACAAAGTATTTTTCACCCTGATGTTCAGGGTGGGTTCTGCTTGACATTTAGTCTGGCCTACAAATATAGTATCATAGAAATATTTGGAATGATGCCCTTTTAAAATATCATTAAGTAAAAGTTAATTTTTAAAATAGGTAGCTATATTTTTCAGTGATATTATTGATGATAGCGTACCACTACAATATATGACACTCTGTGATTGTGCCGAAAATCTTAAAGACCTTTTTTTTTTATATATAAACTTTTTTTTTTTTTTTTTTTTTTTTCCGTTATCATACAAAAAGATACATGACAATATACCATTAACAATACTATAAGATCCAAGAGTCCGTCAGTTCTAGTCCATAAAACATAGTTAAATATAATTTCATGCAGATACCCATAATTATATAGATATTGGCTAAGCTCAAATAGAGGTCTCTCTGCCTGGGGGGGGAAGCAGGACCCACCCGACATTGAAGGACTTAGCTTTACAGATAGAAGGAGACATCTTATTTAATATTATTATCTCTATACTGGGAGGGAGCATAAACCCTGAGGCCCGGGGGGCCCGCCAAGCCGCGAACACGCACCAACCACGGCCTCCCTCAGACGTAAGCAAGCGCCACGGACAGGACCAAGACCCGTGGGGCGAATCCTCTGGTACACACCTATCCCGTCTGGGGCAGGCTCCCAGCGATCTTTGAACGCGCCCTTCCAAAGAACAGAAGGAGAACAAAAGGGGGTCCAGCAGTCTTCTATCCCAGTGGTATAAACCCCACTACCAGGATTTCCTGCCTCATCCCCATATAGTTGGATTAAATGATAAAAGCCTGTTTGAGCTTAACTCGCATGGGTTCACCGCGGTATCTCATGAAGAGAGGACACAAATCAAAGTGTCGCTTAACAATCTCCAGCACTTGAGAAGACAAGAAAAAGCGTAACCAGCCAGCACTGTCTCATTAAGAGAGCCGTGCCCAGCATGAACTCCAGTTCATTAAGAAGGGGCACATGACGGGGCCCACACCCGAGTCAGATCACTGCCCGTGGTAAAAACTCACGTCCAAGAGAAAAAGCCGCATCCCGGGTCACACTCGATGCCCGGACCCCCCAAGGTCCCGAGCCCCGAACCCTCACCAGAGTATTAGTCCATATTTTAAATTAATCAAGAATTAATCCATATCCAATGCCGGTAAGTCCTACCACCCCCCGGCATTTCTAAGGATGCTCCATTATGGCTTCACATTCTGCCTTAGTACATTGCATACAAACAAAAGCCGGACAAATTGGATCTTCCCCCAGCAGATCCCCTACCATACACCCCCCCCCCCCCGCCCCCCACCTTGCAGACAAGAGAAAAAAAAAAAAAAAAAAAAAAAAATTATATATATATATATATATTTAAATTAATTGATCATATCCCAGTCTTTCCACAGTTTATCCCACTTTGAGTAGGATCCTCGTTGTTTATGCAAGATCTTCTCGTAACTTTTCACCTTCTGAACCAGACCCAGCCAGTTATTACAATCTGGAGCGGAGGAGCAAAGCCATGCTCTAGAAATGAGAAGCCTAGCCAGAAACATCACCTTAATCAACAATCGACCATTTGCGGGTTGGTAATTAATCTCCGATAAGTCCCCCAGAACCCATATCCTGGGAGTGAAGGGAACCACAATGTTGAGTTTACGAGTCAGGTTGGTTTGAACCGATCTCCAGTACCTGCTCACCATTGGGCAATCCCAGAACAGATGTAAATGATCTGCCTCGGGTTCACCACAGCGTGGGCAGTCAGAGGAGGTTCTAAATCCTCTCCTATATAACCATATAGGTGTCACATATATTTTGTGCAAAATATTGAATTGTACCACAATGTGATTAAAATTGTGCGAGACCAATGTTAAGCTTTCCCCTATATTCTCCCAGTTTGGAGAGCCCGTCGCTGAGAGCGAGGATGACCAGGCTCTCTGTCCTGGTGAAAGAACGTCAGAAAAAAACTTTTTCATTAAGTGTCTATAACAGTGAGATACTTTAATTCTCGTGACAATTTTCTTGGAAATTAAATCGTGTAAAAATTCTGGAGTTTCTATAATAAGAAGATAGCGATTCACAATACTAGAAAGTGCTGACCTTAATTGAAAATATGCATACCAAGCCACCTCACCTAAATTTGCCCCTTGCTTTAAATCCGCAAGGGACAAGATGTGTCCACCACTGACCACTTGATGCAGGTACTGAATATTCTTGGTCCTCCAATACTGGCTGCAACTCAGGTCATTTAGATTCATAAGCTTTGAATTATGCCACAATGGAGTACAAATAAGTGATGCCCCAACTCCACACCAGTTCCTTATATTTCGCCAAGACTTTATAGCCATTCTGCAGAAGAGTGTATACCCATTTACTGCATTTAGTAAATAATCAGACTCAAGTACTGTAAAAAAATCTGCAAAGCCTGAATCTTTCACCACCCTGCTACAGAACTGGCTATTTTCCCATTCATTAAACAAGCAGAGTTGGGAGGCCGCAAAGTACCCCCTAAAGTAGGGGAGGTTAAGACCTCCCCGATTATAGGGCATAGAAAAATAGAGTACCTTCAGTCTCACACGCTTCCTCCCCCAGATTAAATCATTAAGCATCCGCTCTATCAATCTAAAGTACTTATCTACAATCCATACAGGCGAGTTGCGCAAGATATATAGAACCTGGGGGAGCACCACCATTTTTATTAATGAAATTCTGTCGGCTCTCGCCGACAGAATTTTTTGCCATATCTTTATTTTAACCCTCAGCTTTATCAACAGAGGGAGCAGATTGAGTTGAAGATATTCCTGTGGTTTGGCGGAAACTGTTATCCCCAGGTACTTTATTGAATCTGAGATCGTTAGCTGGTTGTACCGTTCGCCCCGCAGTTCATCTATGGGGAGGAGAACGGTCTTCTCCCAGTTGATCTCGAGACCGGAAGGACCGGAAAAGAGACCAACCAGGTCCATTATGCGAGGAAGAGTCGTATCTGTCTGATGCATAAAAATCAAGATATCGTCTGCATATAGTGATACTCGATCATGATTCCCCATTGTGCCAAAGCCGGCCACCCTCGGATCCTGCCTAATACTAGCCGCTAGGGGTTCAATGTAAATATTAAATAACAGGGGGGAGAGAGGGCAACCCTGACGGGTGCCTCTTCCTAATATAAAGCTCTCTGTAATCATATCATTGATCCTTATCCTAGCGACTGGGGAGTTATATAGGAGCTGTACCATCGCCAAGAATCTTGGGCCGAAGCCCATTTTTTTCATCACCTCCCAGAGAAAGGTCCACTCCACCCTGTCGAAGGCTTTAGTAGCATCCAACGACAGGATGGAGCGGGCGCCACTCCCCGGGGACTGAATATTCATAAATAACCTATGCAAGTTATGATGGGTGCCCCTTCTTGGCATAAAACCATTTTGATCTGGATGAATAATAGTGGAAATAACCCGCGAGAGCCTCCTAGCCAAAATTTTTGATAGTAGCTTAACATCGGTATTTAATAAAGAAATTGGTCTATAGGAGCTCAATTCTGCCGGGTCTTTATCCTTTTTCGGAACCAAAACAATAAGAGCCTCCATCATAGAACATGGCAAGCCCCCTCCCTGGACCGCTTGGGAAAACACCTCAAGTAACTGGGGGAGGAGCGTCTCACCATACCTACGATAAACTTCATATGGGAGGCCATCCAATCCTGGCGATGAGCTCCCCGAGATAGACCCCAGAGCCTCCTTCAACTCAGAAAGAGACAGATCCTCCTCCAAAAATTCCACCTGAGCTTCATTCAAAGTGGAAAGTGGAATCCTCTCCAAGAATCGCATCGCCAGTTCGGATGTCGTATCGAGGGGGGGTCTATATATCTGAGCAAAATATTGCAAAAAGACATCCCTGATCCCCTCTAGATTTGTTATGGTTTCCCCCTCTAGATTTCGAATTAACGTGATGGATTGATTTTTCCTATCTTGTTGAGAAATTATTCTTGCTAAGAGCTTGCCAGGACGTCCGGACTCCGAGAAATATTTGAGCCCCTTAAAGAATACTCTATGATTTGCTTTCTCTACTAAGTACTTTTCCAAGCAACAGCTAGCCTTCTGCATCTCTTCCCTGTTGTGTTCCGTGGGTTGACTGGTAAAACACTCATTGGTAAAGACAGCGATCTTCGCCAGTTCCTCCTCTTTACCCCTAAATGTTCGCCTTGCTGCAGCAATCTCACTGATGAAGACCCCTCTTAAATACGCTTTCAATGCGTCCCATACTACATTGATGTTGGCAGAGGGAAGATTTACCTCCCAAAAGGAGGATATCAATAATGTAATAGACTGAGGATTCTCCATAACAGCGAGCCAATATGGGTTCAACTTGAATCCTAGCCCCCTTATGTCCTTATTCTCCCCAGTGCGAACCTCAATTAGTACGGGTGAATGATCCGAAACGGTTCGTACTCCGTATCGGATCTTGCTGATGTTGCTCAAATTGCTCTCATTAGTGAGTGCTAAATCAATCCGAGACATTGCTCTCCCCCCCCTGCTGACGCAGGAGTATACTCTCTTTCCTCCGCCGAGGTGTTCCCATATATCTACCACTCCTACCTCTAAACAGAACTGGGGCAGCAGGGAGTTGCAGGGGTTCCTCCCCCGGTCTGCATCTAAAGAGAGTCTATCCTTATTGGGGTCCATAACCGCATTGAAGTCCCCCATCAGGATTAACCGACATTCTGATCTATTTTCGGCAAAAAGCAATAGCTGAGTCAAAGGATACATTGAGAATGGAGGGGGTATGTAGAAGAAGGCCAGAATATAACTATGGCCATACAGCTTGCCGTGTAGGAAAATGAATCTGCCCTGATCATCTATATGGGATTTTATGAGGATAAAATCTACAGAATTATGAATCAGGACTGAAACGCCCCTAGAAGATCCGCTAAAAGTGGAGTGATAAGACTGGGAGTGCCATCCCGTCGTCAGACGGCGCAGGGTTTCTTTAGTAAGGTGAGTTTCTACTATGCATATAATTGCTGGAAGGTATCTTTTTACTGCATCCATAATAGCTTGCCTTTTAACCCTTTCCCCGAGCCCTCTGACATTCCAAGATACAATTCTAATAGACATCAATCAAAGAAAAAAAAAAAAAAAAAAAAAAAAAAACAGCCTGCAAGATGAGTTCCCAACCCCCCTCCACCCCCCAACCCCTTCTCCATTGATCCGCCCGATCTAATCAGCGAACCTCTAACCTCCGGCCGCTCTCCCCCAGCCAAGCCCCGCCCCCCAACATCCCTTCAAACATAATATTACGCAATTTCAGATGCCCGTTTGGTCGATCCAGTCTGACGCTTGTTGTGGTGTCTCAAAAAACAGGGAAGTCCCATTATAGATCACTCTTAATTTCGCTGGATACTGGAGAGAATATTTGATGTCCTTTAGCGCCAGGCGCTTCTTTATCTCTATAAAATTGCGTCTCTTTTCCTGAGTCTGACGAGCAAAGTCAGGAAAAAAGAGCAACCTAGAGCCCTGGTATTCAATGGGAGTACATTCTCTAGCTCTTCTTAATATCATATCTCTATCAACGGACAATAAAAGTTTCATTAAAATTGTGCGCGGTGGCCTCCCTGGAATAGATTTTCCTCCTGGAATTCGATGAGCTCTTTCTATTTGAAACATAGGAGAAAAATTCTCGCTGCCTAGATTATGTATGACGACATCTTTGAGTTGCTCCTCTAACTGCCGGCCCTCAGCCCCTTCTGGGAAACCAATTATACGGACATTGTTCCGCCTTGACTTATTCTCAAGATCCTCCAGCTTATGTTGTATCACTAGGTTTTCTGAGGCGAGAAGCAGAGTTTGGGATTTTAATGTGGCGATCTCGGTTTGCAGTGAGGCAGCAGTTTTTTCCACATTGAGAACTCGATCACGGATCTTTACTAAGTCTTCCCTGATTAGGGTAATATCGCTCTGTACTGAGCCCAATTGAGTAGACATACCCTGCACCAGGGAGCCGTTGTTTTCCACGGCGGAAAGGATCTTATCTAATACCGTTGGATCATATTCTGTTCGCGTTTGTGCAGGGGATCCCTCCTCTACCGCCTCCTGGTCTGCCTCCATTGATCCGTCTTCAGAGGGTTCCTCAAACTGGGGCGTTTTAACATTTTTCTTCACGTTAACAGAGGTTTTAATTTTAGGTGGATTTTTTTCAATAGGGAACGGTGACTTCAAAAACTTATCAATCTTATTTTCTGGTGTTTTTGACCCCAATTTAGTTGTCGAGGAGTCCACTGATCGTCGCTTTGGGGCCATTCTCTTCCCTTCCTCTTCCCGTTCGCTCTCTCCCTTTTTTTTATTAATTTCCAGTTTCTTTATGTTCCCCCCTTTTTTTTTTTTTTCTTTTTTGTTGTTTTCACACCCCACCGCTTCTTTCTTTTTCCCGGTTTATGTTCTCCTCCTTATAGCTTCCTTATCGCCTTATTTTCCCCCCTTTTAACCGCTTCCTCACCCCCTATCTAACCCCACAGAGGGAAAACAGCAGGGCCAAAAAAAAAAAATAATACGTCCTCCCAGCACCACAGCAACACAGAAACCAGCACTATGTAAAAATAAAGTCAACCAAGGCTGTGTTCTCACGTGTCCAGGAGTCCAGGAGTAGCCAACAGTCCAAGTTGCAGGCAGGCAGACAGTGGGCAGAGCGGCAGGACAACCGGATCCAAAAGGCAGGAAGCAGACGGGGAGCAGGGGACGAGCAGGCAAGCCAACCGACGAGGGAAGGAGAGAAGAGACCCCTGGAGCAATGAAGCAGTCGAAGTCAGGCGCAGGCAGGAGGGGGAGCCGGCAGCAAAAGAAAAAGAGCAGAGGAGGGTCCCATACAGCGCGTCCGGCAACCACCGATGAGCGGCAGACGAGATGACCCAGGATCCGGAAGCCACGTCCAGCGCGGGACGCCGCTCAACACATCAACACTTCAGCGCAGCATCGGCCAGTCAGCTGATCGGGTGAGTCGGGAGCCTGGGGGGAGGAGGCCGGCGCGGGAGAGCGAGACGTGCTGTGTTCACGTCATCCCGCCGTCCTACGATCTTAAAGACCTATTAGTGAACTACCAGCTTCCTGAGACATTGGAGGAGACTATGACACTCGCTGTTCGACTTGACAGACGTGTTAGGGAGAGACGGCAGGATTGTTTTATTTCTCCCCAGGGGGTGGTCCAGTCAGAGGTCTGTCCTATGAGCAGAGCCGAATTCTCTTCTCAGGAACCCATGCAGGTCGAGATGACTCGCAGAGATCAGCATCGCCGACGAGGGGCTTGTTTCTATTGTGGAGACTCAGACCATCGGATTAATTGGTGCTCCAAGAGACCTTCCTCCGGTAAATCTACCAAGACAGGGGAGCGTAAGAACAAGGTATTTCCTAATGTGGTCAAAAGTAAATTACTAGTACTAGTTCTCCATGGGTACTAACAAATGTTCTGGTAATGCTTTCAGAACAAATGTTCTGCTGCCAACTTTATTGATCAGAAATTTGCATTAGGGTTGGGTATTCCGATTTTAACACTACCCACTCCCATCCACATCAGGGCTATTGATTCCACCCCCCGGGGGGTGGTACCATGAGGTACTCCACCCCTGAGATATTCTTGACTGTGGGGGTGTGTCACTCCGAAATATGTTCCCTGTTGGTTCTTGAAAACTTACCAGTAGAAGTAGTACTGGGAATGCCTTGGCTCCAGTTACTGCAAAAAAAAGGGGGTTAGTCAGCACCTCTCAGTGTGCAGGTGCACGCTGCCATGGCAAAGACCTAGTCTTCTCTTTTCCCCCAGTTGCATAATCCCATTATTAACTGGACAAAGGGGGAACTGGTTAAATGGGGAGGTTGAATGCCGCTTGTGCGTGGTGCAAGCGGGGGTCTCAGCAGAATCCGATACATTGCCTTTAATCATAAAGAAATATTCAGATGTATTCTCCTTCTCGAACCCCGAGTCACTACTGCCCCAATGATCTTATGATTGCGCCATTGAATTGGTAGAGGGTGCCACGTTTCCTAAAGGACACATCTATAATCTTTCTAGACCTGAACACAAGGCCATGGAGGATTATGTTAAAGAAAGTCTCAGTAATAGGCCACTAAACTCTTTCACAAATAAATTTAACAGTGAAGTGCATATATATTTTTCTTTCTATACTAAAATAGGTCAGTAGACACTTTTCTGGCACTGTCCCCATCGCCTTCTGACATCTCTCCCTGCACCAAGATGTTGTGAAATGAGTCCTCCCTAGTATTTCTCTGCACTTGTAAATCGTTTTTTTTCTGTGTTTTTTTTCACAATGAGGTTTTTTTCTATTGCTGTCCCTAGCGCCTTCTCACATCTGTCCCTGTACTCTGAACGCTGGAAAATATCTGACTATAAGATGGCCACCATATTATTTTTTTTTAAACTCGTTTTATTGATGTTTAACAACAGACATGGTACATCACAGTCTGAAACAGTGACAGCCCACGCAGGGGAGCCACTTGTTTCACAGCATATCTTCAAATCACACAGTGTATTGGGCAGGTATCCATAGTATTGCACATTTGACTATAAAGACACTCTATATCCACAGTACAGTGATCATACACCCAGTGCAATGGGATCCTCCGACACGGAGTGTAAATGAACAGACTGCAAAGAGTGAGTAGAGGAGCACCACTCCCCCCATACCTTCTGGAATTTCTGAGGACATTTTCTATGAGTATACACCACTTTTTCCATTGCCATTGCATGGTTCATCAAGGTCTTCCATTGACCCACTGTGGGGGTCCTTTCCGCCATCCACCTCAAAGCAATTGCCTTCCTAGCCAGAAAGAGCGCCTCCCCCAAAAATACCCTTTGGTGATGTGTCCACCGTTCTTCCTCCAGCACTCCCAAGATACATATTTTGGGGCAGACCCCTATTGGTGCCGGTACTATCGTGGAAAGGATTTCAACTACTTTGCCCCAAAACACCTGTAAATGCAAACATCCCCACATCAAGTGCCAGAAATCAGCTCCCTCCTCCTGACATCTATGACACCTACTACTAGTCGACCTCCCCATTCTAAGCAGCCTAACAGGGGACAAATAACTCCTATGCAGAATGAACAATTGTGTCAGTCTATTATTTACCGATGGGGAAACCTTAGTGGGTACCAGCATAGCCTCCTCCCAATCTTCAGCGTCAAGAGTCGGGATATTAGCTTTCCATTTCGTCTCTACCTCCAGTGGATGAAGAGCCATGCGTTCACCCAGCAGATATGTGTACAATATAGAGATAATGCCCCTAGGTCCCTGTGATCGCAGCACCCCTATCAGCGGATACTTGGAGATACTGCGACTCGTCCCTCTAAATTGAGTGCACAGAGCGTGCCTTAATTGAAGGTATCTATAGAATAAGGAGTGGGGAATCTCAAACTTCTCCTGGAGTTGCTGTAAGGTCCGCAATACTCCCCCATCATACAATTCAGCCAATGTCAGCACCCCACACCCTTTCCACGTCACCAAACCCTCCAGGTTCACCAAGTGTGGGAACATGGGGTTGTCCCAAAGTGGTACCGCATCTGGCAAGTCCACATATGAGTTAAATTTTGTCGCCTTCCACACCTGGTGAGCCAGCCTGTGGGCAGGTAGTAGCCTCCCAGAGACCGAACCTGGGGACTCCAGCACAGGCCAGAGAGTAGATAGACCAAGATACTCTTTCAACCAATACTCCGGCCCTGGTAACTCCCCCTGTTTCACCCATGCCGCCACATACTTTAGCTGGCCGGCCAGGTAATAAAGAAAAAAAAATCGGGTAGAGCAGCCCCCCCTTGTCTTAGTCCTTTGTAGCACTTTCAATGAGAGCTTCCTTCTAGCCTTGCCCCAAACAAAAGCCGCCACTATTGAATGTAGTCTGTCAAAAAAGGCCTTAGATACCGGGGCGCATGCGTGCGACAGGAGATACAGACCCTTGGGGAGCAGAATCATTTTAACTAGATTTAGTCTCCCCATTACCGAAATCGGCAATGCCTTCCACGTTTTAAATTTGTCAATGAATAGTGACTATTGGGTCAATATTTCTTGCCACAGACGCGCAAGGGTCCCTTGTGATCACGATACCAAGGTACTTAAACTGATCCACCACCGGTAAATTATGTATGCATTCCGGCCAGTTGTGGTCCCAGAGAGGCATAATAGCCGATTTCGTCCAGTTTATGTGCAAGACCGAGTATATGCCAAACCTCTCTATTACCTCAATAGCTCTGGGAAGGGTCTGCTCAGGCTCGGCCATAAACAGGAGGAGATCGTCCGCGTACAGGCCTATCTTCTCTACCCTATCTCCCTTTGCGACCCCTATAAAAGACTCATCCTGCCTAATACGCAAGGCTAAGTGCTCGATCACCACCGCAAACAGGAGGGGGGAAAGGGGGCAGCCCTGCCTAGTGCCTCTTTGCAAGGGAAATGAGTCAGACTGGGTTCCATTTACTAGTATGTTCGCCTTAGGTCTCTGGTACAGAATCTCAACCCACCGCAAGAACCCCGGTCCAAACCCAAATTCCCTAAGGATCCGCAAGAGGAAAGGCCACTCCACGGAATCAAAGGCCTTGGCTGTGTCAAGAGACGCCAGGGCCCATTCACAACCCTCCGCTACCCCTACCTGAGCGATAATCTGGGCTCTTCTGATATTGTCAGAGGTGGTCCTCCCCGGCATGAATCCTGCTTGGTCCTGGTGAACTATAGACGTGATCACCCTGTTCAGATGGGAGGCTAGTATCCTAGTCAGTATTTTGTAATCTAAATTTAGTAGTGAAATCGGCCTGTAGGAACCACACGCAGTTGGATCTTTATCCGGCTTTAATATGACAACAATAGTCGCATCATACAAAGTCTCGGGTAACTGATGGCGCTGAAATTATGCCAAGTACAATTTAAGAAGTTGAGGGCTGAGGATCTCACTATACCGTGAGTAAACTTCTATCGGGATCCGGTCAGGTCCTGGCACCTTCCCAACAGGGAGATCACGAATAGCCATCTGAATTTCTTCCAGGGAATCCGCCGCACCAAGCTTGGGGTGGTCCACCTCTGCAACATAGTCACTTAATTCCCCCTCTGTATAGTGAGCTGCTGAACTATACAGTGATTTATAAAACTGCTTGAATCCCTCAAGTATTCCCTCAACAGACTCTACCAGCTGACCCTCCGAGTTCAGAATCCGTAATACCGGGGGAGACGACTGATTGGTCCTAGCAATTTGAGCCAGAAGCCTACCCGCTCTATCTCCCGCTTCCAAATGACTGCTGCTTCATGAAGAATATTTTACGTTCACTCTTCTCCTTAAGGTACAGCATATACGACCTACCCTTAGTCATCCACTCCAACCTATTACTCTCCGTGGGGTCAGCACAAAAAAGGGCATCAGCATCCCTAAATTTAGTGTGTAAATCCAATTCCTGGCGAGCCAAGTCCCTCTTAACAAATGATATTGAGGACTTTAAACAGCCCCTCAGGTAGGCCTTCAGGGTGTCCCACAGCAGTAGGTCTTCCGTCTCTTCCCCCTGTGCACCTAAAAAGACTCTCAGCTGGTCAGGAATCCTATCATTTTGAGTCAATAGGGAAAGCAAAAAGGGATGAATTCTCATCTTTCCCCCACCAGAGGTAACCCCAGGGATGTTAAAACGTGCCACAACTGCAGCATGATCTGAGGGGCCCCGCGGCTCATAAGTAATATCTATCACGTCCGTATATACAGCAGCGTTACCAAAAACGTAGTCAATTCTCGAAAGCGCCCCCCTAGCAGGAGTGAAACAGGAGTACTCCCTCAGTCGCAGGTTTCTAAGTCTCCACAAGTCCACCCATCCTAGTTCTGTTGTAACTCTAAACAGTGTCGTCACCGAATAAACCCCAGTTCCCTCTTCACCAGACGCTCTATATCTATCTAGCTCTTCCTGCATGACCATGTTGAAGTCCCCCATACAGAGCAGTCGGGCAGTGGGATATTGTGCCGCAAACCCCAAAATCACTTGAAGAAGTGAAAGACTAGCCGGAGGAGGATTATATAGGTTAATAATAACGTACGGGATGTGATTAATAAAGTCATACACTAATAAGTATTGACCCTCTGGATCAACAACACATTTCTGCGGCTCCCAAAGGAGTCCTTTGCGCACTAGTAAAGCCGTTCCTCTAGAATTCGATGTGCCATATGACTGAAGTGACCACTGCACCCATTGTTTAGCAATTCTGTGCCCAGTGTCAGCCGTCAGATGAGTCTCCTGGAGTCTTAGAACGTGAGGACAATAACGTCTCACATGCGAAAATACCGCTATCCTCTTGTGCGGTGCGCCCAAGCCTCTCACGTTCCAGGACATCACCACTAAAGAACCCATAATTCAAGCAGGAAGCTATCTCTCCAGTAGCGCAGGATGCTAACCAGTGAGTGAAAAGGAACCCTGCTCAGTCTAACAGCTCGCCTCCTACCCACACTCTCAGTGTAAAAATGATGTGTCCATGTCTTCAGTATTCTAATAAACATATAACCTAACAGGTGAACAACTAACACCACTAAACATACAACCAGTACATATACCATAGTGTCAGTAACGTGGCAATGAATTCGGGGACCAGTACGGGAGGAAAGTTGTTATGCCCGTACAGGTAGCCGATCATTCCCCATTCAATGCAGATGATGAAGCTGCAGGTGCAATCTAACCTCAATAAATGCATGCATGCTTATCCAGCCCCTCAGGACTCAATTTCCCCCACATAACTGGATCAAAGGCCTCAGCGACCTGAAAGCCAGTAAAGCAACACAACACACATAGGTGAAGCTTAAGATTGCACCGTTAAACAGGATAACATTAACTGAATGGCAAGGCGCCCGTGTCGTGCATTCCAGGGGCCCATCAATACTTGCATCTTAGAAGTGAAATCCCAGATCAGTGCGGCCTTGGACGCCTAGCGAACCAGTCCTCAGCTTCCTTCGGATCAGTGAAAAATATAGGCCGGTCTCCATCCACCACACGAAGACGCGCCGGGTAAGCCATCGAGTACTGTAAGTTCAGCTCTCTGAGGCGCCTCTTGACCGATACGAAGGTGGCCCTCTTCTTCTGTAGATCCGCAGAAAAATCCGGGAAAAGTGACACATTAGCGTTATCATGCAAAATTGCCCCTTTGCTCCTTGCTTGACTGAGGATTAGATCACGATCCTTCCAATTCAGCAATCGGGCTAGTAGAGGCCTCGGCGGTGCACCCGGCGGCGGTGGTCTGGCCGGGACCCTGTGCGCCCTTTCTACTGCATAGGCCACGGAGAACGCAGCATCGGGGAATTGGGCCTTGAACCACGTCTCCAGGAAGCCAGCCGGGTCTCTCCCCTCCGCCCTTACTGGCAGCCCCAGGATCCGCACGTTGTTGCGTCGCACCCGGTTCTCCAGATCGTCGCACTTCTGCCTCCATAACCCGACAGCTCTCTCCACCTCCGTCAGTCTCGAGTCCAACGGCCTTGTGTAGTCCTCCAGCTCCGACACTCGATCCTCCGTTTGCTTGACTCTCTCCCTCAGCTGCTGCACGTCTTGTCTCAACAGCCCCAGGTCAACTCGCACCTCCTCTATCTTACAGGTAAGGGAGGATTGGCATGATGATATCGCTGTAAGTAGCTGTTCAGACACCGCTTTCAGCGTGATCTCAGGTTCCCCAGCATCATCAGGCTCCATCTGCTGTGCGGCCTGCCCGCGCGTCACCGCTGCACGTGAGTAGCGGGAGCTGCGGCGCCATGTTGGTTCTCATGGCGGGCATACTCTTTGAGCTTGTCTGCCGCGGACTGTGCCTTACTGGGTCCCATATCTTGGTGCCTGGGCTTCCTCCTTCTCTGCACTTGCCACTCTGAGTTTGAAGAATGCAGCTTGACAGGATTAGTCAGGATAGGATTCAGGGAACGGAGCCGCTCTCAAGTGCGTGCGCTCATGTCGGCAGTTAGCCACGCCCCCCCCCCATGGCCACCATATTTATAGGGCTTTGACATCACAGAGATGGCTGTCTGCTGATTGGCTGAATGCATGGCATTATGGGTCAGCCCGCCTTTCCAGAGTTCCTTGCCCAATGTCCTCACACGTGTAGCTGCCATTGTAGTCGCCATTTTTGGAAAAATCGTGATTCATTACCACGAATGGCGAGGAAATTTGCATTAGTTGCTAATCAAATTTTTCCTGAAATTCAGGATCGAATTCCACTTCATCAGCTTCAATTTGCTCATCTCTACAAACAACCTAAAATCAATAGTATTAGAGCAATTTGGATCCCCAATTAGTGCAGCAAGGTGTAATAGTAATCGCTCCTATTACCCAGGCTTTACACTCCCCTATTGGTCCCTGCTCCCTCCCTATAGTGTGAATGCCTCCCTATCCTTTCCCTACATTATGAATGATCTTTCCCTGAACTGCTCAAACAATTTTATTTTTGCTGATTAAAGTCTTTCCTAAACACTGTCCCTAGCTCCTGTCACATCTCTTCCATTATATTTATAGGGCTGTGACTTCACAGGGGCTGGCTGATGATTGGCTGCATGCATGGCATTGTGGCTGATCCCTCGTTCCCAGAGTTCTTAGTTCCTCATTCTAACATGTGCAGCAGCCATTTTAGGAAAAAATACACTGCCCGTCCCCAAAAAAAGTTGCCACCAAAAATATTTCATTGGACCGCCTTTAGCTTTGATTATGGCACGCATTTGCTGTGGTATTGTTTCGATAAGCTTCAATGTCACAAGATTTAGTTCCATCCAGTGTTGCACTAATTTTTCACCAAGATCGTGCATTGATGATGGTAGAGTCTGACTACTGCACAAAGCCTTCTCCAGCACATCCCAAAGATTCTCAATGTGGTTAAGGTCTGGACTCTGTGGTGGCCAATCCATGTGTGAATATGATGTCTCATGCTCCCTGAACCACTCTTTGAGCCCGATGAATCCTGGCATTGTCATCTTGGAATATGCCCGTGCCATCAGGGAAGAAAAAATCCATTGCTGGAATAACCTGGTCATTCAGTACATACTGAATGACCAGGTTATTCTTGGAGCACATACTGTTGCTGAACCTAGACCTGTCCAACTGCAGCAATCACAGATTATAGCACTGCCCCCATAGGCTTGTACTGTAACATAGTACATAAGGCCGAAAAAAGACATTTGTCCATCCAGTTCGGCCTGTCATCCTGCAAATTGATCCAGAGGAAGGAAAAAAAAAAAAAAAACCTGTGAGGTAGAAGCCAATTTTCCTCACTTTAGGGGAATAAAAAATTCCTTCCCGACTCCAATTAGGCAATCTGAATAACTCCCTGGATCAACGATCACTCTCTAGTAGCTATATCCTGTAATATTATTACACTCCAGAAATACATCCAGGCCCCTCTTTAATTCCTTTATTGTACTCACCATCACCACCTCCTCAGGCAGAGAGTTCCATAGTCTCACTGCTCTTACCGTAAACAATCCTCTTCTTTGTGTATAAACCTTCTTTCCTCTAGACGCAGAGAATGTCCCCTCGTCACAGTCACAGTCCTGGGGATAAACAGATGATGGGATAGATCTCTGTACTGACCCCTGATATATTTATACATAGTAATTAGATCTCCCCTCAGTCGTCTTTTCTAAAGTGAATAACCCTAACTTTGATAATCTTTCAGAGCACTGTAGTTGCCCCATTCCAGTTATTACTTGAGTTGCCCTTCTCTGTACCCTCTCCAGCTCTGCTATGTCTGCCTTGTTCACTGGAGCCCAGAACTGTACACAGTACTCCATGTGTGGTCTGACTAAAGATTTGTAAAGTGGTAGGACTATGTTCTCATCACGGGCATCTATGCCCCTTTTGATGCAACCCATTATCTTATTGGCCTTGGCAGCAGCTGCCTGGCACAGTTTTTTGCAGCTTAGTTTGCTGTTTATTAAAATTCCTAGATCCTTTTCCATGTCAGTGTTAGAGTGTTTTACCATTTAGTATGTACGGGTGACTTGCATTATTCCTTCCCATGTGCATAACTTTACATTTGTCAGTGTTAAACCTCATCTGCCACTTATCTGCCCAAGCCTGCAATCTATCCAGATCCCTCTGTAGTAGTATACTGTCCTCTTCAGTGTTAATTACTTTACAGTTTAGTGTCACCTGCGAAAATTGATATTTTACTATGCAAGCGTTCTACAAGATCATTAATAAATATATTGAAGAGAATAGGGCCCAATACTGACCCCTGAGGTACTCCACTAGTGACAGTGACACAATCTGAGTATGTACCGTTAATAACCACCCTCTGTTTTCTATCATTGAGCCAGTTACTTACCCACTTACAGACGTTTTCTCCCAGTCTGAGCATTCTCATTTTATATACTAACCTTTTATGTGGTACAGTGTCAAACGCTTTGGAGAAGTCCAGATACACGACATCCATTGATTCGCCGCTGTCAAGTCTAGAACTTACCTCCTCATAGAAACTGATCAAATTAGTTTGACATGACCGATCCTTCACGAAGCCATGCTGATATGGCGTTATTTGCTTTTTTCTGTTAAGATGCTCTAACACAGCATCCCTCAGAAAACCTTCAAACCGTTTACCCACAACAGATGTTAAACTTACCGGCCTATAGTTTCCAGGCTCTGTTTTTGGACCCTTTTTGAATATTGCCACCACATTTGCCATGCGCCAAGGCACTAGGCATGATGGGGGCATCACTTCATCTGCCTCTCTTATTACACTGATGCGCCTATCACTCTGGAATAGGGTAAATCTGGACTAATCAGACCACATCACCTTCTTCCATTGCTCCAGAGTCCAATCTTTATGCTCTCTAGCAAATTGAAGCCTTTTTTTCTGGTTTGCCTCACTGATTAGTGCTTTTCTTATGGCTACACAGCTGTTCAGTCCCAATCCCTTGAGTTCCCTTCGCATTGTGTGTGTGGGAATGCTCTTACATTCAATATTCAATATTAAACATAGCCCTGAGTTCTACTTTTTTTTTTCTTTGATTTGATTTCACCAAACATTTAAGTGATCGCCGATCACGATCATTCAGGATTTGTTTCCCGCCACATTTCTTCCTCAAATACGATGGGTCGCCACTATCCTTCCAGTTTTTAATAATGCGTTGGACAGTTCTTAACCCAATTTTAGTAGTTTCTGCAATCTCCTTAGCTGTTTTCTCTGCTTGATGTATGCCAATGATTTGACCCTTCTCAAACGGACTAACTTATTTTCCATGACCACGAGATGTGTCTTTCGACATGGTAGTTTAAGAAATTAGAAGCAACACATTGCACCAGTTGGGGTTACATAACTTATTGCCAGCTGAAAGATAATCGCCCATGAGGTAATTATCTAATAGGAGGCTCATAACTATTTGCTTAGTTAAATCCAGGTGGCGACAGTTTTTTTGGGGACAGGCAGTATATGATTGGTTACCATGAAGCTTGAGGAAATTCGACTTATTCGGTATGAAGGGTTCTCTCCCTTCGAATTGCTTTATGGCAGACATCCTCGTGGTCTGTTGGACGTGGCCAAAGAGGCGTGGGAACAGAAACCCACTCCTCATAAAAGTGGGGAGAGTAGGTTATCAAAATGCAACAGCAGATAGAGACTGTTTTGCCTCTTGTCAGGGAGCATATGGAGGCCACTCAGTGAGCCCAGAGTCGGGTCTATAATTGGCAGGCTCGGGTCCGGATCTTTAACCCTGGTGATCAGGTTTTGGTTCTGGTACCGACCGTGGACAGTAAGTTCCTGGCTAGATGGCAGGGGCACTACAATGTGCTGGAGAAAGTTTGAGTGGTAAATTACAAGGTACACCAGCCAGGGCTGCAGAAGCTGGAGCAGGTTTACCATGTTAATTTACTTAAAACTTGGAAAGATGGGGAGACCTGTTCTATAGAAAGCCTGCGGCCAGGTTTTCTAGGGGAAGAGGTTCCGGCTTCTATGTCTGATGCATGGGAAGCAGTTGTCACAGTAAAAATTGCTGACAGCCTCTCCTCTAAACAGGCTCAGGAGACCAGGGAGTTCATTAGTCGGAACACAGATGTGTTCTCGGATCTCCCTGGACGCACTTCCTCAATCAAGCATAACATTGTCACTGAGCCTCAGGCAAAAGTCCGGTTAAAGCCATATCGGGTCCCCGAGGCTCGATGACAAGCCATCTCTGATGAAGTGCAGTTCATGCTGCGGCTAGACGTCATTGAGGATTCTAAAAGTAAGTGGGTCAGTCCTATAGTCTTAATACCCAAGCCGGACGGGACGTTACGGTTTTGTAACGATTTTCGTAAGCTGAACAAAATATCTAAATTCGATGCATATCCCATGCCTCGGATCGATGAGCTTATTGAAAGGTTAGGACACCCCCGGTATTTTTCTGTTTTGGACCTCACCAAAGGGTACTGGCAGGTACCCTTGATGGAGACTACCAAAGAAAAAACTGCCTTCATTACACCAGAGGGCCTGTACTAATATAAGGTGTTACCCTTCAGTCTGCATGGCGCCTTTGCCACTTTTCAACATCTAATGGACATTGTGCTTCGTCCACATCGGCGGTACGCCTCGGCTTACCTGGACGATATTGTCATTCACAGTACCAACTGGGAAAGTCACCTGCCCAAAGTACAAGCCGTAGTGGACTCCCTTCAAAAGGCTGGTCTAACAGCTAACCCAAAAAAATGTGCAATAGAGTTAGAGGAGACAAAATACCTAGAGTAGGTCATTGGGCGCGGAGTCATCAAACCCCAAGTAAACAAAATAGAGGAGATAAGGAATTGGCCCCGACCTGTCACCTCTAGCAAGTAAAGTCATTCCTGGGAATGGTAGGCTATTATATGAGGTTCGTTCCCCATTTTACCACTTTAGCAGCTCCATCTACAGGGCTCTTGTAGGGACGGAAGTCTGTGATTGTCCGCTGGAATGACCAGGTGGAAGAGGCTTTCTCCGCTTTGAAGTTGGCCCTGTGTGGGTCCCTGGTTTTGGTGACGCCTGACTTCAAAAGGGAGTTTATAGTACAGACCGATGCCTCCGAAGTAGGCCTTGGTGATATACTATCTCAGGAAGTCAACGGGGAGGAGCATCCCATTGTCTTCCTCAGCCGTAAGCTCACTTCAGCGGAGACCTGGTACAGTATAGTGGAGAGAGAGTGCCTGGCCATCAAGTGGGCACTCGAATCTCTCCGTTCTGTTGGGGAGGAAGTTCCATCTGGTGACCGACCACTCCCCTCTCAAGTGGATGAGCCAGGCCAAAGAGAGGAATGCCCGGGTCACCAGGTGGTTCTTGTCTCTGCAAAACTTTAAGTTCACAGTAGAACACAGGGAAGGCTGTTTACAGGGAAACACTAGTACGTGTTCACCCACTCAGGGTTGAACGAAGGGGGGGGGGGAGAAATGTAGGAAGGCGCAAGGGTCCATAGTTGACGGAAGGTACGTGTCACCGAGGTTTTCCTGGCCTCAGTGAGATAAGAACCAGTAATTTTGTGCGGCCCGGATTGGCTGTAAAGCCAATCCGGGCCGGTTATTATTGGGAGCAGCCAAAGAGCAGGGCGGATGGCTGTTCCCCACGTCCAGGCCAGGTTTTGGGCTGGGGTTTAAAAACCCAGCCAGCAGATCAGCTGGGTATGGTATGTTCCTCCAAGTGATAGTGGAGCTGTGAAAGCTCTGCGTTATGGGGAGCTGAGGAGATCCGCCATACTGCAAGGCTGAGAGCCTCCTGCTGGGAGTCAGGCGCCCTAAAGCCTGCTGTGGTCTGCCAGGTGATTTATGTTATTTTGGGAGCTCTTGCTGTGTGAACTAACTCCAGGACTCTGTAAAGCATTGTTTTTTTTCTTTTCTGCCTTTTCTGTGTGAATAAACACTGGACTTTTGTTTTTTCAACTGTGGTCTTGCCTCTTCATTGTGTCCGCCTACCCTGCCTACCAGAGCAAATCCCTACACAGCTTAAAATTATCCCAGTGAAATCTGCCCTAAAAAAAACATAATACTGTTCCTTTTCTTCTGCGCCTTGCTTTGTGCCTGTACAGCAGTTTACGACCATATTGAATTTTGTTTGGCTGCTAACCCTTGCTCTGTTAGCGTAAAAAAATTTGATTAAAATGGAAAATCTGCCAAAAGAGTGAAATTTTGAAATTTAATCTACATTTTCCTTTAATTCTTGTCAAACACCTAAAATGTTAACAACATTTGTAAAATCAGTTTTGAATACCTTGAGGGGTGTAGTTTTTCAAAATGGAGTCACTTTTTGGAGTTTCCACTCTAGGGGTGCATCAGGGGATCTTCAAATGTGACATGGCAACCAAAAATTATCCAAGTGAAATCTGCCCTCCAAAAACCATATGGCGTTCCTTTACTTCGGTGCCCTGCTGTGTGCCTGTACAGCAGTTTACGACCACATATGGGGTGTTTCAGTAAACTACAGAATCAGGGCAATAAATATTGAGTTTTGTTTGGCTGTTAACCCTTGCTTTGTTGACGGGAAAAAAATTATTAAAATGGAAAATCTGCCAAGAAAGTGAAATTATGAAATTTCATCTCTATATTCCATGAATTCTTGTGGAATACCTAAAGGGTAAACAAAGTTTGTAAAGTCAGTTTTGAATACCTTGAGGGGTGTAGTTTCTAAAATGGTGATATTTATAAGTGGTTTCTATTATGTAAGCCCCACAAAGTGACTTCAGACTTGAACTGGTAATTTTGGATATTTTAAGATTTGCTTCTAAACTTCTAAGCCTTCTAACTTCCCAAAAACTGATAATGTTATTTACAAAATGATCCAAACATGAAGTAGACACATGGGAAATGTAAAGTAAAAGAATTGCTAATTTTTCCCAATGTTTGGTAAATTAGATATTTTTTATAAATAAAAAAATTACCACGGTCATGAACAATATGTGATGAGAAAACAATCTCAGAATGGCTTGGATAAGTAAAAGCGTTTTGAAGTTGTGTCACTTTATGTGGTAATATGTCAGATTAGCAAAAAATGGCCTGGTCCTTAAGGTGAAAAATGGCAGGGTCCTGAAGGGGTTAAAATGAATCGGGCATGGATCCCACAGGACTTGTCAATACCTTGGCCAGAGTAAAGAGTATACCGGCCGCGCCCAGCCATTGTTATACTCCAGAGCAGTTTGTGTGTTCTCTTCGCTATTTCCCAATAGTGGGGCCTCCATAAATAAAATAAAAAATATAATAATTTAAAAGTTAAGATAAATAAATACTATTAATAATAATATATTTTTTTTTTTAAGTTGTTGACCTCCTCTGCTTACTCTGTCTGTACCACCACATCTGCCTCTTCCGCTTGCAGCACCACCATGTCCGCTTTCTCCTCCTGGCTCAAGATTATTATGTCTTATACTGGCAGAGTAGAGAAGTATATTTGGAGAGTGAGGGCTTTAGTATAGAGATAATTCCCCCACTTACGGACCTCAAACCATGGTCCAAATGGACCCCCCCCTTCTCACAGTTTCAGAAAATTGATACTTTTGTCCAGTTGGTATCTCAGGACATCAATAAGGTGAGAATAAATAGGGAATTGAGCCCTAGGAATTTAACCAAGGAAGAACTGGAGTCACTGGAGGAACTAGGATCCAACAAAGACATAATAGTGAAGCCTAGTGACAAGGGGGGAAACATAGTTATCCTTGATAGGGACGACTATGTAGATATGGTAAACAGATTACTGGGGGATAAAGAAATATATCAGATCCTTCCTGAAAATCCAACCAGGAGATATTTGGAGGACCTTAAAGGGATCCTGAGAACAGCTAGAGGCAACAACCTCATATCCAAAGATGAGATGGATTTTCTGTACAATAAAAGCCCAACGATCCCCACCTTTTATGCACTACCCAAGGTGCATAAGAGGAAGCAACCAATACCAGGGCGCCCGATAGTCTCGGGCAATGACTCTCTTAGCCAACCTGCCAGTGAATATGTGGATGAGATATTGAGGCCGTTTGTCTCTTCTCTCCCCTCATATATTAAAGACACCACCGATGTACTAACAAGAATTAGGGGGATTACTTTATCTCCATCCACATTCCTGGCAAGTTTGGACGTGGAAGCCCTCTATAGCAACATAGAACATGAGCTGGGCATTCAGGCAACAAAGCACTTTCTGGATACTAAGAGCACCAATTTTTACGAGCACAATGATTTTATTTTATCACTATTAAGATTTATTTTAACTCACAACTACTTCCTCTGTAACGGTACCTTCTATCAACAGATGAAAGGTACCGCGATGGGGACGCCGTGTGCACCGACTTTTGCTAATTTGTTTTTGGGGTGGTGGGAAGACACTATAATTTTCACGGAGAATATGGCACAATTCACGAGTCACATTTTATTTTGGGGACGTTTCATCGATGATGTTCTGTTATTCTGGGAGGGGGAGGAACATGAGTTTGTCACCTTTGTAGACAGGTTAAACCACAATCATATAGGTATGCACTTCACCTTTGAAATTCACCCCAACCAAATATGCTTCCTGGATCTGGTGATCCAGAAGGACGAAAATGGGCAAATCCTGACACAAATCTTTCGAAAACCAACCTCAACCAATAGCCTTTTGCACTGGACGAGTTGGCATCCAGTAGCATTGAGAAAAGGAATACCAACAGGGCAGTATCTGAGAGCCAGAAGGAACTGCGCTACTGAAGAGGCATTTAAGAAAGAGGCGGATGAGCTCTATAATCGATTCAGGAGCAGAGGTTACCCACGTAAATGCCTCAAAAAGGCATTTAATCGTGTCAAAAGCATAAATAGGGATGAATTAATATCTCAGAATTACAAAATCAATCAGAAGAAAGAAGAAAAAGACAAAAGGATTAGATGCATAGGGACCTATGATTGTGGTAACCAACAGGTGATGAAGATTTTAAAGAAGCATTGGAGGATACTTACCAGTGATGAACAGCTGAGGGATGTACTACCATCACATCCCAGCGTCACATATAGGAGAGGACCAAATCTGAGGGATAAGCTTGTTCACAGCTTCCTACCTGAAAGACAAATGATAGATGCAAGCTGGTTAAAGTCCAGTATCATTGGTTCTTTTCCTTGCGGAAGTTGCACGTTGTGTAAATTTTTGCCAAAAGTAAAACAATTCAAAAACCCCATGGATGGACGTATCTATGAGATCAGAGAATTTTTCAATTGCCGCAGTAGTGGCATTATCTACATTGCCTCATGTAATTGCCCCAAATTATATGTGGGCAAAACCACACAGGAGTTGAGGCGCAGAATATCTGGCCACATTAGTGCCATCAATACGGGCAAAGATACGTCCTTATATAGACACATCACCTATGTACATGGTGGAAATTTGGAGGTTTTGAAGTTTTGGGGCCTGGAGAAAAAAACTCTAGGACCAAGAAAAGGCAATTTAGATACTAAACTACTGCAGGAAGAGGCCAGATGGATATACAAACTACAGACTCTGAGCCCTGGAGGACTAAATGAGGGTTTTTCATATACGGCCTTCATTTAAAATAAAATATACATAGCAAATGCCTAAAAAAAAATGACAAAAGAATTATAAGTAAATAATTATTGAACATCATATTGAAAGAACAAACTAGAAGAATCATAATTTGACCCCAATTTCATTCCAGCAACCACTGATTCACTAGTATATGACTACGTTATAGCTCTGATTGAAGCAGCTTGCCATGGAATCACATCCACGAAGAGAGATGATAGGAGTACTAGTCTATGGAGCGGTATAAATCATGGTGGATGGTCCATAGGTAGGCAGCTTTGAGACATTACATATTAATATCAAAATAAAGATACAAGAAGTGGTCTATCCTCGCTCCAGCCACAAACGATATGGCTGCGCTCCCCCCCCCCCCCCTCCCTCCATCTTAGATGAATACCATGACATCCATCTATGCAATTAAAATCTGGTATTGATGTGTAGAATTACGTAACAATTTAATAACAATAAAAATGTTACATTGATGGATGTCACAATATACATTTATCAACATAGACATCTGCAACAGTCCAGATTCGTTAGTGCCTTCACTAAAAACCTGTTAGTGGTGTATTGAATTATATAATAATAAAATAATAATAAAAATCTGACATTGATATATGTCATAATACACACCCATTAACATAGATAATTGCCATAGTCCTGATCCGACAGTGCCCTCACCCAAGGATATCTATATGATATATAGTATGTATGGAGTGACAATACTGTGGGGCACTAAAGGGTTAATGGGATTAGTCATGGAGGAGGAGAGAATGTGGTGATAGGGTGGAGCCTCTGTAATGTGATCTCAAATGGATCGGAACCGCCTATGCACTATGCAACATTATTGTTTACCTGTCACTAATAGATGACGGAGAAGTAGGAGAGGAGCGCACAGGAAGCGCGTCGGTGAACGAAGCCTGTGTCATGGATGAATGACTTGATGCAGGCTACAGTGATTGGCTGGAATGGTGAACGTTGAGAGGTGGGCGGGACCCACAAGGACATATAGGAGGGTCATAATGAGCGCGCGGACACATACACCTCTATCCCCTGACGAAGCCACGGTGTGGCGAAACATGTCGGGAGGGAGGGAAATGTGTTGTCAATTTTAAGCAGTGTCTGACCGGCAGGGAAACGAAGTATTTAGTACGCTGCAATCAGCAGCATTGCAAACATAGGAGAGAGTGTGAGAGCGAGCCCTAACAGGGACAGATAGTGTTACAGCGTGCCTCTATGAATGTTAATAGAGGACACGCTAGAGTATAAGCAGAGGGAGATGACAGGGAGCCAGCATAGATAGAGGATGAATGGTGATGTAGCGATAGCGATGTGTGAGAAGCTGACTGCTACATCTGCAGGAGTGGAAACGGCAACATTGTTAGCAGAGTGTTACTAAAGGGCACAGTGAACCTATAGTAGGAGTGACACTTCAGCCAGCACATGATAGTAGCGATAGCTGCGTGTGAGAAGCTGACTGCTACATCTGCAGGAGTGGAAACGGCAACATTGTTAGCAGAGTGTTACTAAAGGTCACAGTGAACCCATAGTAGGAGTGACACTTCAGCCAGCACATGTAATGTGACTAAGAATCACTCTGAACAAAGCAAATCACCCTCAATCCAATTGCTGGTTCCAATATTATCTCACAACACTAGGTGGGACGTATTCAAATCCATCAAAACATCCCGTTGATTTAAAGGGAACGCGACCACACCACTCCGAATTAACCCTAGCCAACATCAGACACTGATAATTTTAAATAACTGTTCTTCTGAGCGTGTTTTTTCTTTTTCGTTTCAAATTTTTAATTAATAACCATTAAAGATATAAGTTTTAATATTAGTTAGGGACCCCTACAGGGATTCAAGGTCTCATTAGACCATTGCCATATATATAGAGAAGTATACTGGGCGCACCCAGCCATTGTTAGACTGCAGCACACTTTGTGCATTCTCTTTGCCATCTCTCAATGTTTGGTGGTTGACAGTTACCAACCTCCTCCCTCCCCCGAAAAAAAAAAAAGTGAGAATTGTAATAATACAATTCTCAATTTGTCTGTGGAGTGTGTCTGACACTCTGGCAACTTTTTAAAATTTAGAAGACCCCTTTGGTATCCGTCTTACTTTAGTAGGAGAATTTTTTTTTATTTATATAGTCCCCAGGAGACATACGAGATCTATAACTGAGATTAAATTTTTTACCCAGGACATACAAGCATCAAACTGTCACACTGTGGCCTTTAGCAACCTGACACAGAATTGCCAGACACATGAAAAAACAAAAAAACAAAAAAACAAAAAAAAAACAGTGTTGGCTTTCTTTCCCCCCCTCCTCCGCCTCTATCACCTACACCTCCACGTCCACCTCCTCCTCCTCCACTCGGACCTCCACCTTCTGGCTCAAGATTATTATGTCTTATATTGGCAAAGTAAAGAAACATACCAGCCACACCCCCAAAAATGGCTAAAGGTCACACACAGAAAAAAATAAAAACTGTGTTGGCTTCTTCATCCACCTTTTACACCTACACCGCCATGTCCACAGTCTTCTCAACTTCCTACTCCACTTGGACTTCCGCCTCTTGGTTCAAGATTGTTATTTTTTATTCTCATGTATTTTATAATATTTTAAGTCATTTCCCTATGCACATTTGTTTGCAGGGCAATTTTACTGCTCTTACGCCCACTTTGGAGCCTTTTGCAGCCCTCTAGCCCTTCCTATGACCTTTTTACAGCCATTTTAATGCCCCAAAGTTCAGGTCCCCATTGACTTCAATGAGGTTTGTCGGAAATGTTGATTAATGACTATTTCATGCTGTAATTACTACAGTATCGGTCTTAAAAGCGGGAAAATTCAAATTTTGAAAATTATGAATTTTTTTCTAAATCAAAGAAAATATTGACTCACTTTTACCACATAACATGAATTATGTCATGAGTAAACTATCTCAGAATTGGTTACATAAAGTTACTGCCGCATAAAGTGACTCATGTCAGATTTGCAAAAATAGGCCTTGGCAGGATTTTTGAAGGTGTTATATAGCAGTTGTAAATATTTACTTCTGTAGGATGGCATACCTAACCAATTACTGATTTGAAGTATATTGAGTCATGGAGATAATAGCTACTTAATGCAAAAATGTAAATATTTAGTAAAAGGAAGCACAAAACTTTATATATGTATGTTCCTTACCTTTTTTAAACACAATGTGGTGGGTAATTTTTTTTATGGTGTATTCCTTTGAGGGCTTAACGCTCTTTTACAGACCCTACCTAGCAAACATTAATAAACTGTACCTGTTTGCCAGTAATTCATCTCCCATGTTTTTATTCAAATTTAAAAAACTCCTTCTGTAAATGAAAAAAAAAAATCCATAAATTCAGAACAAAATAAATAACTGCAATTAAAATGACTTCAGTTGGAGTAAAGTGTTAGCATGTAAACATAAGCAATTTAGGCATAACAGCAGTTTTTGTAGTGCAGTTAGTATTCTTGCAACTATTTGTATTGGATATTTATGTCCTCTGTATATAACCAGCAGAGAGCACAACAGCAGCAAATGCATTTTTTCAATATTTTTTTTTTACATAATATACTATGAGCCCTAACTGAGGTTTTCCTTCTTTCACATGGTCAGTGTATGGTCAGTATTTTTGCATCAGTATTTGTAAGCCAAAACTATTATACCTTTTCTCTGACTAAATACTGATGCTAAATAATGACCAAATACTGACCTCAGGAAACAGGCCTGGGGCCACTTTCACACAAACGTATTTGCAATCCGTATGTGGCCTGAATTTTATGTCCTGGAATCTGCTACTAATGTTAATGAATAGAGCTATTCACATGGGCATATAACTTATGACAGTATTTGGAATCAGAAGCATATCCAAGTTTTGTGTGCATTTGTTACCTAATACGCACATTACAAATCTATGGGAATGCATCAAAAATGAAGGAAGGATGAATACGCCTGTAAATGCTCATGAAATCCTGAAGCAATACTGATGACATTATGCAGGAAACCGTATGTATCCCAGAGCCAGAGTACTAACGGATTTTAATACAATCATTTGAAAGCGGCCAAAGGTCTCTTTCACACAGTTAGTATTTTTTGCATCAGTATTTGTAAGACAAAACAAGGGAGTGGGTCCAAAACACCAAGGAGCACAAATATTTATATTATATGTAAGGTTCCATTTCAGTTTTTTGCATACAAATACTGACTAAATACTGATCCAAAATATTGACAAAATACTGCTGCTAAAATATCTACACCACACCTGTATAGATGTGTGTGTCTATGTATGTTTAACGGCGTTAACAGTGTGTTTAAAAAACACACCTCGCTGTTTTCATATTAAAAAGCCTCCAAAAATTGTCAGCAGCAGTGTGCGTAAACACAAACTATATTATGGGATAAAAAACAAAAAACAGTGGCTTGTTGGGGGACCAATTGTCCAAAAGATTTTCATCATATGCTTGCCCATACGACACACACAAGTGCTAAATGTCAGAAGAAAAAGTGGCTTGTTCTCCCTTTTAATTGGGAGCAGCAGCAGTACAGTGTGGATGTGGAAAGGGTAGGCTATTAGAAACATGTAGCTGCAATAGCAGAGGCAGCAGAAGCAGCATAGCATGGAAGATACAAGGCAGTAGATCAGCTGTCTATGGGTAGCGCAATAGTGGTAGTCAAAGTAGTGGCAGACGTGTAGCATTAATAGTGGTGGCAGTATTGAATTGGCAGCGAGGAGTAGCAGCTGTGCTGGAGGAGGCAGCAGCAGCCATATGGTACATGTTGGCAGGCAGCATAAGTGGCATGATGGAGGCAGTTGCAGCCATACGGAACATGATGGTAGGCTGTGCAGCCAGGTCCTAAATTAGGCATTAAGGTGGGAGCTTGCTGATTTGTCTCAGCTTGGTGTGGCACATGAAAAAACACAATGTAGAAAATTCAGGGGTTGGCAGCACTACTCATCCCACTCATTTGGGTACTGACCAGGAAATGGCTTACAAGCCAAATGGTGCGCGCCGATAGGGATCCTGGCTGGGGGTCCCAACTCATCCAGACAATTCAATAATCCGCAGCACTCGCCGGTAAATGATGAAAATAGTGGTGATTTATTCACTCAAGCAGCCAGTATACAGCGACGTTTCGACCTCAGTTGGTCTTTATCAAGCAGAGAGTGACCATATCCCAGTGTGCCTTAAATATTGTGTATGGGTGGATACAATAATGGATGTATATAATTTCGCCCCCCAGTGGGAGTATACTTCCATTTACACAAAACATGATTCAATTAACTGAACATTCAACAAATAATTATCATCAAAGTAATTAAACAGCATATAAAGTGATGAAGTGGACATATTCCTCTATATATTACCTGTGTATGAGGATCTCCACGCTATCCCTGCACTCCACGCTAGTACTGGTAACATGCCAGACACTGGCGTCCCCTCTTTCAAAAATACGCATGCTCAAGGACCTGCCACAGCACCTAGGCAACGGAGGCGTTCCCCAGCATCGGCCAATAAGAAAAAAGGCTGTTGATGACGTCACTAGTTGCCGATTCCCAGAGCAAATAAGAATATTCCTCTGCTAGGTGACTGGAGCCAATAGGAAAAATGGGTTTATCGTGACCTCAGCTGTTGCTGTGTGGAGGGGAGATTGCTCCTCCCCTCAGCATAGACTCAATGCAGGGCAGCTAGCTCCGGTCGTCAGGGAGACAGTGACGCTCCATAATGAAAACGGAGCACTCCATGTCATCTGGCACACCGGGCCAGTCGGACCTGCAGCCATTTATTAGTAGGGGGAGTCAGTCAACCTATTAACCTACAAAAGGCCACCTGTCGACTAGACAGTTTACAAATACCACTTGTATGACATCCAAGGTAAACCAAAACTAACAAGTGGAGAATGGTATAAAAAATGTAAATTTATTGATAAAATACAAAAGATGGAGCTACTACAGAATTACAAGAGTACGGAGAAGCACAGGGTCACAGACGCCACAATTCACCAAGGTGTCTATGAATTAACAGGTACATTAACAGGTACCGAAATAAAGTGCTAATGTGCGTTTAAAGGTGACCAAAATGGCCCAATATGAAGGTTCTACACAATATCTACAAACAAATAATGCAATTAGCCCTGTTGATAGCAGGGGAAAGGCACAGCGTATCCACACATGGCATTAAAACCGTAAAACAGCAGACCATGGAAGTGAAATTCTCTGATGGAGATCACAATGTAAACAATAGTTACCATGGATGCATGGAGAGACTCACTATGGATACGTGCAAAGTCACCAGCAGGAGTTAGGACAGAGAGATATCAGTGTAGAACGTACCTGAAGACATGGTGGTGAGTGGGCGTGAGGACCCTGAGCGCACAACCTCGACGCGCGTTTCGCCCTACGGCTTCGTCAGGAGGTATGGAATGATATGTAGACAGGGTATATATAGGGAGAAGTGGGTGGGTAAGGGGAAATTACCTCCATATGGTACACCTGTGGTCCACATGTATGGGCGCGGGATGCTCCATGATGCTCGACGCCATCTCGGCGCATCCACGTCATCGCGCTAGCGCGAAAATATGACGTCATGGAGCGCGTCCAGATGGCGCCGAGCAGCGCATGCGCCGAGCAGCCCGGCCAGTGGGGACGGGCTAGAGCAACCATTTGGTTATGGATGTGCTCCGCCCCGCCCCCACTCACACACGGCTGATTCTATGTATTATTTGGCACGTGCACATGATGTGAATTGTTGTTTTCAGGCGCAGTTGTAATTGTGTGAGACTCAATATGGATACGTCCGGTGTCTCTTTTGGCATCTAGTTACAGTCAGCGACACGTTTGTAGCATTTCCTGTCTCCCTATCTATATACTACCGGTTGCGGGTCACCTGCGTTCCACAGGGCCGCGGACTGCGCATGCGCTGCTCGGCGCCATCTGGACGCGCTCCATGACGTCATATTTTCGCGCTAGCGCGATGACGTGGATGCGCCGAGAGATGGCGTCGAGCATCATGGAGCATCCCGCGCCCAGACATGTGGACCACAGGTGTACCATATGGAGGTAATTTCCCCTTACCCACCCACTTCTCCCTATATATACCCTGTCTACATATCATTCCATACCTCCTGACGAAGCCGTAGGGCGAAACGCGCGTCGAGGTTGTGCGCTCAGGGTCCTCACGCCCACTCACCACCATGTCTTCAGGTACGTTCTACACTGATATCTCTCTGTCCTAACTCCTGCTGGTGACTTTGCACGTATCCATAGTGAGTCTCTCCATGCATCCATGGTAACTATTGTTTACATTGTGATCTCCATCAGAGAATTTCACTTCCATGGTCTGCTGTTTTACGGTTTTAATGCCATGTGTGGATACGCTGTGCCTTTCCCCTGCTATCAACAGGGCTAATTGCATTATTTGTTTGTAGATATTGTGTAGAACCTTCATATTGGGCCATTTTGGTCACCTTTAAACGCACATTAGCACTTTATTTCGGTACCTGTTAATGTGTCATCATTCATAGACACCTTGGTGAATTGTGGCGTCTGTGACCCTGTGCTTCTCCGTACTCTTGTAATTCTGTAGTAGCTCCATCTTTTGTATTTTATCGATAAATTTACATTTTTTATACCATTCTCCACTTGTTAGTTTTGGTTTACCTTGAGAGTCAGTCAACCTGCCAGGAGGTTTTTAATGGACCATCCATCTCCAGCCGTAAATACATCATATCGAGCACATTACCTCCAGGGTGACAATCGGCAACCGCCACTTGCACACCCCCCTGATTATTTTGGGGATGTGGATACACAAGCATGACCCCCGTGGTCCATAACAGCCACCCGCAGGGTCGAGAGTGCACCCACTCATGCATCAGCTAGAGACCACCCAGGAGACAACATGGCCCCCCCAGGGGTGCAACCAGCGACAGCCGGCTGAACACCCAGTCGGGGTTCCCATGTTCCCATGTATTCAGCCCCAAGAAACAGATCACACCTCCATATTCAAAATATATGGAGTGGCGTATGTCACGTTATTTAGGGGGATTGTGGACACAAAAAATACCCCACAGCTGCTCATAACAACCAGCCATAGGAACAGGATTGTGTCCACACATGCAGGCAGTCCAAACACACCTCTCCAGACAGGAGTAGCCAGACCCATCCCCAATTCCTTCAAAGCTGGGCATAACATCCCACAGTCTTCCAATTGGTATCCAGATTCCCCTTTACCTTCGACTAGTAGCTGTAAAGAGGTACCACGAGTTCAACAGTCGGGGATAGACAAGGATAAGCTTAGAGCGCAGAGGAACACATAGGGACCCACCATCCACAGGCTGGAAAAGGAGAAAAAAATTAATGGGTAAATGTGTTCATATCACCACGGTCTATTAAAACCTAACACAACATACATGTTGGGCACAAAACTTAAGATACAGTATTAAAAAAGCTCCTATACACGGAATAAAGGGGTATGAAACGAGGATCACAAAATCAGGCAAAAAAACACCAAATTAAAGTCCCTATTAAGACCCCTGGGCTCCAGGGTGTCTAGTCTATGAATCCATTTTAGCTCTAGACGTTTCAACAAGGTCTCTCGATCCCCTCCTCGTCGGGGCTGTCTAATCCCATCAATAATTTGGAACCTCAGCTGTGAGACGTTATGTCCAGCCTTGAAAAAATGTTCCGGGACAGGGAGGTCCAAAGCAGGTTTACGAATTTTAGACTTATGCTGTGTCAGTCTTTTCTCTTCTTTTGTGATGTAACTCTTCTTTTGTGATTTATATAGTTTGGTGCCCATGTGGACTTTTATATGTGGGCGAGACGACCCAAGAATGTAAAAAAAGACTGACTCAGCATAAGTCTAAAATTCGTAAACCTGCTTTGGACCTCCCTGTCCCAGAACATTTTTTCAAGGCTGGACATAACGTCTCACAGCTGAGGTTCCAAATTATTGATGGGATTAGACAGCCCCGACGAGGAGGGGATCGAGAGACCTTGTTGAAACGTCTAGAGCTAAAATGGATTCATGTGTTCCTCTGCGCTCTACGCTTATCCTGGTCTATCCCCGACTGTTGAACTCGTGGTACCTCTTTACAGCTACTAGTCGAAGGTAAAGGGGAATCTGGATACCAATTGGAAGACTGTGGGATGTTATGCCCAGCTTTGAAGGAATTGGGGATGGGTCTGGCTACTCCTGTCTGGAGAGGTGTGTTTGGACTGCCTGCATGTGTGGACACAATCCTGTTCCTATGGCTGGTTGTTATGAGCAGCTGTGGGGTATTTTTTGTGTCCACAATCCCCCTAAATAACGTGACATACGCCACTCCATGTATTTTGAATATGGAGGTGTGATCTGTTTCTTGGGGCTGGGAACATGGGAACCCCGACTAGTGGTTAAGCTGGCTGTCGCTGGTTGTACCCCTGGGGGGGCCATGTTGTCTCCTGGGTGGTCTCTAGCTGATGCATGAGTGGGTGCACTCTCGACTCTGCGGGTGGCTGTTATGGACCACGGGGGTCATGCTTGTGTATCCACATCCCCAAAATAATTGGACACACGTCCAGTCCCGTGGTAGGGACGGGAGCGGTGGCCAGTTTCCTGGGGTGGAATGGATGTGAACACAGTTGCCTCAAGGGGGTGTGCAAGTGGCGGTTGCCGATTGTCACCCTGGAGGTAATGTGCTCGATATGATGTATTTACGGCTGGAGATGGATGGATGGATGGTCCATTAAAAACCTCCTGGCAGGTTGACTGACTCCCCCTACTAATAAATGGCTGCAGGTCCGACTGGCCCGGTGTGCCAGGTGACATGGAGTGCTCCGTTTTCATTTAGGAGCGTCCCTGTCTCCCTGACGACCGGAGCTAGCTGCCCTGCATTGAGTCTATGCTGAGGGGAGGAGCAATCTCCCCTCCACACAGCAACAGCTGAGGTCACGATAAACCCATTTTTCCTATTGGCTCCAGTCACCTAGCAGAGGAATATTCTTATTTGCTCTGGGAATCGTCAACTAGTGACGTCATCAACAGCCTTTTTTCTTATTGGCCGATGCTGGGGAAAGCCTCCGTTGCCTAGGTGCTGTGGCAGGTCCTTGAGCATGCGTATTGTGAACGAGGGGACGCCAGTGTCTGGCATGTTACCAGGACTAGCGTGGAGTGCAGGGATAGCGTGGAGATCCTCATACACAGGTAATATATAGGGGAATATGTCCACTTCATCACTTTATATGCTGTTTAATTACTTTGATGATAATTAAGTATTTGTTGAATGTTCAGTTAATTGAATCATGTTTTGTGTAACTGGAAGTATACTCCCACTGGGGGGCGGAATTATGTACATCCATTATTGTATCCACCCATACACACTATTTAAGGCACACTGGGATATGGTCACTCACTGCTTGATAAATACCAACTGAGGTTGAAACGTCGCTGTATACTGGCTGCTTGAGTGAATAAATCACCACTATTTTCATCATTTACCGGCGAGTGCTGCGGATTATTGAATTGTCTACATGAAAAAACAGCTCCATCATGTTGCGGAGACTGAACTGGCTCATGCTATTGCTGCTGTGGCTTCTGCTGCTTGTGGCAGTGGGTGAATCTGCATGGGGTGAAGAGGGGCCTCCCTTTCAGACACGATGGCAGCAGGTATCTGCTCGCCAAAAGCTGTGGCAAGCTGCATACACAGTGTTTTCTGGTAATGTAATTTGTCCCCCCTTTTGAAGTGAGGAAAACATTCCCTCGTTTTGCTTTGATTGCAAATGTCTAAAAGCATGGCTATTCAGTAATTATCAGTGCATAAGCAAGCATATAGGTCGCCATTATGACCAGCGTCACAATGAGGCAGGTACTTTCCAGCTCCTAATCCAACTGAGACGATTAAGTGTCGTGGCCAGTGGCATTATCATCCTTTTCCTGCTCCTCCAGTGGTAGCTCGTCATCCTCTACCTCTGTGAAAGCTTCTACTTGTGGGTCTCCAACAGCTACACTGCAGACAGCCTGGGGTTATGAAAGACATGTACTGTCCCTGTTCATAATAGCTGCTCAACAATTGCAAGTGGCCCACGTTTTCTGCCACATGAGTATAAGGCAGGGATGTTTTTTTGGGGAGAAATAATGCGGCTAGGTATTTTCCAGCGACTGCTGAGTGCACACCATCAACTCACCAAAGGCAGCACATTCTACTTAATGGTACATCAATGACTGCTAGTGATAGACGAACATCGGTCAGGATGATTCGTGAACACGATGGCAGGCGAACCTGAAAAACCTTCATGTCATTATTGCAGCCACCAAATACTTACAAGAAGTGCACAAATTGTCCCACAACATGGACAGTGACATACCAGAGGGGGATCAATGGCAAAAATTCCCACAAAAAAATATGTATTTTAATCAGGGGCCATTTTTATGCGTCTTAAAGGGAACCTGTCACCTGGATTTTGTGTATAGAGTTGAGGACATGGGTTGCTAGATGGCCGCTGGCACATCCACAATACCCAGTCCCTATAGCTCTGTGTGCTTTTATTGTGTAAAAAAAAATGATTTGATACATATGCAAATTAACCTGAGATGAGTCCTGTCCCTGACTCATCTCACATACAGGACTCATCTCAAGGTAATTTGCATATGTTTCAAATCAGTTTTTTTACACAATAAAAGCACGAAGAGCTATGGGGACTGGGCATTGCGGATGTGCTAGCGGCCATCTAGCAATCCAGGTGACAGGTTCCCTTTAAATGGAAACTGTCATAAATGTGGCCTGCTGGAGCCTAGAATTTTTTTATTTTAGGCCATGGGAGTACCGGCCCCAAAAATTAGGCATTCACCTGACACAAGTGATTATGTGGCTGGAGGTATATTAGACTGTCATTGGATATCAATTTTGCTGCAGGCCAGTACAATTGATGTCAAATACATGTTTAAAAGAATAAAAAAATATTAAATTTGATTAAAAACATGGCTAACGAAATCCGCCCTCTTGAAAAAAAAAATGATAATTGTTGAAATTCGTTAACACGTGGTTGTTGCCAACAGGTGTTGAATTCCTCCAAGGTCTCAAACATTAAACATTAGAGATGGCCTTGCGGTTCGCCCGGCGGTCGGTTTGCGGCAAACTTTGCGCATTCGCGTTTCGCCAAACATATGTTGATATTCACGCCCACCATATTATTTTACATTGTGAAGAACTTTGACCCATGACACATCCATCAGGTGGTACAGAGCAGCCAATTGAGATATTTCAGCACATGGACATACCCCCTACCTTATAAATAAACCTGATCTACCCGCCATTTTACATTCAGTCTTTTGCCAGTTTAAGGAGAGGTTGCTGTGTGGAGCAGGGACAGACTGTTAGGGACACAAATCGCTAATAGGGCCACAAGTCCTTTATAGGACTGTTATAGGTGTGCTATCGATAGGTGTGACATACTGAGGGATGTAATATACTTATAATATACTTTCTAACATAGAAAATATATTATAGTGCAATTGTATTGTGCAGCAGTTGTGTGCGGTTCTGCTGTGGTACTGCAGCCACACAGAGTGCCGAACGCTATTTGAACAAATAGTTTCTACTGGTGTAATTTACCAGTTGCCCCCCCAAAAAATGATTGAGGCAGGGGTGTTATTTACCAATAATATACATTCTACATAGTGCATTTAGGTACTGCAGCATTTGTTTGCGTTTTTGCTGCATTTTACCACATCTACACAGAGTGAAAAACACTATTTGAAGAAATAATTTCTACTGGTGTGATTTACCAGTTGCCCCCCCAAAAAAACTGATTGAGGCAGGGATTTTACATACCAATAATATATGTTCTATATGGTACATTTAGGTAGTGCAGCATTGTCTGAGTTTTACCACATGTACACAGAGTGACAAACACTATTGGAACCAATACTTTATACTGGTGTGATTTACCAGTTGCCCCCAAAAAAACTGATTGAGGCAGGGGTGTGATATACCTTCTTCCACAAATTCTGCTCTTCTATAGGGAGTTTTGTAACAGGGTCATTTTGAAAATGGCAGAGGAAGAGGCAGGCCATTCTGCAGGGGTGGTAGGGGTTAGGCAGGAGCACCAGGCCAGAGCCTAAGTGGGAAGCTGCAGAAGGTGCATGCGATTACGTCAAAAGATGCACCAGACTTGGTTAAGTGGCACACTCAGCCTTTCGCTTCTGCCCCCTCCTCATCCTCTCTATCTGCACCCTCTTTACTCTCTGTTGTGTCCACCCCCAAAGACACCACCACCACCAGCATATCCTCTCTGCTCGAGTCTGAGGAATTATTTTCCCATACATTCCAAGACCTTACTGATGCACAGCCATTCTTGGCATCAGATCAAGAAGAGGAGGTATCAACGGTCGCCACCCAGCAGTCTGACGACAATACCTAGATCAACCCAAGGAGGGTGGTCCCCACTGTTTCTGCCTACTCTGAGAGCTCTAATGTCAGTGGTGGTGAAGGTGGCGAATCCGATGACGTGTCGATGGAAGTCACGTGGGTGCCAATAAGAGAGGAAGAGGAGGGGAGTTCCGAGGGAGAGATGGAGCAGCAGATAGGAAGGAGAAGCAGGAAGAACTTACAGTGCATCGGATGCAAAAAGCAGACTGCTAATGTATTTGGAACGAAACATCCACCATGCACAGTCACATCTGGCGCTCCCAGGACACTGGCACATGGCTCCACAGTGTGGGCTTTTTTTTTATGTGCCTGCTGACAATAGTGTTGCCATCTGCAGCCTGTGCTGTCAACGCATAAGTCACGGTAAGCCCAACACTCACCTAGGAACGACTGCCTTAAGAAGGCACCTGGCCTCCCAGCACCGATCCCAGTGGGAGCAACACCATCAGAACCCAGAAAGCCACATTCCCGATGCTCACCGTCCTGCCTCTTCTTCTCCTCTCTCCTCCCAGTTATCCTCCACTCCACCTTCCACCGTGCCGTCGTCGCGTTTATCTGGCAAAAGGCAGACTTCCTTGCCCCAAATGTTCGAGCGAAAAAAGATGATTATGCCGGATAACCCTCTTGCCCAATGGCTAACCGCTGGCTTGTCAGAACTGCTAGCCCACCAACTACTGCCATATAAATGGGTGGACTCGGAGGCCTCTAGAAAATTTGTGGACATTGGAACACTGCAATGGAAGGTCCCCAGAAGGAAATATTTCTCCCAGAAGGGCATCCCATAGCTATATGGCTACGTTCAGTGGCCAGTGAATGTATCTCTGGCACACAGTGTCGGTGCCAAGATACATCTGACCACGGACACGTGGTCAAGCAAACACAGGCAGGGAAGGTACATAACTTTTACTGCCCATTGGGTGAATCTTCTGACGGCCATCAAGCATACAACCCGTGGCATCCGTGTAGTTTTGGTGTTACCGCTACGGATTGCATGTAGGCCTGCCTCTTCTTCTCTTCCTACTTCATCCTCAGTCTCCTCTTCGGCTGACTCCTCCTTTTCCGCTGCTACCGTCTCTTCTGCTGCGCCCCCCCAAGATCCCCAGAACCTATTCGACGTGCCAGGCGAGACATTGCCTTGCTGTGTCTGTTGTGCCTGGAAGCCAAGAGCCACACCGGTGCTGCACGCCTTTCAGCTTTGCGGTCACAGGCAGATCAGTGGCTAACCCTGCTCAATTTGACAGTTGGTAAAGTGGTGTGTGACAACGGTGCCAATCTGCTAAGCGTGCTGAAATAGGGCAAAATGAGACACGTGCCGTGCATGGCACACGTCCTGAACTTAGTTGTGCCGCGATTCGTTGCCAAATACCCCTGGGTCCAGGACGTCTTGTGGCAGGTCAGGAAAATCTCTGCCCTTTTTTGAAGATCTTTCACGGCCATGGCTCACCTTGCTGACATTCTGCAGCGACACCTCTTGCCCATCAAACGTCTGATTTGTGACTGCCCGACGCAATGGAACTCAACCTTGTTTATGCTTGATAGGCTGCTTCAGCAGAAACGTGCAGTTAATAACTACCTGTACAAACTCTGCGGCAGGACAGGTTCTGGGGAGCTTTTTTTTTCACCGCGCCGTGGCTGCTCATGCGCGACGCATTCAGCCATTTGATGAGATCACAACCAGGTCAGTCGCAGCCAGGGCACCATCAGTGACATTGTACCTTACGCCTTCTTTCTGGAGCGTGCATTGTGTCATGCCATTCATCAAGCCGTTGAGAAGCAGGAGCAGGAAGATGAGGAAGTTGCAATGCTGGATGAATTCCCAGGGGAGGGGGGGGGCAGCTCCAACTGAGACAAGTCAACAACAGGTGTCTGAAGAGGAGTTAGAGGAGGATGGTGCGGGGGCGGAGGAGGAGCAAGAAGAGCATGCGTTAAACATTTCTGGGATCCCTGGTGTTGTCCGTGGATGGGGGGAGGAGAACGAGGACGACATTATCCTGGATGATGAGCAGGCGCCAGGCCACTCCACTGCTTCTAGTTTAGTGTAAATGGGGCCCTTCATGCTCCAGTCTTTGAAGAGGGACCCCCGTATAAAAAGCATAAAGGACCAGTACTGGGTGCCAACATACTTAGACCCCGGTATAAACACAAAATAGCGGAAATGTTACCACCATCACAGAGGGCTGTCAGAATGCAGCACTTCCAGGCCTTGCTTTGAGAAATGCTGCATTTTGCTTTTGCGGGCGCTGGCAGAGGAATTTCCACTCAGAGAAACAGTTGCGGGTACTAATCCAACAGCGCATGGAAGAAGAGGGCGGTTTGAAGATGTATTGGTCACTTCGGATATGAGATCATCCTTGCAGCCAACCCATCGACAGACATCCTCCGGATCCAGCCTCAGGGAACGCCTGGACCATCAGGTGTCCGTCTACATCAGGTTAACGGCTGATGTGGACGCTCTGAGAATCAAGGAACCCCTGGACTACTGGGTGTGCAGGCTTGATCTGTGGCCAGAGCTGGCACAATTTGCCATGAAACTGTTGGCTTGCCCTTCTTCCAGTGTCCTGTCCGAAAGGACATTCAGCGCAGCAGGGGGGATCGTGACCGATTTAGCGCACTACCTCACATTTCAAAAAATTAATGAGGAATGGATCTCAGAGTAATTCAACACATGTGACGAGTCAAACAGGTTTGACTGAAATTCCTTATGACAGCCCAAAAATATCCGCCAGCACCCAGAACAAATCATGGTCCCTGTCTTAAGTAAAACAGTGGCATAAAAGGCCTTTTATGTCCGTTGAATGCCTAATTTTTAGGCCTGTACTGGCCGACAGTTACATATTTATCCTGTGACCGCCTAATATACCTCCAGCCACAGAATCCAAAGTTCTTTGCCGTCACGTGAACGCCTATTGGCAAATTTTTCGGGCCTGTACTGACCTACAGTTACATATTTATCCTGTGAATGCCTAATGTACCTCCAGCCACAAATCCTACAAAGTTGTGTGCTGTCAGGTGAATGCCAATTGGCTAATATTTGGAGACTGTACTGGAGTGGCAAGTTCTCACAACAATACTTAGTGCACCGATCTTATAAAAATGTGAAGATGTGTGTACCGTGAAAAAGAAAATCGCATCATTAGGGATTTTTGCAATGGCGCTTTTTTTAAACACGCGATCTGCATATACAGCAATTTTTATAACATGCATGTGAAATGTAATCAAATACAATGCTTTAACCCTTTCATGACCAAGGGTCATTGATGCCCCAATGTCCAGGTCAAAATTTACAAATCTGACATGCGTCACTTTATGTGGTAATAGCTTTGGAACACTTTTACTTATCCACGCCATTCTGAGATTGTTTTCTCGTGACACATTGTACTTCATGACAGTCATATATTTGAGTCAATATATTTCACCTTTATTTATGAAAAAATCCCAAATTTACCAAAAATGTGGAAAAATTCACAATTTTCCAAATTTCAATTTCTCTGCTTCTAAAACAGAAAGTCATACCTAATAAAATATCTATTACTTAACATTCCCCATATGTCTACTTTATGTTGGCATCATTTTGGAAATGTCATTTAATTTTTTTAGGACGTTAGAAGGCTTAGAAGTTTAGAAACAATTCTTACAATTTTTAAGAAAATTTCCAAAACCCACTTTTTAAGGACCAGTTCAGGTCTGAAGTCACTTTGTGGGGCTTACATAGTGGAAACCCCCATAAATGACCCCATTGTAGAAACTACACCCCTCAAGTTACTCAAAACTGATTTTACAAACTTTGTTAACCCTTTAGGTGTTCCACAAGAATTAAAGGAAAATGGAGATGAAATTTCTAAATTTCACATTTTTGGCAGATTTTCCATTTTTTTTAAAAAATATTCTTTAACACATTGAGGGTTAACAGCCAAACAAAACTCAATATTCATTACCCTGATTCCGCGGTTTACATAAACACCCCACATGTGGTCGTAAACTGCTGTACGGGCGCACGGCAGGGCGCAGAAGGAAAGGAATGCCATACGGTTTTTGGAAGGCAGATTGTGCTGGATTGGTTTTCTGAACGCCATATGTTTTTTATTTTTCTGCCGATCGTCTTGTGCAGGGGCTCGTTTTTTGCAGAAAGTGTTGAGGTTTTATTGGTACCATTTTTGGGTACATAGGATTTTTTGATCATTCATTATTACACTTTATGGGGCAAGGTGACGCAAAAATTGGCTGTTTTGGAACAGTTTTCATTTATTTATTTTTACAGCGTTCATCTGAAGAGTTAGGTCATGTGATAGTTTTATAGATAAGATCGTTACGGATGTGGCAATACCTAATATGTATACTTTCTCTTATTTATTTTAGTTTTACACAATAATAGCATTTCTGAAACCAAAAAAATGATGTTTTAGTGTCTCTATAGTCTGAGAATCATAGCTTTTTTATTTTTGGGGCGATTGTCTTAAATAGGGTATCATGTTTTGCAAGACGAGGTGACGGTTTGATTGGTACTATTTTGGGGGTCATACGCCTTTTTGATCGCTTGCTGTTGCACTTTTTGTGACGTAAGGTGACAAAAATGGCTTTTTTTTACACAGTTTTTATTTTATTTTTTTATGGTGTTTATCGGACGGGGTCAATCATGTGATATCTTTATGGAGACGGTCGTTACGGACGCGGTGATACCTAATTTGTGTTGTTTTGTTTTTTTTTGTTTTTTTTTGGAAAAAAAAGGCATTTTTTTATTTTACATTTTTATTTATTTATTTTTTACTTTTATTTTTTTTCACATTTCATTTTTTTTTTATCAAGTCCCTCTTGGATCATGAAGATCCAGTGGGGCTGATGGCTGTACTATACTTTGCAATGCTCTTGCATTGCAAAGTGTAATACATTCAGATGCCCTGTAGGTGGCAACAGCGGACGCTTTTGCAAAGCGTCCGGTTGCCAGGGCAACCATCGGGGCTGCCATCGCAGCGCAGCAGCCCCGATGGTGAAGAGAGGGAGCCCCCTCCCTCGATTAACCCCATAGATGCCGCTGCCGCGGCATCTCTGGGGTTACAGCAGAGTGTCAGCATAGAGCTGACACTCTGATGATGGCGGCGGTTCAGGAATGGAGCCGCCGCCATCAAGCAGAGCAGGGGGGCAGACCGAGGGGGGGGGGGGCGGGCAGCGCTGGAAGGGGGGGGGGGGGGCTGGAAACTATCACGGCCAGCAGGAGGGGGCACTGATGGGACACAAGATGGGGCACTGTGGACATGGAATGGAGATGCTGCACAGATCGGGAGGTGCCTGCACAGATCGGGGTGGGGTGGGGGGGGAGCTGCACGGATCGGGGGGGGGGGCACGAGGACACTGATTTCAGGCTCTGATCTGCAGAGCGCAGATCAGAGCCTGAAACCGGCATTTTTTCACTGCCGCGATCCGATTGGTTAGTCTGCACAGACTAACCAATCGGATCGATTGCCGGCAAGGGGCCACTCTGATTGGTCCCTTGCCGGCATTACCGCACTGTATGCTGTCCGTGACAGCATACAGGGCAGGGGCAGAGGCTTTAATCCAAGCGCTTTGCAGCGCTTGGATTAAAGAGCTGCCAGAACGTTTATATACGTGGTAGCTGCACGGGGTATGTGCAGCTATCACGTATATATACAGATTGCGGTCGTGAAGGGGTTAATGTCAAATTACTTACAGTGATCAGAAATTCTTCCTCAACGTCGTGAAAATTGTTGCCACCATCTTTTCTGATCGTATCCAACTTCGGTCTGGTGGAAATCCAGTTGCCGTAGTAGGTTGCGCCTATTTTGCGCATACGCATAGACGAAAATTATATTGCCGATATTTCACATTGGAAAAAAACAGAAGAATGGAGATCGCAAATTAGAATACTACATCTGGTATGTCACTGTCCATGTTGTGAGATTATTTGTGCACTTCTAGTAGGTATTTTATGGCTGCAAATATGACCTGAAGGTATTCCAGGTTCGCCTGCCTTTAAAGTAAATGGGGTCAGCCACAAACTTGCGGTTCGCGAACATTTGATCGCGTTCGCGAACCGTCCCGGCCAATGTTCGTTCATCATTATTAGGCATTCACTGGACAAAAAAGAACAAGTAATTATGTGGCTGGAGGTACATTAGGCGGTCACCGTATAACAATTTTACTGTTGGCCAGTTAGATTACAGACCCCAAAAATTATGCATTCACCGTACATAAATGATCAAGTGATTATGTGGGTGGAGGTATATTAGACGGCCATTCAATATCAATTTTACTGCAGACCAGTGTAGTACAGGCCCCAAACATTAGGCATTCACCAGATAGAAAAGAACAAGAAATTATGTGGCTGGAGGTATATTAGACGGTCATTAGATATCAATTTTACTGCAGGCTAGTACAAATAGATGTCATATACATATGTTTAAAAGAACAAAAAATATAAAGTTTGGATTAAAAACATGGCTAACAAAATCCCCTCCTCTTGAAAACCACCCAAATAATAATAGTTGAAATTCAATAACACGTGGTCTTCACAGGTGTTGAATTCCTCCGAGGGCCCAAACATTAGGCATACACCGGACAGAAAAGGCCTTATACAGTTGCAATGAAAAGTATGTGAATCCTTTGGAATGATATGGATTTCTTCACAAATTGGTCATAAAATGTGATCTGATCTTCATCTAAGTCACAACAATAGACAATCACGGTCTGCTTAAACTAATAACACACAAAGAATTAAATGTTGCCATGTTTTTATTGCACACCATGTAAACATTCACAGTGCAGGTGGAAAAAGTATGTGAACCCCTAGACTAATGACATCTCCAAGAGCCGATTAGAGTAAGGTGTCAGCCAACTGGAGTCCAATCAATGAGATGAGATTGGAGTTGTGGGTTACAGCTGCACTGCCCTATAAAAAAAACACACACCAATTCTGGGTTTGCTTTTCACAAGAAGCATTGCCTGATGTGAATGATGCCTTGCACAAAAGAGCTCTCAAAAGACCCACGATTAATATTGTTTACTTGCATAAAGCTGGAAAGGGTTATAAAAGTATCTCCAAAAGCCTTTCTATTCATCAGTCCACGGTAAGACAAATTGTCTATAAATGGAGAAAGTTTAGCACTGCTGACACTCTTCCTAGGAGTGGCCGTCCTGTAAAGATGACTGCAAGAACACAGCGCAGACTGTTCAACAAGGTGAAGAAGAATCCTAACATCCCTGATAGCGAATCTATGATACAGTACGTAAAACACAAAAAAAAAAAAACATTTCTGCATGTTTACAGTTTGCACAAGAGCACCTGTATGTTCCACAGCAGTACTGGCAAAATATCCTGTGGACAGATGAAACCAAAGTTTAGTTGTGTGGCAGAAACACACAATACTATGTGTGGAGAAAAAGAAGCACAGCACACCAACATCAAAACCTCATCTCAACTGTGAAGTATGGTGGGGGGGGGGGGCATCATGGTTTGGGGCTGCTTTGCTGCATCAGGGCCTGGATGGATTGCTATCATCGAAGGAAAAATGAATTCCCAAGTTTATCAAGACATTTTTCAGGAGAACTTAAGGCCATCTGTCCACCAGCTGGAGCTCAACAGAAGATGGGTGTTGCAACAGGACAACGACCCAAAGCATAGAAGTCAATCAACAACAGAATGGCTTAAACAGAAGAAAATACACCTTCTGGAGTGGCCCAGTCAGAGTCCTGACCTCGACCTGATTGAGATGCTGTGGCATGACCTCAAGAAAGTGATTCACTCCAGACATCCCAAGAATATTGCTGAACTAAAACAGTTCTGTAAAGAGGAATGGTCAAGAATTACTCCTGACCATTGTTCACGTCTGATCTGCAACTACAGGAAACATATCTGTAAAGAATAAATCAAGGCAACTGGACATACTGTAGATTTCTTGAAAACGTTTCACTCGTTCTTCCAACGAGCTTTCTCAATTCTGAGTGATTGTACAAAAAATAAATATGTAACTGAATCCACATCCAGTAATTAGACCCATCATTGGGTCAAAGGTGTTGAGTCCATTATCCTAATTGGAGTCAGTAGGTGATAAAGACTTCCCAGAAAAAGGTGTCAAGACAGCATTATACGTGGCAGACAATAGATGTCTAACCCCCCACCTCTATTCAAGCTTGGCCTCTCCATTTTTACGTAGATGAGATGGCCTCCTTCACGCCTCGTTTGTACCAATCGGCCTCCTTATCCAAAACACGTACTTGACTGTCTTCAAAGGTGTGACCTGTTCCTTTTAGATGTACGTACACAGCTGAATCTTGACCAGAGGTTTTGGCTCTTCTATGCTGGGCCGTACGCTGATGTAGTTGTTGTTTTGTTTCGCCGATATACAGTTCAATATCTGAGCATTCCTCATTGCACTGGACTGCGTACACAATGTTGTCCATCTAGTGTTTAGGCGTTGGGTCTTTGGGGTGAACCAGTTGTTGCCTCAATGTGTTGCTGGGTTTAAAGCAAACAGGAATGTGATGTTTATTAAAAATCCTTTTGAGTTTCTCAGACACCCCAGCTATATATGGGATAACCATATTCTTGCATCTGTCATGCTTCTCGCCCTTACTGGTAGTCTTGGTGGTCTTTCTTCTCCTTCCTTCTGTTTTGACAAAGGCCCAAACTGGATACTCACAAGTTTTAAGTGCCCCTCTGAGGTGTTTGTCTTGACACCTTTTTCTGGGAAGTCTTTATCACCTACTGACTCCAATTAGGATAATGGAATCAACACCTTTGACCCAATGCTGGGTCTAATTACCAGATGTGGATTCAGTTACATATTTATTCCCAGAATTTTTTGTACAATCACTCAGAATTGAGAAAGCTCATTGGAAGAACGAGTGAAACGTTTTCAAGAAATCTACAGTACGTCCATTTGCCTTGATTTATTCTTTACAGATATATACCATGACCTGGATAAATGAGAACCTTCACAGACAACTACAGGAAACATTTGGTTGAAGTTATTGTTGCCAAAGGAGGTTCAACCAGTTATTAAATCCAAGGGTTCACATACTTTTTCCACCTGCACTGTGAATGTTTACATAGTGTGTTCAATAAAAATATGGTAACATTTAATTCTTTGTGTTCTATTAGTTTAAGCAGACTGATTGTCTATTGTTGTGACTTAGATGAAGATCAGATCACATTTTATGACCAATTTGTGCAGAAATCCATATAATTCCAAAGGGTTCACATACATTTTCTTGCAACTGTATGTAGCGCTGAGCCCGAATATTCGAAAAGCAAATTTTTATCTTGAATAGCGCAACTTTGAGAATTTGCGAATATTTAGAATATAGTGCTATATATTAGTTTTTTGAATATTCGTCATTTTTTCCATCTGAACACATAATTACTCCCTGCTTCTTGCTTGTAGGCCAATGAGTCATTGGCCCAAAAGCTATTTAAGCAGGGAGGAATCATGACTTCAGATGGGGGAAAAAATGACAAATATAAAAAAAAACTAATATATAGCACTATATTCTATAGTGCTATATATTTGTTTTTGACCCGCGCCTGTATTGGCCCACAAGCAAGAAGCAGGGAGGAATTATATGTTCAGATGGAAAAAAATGCAGAATATTAAAAAAACTAATATATAGCACTATATTCTATAGTGCTATATATTCGTTTTTGAGCCGCGCCTGTATTGATTGCGTAATATTCGCATATTACGTGATCATTACCGTGCCAAATTTCGATTAAAGAAAAAAGAATTTAGAATATAACGAATATTCGAATTCGCAAATATTCTACAAAATATTCATGAAATATCGTAAATTCAAAAATTGCCCCTGCCGCTCATCACTACTTATATGCCGCTGTATTTACCTAAAACGGGGACCATTATTTGTTCTGGGTGGTGGCGGATATTTGTGGCAATGAAGAGGAAATTCAATTAAACGTGGTCGTCACAGGTGTTGAATTCCTCTGAGAGACATGCCTTATTCACTTTTAGAAATGTGAGGTAGTCGTGAGCTAGGCGAGTGCACTAAACCGGTCACAAGACCCACTGCTGTGCTGAATGTCTTTTCAGACAGGACACTCGACGAGGGGCAAGCCAAGAGTTCCATGGCAAATTGTGCCAGCTCTTGCCACAGGTCAAGCCTGCACATCTAGTAGTCCAGGGGTTCCTTGCTTCTCAGAGCGCACACATCAGCCGTTAGCCCGATGTAGTCGGGCACCTGTCGGACTAGGAATTCCCTGAGGCTGGATGGGTTGACTGCAAGAATGAGCTCATATCTGAAGTGATCAACACATCTTCAAACCACCTTCTTCTTGCATGTACTGTTGGATTGGTCCTTGCAACTGTTTTCTGTGGGTGGAAATTCCATTGCCAGTGCCCGCAACAGCAGAATGCAGCATCTCTCACAGCAAGGCCTGGAAATGCTGCATTCTGACAGCCCTCTGTGATGCTGGTAACATTTCCTCCATTTTGTGTTTGTACCGGGGGTCTAAACAGGAAGTGGTGGAGTGGCCTGGCTCCTGCTCATCGTCTAGGACAGGCATCCTCAAACTGCAGCCCTCCAGCTGTTGCAAAACTACAACTTCCAGCATGCCCGAACAGCCTACAGCAGGGCATTGTGGGAGTTGTAGTTTTACAACAGCTGGAGGGCCGCAGTTTGAGGATGCCTGGTCTAGGAGAATGTCATCTTCGGCCTCCTCCCCCCATCCACAAACAACACCAGGGATCCCAGAAAAGTTTAAAGTCTGCTCTTCTTGCTCCTCCTCCTCCCCAGGCAACATCATCATCCTCTTCCTCCTACTCTTCCTGTTCAGACTCCTGCTGACTTGTCTCAGATGGAGAAGCCCCCTTGGGAATTCATCCAGCATTGTGACTACCTCATTTTCCTGCTCCTGCTAATCTACAGCTTGATCTATGAAACGACGCAATGCACACTCCAGAAAAAAGGCGTAAGGTACAATGTCACTGATGGTGCCCTGGCTACGACTGACCAGTTTCGTGATCTCATCAAATGGCTGAAGAAATCAGCATGCTTCGCGCATGAGCAGTCACTGGTGTGGTGAAAAAAAAAAAAAATTAGGCTCCTCAGAACCTGTCCTGCCGCAGAGTTCGTAAAGGTAGTCATTAACGGCACGTTTCTGCTGGAGAAGCCTATCAAGCACATACAAGGTGGAGTTCCGGCGCGTTGGGCAGTCACAAATCAAAGGTCTGACGGGCAAGTGGTGTTGCCGCTGAGCCTCAGCAAGGTGAGCCATGGCCGTGTAAGATCTTCTAAAATGGGCAGAGATTTTCCTGGCCTGCCGCAAGACGTCCTGGACCCCGGGGTATTTGGCAACAAATCACTGCACGACTAAGTTCATGACATGTGTCATACACGGTGTCATTTTGCCTTGTTTCAGAGCGCTCAGTAGATCTGAACCGTTGTCACACACCAATTTACCAACTGTCAAATTGAGTGGGGTTAGCCACTGATCGGTATGTGACCGCAGAGCTGAAAGGAATGCAGGACCGGTATGGTTCTTGGCATCCAGGCACAACAGCCGCAGCACAGCATGGGAACTTCTCACCTGGCACGTCGAATAGGTTCTGGGAAGCTGGGGGGGGGGTGCAGTGGAAAAGGAGGAGTCAGCCGAAAAGGAGACGGAGGATGGAGTAGGAGGAGGAGAAGAAGAGGCAGGCCTGCATGCAATCCGGGTGCCATGGGTTACATGCTTAAAGGCCGTCAGAAGGTTCACCCAGTGGGCAGTACCTTCCCTGCCTGTGTTTGCTAGACCACATGTCTGTGGTCAGATGCATCTTGGCACCGACACTGTGTGCCAGAGATACATTCACTTGCCGCTGAACGTGGCCATATAGCTCTGGGATGCCCTTCTGTGAGAAATATTTCCTTCTGGGGACCTTCCATTGCGTTGTGCCAAAGGCCACAAATTGTCTAAAGGCCTACGAGTACACCAATTTATATGGCAGTAGTTGGCGGGCTAGCAGTTCCGACAAGCCAGCGGTCAGCCGTTGGGCAAGAGAATTATCCGGCCTCAAACATTTGGGCCGCGGAAGCCTGCCTTGTGCCAGATGAATGCGACGACATGGTGGAAGGTGTAGTGGAGGACAAATGGGAGGAGAGAGAAGAAGAGGCAGGAAGTGGAGCATGAAGTGTGTGGCTTTGTGGGTTGTGACGATGTTGCTCCTACTAGGCTCTGTGATGGGAGGCCAGGTGCCTTCTTAAGGCAGTCATCCCTACGTGAGTGTTGGGCTTACCGTGACTTATACGTTGGCAGCACAGGCTGCAGATGGCACACTATTATTAGAAGCTGACAAGTAAAAAAAAAAGCTCACAATGCGGAGCCATGTGCCGGTGTCCTGGGAGCGCAATATGTCACCGTGTATGGTGGATGGCTCACTCCAGATACATTTGCAGTCTGCATTTTGCCTCCTGTGCACTGTGAGTTCTGCCTGTTTCTCCTCCTTCTCGTCCCTATCTGCTGCTCCGTCTCGCCCTCTGAATTCCCCTCCTTTTCCTCTCTTGTAGGCACCCACGTGACATCCTTCAACACGTCATCATTGTCACCTTCACCACCACTGACATTAGAGATCTCAGAATAGGCAGCAATAGCGTGGACCACCCTCCTTGGGCTGATCTGGGTACTGTTGTCAGACTGCTGGGTGGCGTCCGTTGCTACCTCCTATTCCTTATCCGAAGCCAAGAATGGCTGTGCATCGGTAAGGTCTCGGAATGGATGGGAAAATAATTCCTCTGACTCGAGTGGAGTGACTATGGTGGTTGTGGTGTCTTTGTGGGTGCACATAGCAGAGAGTGAGGAGTGTGCAGATACAGAAAATAAGGAGGCTGCAGAAGCTGAAGGCTGAGTGAGCCACTCAACCAACTCTGGTGTGTCCTTTGACGTAATCGCATGCACCTTCTCCAACTTCCTACTTAGGCTCTGGCCTTATTCACCTGCTCGACCCCTACCACCCCTGCGAAATGGCCGGCCTCTCCCTCTGCCTGTTATGTTCAAAAGGACCCTGTGACATTTACACTGGTGAGAACAGTATACTACTACAGATGGATCTGGATAGATTGGAGGTTTGGGCAGATAAGTGGCAGATGAGGTTTAACACTGACAAATGTAAAGTTATGCACATGGGAAGGAATAATGCAAGTCACCCGTACATACTAAATGCTAAAACACTTGGTAACACTGACATGGAAACAGATCTAGGAATTTAAATAAACAGCAAACTAAGCTGCAAAAACCAGTGGAGAAGGTCCAGAGGAGGGCAACTAAAGTACCCTGAAAGATTATCAAAATTAGGGCTATTCACTTTAGAAAAAAAGACGACTGAGGGGAGATCTAATTAATATGTAGAAATATATCAGGGGTCAGGACAGAGATCTATCCCATCATCTATTTATCCCCAGAACTGTGACGAGCGGACATCCTCTGCGTCTGGAGGAAAGAAGGTTTGTACACAAACCTAGAAAAGGATTCTTTACGGTAAGAGCAGTGAGACTATGGAACTCTCTGCCTGAGGAGGTGGTGATGGTGAGTACAATAAAGGAATTCAAGAGGGGCCTGGATGTACAAACCGGATTCCAAAAAAGTTGGGACACTATACAAATTGTGAGTAAAAACTGAATGCAATGATGTGGAGATGGCAAATGTCAATATTTTATTTGTAATAGAATGTAGATGACAGATCAAACGTTTAATCCGAGTAAATGTATTATTTTAAAGGAAAAATACGTTAATTCAAATTTTCACTGTGTCAACAAATCCCAAAAAAGTTGGGACAAGTAGCAATAAGAGGCTGGAAAAAGTAAATTTGAGCATAACGAAGAGCTGGAAGACCAATTGACACTAATTAGGTCAATTGGCAACATGATTGGGTATAAAAAGAGCTTCTCAGAGTGGCAGTGTCTCTCAGAAGCCAAGATGGGTAGAGGATCACCAATTCCCACAATGTTGCGCAGAAAGATAGTGGAGCAATATCAGAAAGGTGTTACCCAGCGAAAAATTGCAAAGACTTTGCATCTATCATCATCAACTGTGCATAACATCATCCGAAGATTCAGAGAATCTGGAACAATCTCTGTTCGTAAGGGTCAAGGCCGTAAAACCATACTGGATGCCCGTGATCTCCGGGCCCTTAAACGACACTGCACCACAAACAGGAATGCTACTGTAAAGGAAATCACAGAATGGACTCAGGAATACTTCCAGAAACCATTGTCAGTGAACACAATCCACCGTGTCATCCGCCGTTGCCAGTTGAAACTCTACAGTGCAAAGAAGAAACCATTTCTAAGCAAGATCCACAAGCTCAGGTGTTTTCACTGGGCCAGGGATCATTTAAAATGGAGTGTGGCAAAATGGAAGACTGTTCTGTGGTCAGACGAGTCACGATTCAAAGTTATTTTTGGAAATCTGGGACGCCATGTCATCCGGACCAAAGAGGACAAGGACAACAAGGACAACCCAAGTTGTTATCAACGCTCAGTTCAGAAGCCTGCATCTCTGATGGTATGGGGTTGCATGAGCGCGTGTGGCATGGGCAGCTTGCATGTCTGGAAAGGCACCATCAATGCAGAAAAATATATTCAGGTTCTAGAACAACATATGCTTCTATCCAGGCGTCATCTCTTTCAGGGAAGACCCTGCATTTTTCAACAAAATAATGCCAGACCACATTCTGCATCAATCACAACATCATGGCTACGTAGGAGAAGGATCCTGGTACTGAAATGGCCAGTCTGCAGTCCAGATCTTTCACCTATAGAGAACATTTGGCGCATCATAAAGAGGAAGGTGCAACAGAGAAGGCCCAAGACGATTGAACAGTTAGAGGCCTGTATTAGATAAGAATGGGAGAGCATTCCTATTTCTAAACTTGAGAAACTGGTCTCCCCGGTCCCCAGACGTCTGTTGAGTGTTGTAAGCAGAAGGGGAGATGCCACACAGTAGTGAAAATGGCCTTGTCCCAACTTTTTTGGGATTTGTTGACACCATGAAATTCTGATTCAACATATTTTTCCCTTAAAATGGTACATTTTCTCAGTTTAAACGTTTGTTCCATGATTTATGTTCTATTCTGAATAAAATTTTAGAAGTTGGCACCTCCACATCATTGCATTCAGTTTTTATTCACAATTTGTATAGTGTCCCAACTTTTTTGGAATCCGGTTTGTATTTCTGGAGCGTAATAATATTACAGGCTATATCTTCTAGAGAGGGGTCGTTGATCCAGGGAGTTACTCTGATTGCCTGATTGGAGTTGGGAAGGAATTTTTTATTCCCCTAAAGTGGGGAGAATTGGATTCTACCTCACAGGGTGATATGGCTCTGATTCTGGATCTGACCCAATAGTCAGGGAAGGGTTGATGTACTGCTCCGAATGGTATGAAATGATAGGCATACGTACGCCACACGAGAGATCACACACAGACTGTCACAGAGAAGTCAATGCTAGATGTTCCGTTTATTATTCAGATTACATGATTTTTTATAGCAGAAAAAGGGGAACTTTATAACTCGGCTAATTTGATCTAATTGTCACATTACTAAGTCCCATGATAACGTATCACATTATCACTCCATACTTTAGCAAAAGTCAGCATTATGTCAGCAATATGTCAGCAATTTCAATATCATAAAGTGATTAGTAAGGGATTATTAAGGGAGCTGGCTGCTACTTCAGGGGCCATTTTGTTAAGCAAACTGTTAGATATAATACAAGCAAGTATACATTTGATACTAGATATATGATTCCACAACAGTCCCCCCTTGTAGACTTGATTGTAGACTTTCCCTAAACCTAGCGAATCCCCTGGCATACCATTCGTATCCTCTTCACCCACAGTGGCGACAACTTATCCCTTGTGAATAAGTTCCCGATTGAGCGGACTTCTGGTAATACCCTGGGATTCATTTGTCCCTAATTCTCATCATCTCTTGGATCTTCAGGCCTGGGTAGAGGAGCTTCATCAGCGGGAGTTGGAGAAGGCGGGGGTGTCGGGAATGCAGGGATCACATCCACATCTATTGCGGTGCTAGCCATTTGTTCATAGAGAAGTAGTATGGTTTCCTCAGCAGGCTTCTTTCTGTTGGTGATGCGGTTAATGCAGGAAACAACAACTTTGATAAATATGTAGATTACCATCAATATTAGGGCTATCTGTAATATTCCCTGAATTATTCCCATCGTCCATCCACTAATTCCCTTGAACCAGTTACTGGGATTAAGGAATGAGAAAGTGTCAGACCACCATGTTGACTTATCTGCACTGTGAGCCTCTAGCCATTCATCACGTATCTCACTCATCTTTTCCAAACCAGCTTTTACTTGTAGATTACCTTGTGGATCGATATAATGGCAGCATGCAGTACCTACTACCTGACACATACCTCCATCCTTTGCAGTCAAATAGTCTAATACTAAAGTGTGTTGATTAGTGACTATGATGAGCTGATTCTGGACAACATTAGATGTATTCATCAGTTTCATAATTTCCCAAATCTGATCATCCAAGTAGTCGGTAGCCATTACTAGTTTGTCATATGTTTGTGTAAGCATAGGATAGATTAATAGAGTACTAAAGAACTTGTTGGCACCACTCATTTCTACAAGATGGGGTTTTCCATTTGGTCTAGGAATGTTATCTGCGGCTCTTTTTTATATAAGGTGTGTTTGGGGATAGCATTGACATTTAATTTTCCATGAGGCAGTGTGAAAGTGGCTGGTGTGAGCCTAGCAATTGTACATAAACCTTTGAAATCCGAAGGGAGCCATTTATATGCCCTGTGTCCACATACTAGGTATATATTTTTTGGGACCGAAACCACTGTACTATTGAACAAACGAGTGATTAAGTGGGCTAATATGATACCTTCTGCTAGTTTTTGACCCTTTTCTTGACCCTCTGTGGTTTTACTAGTTATCCCTATTGTCAAGTCCCTTACACTGCGCCGGGCGCAGGCCAGATCACCACTTGCTTCAGCATATATACCAATGCACTGTACTGGACTGTCTGGGTTGGAATCATTACAGCCTGATCTGTTATGGGAACTGAAAACCATACCATGGGTTTGTACCTGTAGGCAGTAACAGTGGGTCCAATTTGGGAAGCAGGATACATTGCTCCACATATAGTCATTCCAGGGCATATTGCTATTCTGAGCTGAGGGTCCTGTTCTGTTTATCATTAGCCATGGGGACCCATCCCATGCTACTACTATTAGGGAAGCTTTTCTGTTGCCATTTTTGGTATTAACCTCATTTATGCTAGAAAGGAAAACAGCTGATCCTGCCAAATCTTTTATCTCTTGGAAGGTTAGGGGCACAGCTAAATAAGGCATAGCTCTAGCATTTACTGGGCCATGTGTACATATCCAACAATCTTTTAGTGAAGAGGTGGTGGTGTCAGAATCACCTTCCTTCAGGCTTTTATACAACACTTGATGATGTTTGACAAACTTATTGTCCCACCCGTCATCATCCATTTCTGCCGGGGGAGGAATGTATGCACTGGTGAGTGTCACCAGTGCTAGCAGATAAAAGAAAATCATTTTGTTATTTCTGAATCTGGCGGGTTCCTTATCCTTTTGCAGTGAGAGGCGTGGATCCAGGTGGATCTCCCTTCGAGCTTTACAGAAGTTGGAGTGGTCAGTAGTACTTGGTAAGGCCCCTCGAAGCGTGGTTCTAGGGTACTTCTGACGTGTTTCTTGACCACTACCCACTCTCCTGGTTTCAGAGTGTGGCTGCCTTCTAGGGAGTCAGGATCTGGAATGGAAGAAAAGACTTGTACATGGATGTTAGACAACTGTTTGCTCAAAGCTATCACATACTTTGCAACAGATTCATAATGCATTTGCAACTGTTGAGGAAAGTACAGCCCCATCCGGGGTCCCGACCCAAACAATATCTCATGTGGAGTCAGCTTATGGGGAGGTTTGGGAGTGTGTCTGACTGCAAAGAGTGCTATTGGTAAACACTGAACCCAATTGAGCCCTGTCTCCCTAGTCATTTTCAGCATTTTTGACTTTAATACCCCATTCAGTCTCTCGACTTTGCCGCTACTTTGGGGTCTGTAAGGGGTGTGGAATGCCAGGTGTGACCCTACCATCTTCCAGACCTCTTGGGTTAGGTTAGCAGTGAATGCTGGGCCCTGATCACTCTCAATGACCTCAGGTACCCCGTACCTACAGACAGTTTCCTGTATCAATTTTTTAGCAGTAGTTGTTGCTGTCTGATTCCTGACGGGGTAGGCTTCTGGCCACCCAGAGAACATGTCTACCACTACTAACACGTATTGAAACCCTTGGCACATTGGCATCTGGATATGATCAATCTGGATCCTCTGGAAGGGGTATAAGGCTTTTGGGAGACATTTTTTGGGCGTGGGCTCAGTCCTACCTGGATTGCATTGGGCACAGATTAAACATGACTGGACATATTTCACTAGTACAGGAGTGATTCCTGGGGCTACCCATATTTTATCGATGAGCTCTTTCATTATTGTCTTAGATTGATGAGTGGGCCCATGGGCCACAGAGGCTATTACAGGATAGAGTGCTCTAGGCAAGCACACTTTCTTCCCTTGTGTCCAAAGTCCGGATTCTTCTTCCAGGGCTGACTCCTTTAGCCAGGTTTCCTTTTCTGAGCGGGTGGCTTGCTTCTGCATCTGTTTCAGTAGATCCCATGATACTTCTTGTTGCTTGACATCCGGTTGTGCTAACATGATTTTATCTGGCTGTGCTCTTTCCTCTTCCATTGCTGCCTGTTTGGCTGCTTGGTCAGCCAATGCATTTCCTTTGGCTTCTGGTGTGTCAGCACGGGTATGTGCCTTTACTTTGATTACTGCTACTTTGGTGGGCAGGAGTACTGCAGTCATCAAAGCCTCCACTGCTAAAGCATGTTTAATTGGGGTTCCTGCTGCTGTAATGTAATCTCTGGCCTTCCATATTATTCCGAAATCATGAACTACTCCAAAAGCATATCTGGAGTCTGTGTAGATGTTAGCAGTGGAGTCTTTTGCTATGAGGCAGGCCTCAGTAAGGGCTATGAGTTCAGCCTCTTGTGCTGACTGGTCTGGGCGCAATTGCCTTGCACACAGTACTTCATACTCACTAGTAACTGCCATGCCTGTATGGAATTTCCCTTTGTCATCGGCATACCTTGAACCGTCTACAAAGAGTGTCCAGTGTGGGTTTTGCAAAGGAGTATCCTATATTGATGGTGGAGTTCCTACTTCAGCTTCCATCATTGTAATGCAATCATGTTCTTGTTCTTTGTAAAGAGAGTCGGTTGAGGCCCATAGTTCTTCTTCCTGAAGATCTTCTTCAGCACGTAGATCAATAAAATCTTCTGAATCTCCATCTGCAGTATACTCCCCCCTTGGGAGAGGAAGGAGTGCAGCAGGATTGAGGATGTGGCATCTCTGGATGGTGACATTATCTGGCAGAAGCAGACTACACTGGAGCCTAAGGTGGCGTTGTGCAGTGAGGTGTTTAGGTTGTGTTTGTTGCAGGATAGCTGAGATGTCATGGGGAGCCATGATGGTGAGTGGGTGTCCCAGGACGATGTCAGCGGTAGCGTTCAGGAGAGAACTAGCAGCATGAACGGCCCTGACACAGGAAGGGGTGGCTCTGGCTACAGGGTCTAGACGTTTTGAGAAGTAGCCTAGAGGTCTACTACGACCCCCATGGCTCTGGGTGAGAACTCCAGTGGCATGACCCTGACGTTCCATGACATAAAGGCGAAAGGGAAGCTGATAGTTAGGGATGCCAAGAGCTGGGGCAGTGACAATGATTTGTTTGAGAGATTGGAATGCTTTTATGGCTTCTGCAGTCATTTGGAAAGGGACAGTAGCAATACGGGGTATGCAATCAAACAGTGGTTGCATCAGAATGGATGCATCAGGGATCCATGGTCTACAGTATGAAATTAGTCCCAGAAAGGTTTGTAGTTGGTGAGGGGTATCTGGCAGTGGGATGTCTGAGACTGCTTTCTTTCTGGCATCCGTAAGATGCTTACTGCCTTGTGAGATGCAGTGACCTAGGAAAACAACTTTTGGAAGACACAACTGTAATTTAGAACGTGAGACTCTGCACCCAGCATCCGCCAGGTAGGCAAGAAGTGAGGCGGATGAGTTCAGGCAGACGGGGTGTGAGTCAGCACAGAGGAGTAAATCATCCACATATTGTAAGAGTTCCACCTCTGGGTGATCTGCTTGCCATGGTTGTAAGATGGATGCCATTGCTTTGCTAAAGCAGGAAGGACTATTATGAGCTCCTTGAGGCAACACCGTCCAGGTGTATTGTTTTCCATCATGTGTAAAAGCAAAGAGAAATTGGGAGTCTTCATGTAATGGGACAGAGAAAAAGGCATTTGCTAGATCAATGACAGTAAAGATAGCAGCCACAGGAGGAATGCTAGCAAGCAAAGTGTGGGGATTTGGTATAATGGGGGTTTCAAAGACCGTAGCCTCATTAATTGCTCTGAGGTCTTGTACCATGCGATATACAGGAGGCTGTCCCTTCACACTCTTCTTTTTAATTGGGTATAAGGGAGTGTTACATGGTGAGGTGGTAATTTTAATAGCTCCATTTGCAAGAAGAGCCTGTATCTGGAGGGTGATAGCATCTCTCTGGGAAATGGAGAGAGGGTATTGTGCTTTATATGGCAGTAAGTTAGGATTCTTCAAGGTTACAGTGACTGGCGGGACTTTGAGACGCCCAATGTCTTGGGGACCTTTGGTCCAAAGGGTATCAGGGATGAGGTGCAAAATGCTTTGCAGCGAATCCCCTTGTTCATGTGATTCAAGTGACTGGGATTTTAATGCCATTAGGAGGCAGGTTTCTTCAGGACTCAACGCCGTACCTAAAACAACTGTACCATTTTCCTTGAACTGGATGTTGGCCCGTATTTTCTGAAGAAAATCTGAGCCTAATAGGTTATAAGGACATGTCTGGCTTACAACAAATTGTGACATTACTCCAGTGGGCAGATGTAACTGTGGAGATTGGCTTTGGGACTTAGTGGAGGGAGTAATCAAGAGAGGCTTAGTAACAGGGTTGTGCTGGGTGACCCCTTCTAAACCAGAGCAGGGTAAATGCATATCTGTGAGCCAGGAAGGGAGTATGGCGGTCTCACATAACACACTGCGGGCTGCACCAGTGTCTACAAGGAATGAGAGTTCCTTCCCTGCCACATCGAGGGTGATTCGAGGGGCGGGGCCTGCAGGAGGGGCAGAGACTGCCATACACGGGGTGTCCCCTCCCAGCAACACTGGTTTGCCAACGTCCTAGTGGGATGGAGCTGGCCATGGAGGAGGAGTTCCTCTTTGGCTCTGATCTGCTGGCCACAGATGTTTGGAGCGACAGTTTCTCTTAATGTGCCCTGGTTTGCCGCACCCATAACAGACACGGGGCGGGGGTCTTTCCTCTCTTCCTTCTCCCGTCATGACTGCCATGACTGATATGCGGGATTTCTTTGTACTACTCTCCAGCCCTTTTGCAACTTGTTCTAAGATTTCTAATGTTAATGATTTCCATTCTGGGCGACAAGTTACAAGAGCTTTGTTCAGATCTGGCCTAAGGCCATCTACAAATGACCGTGCTAGGAGTCTTAGGTGCACAGGTTCATTTGGACTGAATCCCATATCTTTATAGTTTTGTTTAACTCTTTGTACAAACTTTTCTACTGACTCTGCTTTATCCTGTACCATGTCCTGCAGGGTTGTGGACTGCTCTGCTAGTCTGTCTTTCGCCCACTTATATAATTGCTGAATGAAATCACGGCCAGATTCTGAATCACGAGTGTCATAATTTGCTCCAGGGAGTTCTGGTTGGCGTATGTGATCCATTATAAGTGAAGAAAATTCACCAGTTTTATTTTGTACAATACTTTGCAAGTCTGACCAAGTACACCCGTAGGTTTGATATACTTGTGCCAATTTTCTGTAAAAGGGCATAGGGTGAGTATCTGGGTCAGGCATGAGGTTCACTATGGTGAACAACTGCTGGGGGGTAAAGGACACATACTTAGGTGGCCCGACTGGGCGAGTGTTCAAGTATATTTCCCTTAAGGCTTCAAGATTTCCTTGTCCTATGTTATGGATCTCTCTTTGCAGCTCTGTAATTTGGTTTTGAAAAGACTCATTCACTGCTCTTGCTGCACCCTGCTGGCTACTTAGGGTAATATCAGAAAATCGTCCAAGGTGCGGTGGGCTGCGATATCCCGGGGTTTGTGCTGCAGCACCAGGTGCATAGTCCACTGTCTGCTGTGAGTCTTCCCCTGCATCTTCCTTTTGTTTCTCCCCATCCTCATCTTCCTGATCTACAGCACCACTACCTCCTACCATTATATGAGCTGGAGCTATGGGCTGACTGGGTAGCATGTAGGTGCCGTCAGGATTTACAAGTGGGTATATAGTAGTGACTTGTGGCATGACAGAAAGAGCAGGGTTTGGGGAGATTACAAGTCCAGCCTTGGGCGTTGGCTGAGGACAAGATGGCGTCATTGCTGGGACTGGTGAGACGTGCTGGGGGGCTAAAAGAGCATGATTATGTGGGCGTGGAGCACCACAGGCTAAGCACGTATCACGGGGGGCAGGGTTCTGCTGACCACAATGTGTACAAGTCCAACTTCCCCTTTTTCTTTCAGCTGCGCCATTATAGGGCGGTGGCTGTTCCTGTACTAAGACTGGGCCAGGCCGATAGTAATGGAGTCCTGATTTTTCATCAAACATTGCTTCTCCTTTTGTCTGTTCAAATTCTTTGCTACAGTCCAGCCATACCCTAACTGTATCTATCAACTTATCATCATTCAATTTGCCTCTCTTCTCAGTCAACAATGTCTGCCATATAGCAGAACACAATACACCTCCTTTTGCAATATCATAACTCTTTTCTAACTTGCTTAGTCCTTTAACATAACTTTTTCCTCTCCGGTCCGCCACGTACTGTTCAGGTGAACAATAGCCCTTCGGGACACTATTTCGGTTACCCATTTTTTTCAAAACACCACGTTCTGGAGCCTTCAACACGTTCTGGAGCCTTCACTTACTGTCTCTGATAGTTGGATTAGCACAGACACTGACAAACAAACACCTTGAGCTTGAGATTAACACACCACTGGGTTATCAGCAAGCTGTCTCCTTCCCTTCTACTATTTCTTGGGGTCACACACCGGGGTTACCCCCCTCAATGTAGGCACTTTAGGAGACTTCTATTGTTCTGTCAGTCTATGCCTCTCCTTTCTCCCAGAGAAACCAACCAGACACAAAAAAATAATAAAACACAATACATCAAGCTTATCAATACAATGGGGTTCTTACTTTCATGCCCCTGAGGATGCCTCACTGTCGGTGCACCCCTCCCTAGAACAAATATGGATAGACTAAGCCAAGGGACACAGAATAGGTAAGATGAATATATTTTCTCACCTCTTATTACGGGCCGCGGTCCCGGTGTCCGTTGGCTTGTCTCTCTGGGTCCAGTCTCTGGGGGTACGCCAGCAGGAGGTCCAATCCTCAGGCCCCACGTTGGGCGCCAACTGATATGGCTCTGATTCTGGATCTGACCCAATAGTCAGGGAAGGGTTGATGTACTGCTCCGAATGGTATGAAATGATAGGCATACGTACGCCACACGAGAGATCACACACAGACTGTCACAGAGAAGTCAATGCTAGATGTTCCGTTTATTATTCAGATTACATGATTTTTTATAGCAGAAAAAGGGGAACTTTATGACTCGGCTAATTTGATCTAATTGTCACATTACTAAGTCCCATGATAACGTATCACATTATCACTCCATACTTTAGCAAAACTCAGCATTATGTCAGCAATATGTCAGCAATTTCAATATCATAAAGTGATTAGTAAGGGATTATTAAGGGAGCTGGCTGCTACTTCAGGGGCCATTTTGTTAAGCAAACTGTTAGATATAATACAAGCAAGTATACATTTGATACTAGATATATGATTCCACAACAAGGGTTTTATATATTTTTTGCCTTCCTCTGGATCAACTTGCAGGATAACAGGCCGAACTGGATGGACAAATGTCTTTTTTCGGCCTTATGTACGTTACAAAGTCCCAATAGAAGAGCAGTATTTGTGAAAGCAGGTATATAGAACCGCTTAATAATTATTTGCTAAAAGCAGGTATATAAAACTCCTTAATCAGTTTTTTTTGGGGGCAAATGTTATATCAAACCAGTTGAAATAATTTGTTCAAATAGCATTTGTCCCTTTGTATAGCTGGGGTATCTCAGCAGAACCACACACAACTCTTGCAAATTACAAATGTACTACTGCATATGAAAATTATAGTGTTAGGCAATGGTTATTATTGCCATATTTGTGCGAGGGGAGGCAGGGCTATCTACGCGAGGCAGCAGCACATACCTGCTGGGCGGTCGACGTCATTTCTGGGGTCGACGTCAGTCCAGCACTTCCAGGTTATTCGGCTCCACAGATCAGCGATCGGACGTCTTGCGTGGCAGAGCTGTTCACAATCAACATCCAAAGTAAGATGGGGGCTGTTCTATGGGACCGCCGGGGTCTCCAGCTGTGCGGCGCGGCCGAGTACACTGCATCATTTCCTTGTGGCGGCGGTGGCGCTCACAGACAAGCCGGCTGCTGATGTCAGCTGGTGCCAGGGCGCTGTCGATTGGGCCTGTGACGCACACAGCAGATTCTGCTCTGGCCAAATTACTCTCATTGTCAATATAAGGCAAAAATTATTAGATGATGTCTTGCCTTCATTCTCAGAATTTTGCATGTATTCTGCTGTGGTATGAATGATTTGGGAACTAATAAGGTGAAATAATATGTAAAACTAAACTGGCTGCAGTGTTAATTTTGACAATTACGGTGGGGGCAGACTTCTGAGGACACCTGACCGCGGCACTCGGCGATCACTGTGGGGGAAAGAGCGGCGATATGGAGCCGCGAGCATCTGGTGGCAGCAGGGGTACTAGCATGCCCGCCGGCTATCTAGCATCAGCATGTGCTGTTGCGGTCGGCGTGGGGTGCGGGCGCCCTCTGCTGGTCACAAATATAGCAGCAAATGGGGGTTTACTGAGGCTTGTCATAGGGGGCTGTTGTCTGCCCTATATGGATGGTGTTAGCGGCTTGTTGCATGTGTGCGGTGCTGCTGTTTCCTGGACTGTGGGCACATTGTTCGGAGGCTGGTTGTCACTGGGGCTGGCCTATGCAGGTCCGGAAGTGCCTCTGTGTTGTCAGCCCATGTCATTTATACTCCAGCCAAGTCCAGGACTGGGAGCCATATTCTCTAATTTCTTCTTGGCGGGAGCCTCGCTGCCCTGGCCTTTCCATGTTCTATTGAATTGCTTTCGCCGTACGTGTCACGTCATTGTGACATAAGGCCTTAATAAGCGGGTCAGATAAGTAAGGCCGATTCATTGGCCTGTATTTGTGGGAGGGGCTTGGCTGCCTACTTCAACGGCCAGCGCCCCTCCCACATTGCATGAGGTCGCAGAGTTTGGCAGCGGGCGCGATCGTACCTGGAGTCTTCAGTCGTCAGGTAAGAGGCTGCTTCAGCAGCATGCAGGGTCTCTTTCCGGCCGGTCCGGAGCATTGTGCCAGGGTGCCGCGGCTCTCCACGCGGCAACGACTTGGGCCGGCGGGGGGGCGGGGCCATGATAGAAGAAGGGCTCCCCCTTCCCCCGGTCTAAGTGCCAGAGAGCCGTGCGGCGCCCCACGTGGCATTATCCAGGTAGCAGCGGGGGGGTGGGCCCATGAGGAAGTAAGGGCTCCCCCACCCCGATTCCCAGAGCTAGGGGGCTGCGCTGCACCCCACGTGGTAAGCGTGCCCAGCCGGCGGTGGGTCGGCCCCTTAAGCAAAGGGGGGCACCCCCGCACTGGGCGTCTGCCAGGGAGCCGTGCGGCACCCTACGCGGCTATGTTCATTAACCACTGGGGGGTGGGGCCCAGGAAGAAATAAGGGCTCCCCCTATCCCAGTTCTCCATGCCAGGGGGCTGCGCTGCACCCCACGTGTTAGGTGTGCCCATCCAGCGGTGGGTCGGCCCCTTAGGGGTACCCCCGCACTGGGCGCTCTGCCAGGGAGCTGTGCGGCCCCCCACGCGGCAACGTTCACTGACCGTTGGGGGCGGGACCCATGATGAAGTAGGGGCTCCCCCTACACCGGTTTTATGCCAGGGAGCTGCGCTGCTCCCCACGCGGTAGGCGTGCCCAGCCGGCGGTGGGTTGGCCCCTTAGGCAAAGGGGGGCACCCCCGCACTGGGCGCTCTACCAGGGAGCCGCGTGAGCTCCCTGCGTGGCACATGAGCTATGTTATTGTGGGGCGGGGGCCATGGTGCAGAAAGGTGCCAGGGAGCTACACTGCTCCCCACGCGGTTATCGTGGAAGGGTGCGGGGGACCCCGTGGCCCCGCTCCTCACCTTCTTTAAAGTCTGGCACGGGCCGCCGTGCCGCGTAGATAGGCAGGGATCCATGACGATAACACCAGGCTCGGTCAGGGGGAGCAAATGTTAGCCAGTGGCTAGCTTCCTTCTGCCGGTCGTACATTAGGTTGCCAGCTCATGTTCCATCATTCATGTCTTACTTATTCGTATGGTTCCTTACAACGTGTGCACAATCCAGGCTTGATTCTTTAATTGTTTTGCTTCTAGGTCCAATTTTGTCTTGATGACATCCTGAGATTGTGGCTTGTCAGCAAGGTAGTAGGGGTACACGTTGGGGAGGGGGGAGGACAGTACTCACAAGCAAGGTTGTGTCTTACGTCCAGGTTGTGCTGTTTCACAAGCTTTCTGCGGTGGTCAGTCTGTAGATTTTCTGAGCGGCTGTAATGTCACACGCATCGGACATCGTCGAGGCGTCTGTGGACGAGATTATGGCAGGGATGTCCGAAGGGGGCAGTATACCGTCCCTGTGAGCATGGACTATCCCTAGGCTTATGTCAGAACTAACGAAGAGGGGTATCCCTTTCCCGGCTTCCGCCAGGAAGGCAGAATTATATCGGCTGTGGAAAGACTCTGTGGCACCTAGTCAAGATGATCTCCCCATGACCACGGTGCAAACATCGCTCGCTCAGTTACATGTCATGCTGAACAGCCTAACGTCAGCTGTCACTTCAATACAAGCGAGGTTGGAGTTAATCGAGTCTCGCGGCTCGGTCATTACTGTTTCTCCCCCTGAGGTTCCGGTCGCCACTACCTCTGCTGTGGGGAAAATCCGTACTACCCTGGCCATCCCCAATGTGGCTCCTTCTCATTTCGTTCTGACCAACGTCAGGAAAGATATCTTAGAGGGTAGGGATGTTAACCTTGCTTCTTTGCTGATAGCCTCCAGGGATTTGTCCGACAATAAAGTTATAGCTTGCGGGGAAGTCTCGGTGGTGCTGAGAGGCCGTGACCACAGGCTTAACAGCAAGTTAACCATTTCGAGTTACAGAGTTGGCATATAAGTACGGTGTCACGAGCCACGCCTGACTCCGTTGTACCCGGGGTCAGGAGGTCGCAGCGGTTGGCTGCACGCTCTATGTAAGATAGGGATGTTTCCTTATTGTAGCTTTCTGGGTTTGCTTTGCGAACCCTTTTGGCTCACTCAGGGATCCGTAGCTCCTTCTCTCAGCTGTTCCTTGTCCAGCACTCCCAATCCTCCTTATATTCCCCTCTCACACTTCTCTGGTTGCCAGATATAGAGCTTCCTGCCTGGACATCTATTCTGACCCACTGGAGCTGTGTTGCTGCGTTCTCTGGTAGTTGATCCAGAACGCTACCCTCCGGATCCCTGTTGGACCTTTGTGGACAGTTGTTGTCGTCCACCTGGGTGTTTGTGTTTGTCTGTGTTTGTCTGTCCTCTCCCTGGTGTTTCCCTCTTAGTGTCAGTGGTGAGGACTAGCGATCCCACCGGCCCGTTCAGTATCTAGGGTTCATTTCAGGGAAAGCCAGGGTTTAGGCACGTGATCGCTGCACGGGTGAGGAACCCGTCTAGGGATGTCAGGGCAGTCAGGTGCCAGCCGCAAGGAGAGTTAGGGGTCACCACCTTTCCCTCTCCCTTGGGCAGGACTTCCCCTTTTTCCTCCCTGTGCGTGTTGCCGGTCATTACATACGGAGGATGTTTGTATTATGAGTATCATTAATCTTTTGCAGCTAAGGCACCGGCAGCTTTCACGCAGTTTCAATATGTTACAGATTGGTCCAACTTAGACACAGAATTGTTTTGCAGGCATTTTGCTGGTCTGAAAGCTCCCTCCCTTCCGGCTCGTCGGCCGGGCCACTCGATGTCTTCAGACCACCTAGTTCAGTTGACAAGTTAGGCCGGCCCATTGTACAGTTGGGTAGGGCCCAGATTTGTAATAATTATAATTACGCGTCTTGTAATTTTGGTCAATGCCGTCTGCTACACATCTGTACCAATTGCTTCAGGGCCCATCCCAGAGTCACATGCTCATTAAAATCAGTTAAAACCTACATGAGTGTGGTCAATATCGATTGTTTGCAGGGGTATTTGCGAGGTCATCATAATCCAGGGTTCGTGCAGTTTCTGATTTCAGGATTCTGCGAGGGCTTTCATACAGGGTCAATCACGACACCAGAATACACGTATGAGTGCAAGAACCTTCAGTCTGCCGAGAGGAATCCTAATTCTGTAGACAAACTAAAAGAGTCTGAGTTGGGTAAGGGTTTCTTGATCGGTCCTTTCAAAGTGCCCCCCTTCCAGTGGTGGAGAGTTAGTCCCTTGGGGTGGTCACGGGTAAATTTAGCAAGAAGGAGAGACTTATCATTGACCTGTCATCCCCACATGGTTCCCATGTCCCTAGTCTTAACTCCCTCATTCCTTCAGAGGAAGTGGGCATGAGGTATTCTTCTATTGACCAGGCCATTGCCATTATCATGCAGTTAGGACCCGGATCGATGTTGTCTAAGGCTGATATATCGGATGCCTTTAAGTTACTTCCCATCATGCCAGCGCTTTGGCAGTGGGACTGCATTAAGTGGAAGGACCAAGACTATTTTTCCACCAAACTCACTTTCGGCTCAGGCCCTCCATTGGGTTTTAAAACATAAGGTTCGCTGTGAATTTGTTATCCATTATTTAGATGACTTCCTGCGGATCGAGAGGCCAGGGGCAGCCCCCCTAGGATTGGGGAAGTTGTTGAGGTGTTTCTGCCAGGTAGGTGTCCCGGTCTACCCCAGGCAAGTAGAGGGCCCGTCCACAGTTATCACCTTCATGGGCATTGAGCTAGATTCGCAGGACATGTTAGCCAGGTTGATATCGGACAAACTAGTTAGAATCAGAGAAGTCATTGACAGGTTTTCTATCACAACCATGGTCACTAAGGCAGATTTACAGTCGCTACTGGGTATGTTGAATTTTGCCATGCGTATCATTCCGCAAGGCAGATCGTTCATCTCCCGCTTGCTGGTGCTCCTGGCCACGGCCCCGGAACAAGACAGCCCAGGGCGTCTGGATAGTCAGGCCTTGGCTGACCTACACATGTGGGACCACTTTCCTTGCCAGTGGAATGGGGTGTCCTTGTTTATACCCGAGTTGTCTAGCCAATCTCCTGTAGTCTTTTCAGACGCGGCTGCGAGCTCAGGTTTTGCTGCTAATTTTTGGCACCCACTGGGTCGCAGACGAATGGCCTGCTGAGGTGAGACAGATCCCAGGTTTCCTGCAAACCTTAGCACTGTTCGAACTGTACCCCATTGTGGTAGCCGCCCACGTGTGGGGCAGTCACTGGGTAAATCGCTCTGTTTGGTTCGTAACTGATAACGCTGCGGTGGTAGATATTTTAAATAGCGGGTTATCTAAGTCGTCTTATGTCACGTGTCTCTTGAGACGTTTAGTTCAACTCTCCCTACATTATCATTTCTGTGTTAATAGTACGCATGTGCCAGGTTCGCAAAATGTGGCTGCTGATGCTTTATCGAGGGCTAATTTCTCCCTTTTTTGCAGGTCATGCCAGAGGCAGATGTTGCGGGCACTACCGTCCCTCCCCACGAGTCGTTAATACTAGTGTGACTAGTCACCTAGAGATGGCCCACGCTTTACTAGCCAAGTCCCTTTCACCAAACACGACCAGGGCATATAACACCAGGTGGATGGCGTTTTGCAGGTTTCAGGGGGAATGTCCTCAGGGAGAGTCCAGTTTTGTGGAGTATATCCTTGCTTTCATTGGCTACTGCCACTCGGAGCTCAAGCTGTCCCACAACACGGTGTAGTCATACTTGTCGGGAGTGCAGCATTTCGACTCTGTCAGTCATCCTGAAAAGGCATCAGTGTTTTCTATGCATGCTGTCAAAGCCACGTTGAGGGGTTTGAGCAGATGTGGACCTGGAGGCCAAGTGCGCAGACAAGCTGTTACTGGGCTTCTTTTCCGTAACCTATCTGACATCCTGGATAGGAACCCTTTTGGGGTTTTACCCAGCCTGGTGCTTATATCCTCTGTTTATTTAGCCTTCTATGGCTTCTTGAGACCTGGGGAGTTTACTTGTTCTCCTGGTAGTGGCAGGTTTCTCACAGTCGGCCAGTTGGTCCAAAACGCTGAGGGTTACGTGCTACTGCTCAGGACGTCCAAGACCTCGCAGATGGGCCCCCCAGTCCCAGTGTCCTATTTCCCCACGTCTCATCAATGGTGCCCTGTCACGACTACATGCATTCTATTAATGAGTCTGTCACATCCACAGACTTGGCATAAAGTCCTGTCACAACTACAGGCGCACCATCTGCTCATCTGTCACGTCTACAGACCGTAACCAAGTCTTGTCACGACCACAGGCGCACGGAATCATGTCATTACATTGTACATCCAGTGCCATGCCCACAGGCGCAGCCAGGTCATGTCTGTCACGACTACAGACTCGACACCAAGTCCTGTCACGTCTTCAGGCATGTCTGGTATGGACACGGCTAGACGACCACTACGGTCAGGTCACAGATCGATGCCCAAGTCATATGGTAGGCAGCAATCTACCAGGCTAATAGATAACAAGTTCCGTCTCGCCTAGAGTCCTGGTCACATAGGTGGCACAATCAGGCACGTAGCAGGTGGCGGTTGCACAGTAGGGGCCATAACAAATCGTTCAAGTTGGTTGGGGTCCACTGGTGGTCACGGCTGCCGGGCACATGGGCATAATGTTTGCAGGTCGTAGTTCGGGTTAGGGGGGTACTAATTGCTCTCATTTACTGGCGGGTAGGAAGATGTCACAAGAATTCATTCCAGGAGGCTCATCCGCATCTTGGGACAGTGGGGACTCACAGTCTGAGCGAAGCGCGGTGCCATCCTTTACCACTTCAGCCCCGCTAGCTAAAACCCCCTTCATGACCAGAGCACTTTTTACACTTCGGCACTACACTACTTTCACCGTTTATCGCTTGGTCATGCAACTTACCACCCAAATGAATTTTACCTCCTTTTCTTCTCACTAATAGAGCTTTCATTTGGTGGTATTTCATTGCTGCTGACATTTTTACTTTTTTTGTTATTAATCGAAATGTAACGATTTTTTTGCAAAAAAATGAAATTTTTCACTTTCAGCTGTAAAATTTGGCAAAAAAAAAACGACATCCATATATAAATTTTTCGCTAAATTTATTGTTCTACATGTCTTTGATAAAAAAAAGTGTTTGGGCAAAAAAAAAAAAAAATGGTTTGGGTAAAAGTTATAGCGTTTACAAACTATGGTACAAAAATGTGAATTTCCGCTTTTTGAAGCAGCTCTGACTTTCTGAGCACCTGTCATGTTTCCTGAGGTTCTACAATGCCTAGACAGTAGAAACACCCCACAAATGACCCCATTTTGGAAAGTAGACACCCTAAGGTATTCGCTGATGGGCATAGTGAGTTCATGGAAGTTTTTATTTTTTGTCACAAGTTAGCGGAAAATGGGGAATGTGTTTTGGGGTGTCATTTTACATATACCCATGCTGGGTGAGAAAAATATCTTGGTCAAATGCCAACTTTGTATAAAAAAATTGGAAAAGTTGTCTTTTGCCAAGATATTTCTCTCACCCAGCATGGGTATATGTAAAATGACACCCCAAAACACATTCCCCAACTTCTCCTGAGTACAGCGATACCAGATGTGTGACACTTTTTTGCAGCCAAGGTGGGCAAAGGGGCACACATTCCAAAGAGCACCTTTCGGATTTCACAGGCCATTTTTTACAGATTTTGATTGCAAGGTAATTCTCACACATTTGGGCCCCTAAATTGCCAGGGCAGTATAACTACGCCACAAGTGACCCCATTTTGGAAAGAAGACACCCCAAGGTATTCCGTGAGGGGCACGGCGAGTTCCTAGAATTTTTTATTTTTTGTCACAAGTTAGCGGAAAATTATGATTTTTCTTTTTTTTTCTTTTTTCCTTACAAAGTCTCATATTCCACTAACTTACGACAAAAAATTAAAAATTCTAGGAACTCGCCATGCCCCTCACGGAATACCTTGGGGTGTCTTCTTTCCAAAATGGGGTCACTTGTGGCGTAGTTATACTGCCCTGGCAATTTAGGGGCCCAAATGTATGAGAAGAACTTTGCAATCAAAATGTGTAAAAAATGACCGGCGAAATCCGAAAGGTGCACTTTGGAATATGTGCCCCTTTGCCCACCTTGGCTGCAAAAAAGTGTCACACATCTGGTATCGCTGTACTCAGGAGAAGTTGGGGAATGTGTTTTGGGGTGTCATTTTACATATACCCATGCTGGGTGAGAGAAATATCTTGGCAAAAGACAACTTTTCCAATTTTTTTATACAAAGTTGGCATTTGACCAAGATATTTTTCTCACCCAGCATGGGTATATGTAAAATGACACCCCAAAACACATTCCCCAACTTCTCCTGAGTACAGCGATACCAGATGTGTGACACTTTTTTGCAGCCAAGGTGGGCAAAGGGGCACACATTCCAAAGAGCACCTTTCGGATTTCACAGGCCATTTTTTACAGATTTTGATTGCAAGGTAATTCTCACACATTTGGGCCCCTAAATTGCCAGGGCAGTATAACTACGCCACAAGTGACCCCATTTTGGAAAGAAGACACCCCAAGGTATTCCGTGAGGGGCATGGCGAGTTCCTAGAATTTTTAATTTTTTGTCGTAAGTTAGTGGAATATGAGACTTTGTAAGGAAAAAAGAAAAAAAAAGAAAAATCATAATTTTCCGCTAACTTGTGACAAAAAATAAAAAATTCTAGGAACTCGCCGTGCCCCTCACGGAATACCTTGGGGTGTCTTCTTTCCAAAATGGGGTCACTTGTGGCGTAGTTATACTGCCCTGGCAATTTAGGGGCCCAAATGTGTGAGAATTACCTTGCAATCAAAATCTGTAAAAAATGGCCTGTGAAATCCGAAAGGTGCTCTTTGGAATGTGTGCCCCTTTGCCCACCTTGGCTGCAAAAAAGTGTCACACATCTGGTATCGCTGTACTCAGGAGAAGTTGGGGAATGTGTTTTGGGGTGTCATTTTACATATACCCATGCTGGGTGAGAGAAATATCTTGGCAAAAGACAACTTTTCCCATTTTTTTATACAAAGTTGGCATTTGACCAAGATATTTTTCTCACCCAGCATGGGTATATGTAAAATGACACCCCAAAACACATTCCCCAACTTCTCCTGAGTACGGCGATACCAGATGTGTGACACTTTTTTGCAGCCTAGATGCGCAAAGGGGCCCAAATTCCTTTTAGGAGGGCATTTTTAGACATTTGGATCCCAGACTTCTTCTCACACTTTCGGGCCCCTAAAAAGCCAGGGCAGTATAAATACCCCACATGTGACCCCACTTTGGAAAGAAGACACCCCAAGGTATTCAATTAGGGGCCTGGCGAGTTCATAGAATTTTTTTTTTTTTTTGCATAAGTTAGCGGAAATTTTTTTTAGGGTATTTTTTTTTCTCACAAAGTCTCCCTTTCCGCTAACTTAGGACAAAAATTTCAATCTTTCATGGACTCAATATGCCCCTCACAGAATACCTTGGGGTGTCTTCTTTCCGAAATGGGGTCACATGTGGGGTATTTATACTGCCCTGGCTTTTTAGGGGCCCTAAAGCGTGAGAAGAAGTCTGGAATATAAATGTCTAAAAATGTTTACGCATTTGGATTCCGTGGGGGGTATGGTGATCAGCGTATCTAGAAAGTTATAACGTGCTCTTAAAAACAATACCTTTATTGTACCTTATTGGGTAAATGGAGCAGAATGCTGCTCATATAGTGATCGAGACTCAATACTATTCGGTTTTGAGTCTTTTTTACACAAACTCCTACTTAGATTTGGATGCCACAACACGATTAAAAAATAACCTGATAAAGAGGGAAAATCTGCAGTCAACTAGGTAATAAATCCAAAGACAGGGATTGTGGGGTATCAGACGGGAGGAATTCACTCTCCCTAGATGTCCCTGACAGACTAGGCCCTCAGCCCAGGGATATCCCCATATGGTAGAGATACCCTGTCCCCGTGCCTATGACTGTAGTTAACCTAATAAAGCCCTACCTATATAGATGATAGCAGGTTGCAAAAAATAATAATAGTGAAACGAACCCCGACGCGTTTCATCTGCGCCCGGCAGATCATCAGGGGGTGATAGACAACCCTATTTTGTAGGGAAAAGAATTTAATATATATAATGATGTAACGGATATGAATATCTGATACTTAGCTCCTATTGTTGATCAGTGGGGGTATAGAGATACTAGGTCCTGTCAGTAAGTAGGTAGCCTGTAGAGGGGTGAACAGAAAAGAGAAAAATCGATACAGATCCTGACAAAATAAATAAATAAATAAATAAATAAATAAATAAATAAGTACAGGTTCTCATTCAATTTACTTACTGCGCAGGGCAATCCCACTGTCATATTTAGATACTCATCATAGGAGAGCAGATGTGGCCGGTTTACTTGTTGCCAGTGCTCAGCTTATAAGCACCGGTCTTACTGTTACTTCCGGACGCTGAAAAAGCCAGGCATTTTCGGCTGGTGAGACGCATGCAGAGTTGCGATACGTCACTTCCGGTTGATGGCACGCATGGTGAAACGCATGCCACCGGAAGTTACCAGCTTCAGGTTCCGGTCTTTGAGCCGCATTTTTGACAAATATCAAACGATGGATAGGGTACTGATATTTATTCATTATGGTCTAAAACCGTCCCCCCTATGTAAGGAGAAACCGGAGACATATCTCTTTTTTAAATAGTAACGGTATTAGTGATATGTTTATGAAACACAGCAGTCCATTATTATATATTACTATAAACCGGCTATCAATCGTAAGTGGGAGATTGAAAGGATGTGGCTCTGTTTTGAAGCCCCATCTTCATTTTACAAAAGGTCCACCCATCTCATAGGTGGTCCAAAAGTAAAAAATAGTTAGGATAAGGGTTTAATGATAAAACTATCCCTATTTCTTATGATACTTCTCGTATCAGCATGGTCCAATACTAGGATATTGGTTGTTTAATAAGACAGAGGAAGGTCAGTTTTGGACAAAAATTACCAGTTAGATAAAACAGGTGTATGTTAATCTTTCGTTCATTCCTCCTGGTGACTGGGATCGGAATCGATAAATCCATTCAGTTTCCTTCTGGAGTATCTTCCGGTCCCAGTCACCCTTCCTGGCAGGCATTGGAACCACTTCGAGGGCCGAAAAACGGATACATCCAAGATCGCCATTATGACATTGATTCATATGGTTAGCCACGGATGTGTCCTTCTTTTTCACAATGTCATTGACATGCTCGCATATTCTGCGTCTAAGTTCTCTATATGTTTTCCCTATATAGTCTTTAGGACAGGTACATTGACCTATATAGATAACTCCTTTCGTTTTGCAGTTAACAAACTTGCCTATGGTGTATAAGTCTTTAGTCATGGAGCAGGTCACTGTTTTTGTCTGATTGATGTATTTACAGGCCTTACATGTCCCGCATCTAAAGACTCCTTTAGGCTGTCTGTCAAGCCAGGTACCTTCTTTTTTTGTTCCTGTATAGTGACTGTGTACAAGTCTATCTCTAAGGCTCCTCCCCTTGCGGTATGTAACTTGCGGGAAGGAAGAGATAGCCTTCGAGAGATCCCCGTCCATCATAAGGATTGGCCAGTAGGTTCGCAGAATCGCCAATACCTCTCTATTAGCTGAATCATATGTAGAGATTAGACGAATAGGATTTTTTTCCACGCTAACTTTTGATCTTGGTATTAGGAGATCCTCCCTTTTGCTGTTTTCTGCCACATGAAAGGCCTCCTTTAAGATGGACTGGGGATAGCCCCTTTCTGATAGTCTCTTTTTCAGTTTCCTGGATTCAATGTAGAAACTTTCCCTCCCTGAACAGTTTCTGCGCATGCGCAAATACTGTCCTTTGGGGATGCCCCTTTTCACTGCAGGGGGGTGGTGGCTACTCCAATGTAGGATATTATTTGTAGCAGTCGGCTTCCGGAAAACTGTAGTAGTGAGACTGTTATCCACCAGCCTCACTTCTACATCAAGGAAGGTAATACACCTAGAGTCAATGACACTTCTGAATGTTAGTCCGATGTCATTATTGTTTAGAGCTAACACAAATTTGTTGAACTCCTCTAAAGTACCATTCCAGATCAAAAAGATATCGTCTATATAACGGGTCCAAAAGATGACCATGTCACCCCACCAGGTAGCTTGGTCAGGGAAAACATATCTATCTTCCCACCAGCCCAGGAGGAGGTTGGCATAAGTCGGGGCACAGGGACTGCCCATTGCCGTCCCCCTGAGCTGGTGGTAAAAGGACCCGTTATATAGAAAATAATTGTGAGTAAGGGTATACTCCAGTAGATTCATAATAAACTGATTATGATTCTGGAATTGCGTCCCTCTTGATCTCAGAAAATATGCAGTGGCTGCCAGGCCTTTATCATGCGGTATTGAGGTATAGAGTGACTCCACATCTATACTGGCGAGATAGCAGTGTGGATCAAGTGATACAGTTTCAATCTTTCTCAAAAAATCCATCGTATCTCTCGTATGTGATGGTAAACAAGATACAAAGTCCCTTAATACTTTATCAAGATAGATCCCACAGTGATGGGTGAGTGAGTCTATTCCTGATACGATAGGGCGACCTTTTAGGGGATTTAACCCCTTATGGATTTTTGGGAGGCTGTAGAAGGTCGCCAATTGGGGGTTTTTTGGTAGGAGAAACTGATACTCAGATTTATTAATGACTTTTTGTTCCAGACCTAGTTGGAGAATTGTCCTTAATTGGGACAGAAAAGTTATAGAGGGGTCACTAGACAGAATATGATAGCTATTCATGTCTTTTAATAGATCGAGGCATATTTTCTGATATTTAGAATGATCCATTAGCACCAAGTTGCCTCCCTTATCCGATGGTTTAATAACTATAGAGCTATCGGACTCAAGTTGTCTGAGGCTGGAGAATTCACTTTTTAATCGTGTTGTGGCATCCAAATCTAAGTAGGAGTTTGTGTAAAAAAGACTCAAAACCGAATAGTATTGAGTCTCGATCACTATATGAGCAGCATTCTGCTCCATTTACCCAATAAGGTACAATAAAGGTATTGTTTTTAAGAGCACGTTATAACTTTCTAGATACGCTTAATACTAAAGACGTGGTGACTATCAAATATATCATACTTATTTTCTTTTTGGGTATGGTGATCACCCCCCTGTCATTGATCACCCCCCTGGTAAGGCTCCATTCAGACGTCCGTATGATTTTTACGGATCCACTGATACATGGATCGGATCTGCAAAACACATGCGGACGTCTGAATGGAGCCTTACAGGGGAGTGATCAATGACAGGGGGTGATCAATGACAGGGGGTGATCAGGGAGTGTATATGGGTGATCACCCTCCTGTCATTGATCACCCCCCTGTAAGGCTCCATTCAGACGTCCGTATGATTTTTACGGATACATGGATCGGATCCGCAAAGCACATGCGGACGTCTGAATGGAGCCTTACAGGGGGGGTGATCAATGACAGGGGGTGATCAGGGAGTGTATATGGGTGATCACCCGCCTGTCATTGATCACCCCCCTGTAAGGCTCCATTCAGACGTCCGCATGTGTTTTGTGGATCCGATCCATGTATCCGTGGATCCGTAAAAATCATACGGACGTCTGAACGGAGCCTGACAGGGGGGTGATCAATGACAGGGGGGTGATCAGGGAGTTTATATGGAGTGATCATGGGTGATCAGGGGTTTATAAGGGGTTAATAAGTGACGGGGGGGGTAGTGTAGTGTGGTGTTTGGTGCGACTGTACTGAGCTTCCTGTGTCCTCTGGTGGTCGACCCTAACAAAAGGGACCACCAGAGGACCAGGCAGCAGGTATATTAGATGCTGTTATCAAAACAGTGTCTAATATACCTGTTAGGGGTTAAAAAATTCAGATCTCCAGCCTGCCAGCGAGCGATCGCCGCTGGCAGGCTGGAGATCCACTTGCTTACATTCTTTTCCTGTGTGCGCGCGTTCACAGGAAATCCCGGCCCTCGCGAGATGACGCGTATATGCGTCGTCGTGCGCAGGGCTGCCGCCTCCGGACCGCACATCTGCGTTAGGCGGTCCGGAGGCGGTTAAGATCCTGGACTATCCCAAAATTATCCGCCGAGTTGCAGAAGAGAGGCATCTCCTTTCCCTCCTCTGCTAGGAATGCAGAACTTTATTGTCTCCTTATCGTGGATGCACCACCCGTGAGCCAAGAGGTGGTTTCTATGGGTACCATCCAGACATCACTCACACAGCTACATGGTATTAAAAACACTTTTCTTTTATTGGTCGGATGAAATATGCAAATTTTTTTAGATAGGAACTTTGGGTTTTCATGAGCTGTATGCCAAAATCATCAATATTAAAACAATAAAAGGCTTGAACTACTTCAGTTGTGTGTAATGAATCTAAAATATATGAAAGTCTAATGTTTATCAGTACATTACAGAAAATAATGAACTTTATCACAATATGCTATTTTTTTTTAGAAGGACCTGTACATGGCATCGTCCATCACGGACTTACAGGCCAGGATGGAGTCAGTTCTGCTGCCGCAGCATTGGCGGCACCAACACCAGCGGTAGCTGCAGTCCAAGCGTTTCTGGTGGGTCTTCTCAAATTCCCACAATCGCTCGATCCCACTTCATTCCTGCTAATATCAGGCAAGATATATTGGAGGGCAGGGGCGTCAATCTGGCATCCCTGCTTATTGGCGCACATGAGGCCCCAGACATTAATACCATAGCATGCGGTGAGGTATATGTCATCCTGAAGTCTAAGGATGCCAGGTTAACCACCTCAGATCCCCTAGCTTAAACCCTCTTAATGACCAGACCACTTTTTGCAATTCCGCACTACACTAATTTCACGGTTTATTGCTCGGTCATACAACTTACCACCCAAATGAATTTTACCTCCTTTTCTTCTCACTAATAGAGCTTTCATTTGGTGGTATTTCATTGCTGCTGACACTTTAACTTTTTTTGATATTAATCGAAATTGACGAAATGATATTAAACGAAATTTTTGCAAACAAAATGACATTTTTCACTTTCGGTTGTAAAATTTTTCTAATAAAACTACATTTCTATATACATTTTTCTCTAAATTTATTGTTCTACATGTCTTTGATAAAAAAAATAAAAAATGCAATAAGTGTATATTTATTGGTTTGGGTGAAAGTTAGAGAGTTTACAAACTATGGTACAAAAATGTGAATTTCTGCATTTTGAAGCAGCTCTGACTTTCTGAGCACCTGTCATGTTTCCTGAGGTTCTACAATGCCTAGACAGTAGAAACACCCCACAAATGACCCCATTTTGGAAAGTAGACACCCTAAGGTATTCGCTGATGGGCATAGTGAGTTCATGGAAGTTTTTATTTTTTGTCACAAGTTAGCGGAAAATGATTTATTTTTTATTTTTATTTCTTACAAAGTCTCATATTAAACTAACTTGTGACAAAAAATTTAATTTTACATGAACTCACCATTCCCCTCACGGAATACCTTGAGGTGTCTTTTTTCCAAAATGGGGTCACTTGTGGGGTATTTATACTGCCCCGGCATTTTAGGGGACCTAAAGCATGAGAAGTAGTTTGGAATCCAAATGCGTAAAAAATGCCCTGTGAAATCGTAAAGATACTCTATGGAATTTGGGCCCCTTTGCGCACCTGGGCTGCAAAAAAGTGTCACACATGTGGTATCGCCGTACTCAGGAGAAGTAGGGCAATGTGTTTTGGGGTGTATTCTTACATATACCCATGCGGGGTGAGAGAAATATCTCGGCAAAAGACAACTTTTCCCATTTTTTTAATACATATTTCTCTCACCCAGAATGGGTATATGTAAAAATACACCCCAAAACACGTTGCCCTACTTCTCCTGAGTACGACAATACCACATGTGTGACACTTTTTTGCAGCCTAGGTGCGCATAGGGGCCAAAATTCCAAAGAGTAACTTTTAGGAGGACATTTTTAGGTATTTGGATTCCAGACTTCTTCTCACACTTTAGGGCCCCTAAAATGCCAGGGCAGCATAAATACCCCACATGTGACCCCATTTTGGAAAGAAGACACCCCAAGGTATTCCATGAGGGGCATGGTGAGTTCATAGAAGATTTTTTTTGACACAAGTTAGCGGAAAATAATTTTTGTTTTTTCTCACAAAGTCTCCCTTTCCGCTAACTTGTGACAAAAAGTTCAATCTCTCATGGACTCAATATGCCCCGCAGCGAATACCTTGGGGTGTCTATTTTCCGAAATGGGGTCATTTGTGGGATATTTATACTGCCCTGGCATTTTAGGGGCCCTAAAGCGTGAGAAGTAGTCTGGAATACAAAATGTAAAAAAAAATGTTACGCATTTGGATTCCGTGAGGTTAGTGGAATATGAGACTTTGTAAGAAAAAAAAATAAAAACAATTTCCGCTAACTTGTGCCAAAAAAATTAAAATCTTCTATGAACTCGCCATGCCCCTCAAAAGTGATCTTTTTATAGCGCCGCAGCGATTTTACAGTTTTTTGCAGTGATCAGAAAAAAAGTTATTCTGTCACTGCGGTGGGGCGGACTGAACAACTGAACACAAGTGTGCGCACAAGATCAGGCCTGATCGGGGGCGAACACTGTATTTTTTGTAGAGCCTATAGAACATGTCCTATTCTTGTCCGCAATTGCGGACAAGAAAAGGCATTTTCTATATTGGATCCGCAAAATAAATATGGACGTCTGAATCGAGCCTTACAGGGGGGTGATCAGCGAGTCTACATGGGGTGATCACCCCCCTGTAAGGCTCCATTTAGACGTCTGTATGTGTTATGCGGATCTGCAGAACACATACGGACGTCTGAATGGAGCCTTACAGGGGGTGATCAATGACAGGGCGGTGATCAGGGAGTCTATATGGGGTGATCAGGGGTTAATAAGGGGTTAATAAGTGACAGGGGGGTGTAGTGTAGTGGTGTTTGGTGCTACATACAGAGCTGCCTGTGTCCTCTGGTGGTCGATCCAAGCAAAAGGGACCACCAGAGGACCAGGTAGCAGGTGTATTAGATGCTGTTATCAAAACGGCGTCTAATATACCCTTTTGGGGTTAAAAATAAATGATCGCCGCTGGCAGGCTGTAAATCCACTTGTTTACCTCCCGATCCTGTGAACGCACGCTCCTGTGTGCGCGCGTTTACAGGAAATCTCGCCTCACGCGAGATGATGGGCTGGCGCGTCCAGGAGGAATAACCCAGCCGCCTGCAGGACACAATCCTGCGTTAGGCGGTCGGGAGGTGGTTAAACAGGAAGCTCAATATCACCGAGTTCGTGTTAGCATTTAGCTTATACCGGGAAGTCATTTGTACAGCCAACCCGCATAGGAGGGCTGAGCTATACTTATAACCTAATTCAACCACTTTGTACATGTATAAGTGGCACAGCATTTTTCGATTATCATCGCTCATTCTCGGCTAAAGCAACAGCCGCCCTGACACATTGCAAACATATTGGCCATTTTGCGGGCCTGAAAGCTCCGACCTGCACAGTCTATAATTCTTATTCCCACACGGCGGGTTAGTGTTCAAATACGATTAACACAGCAGAATCGATTCAGCCTAGTTTGGCCTAGTTTGGCCCCAGGTCCGTCCAGTAATAAATCAGCCTCCGGTGTCGATAAATTAGGGCGTCCTATCAAATGCCTAGGGAAGAGTCAGATATGCAACAACTATAATTACACAGCTTGTCATTATAGTCAGTGTAGGTTACTACACTTATGTGCCATCTGTTTCAGAGCCCATCCTCGCGTAGCATGCACTCAGAAGAATCAAGGCCCGGCATGACAAAGCGTGGTTAACGTGGAGCTGCTCGCTCGCTTCTTGACTGCCCATTCAGATCCATAGTGGGTGCAGTTTAGGTCAAGGGTTTAATCAGCGGCTACCACACAGGTCTTCTCGCCCTCCCACAGACCACATATGAGTGCGGGAATTTGCAGTCAGTGTCCAGAGACCCGGAGGACGTTACACTACTAATCAAAACAGAGTTAGACAGGGGTTATCTAATAGGTGCCTTCAGCCAACCTCCCTTTGCATGCTGGAGGATCAATCCAGTAGGCATCGTGACTGGAAAGTTCTCAAAAAAAAAATGTTAATTTATGACTTGTCGGCCCCACATTCATTAACAAATACCAAGCTTGAACTCATTAATTCCTTTAGAGGAATTCTCCACGAGATACACATCTATAGACGAAGCTATTCAGGTCATAATTAAATTAAGGGTACTTGGTTGTCAAAAGCAGATATTACCAATGCATTTAAGTTACTACCCATCCAACCAGACTTATGGCAATGGCACGGCATGAAATGGCAGGGGTTATATAATTTTAATTGACTTTCGGGTCAAAATCCAGCCCTTGGTTATTTGACCAGTTTGCCAGCGCCCTGCATTGGATCTTGTCCAATACCTTCAGGGTGAATCATGTTATCAATTACCTGGACGACTTTCTCCTATTAGAATCCCCAAATCAGGAGCCTCAAGACTTACAGGTCCTGTATACTGCATTCCAAGGTATTCAGAAGCAGTCCGTCAAGAGAAGGCCCACCAGACAACCTTTTTCCGGTAGCATGATCAGGTCTGTTTTTGTTACACTGTTAAATAAACAGTTCGGCCAATACATTATAAAAACTGTGATGTATTTGGTTTTCTATGGATTCCTCAGGCCAGGGGAGTTCACATGCGCCAAGTCATCCGGTGGCCATCTGCGGAGGAACCAGCTACACTGGAACGGTACGCACTTTATCCTCCGGTTGGATTCCAGCAAGACAGCCCGGCCTGGGGAGTCCGTTCAGGTCAAATACTTTACCACCAATAACAAATGGTGCCCAGTCACCGCATTGCACGAGTAGTTGCAGTGCATCAGGGACGATCCTGATGAGTCCTCCTTGTTCAAGTTTGATGGCGCTCCCTGGAACATTCAAACCTTCCTCAAATACTTCCGCCTGCTGTTGACCACATCAGGGGTCAACCCACTGGCTATCACAGGTCATTCATTCAGGATAGGCGCGGCCTCAGCAGCCTCCAAAAATAATGTGCTTGTGCGTGTCATCCAGAAATTGGGCACATGGAAATCTGCATGTTCTGCCTGTTACTGATCCACAACATGAAATGTCCCTTGCCTTTAATAATTTGGTTTTGTAAAGTATAATGCGTTAAATATATATTTTCAAACAATTCCTGCAACTATTGTGTGTTTTGGCCCCTTTAGGCTACCTTCCTACAGCAGTTCCGGCATAACTTTACTGCTTCAGGTAGGTATAGTTTAGGTAGATCCTCACGGTGAGCCGATCCAAGCACAAGTGTTAGGCCATGGTTATAATTGCCATATTTGTGCGAGGGGAGGCGGGGCTATCTACAATAAAAGGCAGCAACACAACCTGTGTGAAGTTGGCACCCCATGTTCTTAAATTTCAAAAAGAAATACACCATTCGTTTGTGCTGGTTTGTGCTGCAAAAATGAACGTTTCCGCTGCTTTGGTTTCCGAGATATTGCTTTGATGAAACCCCTCCCACTTTCCACCCCATGTTTTTAACCCTGACTCTAGACCCCCCAGGTGTTCTGCAGCTTTCCCCCCTCCCTCCTGCCCCCCCCCACAACTTTTTTTGGGGCACAAGCATATTATTGAATTTTTTTCTCATGTACGCTGACTGTAGCCTATATTTAATTTTTATATTTAATTTTTTTTGTCTGTTAGGTCCCACACACACGCACACCAAATAAAGTTCATCACGCACACACACACTCCCCTATGGCCCGCCGGATGTTCTCGGCTAAGGAGGCATATGCCCAGCTTGCCTCCGAGTCAGAGAGCCCCAGTGAGGACGAGGATGACCCCACTTTCCTTTTGTCATCCGAGTCCTCCTCATCATCTAGCGATGATGATGAGACCCAAAGGCGGCGGAGACGCCATCAGGCGGAGCAAGGAGACCGCCATGCTAGTATCACGACCGGCGTGCCTATCACATACGTGACACAAAGGGAGGGAAAAGGGAAGGCTCTGTCCAAGGGAGAGGGAAAGGTGGTGACCCCTATCTCACCTTGAGGCTGGCACCTGACTGCCCTGACATCCCTAGACGGGTTCCTCACCTGTACGCCGATCGCGTGCCTAAAACCCTGGCTTTCCCTAAGATGAGCCCTAGATAGTGAATAGGGTGGTGGAAACACTAGTCCGCACCACTAACTCTAACCCTGGGTTCAGACCTGAGCGTTCTGAAACGAGCGCTCTGTATGCGCAATTGTACGGGCGTTTACAATCGCGCATACAGAGACAGGCAAGCACACATTGTCGCGCGTTCCCGAATATCTATGTACGGGAACGCGCGACAAACGCCCCAAAAAAAGCTCAAGAACTTGTTTGAGCGTCGGGCGTTTCACAGCGCGATCGTACGCGCTGTAAAACGCCCAGGTAAGAACCATTCCCATAGGGAAGCATTGGTTTCTCCTTGTTGAGCGTTTTACAGCGCGTATGAACGCGCTGTAAAACGCTCAGGTGTGATCTTAGGGTAAAGGAAAACACCAAGGGGAGGACAGACAATACAGACAACATATAATCCCAGGTGGGCGACAACAGAAGACAACAAGAAGCCCAACAGGGATCCAGAGGGTAACACTCTGGAACAACAACCAGGATTCACAGCTCCAGTGGGTCAGTATAGAAGTCCAGGCAGGAAGCTCTATATCTGGCAACCAGAGAAGTGAGAGAGGAGAATATAAGGAGATTGGGAGTGACAGACAAGAAACAGCTGAGGAGGAGAAGCTACGGATCCCTTAGCGAGACAAAAAGGATAGTAAGGCAAACACAGAAAACTATCATTAAGAAACAACGTGATCTTTAGACATAGAGCGCGCAGCCACCCGCTGCGACTTCCTGACCCCGGGTATAACAGAGTCAGACGTGGCTCTTGACACCCTCGTGACAGCTAAGGACCCTGTGGCCCAAACTAGTACGAGAAGCTCTGGGGCTCGTACTAGTTTTCCGGCCCACCAGTTAAGTCCACCGGAGCCCCCTACCGGTGAACTTGTCTGGTATACCCAAGAGCATTTTGAGCCCGCGATTCCTGATTTTGTAGGCCAACCAGGAATCCAGATTTCCACAGTGGGCCTCACTGAATACGACTACTTTAGTCTTTATTTCAGTGACCCCTTTGTGAATCTGATGTTGGAGCAGACAAACCTGTACACCCCACAGTTCATTGCTCAACATCCGGGCTCCTTTTTGGGCAGGCCCGGTGGCTGGACTCCGGTCTGTGCAGCCAAGATGAGGACGTTTTGGGGCCTCGTGCTGCATATGGGCCTAGTCAAGAAACCTAGTGTCAGGCATTACTGGAGTGGGGACGTCCTCTACCAGACCCCACTTTACAATTATGCAGAAAATGCAGCATGTCCTCCCCAAGGTGATCTTGCCTATGACCGCCTGTACAAAATCAGGCCGGTCATCGATCACTTTGGGGCCAAATTTGTGCAGGTCTATCTACCTGGAAGAGAGGTAGCGGTTGATGAGTCTCTCATTGCTTTCAAGGGGACACTCATTTTCCGCCAGTATGTTCCCTCTAAGCGGGGGAGGTATGGCGGGAAGCTGTACAAACTTTGTGAGAGTACCTCAGGGTATACTTACAGTACAAGTTTCATGTGTACGAGGGGCGAGATTCCCGTATTCAACCCCCAGAATGTCCCCCCACTTTGGGTGTTAGCAGGAAACTTGTGTGGGACCTTATTAAATAATGGGAGAAAAAAAGAAATGAATCACACATCCACTGCTAATGCTATGATCTCATCCCGGCATGAGACAGCACTAAATAGCGCATGTGTACTACCTCCATGCTACATGCTAAATGAGACATTTGTGTACATTTTGATCAAAAGGCAATAAGCCCACTCACCACACCAAGGTTGCCTCTATGAGTGGGTCCTAACCTAAAATTGGCGCGGCGCTGCACGGCGACCACCAGCGCTGTGGCGCCATCACGGCCGGCGGCGGGACCCAGTGGTCAAACAGCACCCCTGCTGCCTGACCATGCCATACCTAGCTCTGGGCCCCACCAACCAGCCAGAAAACCAGCACAGTGGCCCCCGTGCAGCACCGCACCATGTGAACAGTTGTCAAAGCTCACCTGCTCTGAAGCTCACAGGAACTCCAACTGAGAGCATGATAGGCTAATTTAACCCCTACTACAGAATACTAGGCTAATTAAAATTACCTGGCTAGTGGAAGGAGTGCAGATCCAGGGACAGAATTCTATCCACTGGATCCCGCCGCTGGCCGGGATGGCGCCACAGCGCTGGTGGTCGCCGTGCAGCGCCGCGCCAATTTGAGGTTAGGACCCACTCATAGAGGCAACCTTGGCGTGGTGAGTGGGCGTATTGCCTTTCAATCAAAATGTACACAAATGCCTCATTTAGCATGTAACATGGAGGTAGTACACTATTTAGTGCTGTCTCCTGCAGGCATGCAATCATGGCATTAGCAGTGGATGTGCGATTCATTTCTTCTTTTCTCCCATTATTTAATGTGTGGGACCTTATGCACCCACTGCTAGATAAGGGTTACCACCTGTACGTGGATAACTTTTATACTAGTATCCCCTTGTTCCAGTCTCTCGCCACCAGATCCACGTCTGCTTGTGGGACCGTGTGTAAAAATCAACGGAGCCTCCCTACCCACCCCCTCCAGGTACCTATCCCCTCCAGGTACCTAAACTTGCTGATCAACCGTCCAAAGTTGATCAGCGGTGGGGTGTGCGATGCGCTAACAGTGGCCGGACGCTAAGAGTCCCGGCCACAGTCAGCGTACGCAGAAAAAAAAAATTATAATATGCTTGTGCCCCAAAAAAAGTTGTGGGGGAGCGGGAGGGGGGCAAGCTGCAGCACACCTGGTGGTGTAGAGTCAGGGTTAAAAACATGGGGTGGAAAGTGGAAGGGTTTCATCAAATCAAGCGCGCAATATCTCGGAAACCAAAGCGGCGCAAACGTTCATTTTTGCAGCACAAACGAATGATGTATTTATTTTTGAAATTTAAGAACACCGGGTGGAAAGTGGGCGGGGTTTCAGCAAATCAAGCGCGCAATATCTCGGAAACCAAAGCGGTGCAAACCTTAATTTTTGCAGCACAAACGAATGGTGTATTTCTTTTTGAAATGTGAAAACACAGGATGGAAAGTGGGCGGGGTTTCAACAAATCAAGCGCGCAATATCTTGGAAACCAAAGCAGCGCAAACGTATATGGGGGAGGGGAGATAACTGGTATATGTCAACCAGTTGAAATGTTTTGTTTTAATAGCGTTTGTCCCTCTATATAGCTGGGGAATTGCAGCAGAACCGCACACAACTCCTGCAAATTACAAATGCACTATACAGAAAGTATATTCTAGGTATATCACAACCCTACCTCAATCAGTTTTTTGGGGGGCAACTAGTATATCACACCTGTTGAAATTATTTGTTCCAGTAGCGTTTGACCCTCTGTATAGCTGGAGTATCTCAGCAGAACCGCACACAACTCATACAAATAACAAATGCACTATCCGGAAAGTATATTATTGGCATATCACACCCCTGCCTCAATCAATTTTATTCGGGGGCAAATGTTATATCACAAGAGTTGAAATTATTTGTTCCAATAGTGTTTGTCCCTCTGTATAGATGCGGTATCTCAGCAGAACCGCACACAACCCTTGCAAATTGCAAATGCACTATACAGAAATTATATTATAGGTATATCACATTCATGCTTAAATAGTTTTTTTTGGGGGGCAAATGGTATATCACACCAGTTGAAATTATTTGTTCCAATGGCGTCTGTCACTCTGTAAGCTGGGGTATCTCAGATGAACCGTACACAACTCCTGCAAATTACAAATGTAATATATGGAAATTATATTACAGGTATATCACACCCCTGCCTCAATCAGTTTTTTGGGGGTGCAACTGGTATATCACACCAGTTAAAAGCAGAACCTCACAAAAATCCCCTGTGCCTCAAACAGTTTTTTTTTTGGGGGGGAGCAAATGTTATATCACACCAGTTGAAATTATTTGTTCAAATAGCGTTTGTCACTCTGTGTAGCTGCGGTATTTCAGCAGAGTCGCACACAAATCCTGCAAACAACAAATGTGTACTATATGGAAATTATTTTTTAGGTATATCACACCCCTGCCTCAATCAGTTTTTTTGGGGGGGATAATGTTATATCACACCAGTTGAAATTTGTTCCAATAGCGTTTGTCCCTCTTTATAGCTGGGGTATCGCAGCAGAACCTCACAAAACTCCTGCAAATGACAAATGCACTATACAGAAAGTATATTCTAGGTATATCACACCCCTGCTTCAAACAGTTTTTTTTGGGGGGGAGGGAAATGTCACACCAGTTGAAATTATTTGTTCAAATAGCGTTTGTCACTCTGTATAGCTGGGGTATCTCAGAAGAACCACACACATCTCCTGCAAATTACAAATGCACTATATGGAAATTATATCATAGGTATATCACACCCCTGCTGCCTCTATCAGTTTTTTTGCGGGAAACTGGTATTTCACACCAGTTAAAATTATTTCTTCCGATAGAGTTTGTCCCTCTGTATAAAGCCCCTTTCACACGGGCGAGTATTCCGCGCGGATGCGATGCGCGAGTTGAACGCATTGCACCCGCACTGAATCCCGACCCATCCATTTCTATGGGGCTGTTCACATGAGAGGTGATTTTCATGCATCACTTGTGCGTTGCATGAAAATCGCAGCATGCTCTATTTTGTGCGTTTTTCATGTAACGCAGGCACCATAGAAATGAATGGGGTTGCGTGAAAATCGCAAGCATCCGCAAGCAAGTGCGGATACGGTGCGATTTTCACGCACGGTTGCTAGGAGACGATCGGGATGGAGACCCAATCATTATTATTTTCACTTATACCATGGTTATAAGGGGAAATAATAGCATTCTGAATGCAGAATGCATAGTAAAATAGCGCTGGAGGGGTTAAAAAATAATAATAATTTAACTCACCTTAACCCCTTCAGGACCTTGGACAAGTATACTCCTGGCATTAAACTGTCACCATGTCTGCAGACATGGTGACAGCGCTGAGTACCGGCTGTTACACACAGCCAGGCACTCAGGCTCAATGCCGACGGGGGTCCTGTGACCCCCCCCCATATCGGCGATCGCTGCAAACCGCAGGTCAATTCAGACCTGCGGTTTGCAGCACTTTATGTAGTTTCTGATCCCTGCGGTCCCTGACCGCAGGTATCAGAAACCTAAAAATGGCCAAAATTAATTTTTATAACCCCCCCTGCACCCCTGAATTCATTTATGTGGCGGAGTGCAGGGGGGGCGGTTTGTGGGCGGTGCGGCAGGCGGGATCGCGATCCCCCGCCCGCTAAATTTTCATTGGTGGGTTAGTGGTACCAAAGTGTCAGCACATTGCTGACACTCTGGTATAAATGGCTGACATCGCTGCGATGTCAGCCGTTTAGCCGTTTCACCCTTTCCATACTGCGGTCCATACGGACTGCAGTATGGGAAGGGTTAAGTCAGGGAGCTCCCCCCCTCTGCCATCGGGGGGCTGCTGTGCATTTGCAGCCCCCAGATGGATGGGGGGACAGAGGGAGGGAGCTCCCCTCCTTCCCCTTCCCCGTCTGCTCAGTTGTGGCAGACGGGGAAGGTTCCCATGGCAACAGGAAGCCTTCTCAGGCGTACTGCTGTCCATGGTGCTGAACAGATCTATGCTAAAAGCTTCAGTGTAAGTTCAGTGTAAGTAAAAAACAGTACAGTACAATATATATGGATCTTCAAGAACCAAGTCCGTCTGGGTCCAAAAAATGTATAAAAAGATAATAAAAACACATTTATCACTGAATAAAAAATAAAAATACACTACACATATTAGGTATCGCCGCGTCCGTAACGAACTGATCTATAAAACGGGCATGTTACTAAAAAAAAAAAAAAAAAAAAAAAACTAACTATCAGGAAACTGAAATTTTGCCCACCTTACTTCCCAAAAAAGGTAATAAAAGTGATCAAAAGAGTCGTATGTACGCCAAAATAGTACCAATCAAACCGTCACCTCATTACACAAAAAATGAGCCACTACATGAGACAATGGCCCATAAAATAAAAAAACTATGGGGACACTAACTTCTTTTTTGTTTCAAAAATGATATTATTGTGTAAAACTTACATTAAAAAAAATATACATATTAGGTATTGCCGCGTCCGTATCAACCAGCTCTATAATAATATCACATGAGCTAACCGCTCATATGAACACTAAAAAAATAAAAACTAAAAACTGCTAAATAAACAATTTTGTCACCTTACATCACAAAAAGTGTAATAGCAAGCGATCAAAAAGTCATATGCACCCCAAAATAGCGCCAATTAAACCGTCATCTCATCCCGCAAAAATCATACCCTACCCAGGATAATGGCCCAAAAACTGAAAAAACGATGGCTCTTAGACTATGGAAACACTAAAATATGATTTTTTTTGTTTCAAAAATGAAATCATTGTGTAAAACTTACATAAATAAATAAAAAGTATACATGTTAGGTATCGCCGCGTCTGTATCGTCCGGCTCTATAAAAATATCCCATGACCTAACCCCTCAGGTGAACACTGTAAAAAAATAATAAAAATGGTGTAAAAAAAGCCATTTTTTGTAATCTTATGTCTCAAAAAGTGTAATAGCAAGCGATCAAAAAGTCATATGCACCCCAAAATAGTGCCAATAAAACCATCTCATCCCACAAAAAATTAGACCCTACTTTAGATATTCGCCCAAAAACTGAAAAAACTATGACTCTCAGACTATGGAGACACAGATTTTTTTTGTTTCAAAAATGAAATTGTATACATATTAGGTATCGCCGCGTCCGTGACAACCTGCTCTATAAAAATACCACATGATCTAACCTGTCAGATGAATGTTTTAAATAACAAAAAAAGTGCCAAAAAAGCTATTTCTTGTTACCTTGCCTCACAAAAAGTGTAATATAGAGCAACCAAAAATCATATGTATCCTAAACTAGTACCAACAAAACTTCCACCCTATCCTGTAGTTTCTAAAATGGGGTAACTTTTGTGGAGTTTTTACTCTAGGGGTGCATCAGAGGGGCTTCAAATGGGACATGGTGTCCAACAAAACTGTCTAGCAAAATCTGCCTTCCAAAAACCGTATGGCATTCCCTTCCTTCTGTACCTGTACAGTGGTTTACGACCACATATGGGGTGTTTCTGTAAACTAAAGAATCAGGGCCATAAATAATGAGTTTTGTTTGGCTGTTAACCCTTGCTTTGTAACTGGAAAAAAAAAAAAAGATTAAAATGGAAAATATGCCCAAAAAGTGAAATTTTGAAATTATATCTGTATTTTCCATTAAAAAAGTTTGTAAAATCAGTTTTGAATACCTTGAGGGGTGTAGTTTCTAGAATGGGGTCATTTTTGGGTGGTTTCTATTATATAAGCCTCACAAAGTGACTTCAGACCTGAACTGGTCCCTAGAAATTGGGTTTTTGAAAGGTTCAGAACAATTTCAAGATTTGCTTCCAAACTTCTAAGCCTTGTAACATCCCCAAAATATAAAATATCATTCCCAAAATGATGCAAACATGAAGTAGACATATGGGGAATGTAAAGTAATAAATATGTTTGGAGGTATTACTATATATTATAGAAGTAGAGAAACTGAAACTTGGAAATTTGCAATTTTTTACAAATTTTGGGTAAATTTGGTATTTTTTATAAATACTTTTTTTTTTTAACTTCATTTTACCAGTGTCATGAAGTACAATATGTGCCGAAAAAACAATCTCAGAATGGCCTGGATAAGTTAAAGCGTTTTAAAGTTATCACCACTTAAAGTGACACTGGTCACATTTGCAAAAAATGGCCTGGTCCTTAAGGTGAAAATGAGCCGGGCCCTTAAGGTGTTAATCCACTTGATCGTGCAGCCGGCATCTCTTCTGTCTGTCTTTCTTTGCTTTGTGCAGGAACAGGACCTGTGGTGACATCACTTCGGTCATCACTTGATCCATCAAAAGATCTTTTACCATGGTGATGGACACCGATCCCAAGCCCAAACTTCTATGAAGAGGTTCGGGTTTGGGTACTGTTGTGGAAATTTTATTATGTGGACATTTTATCTTAGAATGTGTGTGTGTGTTTTTATAGATTGTCATTTGTTTCCCTGTGTCGGATTTAGCCAAAGAACGCTCTAGCAGAGGGTACTTTGGCTGAATCGGGACCAGTGGTAAAACCGTCATTATGAAAACCTTCTCATGGGCTTGGAGACGTGTTCTCAGTGTGTAGGGGGGGCATTTGCTGGTTTGTGAGCACTAAGTGCAAGCACTGGGCTTCTTCCCTTCAAATGTCTATACACATTAGAGAAGTGAAGTCTGCATAACGAGAGATACATATCATACCTCTGCTGCGGCTTCGCTATCCCTTTCTGGATACATATCTGCTTTTAAGACATGCATATCTGCCTTGTCGGTATACTTGTACTGTATACTGACAATAGCCGTAGTAATGCCTCGCAGATAATCTCAAACCTATGAGAACCAGTAGAATGATCTTTATTAGATACTGATCACTTTGGAGCAGTATTGAATGAGGTCCATGCTGACAGTGATAGGGGTTGGTCGGCCACCTGGCTGGTCAGGTAATGGGCATGACTCATCCTTCCTTATACAGGGATGGGGTGTTTGCATTGTCTGCCCAGCCACATTGATTGCCCCTCCCTGTCCTTTGATATGTCATCACTTCCTGTATCCTTGTCTTGGGCCAGCCCCTTTTACACCTTTTGTTAGTAAATAAAAGACGCAGACTGAGCAGGGCGGGAGGAGTTGTTCAGAATGTCAATCAAGATGGTACCACCTGGGTCTGTCTCTGACTGCGGCTGAGGGAAAAGGGATTTACCTTTTTCCTTACACAAACTTTGATGCAAGCTGATTACAACTAATATTTCTACCACAGTACCAAACATGCCGATTTTCCTCACACGAGTGCAAAACGCATTACAATGTTTTGCACTTGTGCGGAAAAATCGTGCATGTTCCTGCAACGCACCCGCACCTTTTCCCGCAACGCCCGTCTGAAAGAGGCCTAACATAGCAACATAGTACATAAGGCCAAAAAAAGACATTTGTCCATCCAGTTCGGCCTGTCATCCTGCAAGTTGATCCAGAGGAAGGCAGAAAAAAAACAAAAAAACCCTGTGAGGTAGAAGCCAATTTTCCCCACTTTAGGGGAATAAAAAAATCCTTCCTGACTCCAATCAGGCAATCAGAATAACTCCCCGGATCAACGACCCCTCTCTAGTAGCTATAGCCTGTAATATTATTACACTCTAGAAATACATCCAGGCCCCTCTTGAATTCCTTTATTGTTCTCACCATCACCACCTCCTCAGGCAGAGAGTTCCATAGTCTCACTGCTCTTATCGTAAAGAATCTTCTTCTATGTTTGTGTACAAACCTTCTTTCCTCCAGACGCAGAGGATGTCCCCTCGTCACAGTCCTGGGAATAAATAGATCATGGGATAGATCTCTGTACTGACCCCTGATATATTTATACATATTAATTAGATCTCCCCTCAGTCGTCTTTTTTCTAAAGTGAATAACCCTAATTTTGATAATCTTTCAGGGTACTGTAGTTGACCCATTCCAGTTATTACTTTAGTTGCCCTCCTCTGGACCCTCTCCAGCTCTGCCTTGTTTACAGGAGCCCAGAACTGTACACAGTACTCCATGTGTGGTCTGACTAGCGATTTGTAAAGTGGTAGGACTATGTTCTTATCACGGGCATCTATGCCCCTTCTGATGCAACCTATTATCTCATTGGCTTGGCAGCAGCTGCCTGACACTGGTTTTTGCAGCTTAGTTTGCTGTTTATTAAAATTCCTAGATCCTTTTCCATGTCAGTGCTACCGAGTGTTTGATTATTTAGTATGTACGGGTGACTTGCATTATTCCTTCCCATGTGCATAACTTTACATTTGTCAGTGTTAAACCTCATCTGCCACTTATCTGCCCAAGCCTCCAATATATCCAGATCCCTCTGTAGTAGTATACTGTCCTCTTCAGTGTAACTTACTTTACACAGTTTAGTGTCATCTGCGAAAATTGATACTTTACTATGCAAGCCTTCTACAAGATCATTAATAAATATATTGAAGAGAATAGGGCCCAATACTGACCCCTGAGGTACCCCACTAGTGACAGTGACCCAATCTGAGTGTGTACCGTTAATAATCACCCTCTGTCATTGAGCCAGTTACTTACCCACATACAGACGTTTTCTCCCAGTCCAAGCATTCTCATTTTATATACTAACCTTTTATGTGGTACAGTGCTGTGGTATCTCAGCAGAACAGCACACAACTCCTGCAAATTACAAATTGCTTCAATCAGTTTTTTAGGGGGGGGCAAATGTCATATCACACCAGTTGAAATTATTTGTTCAAATAGCGTTTGTCCCTCTGTTTAGCTGGGGTATTGAAGCAGAATCACACACAACTCCTGCAAATTACAAATGCACTATACAGAAAGTAAATTCTAGGTATATACACTCCTGCCTCATTTAGTTGTTTTTTTTGTACAGATAATGTTGTATCACACCAGTTGAAATTGTTTGTCACTCTGTATAGCTGGGGTATCTCAGCAGAACCGAACACGACTCCTGCAAATTACAAATGTACTATAGGAAAATTATATTATAGGTATATCACACCCCTGCCTCAATCTTTTTTTGGGGGGCTCAACTGGTATATCGCAACTAGAGATTGCCTTGCGGTTCCCCCAGCGGTCGTTTCGTGGCGAACTTTGCCTGTTTGCAATTAGCCAAACATGCTAACATATGGAGAAATTCGCGCCCACCATATTCTTTTACATTATGAAGAACTTTGACCCATGACACATCCATCAGGTGGTACAGTACAGCCAATTAAGACATTTCAGCACATGGACATACCTCCTACCCTATAAATAAAACTGATCTGGCCGCCATTTCACATTCCGTGTTTTTCCAGTGTAGGGAGAGGTTGCTGTGTGGAGCAGGGACAGGCTGTCTCAGACACCAAACGCTAGCTAATAAGGCTACAAAAGTCATTTTAAGCACTGGTATAGGTGTGCTATCGATATGTGTGATACACAGAGGGGTGCGATATACTTATAATATAGAAACACAATAGTGGATAGCTCACCACCTGGTGCTCTAGCCTAAAAACTGATCACCAATCAGTAAAATAAATAATGGAAAAAAAGAGTAGAAGGCTGGCACTCAAATATGTGGTTCATTCGAATAATGACTATTTATTAAAGTACTAGATTAAAACCTGCATATGAATCACAAAGATAACAATCACATATAATAAAATGCAGTAAAATTGAGATACAATATGAATAAAATACAAATGACCACAGAATAAATGTAGACTACTGATGCCGTCTATGCCACTTGGGGACACGTTTGATATGTCCCTTGGGTGACTAAAGATAGATATGTCTCTCAATTAGATCTATTGCAGGTGAAACACTTTATATCATATGGCTATGTCCTCCTTAGAATATGTTCCCTGATATTATTGGACATTCAATAGTCCAAAGTCGGCACTGTGGCCGTCTGGTAGTTCCAAGAAGTAGGTGTTTAATTTCGGTAAATATTGGCACACAGCAGTATTGATGTAGAGCTGCAGGTGAGAAATAAGGAGGTAAAGTATAACCTCTTGTCTTACCCGTCTAAGTCGGGGCCGGTGGATTGAGAATTCCTCTCTCTGACCGCCGCTTACCACGCTGTACAGGTGTCCTCTCTTACTATTTGGCGTCCTCGTTCGAGACTTCCGTACCACGTGATGGTTGTCTCGCGGGATTTGCCTCTTAGTGCGTTCGATGTTATCTCTCCTTGAGACGATTTCAGGCTAACATTCAAATGGAGCGCTTCAATCTTTAAGAGGTTTGTACGTTTTCCTGATGGTTCCAGATCGTTCTTTATGGGGGTAAACTACGCCAGACGCGTTTCGGGGATGTCTCTCCCCTTCCTCAGTGTCTCTCCCCCCATTGTGGCATCATTTCCTTTTATAGTCCATTAGGTCTGGTCAAAATCCCGGATTAGGATCAGTTTTGGCTCCTTGCGGCATCAATGCGTTTTCAATGCGTTTTTTTAAATATATATGCGTTTTTTCTATATTACATCATTCATGTTGCTATAAAACCATATGATAAAGGAAATCCTTCTGCGACATTGCTTTCACATAAAAAAGCATAAAAATACATAATATATATATAAATGTAGCCTACTTCCCTTGCTAGACGGTCCTATGGTCTTATACATATACATATTATTACCCAAAGATATAGTAAAATTAATAAATAAGATATAATATATGAAAAACTAATATATAAAAAAGTTGGAGAATGATAAGACAATATCTAAAACAATGACTATTTATTTTATAATAGGTCAACAATAAAAATAAACAATAAAAATAAACCTTCATATAAAAAGGGAACACTGTTCCCGGATTGTTCAATAAATATTATATTATCCTACGGTCCTTTTCTCATTTGGAGAGACATCCCCGAAACGCGTCTGGCGTAGTTCACCCCCATAAAGAATGATCTGGAACCATCAGGAAAACTTGCAAACTTCTTAAAGATTGGAGAGCTCCATTTGAATGTTAACCTGAAATCGTCTCAAGGAGTGATAACATCGAACGCACTAAGAGGCAAATCCCGCGAGACAACCATCACGTGGTACGGAAGTCTCGAACGAGGACGCCAAACAGTGAGAGAGGACACCTGTACAGCGTGGTAAGCGGCGGTCAGAGAGAGGAATTCTCCATCCACCGGCCCCGACGGGTAAGACAAGCGGTTATACTTTACCTCTTTATTTCTCACCTGCAGCTCTACATCAATACTGCTGTGTGCCAATATTTACCGGAATTAAACAATTACTTCTTGGAACTACCATACGGCCACAGTGCCGAATTTGGACTATTGAATGTCCCTATCAGGGAACATATTCTAAGGAGGACATAGCCATATGATATAAAGTGTTTCACCTGCAATAGATCTAATTGAGAGACATATCTATCTTTAGTCACCCAAGGGACATATCAAACGTGTCCCCAAGTAGCATAGACGGCATCAGTAGTCTACATTTATTCTGTGGTCATTTGTATTTTATTCATATTGTATCTCAATTTTACTGCATTTTATTATATGTGATTGTTATCTTTGTGATTCATATGCAGGTTTTAATCTAGTACTTTAATAAATAGTCATTATTCGAATGAACCACATATTTGAGTGCCAGCCTTCTACTCTTTTTTTCCATTATTTATTTTACTGATTGGGTGATCAGTTTTTAGGCTAGAGCACCAGTTCCTGTTTGGAGAGGTGGTGAGCTATCCACTATTGTGTTTCTACATTTCTTCTTAATCACCCATTTGTGGATCTAGCTCCTCCCTCTTTCAATATGGATATGTGGAATCATATTGAATTGAAAAAATTAAAAGTAGATTCTTTTATATTTGAATCATCGGAGTTGTCCAATACTGAGGCAAGATCGACCAATGAGTTGTTTAGGGAACTAGAAAACCTTGTACTGAAACAGGTCAGACAACATTGGGAAATTAGATCATTGCGTCAGTTTCTGGAACAGAACAAAATTCCTAAGGGTCTTAAACTATATAAAACACCTGCACAGGACTTGTATGGAGAGGAGTTCAACCTGGAATGGGAGAACCTCCTCCATACACAGTCCCGCACCCTCATGGAACTCATCATTAAAAGGAGAATACAGATTCTTGGATCTCTAACTGAAAATATTAATAAAATTAAAATAGACCAATTACCTAAGGACAGTACATTTAATGTATGACAAGAGAGAATATGTAAGAGTCTCGATAGGACTGAATTAGAAATAATCTCAAAAAAAGAGTAATAAATACACCAATTTAGCAAACATATATAATAGAAATGAAAATCATACAGAGACAAATGACGTATTAATTGAGACCCCCATGGAACATATGAGACCCAATATACCTACTAGAAACAGATATGAAACACTTACACAGCAACCTTTTTTAGACAGAACTTCCCCACATCACTCACCACGAGTCAAACACAGACAATCACGGTCCCCAAATTACAACAAGAGAGCACAAACCCCACAGCACCACTTGTACAATTTAAGACACAACCATTCACAAATCAGATCAGAGATACACCAACAACACTCCCCCATACGAACACGTCCTCTGAGACAGAGGAACCATCAAGTAACTTCGCCAACACACAAACTGAGAGAAACTCAGATAACGCCATATCACAATCACCAAATAAGAAGACACGAAGGGGAAGAAAGAAGAAGAAATCACAGATAATATCACCAGACACTGATCCTGATAATATTATTAATTTGAGTAACACTATTTTGACACAGTCACAAACTTCTCTGTTGAATAAAGGGTTGAAATTTGCCCCTAGTGCACAATTGGATAAATTCAACACTTATATAGGGATCCAGAAATGTATTAAAAATATCTGTTTGAAAAAATATTTTATTAAAAATCCAATAATGATGAGTTCCCAACAAGAAGATGGATTTAGACATACTTTGTTAAAAAACGAGTCCAAAAAATTTCCACGGAATGAGATAGGCCCCAAAATTGTCAGTTTCCAAAAGAATGTTGAAACAGATCTGAGAAGAATGAAAGAGAAAACACATTATAGAAAGAACTTATCTAATAAAGAGATAGTGGCCATGAAAGAACTGCAGAAAAAAAGAGGATATAACTATCCGCCCTGCAGACAAAGGCGAAGCAATCGTAATCCTAGAGATGACCAAATATATAGAAGAATGCTTAAGACAACTTTCCGATGATTCAACATATAAAAAACTAGAATGTGATCCGACGCCAACATTTTGTGAGAATTTACGCAAATACTGTCACAAGGGATCTCAGATGGGGATTCTATCGAGCCAAGAATCCAATTTTTTTATGGGGACGCCCGGTCAGCTCCCAGTCTTTTATTGCCTTCCCAAGGTACATAAGGATATGGAGAGCCCTCCGGGCCGCCCCTTAGTATCAGGTATTGGCTCTCTGACAGCAAATCTTTCAAGATATATAGATACCTGGCTGCAACCCCTGGTGAGAATCAAACCGTCCTATTTGAAAGACAACACAAATTGTTGATATATTGGAAGGACTAACCGTGGAATCAGACTGGTTTATGGCAACGCTTGACATCCAGTCACTCTATACAGTGATAAACCGCGAACAAGGGATAGCCGCCATTAGGACACAATTACAGAAAGATAGCACAATGAAATTGGAACAAAAAGAATATATATTAGAATTAGGCATATTTTCCAACATAATATACTTTTATATTGAGTCAAAAACACATAGATCTATATAGTGATCACCTGGAAGTCAGGGGCCTAGGGACTAGGGGCTTACTAGGGCCATTTTTATATAGGGTAAGGTTCCGGACGGGGTCACTTATCAAGGCAGGTGGTCTGTGGTTAGGCTATCAGGGCCAGAATAGCACCCCCCTGTAGGGCAATATCAGGGACAGTTCTTTGCCCACCCTGTCCTTTAAATACCACATCATTATCTAGCCCAGGGATAGATGTTTTTTGGTTTGGTTAGTTAAAACAAAGTGCAGAACCCCTTTAACTTTAAAAATGTAATTTATTTTCATTTTGATGGATAACTTTTTCATTCATACGTCCGCAAAAATGGGTCCGCATCTGTTCCGCAATTTTGCGGAATGGGTACAGACCCATTCATTTCCAATAGGGTCGGAATGTGCTGTCCACATCCGCATTTGCGGATCCGCACTTCCACATCTGTGCTTCCGTTTCTGCAAACAAATTGAACATGTCCTATTCTTGTCTGCAATTGCAAGATTAGGCATTTTCTATTATAGTGCCGGCAATGTGCGGTCTATTGACCCTCATAGTAAAATTATTAAAGGTTACGTTTTATCTTTATGTATATTCTAATGCATTGCTTTCCTTGTACAATGTTAGAAAGTAGTCGCCCCCTAAAAAAAACTGATTGAAGCAGGGTGTTATATACCAATATACTTTATAGTGCATTTGGGTACTGTATAGTGCATTTGGGTACTGTATAGTGCATTTGTGCATGCGCGTACGCGAAAATTATATTGCTGATATTTCGCATTGAAAAAAAATAATGAATGGAGATTGCAAATTCGAATAATACATCTGGTATGTCACTGTCCATGTTGTGGGACTATTTGTGTACTTCTAGTATCTATTTCTTGGCTGCAAATATGAGCTAAAGGTTTTTCAGGTTCGCCTTCTATTAAAATGAATGGGACCCGCCACGAACAGTCCTGGCAGATGTTCATCCATCACTAATCGCAACAGTTGAAATTATTTCAAAACTGATCGATAAAAGGACGGCACTCACCGGTGATGCGCTGAAAAAAAGTTTTTTATTCTTATATCTTCTGGTAGAGAGCAGACAACATACAATATATGCTCGGGCTGAATAAGGCGACGGACGTTTCGCACCTCAGTGCTTCGTCTGGCCCATAATCAGGTGAGAAGAATCACCTGCTTTTATTTATTGGAGCCATAACTGCCTAGTTACATGTGGGACAGAGCACCACAGTCATCGCTTAAAGCAGCAGTACACCTGGCCAGTACCCCGGTTGACGTCTTGCTGTTAAACAACAGTATATATGGGCTATTTGTATTTGCAGTGCCACTATAAATCTTCCTCTACAACCATAAGTTGAAATTATTTGTTCCAATAGCGGTTGCCCCTCTGTATAGCTGTGGCATCTCAGCAGAACCGTACACAACTCCTACAAATTACAAATGTACTATATGGAAATTATATTATAGGTATATCAAACCTTTGCCTTAATCGTTTTTTTTTGGGCGGAAACTGTTGTATAACACCATTTAAATTTTTTTTTTCCAATAGTGTTTGTACCTGTGTATAGCTGGGGTATCTCAGCAGAAACTCATACAACTCCTGCAAATAACAAATGTACTACTGTATATGGAAATTATATTTTAGATTTATTACACCCCTGCCTCAATATGTTTTTTTTGGCTGCAAATGTCATATCACACCAGTTGAAATTATTTGTTCAAATAGCGTTTGTCACTCTGTATAGATGGGGTATCTCAGCAGAACCGTACACAAATCCTGCAAATTACAAATGCACTATACGGATAGTATATTATTGGTATGACACACCCCTGCCTCAGTTTTTTTTTTTATTTTGGGGGGGGGGGGGGGGGGCCAAATGTTATATCACACCAGTTGAAATTATTTGTTCAAATAGCGTTTGACACTCTGTATAGCTGCTTTATCTCAGCAGATACGCACACTACTCCGCCAAATTCCAAATATACTATATGGGAATTATATTATAGGTTTATTACACCCCTGCCTCAATCCGTTTTTTGTGGGGGCAAATGTTATATCACACCAGTTAATATGATTTGTTCAAATAGCGTTTGTCCAACTGTATAGCTGGGGTATTGCAGCAGAACCACACAAAACTCCTGCAAATTACAAATGCACTATACAGAAAGTATATTCTAGGTATATTACACCCCTGTCTCAATCAGTTTTTTTTTTTTGTGGGGGGGGGGGGGCAAATGTTATATCACACAAGTTGAAATTATTAGTTCCAATAGCGTTTGTCCCTCTTTATAGCGGTAGTATCTCAGATGAACCGCACACAACTCCTGCAAATTACAAATGTACTATATGGAAATTATATTAAAGGTATATCACTCCCCTGCCTCAATAAGTTTTTTTCGGGGGCAACTGGTATATCACACCAGTTAAAAAAATTTCCAGAAGCGTTTGTCCCTATGTATAGCTGGGGTATCTCAGCAGTACCGCATACAACTCCTGCAAATTACAAATGTAATATATGGAAATCATATTATAGGTACGGTTTGTGCCGAACTGTAGGATTTTTGGACCCCGAAAATTTCTGTAAAAGTTCAGGTTCGGTGTTCGGCGCTTTCTTGGCGCTTTTTGAAAGCCTGCAGAGCAGCCAATCAACAAGTGGTTAACTGTCTGACCTTAGAAGCCATCACAGCCATGCCTACTAATCGCATGGCTGTGATTGGCCAGAGCAGCATGTGACCCAGGCTCTATATAAGCTTGAGTCACGTAGCTCTGCACGTCACTCTGCTGTTACAAGTGTAGGGAGAAGATGCTGCTGGACTTGTGATTTCAGGGAGAGAATAGGAGAGAATCTAACTGAGCGATCTACAGATAAATAGTTGTATGGGTGCAGGGCACAATCGTTTTACCCTGCCCTGAGCCCATTGACCCAAAAAAAACAACCTTTTATAATTCTGTTAGTTAGGTGTGCGGCGGCGGCCATTTTATGCAAGCTCAGTGCACCTGCACTGCATCTGAGCTTTTGGGACATTGCAAATCACCATTTTTTGGGGGCAAACTACAAGATCTTTGTAACGTACACTACACACAGGGGGGAGGATAGTGACCAATGCGCTCCACCCTCACCCCTGGCCCTGCCTACTTGCCTCGCAAGTCCTAATGACAGGGGACAACTAGACGGCAGTCCCTAACTTAGGATACTTGCTGGGAAGACAGACAAGACAAATAACGGAACGTGAACGGACCGGGTCAATACCTAGAGAGCTACGCAGTACTAAGGAATGAGCAGAGAATAGTCAGGAAAAGCCGAGGTCAAATACCAGGAGAGAAACAAAGTACAACAGGAGTCTGCCAAGAATCGTCAGGTGGAAGCCCGGGTCAGGATACCAGGAGAGATGCGCAGTACAGGAGGAGCAGGAGGAGCAGGCAGAGAATCGTCAGGGAACACAGGATCAGGTAAGTATGCAGGAACAAAACAATCTAAAATACCTAGATACCTAAAATTAACAGGCAACCTGTGGACAGCAGGCTGCCTGTATTTATAGTGGGGAGTGAGGGTCATGTGACGTGGCCAGCGTCACATGACCGACAGACAAATCACCGAGTGATCAGCACGGCGCTCAAGGCAGACCTAGGAGCAGGGAGCCTCCCAGCTAGCAAAGCCGCCCTGGGAACGAGGCCAAACACAGATCCTCTCTCCCGAAGCTAAGCAGCAGGTCTGCGGCTGATGGGAGACTGAGTGCACCTTTGGTGCCCCGTGACAATCTTGATTAGTCAGTGTGTAATTTAAGCTAGAAATACACCCATCATTTTCTGGGGTTTGAAAAACACAATTTTTTTTTCAAAAAACTGTATTTTCCAGATTTGTAAGTGTTAAATTCAAGTTTAATAATATACAGCTTTCATATTCTGTTACAAAAAAACAACAACACTTTTTTGGCAATCTACAACATCTTGATTAGTCAGTGTGCAATTTAAGCTAGAAATACACCCATCATGTTCTGTGGTTTTAAAAACGCACTTTTTGGACAAACAGCATCAGCACGTGTGAAATTACAGGCTTATAACTGCTGTCAAATTCAGTTGTTAAACACTCGTTTGGGCACAAAAAATGTAGTTGGCAGCCTTTGATGCAGATGTCATTGTGAGATACACCCTTAATACATTTGGGTTACATTCAGAGATTTTAAATATCGCCACTTGGTGCACCAATATTGAATTCAGGCCTACACTGGTTCAGGCTGTGTGAGATACACCCTCTACGTGCAGGGGTTGGATTCAGGCATTTGAAATGCAACCATTTTGTGCAAAGAAATATTTTAGTTTCAATAGTTTTTTATTATCAGAGAATATGCTCATATACAAAGTGTACAGTACACAATTACAATGATGTTATAAAGAACACATGTCTCCAATATTTTCCAATTTTTTGGCAACGTACATGGGTAAATCAGATCAAAGATTCATAACTTGCTCTTGCAACAAAAAAATACAAAATAAAATGAAACAAACAAGGTCGTGTCTGTAAAATATCAGTACACATCAGTGCCAGTGGAACACATAAATTGTGCATAATTCTTCAAAAATGTAATAGTGCAACCAAGTAATCAAGGAACTATCCTACACTCCGTCGTTCTAGTATGACTGGCATCCTACTCCCAATCTTTCCTGAATCATTGGAGTCAGACCCCTCCAGGACCCCCATAATTTGAGATGGCGACTAACTTGAAACGTTTGATGTGCAAGCATATATTCGTAAGACCTAGTCGTATCCACTGACCTAACTATTTCCTGTAAGACAGGAATTTCTTTTCCAATTTCTTGTAATTGCTAGTTTTGTAGCTAATAATAGATGGGCTATTATAACCCTTAATTTAAGAGATAATTAGTCAAGATCTATTAAAAGTAAGGCCAAGGCGGGGTCCTGAGAGATCCTATGTCCAGCAATCTCAGATATCTTTGTGAACACCTGGATCCAAAGGGGAAAAATCCTCGGGCAAGACCACAGGATATGGTAAAGTGTCCCATGCTCACTGCACCCTCTCCAACATTGAACACTGGCATTAGGGTAGAACGCGTGTAACCTTACCGGGGTGTAATACCATCTAAGTGTAGTTTTAATGTAGGCTTCTACATGTGAAGAGCATCTAAAGATGGAAATTGCTGCCTTGTAAGCAGTTCTCCACTGCGCCAAAGAGAATGACCTTTTCAGATCCCTTTCCCAAGATAAAAGAGGGGTTGTTTTGACGAACTGGTCTTTATCCCCTAAATACATATATAAAAACCTAATACCCGTATTTACGTGGTTAGCCGCAGATCACTGGACTAATAATTGAAGATGTCCTTTAAGACTGAAGGACGGATTGTTCCCCAATGCATGTTTGATTTTAATGTAGGAGAAGGTTTCTCTGAGGGGGATATTGAACTTTCGTGCAATAGTGTCAAAGGGTATTAGAGCCGATCCTGAAACTACATCAGCCACCAGTTTTATACCATTATCCTTCCACACCTTCAGGTTCAGATCAGTAGAAAGATGTTGTAAAGATTCTATTGGCGTGAAGTGTGCCATTGATACTGAATCCCCTTTTCCTTTTTTGTGATACATTTGCCATAACGCTAAAGATGTGGAAACATAATAAGCGGGTTGTATAGCCGTATAACAGTCATGCAACGCAGCCATAAGTAAGGCACGTAAACTATGACCTGGGATTTGTGATTGTTCAATATGCACCCAGTGTTTCCATGTGTCTTCTTTCCACCATTCCCTTAATTGGTTAATTCTGAATGCTAGGTAGTAATCATAAAGGTTCGGCAGGCCTACTCCGCCACTTCTTTTGTGCCTATACATTATGCTTTTGCCACTCTCGGCTTAGATTCAGCACTCTCCTGGAGTTGTCGGTGATTTGGCGCCCTTTCACAAACCCCACTTGATCAGGGGCAACTAAAGTAGCGATGATGTCTGCTAGCTGGGCTGCTAAGATCTTTGCAAAAATCTTTAAATCAGTGTTGAGTAGGGAGATGGGGCGGAAGTTTTGAGGGGTAGAAGGATCCTTACCAGGTTTAGGCAAGGTGACAATAACCGCCTCTAACATTTCCTTGGGCATCTTACCTGTCGACATGGCACCAGACAGGGCTGCATGTAGATGAGGGAGCAGTGTATTCAAGAATGTTTTATAATAAGAATTTGGGAGCCCATCTGGGCCAGGGCTTTTTTGGTTCGGAAGGCCTTTTATTATTCTGGATATTTCCTCCTGAGATATGGGGTTGCAAAGGGATTCTTTTTGAGTCTTATCTAGGGAGGGAATAGTCAATGAATTTAAAAAGCTGTCTATAGCATCTGGAGTAACAGGGGTGAAACCCGGCTCCTCTTTCAGGTTATACAGTTGTGAATAGTACGACATGAATCTATTTGCTATGGATTTAGGGTTGTATAATTTGTATGATTTGGAAGCGTCCCATAGGTATGGAATTTTTGACTTTAGAGCCCTGGCTTTAACCCTATTCGCCAACAGTTTCCCTGCCTTATTGGCTTGAGAATAATATTTGTTTTTGGTTTTTTTAAGGGAAAGTTCGTATGAGTTAAGAAAGCATTCTCGTAGTTGCAATCTAAGTAGTCTGAGTTTATCAGAGAGCTCTATCGAGGGAGAAAGTTTATTTTGAGTTTCCGCAGTTTGGACCTGTGCTATTCGGTCATTCTGATTTTTTTCTTTTAGCTTTTTATATCGGTGCCCTAATTTTAATAAGATGCCCCTAACATAAGCCTTATGGGCTACCCAGACAGTGGCAGGGCTATGTCCAGAGTTAGCATTGAATTTAAAATATTCTACTAAAGCTGTAGCTACCTCTGATTGGAATTTGTTGTTAGCTGATATGAATTCATTAGCTCTCCATAGTGGATTCGGAGGAGAGGTAAACTCTTCAGCTAGTTCTAATGAAACTGGGGCATGATCTGACCATGTGATTGTCCCAATGGAGGAACTTTTGGACACTGCTAAAGAAACTTTATCTGTCAGGATCAGATCAATGCGGGAGTAAGATTTATGTGTTAGCGAGAAATACGAAAAATCCTTTTCTGATGCATGGTGAATGCGCCAAACATCAAACAGGGAATTTTCCATCAGGGTCCGAGCAAGTGCAGCTGATCCGGTTCTCGCAGCAGCAGTGGAGTCCTGATGCGGATACGGAACAATGTTAAAATCCCCGCAGATGACCAGTCGACCTTCTTTCAGGGACTGTACCTTCTTGAAAACTCTATTCAGGAACCGAATAGGTCTAACATTTGGGGCGTACACTCCCACTATTGTGTAGGTGATATTGTTTATAGAGCAGAGATGTATAATATATCTACCACCCGCATCTACCACAGTTTTTTTCTCTGTGTGTGCCACTGAGTTCCTAATTGCTAAAAGCACTCCTCTCCTCTTTCCTGGACCATGGGAATGGATCAATGTCGGGAAAGCTGGGTTTTTCAGCCTTTCTACATCTGCACCTATGATATGCGTCTCTTGCGCACAAAAAATATCACATTTGGATGAAAGCGCTTCCCTCCACATCATCCTTCTCTTATATGGGCTATTCAGGCCCCTAACATTAAGTGAAACTATTTTAAGCACCATCTGGATAATTGAGGTTAGCTAGAGAGAAGTTGCTCGGGTGACATGGAGGGAATCTCGTAACATTTTCCACAGCATAATCGGTGTATAATAAAAATTGACATGACTTGACAAAACAGAATAGAGAAAATAAGAACAGTATAAACTGGCTGCCCATACATCGGGGCAGAAGTAAAGTAGTACAAGGGTTAGCACTCAAAACCCCTTGTGAACAGTGTGAGGGAGAAACAGTTCTGCATACCACCAGGAGACTCTTACTGATAGATTCTATTACAGTCCAAAACCTATTTTATTATATAATCTTATATGCCATCACTATCTATACATTAGTACATCACGCACAGGAACACGTAGGGGGCAAAGTTCTTGGAAAACTACTAAGAAGTGGTTTTGCTCACATATCATACAGTGGAGGAAATAATTATTTGACCCCTCACTGATTTTGTAAGTTTGTCCAATGACAAAGAAATGAAAAGTCTCAGAACAGTATCATTTCAATGGTAGGTTTATTGTAACAGTGGCAGATAGCACATCAAAAGGAAAATCGAAAAAATAACTTTAAATAAAAGATAGCAACTGATTTGCATTTCATTGAGTGAAATAAGTATTTGAACCCCTACCAACCATTAAGAGTTCTGGCTCCCACAGAGTGGTTAGACACTTCTACTCAATTAGTCACCCTCATTAAGGACACCTGTCTTAACTAGTCACCTGTATAAAAGACACCTGTCCACAGAATCAATCAATCAAGCAGACTCCAAACTCTCCAACATGGGAAAGACCAAAGAGCTGTCCAAGGATGTCAGAGACAAAATTGTAGACCTGCACAAGGCTGGAATGGGCTACAAAACCATTAGCAAGAAGCTGGGAGAGAAGGTGACAACTGTTGGTGCGATTGTTCGAAAATGGAAGGAGCACAAAATGACCATCAATCGACCTCGCTCTGGGGCTCCACGCAAGATCTCACCTCGTGGGGTGTCAATGGTTCTGAGAAAGGTGAAAAAGCATCCTAGAACTACACGGGAGGAGTTAGTTAATGACCTCAAATTAGCAGGGACCACAGTCACCAAGAAAACCATTGGAAACACATTACACCGCATTGGATTAAAATCCTGCAGGGCTCGCAAGGTCCCCCTGCTCAGGAAGGCACATGTGCAGGCCCGTCTGAAGTTTGCCAATGAACACCTGAATGATTCAGAGAGTGACTGGGAGAAGGTGCTGTGGTCTGATGAGACCAAAATAGAGCTCTTTGGCATTAACTCAACTCGCTGTGTTTGGAGGAAGAAAAATGCTGCCTATGACCCCCAAAACACCGTCCCCACCGTCAAGCATGGGGGTGGAAACATTTTGCTTTGGGGGTGTTTTTCTGCTAAGGGCACAGGACAACTTATTCGCATAAACGGGAAAATGGACGGAGCCATGTATCGTGAAATCCTGAGCGACAACCTCCTTCCCTCTGCCAGGAAACTGAAAATGGGTCGTGGATGGGTGTTCCAGCACGACAATGACCCAAAACATACAGCAAAGGCAACAAAGGAGTGGCTCAAGAAGAAGCACATTAAGGTCATGGAGTGGCCTAGTCAGTCTCCGGACCTTAATCCAATCGAAAACCTATGGAGGGAGCTCAAGCTCAGAGTTGCACAGAGACAGCCTCGAAACCTTAGGGATTTAGAGATGATCTGCAAAGAGGAGTGGACCAACATTCCTCCTAAAATGTGCGCAAACTTGGTCATCAATTACAAGAAACGTTTGACCTCTGTGCTTGCAAACAAGGGTTTTTCCACCAAGTATTAAGTCTTTTTTTGTTAGAGGGTTCAAATACTTATTTCACTCAATGAAATGCAAATCAGTTGCTATCTTTTATTTAAAGTTATTTTTTCGATTTTCCTTTTGATGTGCTATCTGCCACTGTTACAATAAACCTACCATTGAAATGATACTGTTCTGAGACTTTTCATTTCTTTGTCATTGGACAAACTTACAAAATCAGTGAGGGGTCAAATAATTATTTCCTCCACTGTATATTGTCTTCTTATAAGCTGGGTGTGGTTATCTGTATCCAGGAAAGCTGTGTTTGTCTGTGCTGAATGTTTTGAAATTAAACAAAGAAATTGTGTGAATAGGTTGGAATACATGATTCAGTGGAATGTGAATGGGTGTGGCTTTGAGTTGTAGAGGAGTTGAAAATGTATGAAGACTAAGATGTTTTTAGCAGAGCTGTGTATGCAATCCAGTTTTTATGTATGAGGGCGAGGTTATGAGCTGTTTGTGAAAATGAGTACATGAAAATGTGAATCTGTATGGAGTACAATATTTGTTTTCATATAATACGCGCATTGAGAATTTTATTTTATTTTTCTTGGAATTTTTTGGTTTTTATTGGTGCCAACAGCATTGATCAAGCTGTACATTTTTATTTATTGAAGTCAATGAAAAGTTTTTATGGGCCCTTTGTGTGTTCATGTCTGTATTGTCCGATCCGTTTGTTTCAATGTTTGGAGTTGTGTGTTATATGTTAAGTTTTGAGCTTAACATCAGAGCTCTGTTCTCATGGGCAGCTGGGACACTAATGACAGACAGAAGGATGACCGCAGCATCCGACTAAAAGGGGTGGACTTAGATGACTAAAGAGTGGGAGGAAGGAGGATCTGAGCCTTCTATGTCAATTAATGGGGTTTTGATAAAACCTATCAAAACTGACTCACTACCACTCGAGACCATGGACAGGGAATACATCACAGATCATGTATTTAGCATTATACTAGATTGCCCAGTCAGCCTGTTAGAGAGAGATTTGTTCATTAAGCTTGACTTGCAGGTATCAGCAAAGAATCAGGGCATAAGAGTACACTCGGGTCTCATTCCAATCTCTACACCAGTGCCACTGATTCTTGCAACATACGGGACCACCCAGAACTTAACATTAATCCTGCATTCATAGATTGCACACTTTACATAGCGAATGTGAAACCAGGTGTTATCTTAGTATATCAGAAACAATACCCGCTGTCAAAAAAAGAGAAACTTGATGGACTTAGACCAATGATAGAAGAATTCCTACAAAAGGGAATCCTGGCAGAGGTAATTTCACCCTACAGCATGCCCGTGAATCCAGTGACAAAGGCAGATGGTACTACCCGCTTTGTACAGGATTTAAGGGCCATCAACAACCTCATTGTGCCTATAGCCCCTGTTGTACCTGATGTCACTTAATTATTATCTGCCATTGCAGCAGACGCTGTTTGGTTCAGTGTGATTGATCTGAAAAATGCATTCTTTTCTATTCCAGTTGATAAGATAACAAGACTACTTTTTGCTTTTTCCTTTGACGGACGTCAACTGACCTGGTGCAGACCCCAGGGATATGCTGATTCACCTGTAGTGTACAGCATGGTCCTCCAAGCCACGTTAAAACCATGGTACCCCCCCCAGGCTCTGTGCTGCTGCAATATGTCGATGATCTGTTACTGTGTAGCATGTCAGCGGAGGCCAGCATTCAGGATGGTTTATCACTGTTATAATGATTGTCAGGATGTGGTCACAAAGTGAGACTTAAGAAAATGCAATGGTGTACAATGCAGGTTGAATACTTAGGCTTTGTCCTCACAAAAGGTGAAAGGAGAATCAGCGCAGAAAGAGTCCAGTCTAATGCGGGTCTGGTCACCCCGCACACCAAGAAAGAAATGTTGTCTTTCCTTGGTATGAAACTACTGTAGACAATGGATTCCTGATTGCTCCTATTATGACAATGTTTTGAGGCAAGCCACTCTGGACGAAAATCCAGATTTGATTAAATTGTCTTCTGAAACGTACAATGCATTTGATTATCTGAAATGTTCATTCATGTCGAGTCCAGGGCTGGGCCTCCCTGACTATAATATACCCTTCCACATGTTTGCACGCCAAAATTGTAAAACCATGGCGGGTGTACTGACACGAGAAAACGGAGGCAAGTTGCATCCTTGTGTATTTTTCTCAAAGGTAATGCCCACCCCTGTTCAAGGCATGCCAGCATGTCTGTGTTCTCTTGCAGCCTGTGCTATGATGGTAGAGTTGGCAACTCTTTTCACAATGTGACATTTCACCATTTTGCACACCACTCGTAATGTTGTGGGCCTACTCAAGGACATCCACACTCAACACAGCAGGCAGCTGAGCTCATTGCACTCACTAGGGCATGTATTCTACATACTGATAGACCTGTCACCATCTATACTGAGAGTAGGTACACACATGGGGTAGTGTGGGACCGTGGTATGATTTGGCAGAGATGAGGATTCATGGCAGCAGATGGTAAGGACCATGTCTCACAGGGTGATGCGCTGGCAGATAAGGTGGCGCGCTGGCAGATAAGGTGGCAAAATGAGTGGCCAAATGCAACCCCAAAGATTTGTGTAACCATTGGGAGATGCCATGTCTGGCACCTCCAACCCCTGAGATGTTGCAAATACTTACTAATCTTCAGTGGTATGCCACTGAACATGAACAGTAAGACTGGTGTTATCCAGTATTGCAGAAAAATCCTAAGATAGGATTAGTCTGCGAAGAGGGGAAGTTATGCATTCCCCCAACACACTGCTTCCATCTTAATAGCACATTTCCACGATGTAGGACATAACAGCATTGAGATACTCATGGGGAGGCCTTTCCTCACCCATTTGGGCCCAATGATAGTGCAGGAAGGAGACCTTGATTTAATAAGGGAGGACTATGTCACCAAATTGATACAGGTACTTAACAAAACTGAGGACAAAGTTGCTTGTAAGTCTCCCTCTTTTCCACAGGAACCCACCCACCCATACAGGGTGGGGGACGAGGTGGTGGTCAAAACACTGAAGAAAGGAAGAGCTCAAGGTGATTTTGTATATGGCCCACCTACTACCGTGGTTGCAGTGACCAGAACAGCTGTGCTAACTGAACAATCTCCAATTTGGATCCACGCCACCCGAGTGAAGCTTTTGAGAGAAAGAGAGGAGGCAGGAACGGAGGCAGACAGCCTTGGCCTTGAAGAAGGACGAGAAGTACTAACGGGGGCAGACAGTCCTGACCTTCAACGAGGCCCAGAGGTACTAACGGAGGCAGACAGCCTTGACCTCGAAGATACAGAAGGGGTACTAACTGAGGCAGACAGCCTTGACCCCCAACGAGAAGACACAGTCAGGAAATTCCTCGAGATGGCTGAGAAGCAGTGCCTTAATAATTGCAATTTTGTGTCTCCTACTTACTGTCCCACGGCTGTGGAACAGACAGACATACCTGAAGACAAAGGAGAATGCAGAGGGGAAGACAATTTGTGGAAGACAAAGGAGAACTTATGGCTGTACCTGGCCAAAACTCTGAACTTAACTGATTTGTCTCCGAACCACTTTATCTGCATCTAACATTTTGGAGACATGTTTGGTAGCAGTCCCCACCCCAGTAGATGTATGGACGGGGCTCCTACGTTCCAATGGGAATACACAAATTTGCAGGATCATGATGTTAAATATGGATATGTAAATCCTTATCATGCTTGTTATGACTGTCCTACATATGAGACTCTACAAAGTAATATGATAGAAATAATCACAGGTCTTGTTACTGCGGCAGAAATATGTTATAATTTCACCTGTGATGAGACATTATTGCCTCCCTGCATACAAGCAAAAAAATGCAGAAGAGTAAGCCAAATATTTGTGATAGAGATCTAGGTAACTGTAAAAAGATGGTATCAGAAAGAAATATGCAATGTAATATTACAAAAACAGTACCATCCCTAGACAAACATGTACCTCTACCAACAGGATGGGTATTGGCCCGTGGAAATACTAGTTACACGTACATACCAGCCAATATTACAGAGGGACCCTGTACAATAGCTAGGCTGACATTAGCAATGATACCACTATTCCCAGCAATGCAGAAACGACACACAAGAGACACTTCCCTACAGCTACCAGAAAATTGTGACTATAATGTGAATCTCCTCTCTAGATCAGAATACATGAGTTTAGGGGTATCTTTGATAGGGGTACCAGGGTTGGCCATATACAACTACAGGACAATATCAAAACTTGCCTGTTTTATAGTAAAACAGATAAATGTCACTAGTGCAGTTCTGCAAGATATGCTGCTGGATATACAATCATATAAAAAAAGCTATCTTGCAGAATAGGGCAACTATTAACTATTTATTGCTTCAACATGGCATAGGATGCTCAGCGTTCGCAGGGATGTGTTGTTTCAATTTATTAGATCACTCCTGTGGAATAAAAGATAAAATAGGCCAACTAGAAGAGATGATCAAACATATAAAACAAGATGTTGACCAAGGATGGTGGGACTGGCTTTTGGCTGGATACCTGACTTTGGTCAAATAAGGTATGTTTTAGGAGTGGCACTCGCCGTGCACTGCAATAGTGTTTCTCTGCTGTTGTTTACAGTGCGTGCCCTCCATTCTTGCCGTATGTAAAAATGTGGCCGAAAGAGGGGTACACTCAATATTCCTCTATACTCCGGTAGAGGTAGAAGAGGCAAACACAACCTCAACAAAGCCTGAGGATTATACTCCTGAAGGGTATATGGAATACCTAGAGGCTTATAAGCAAACCAAGGAAAAACTATAAAGGAACAAAATAAAAAAAATAAGGGGGAACGTAAAGAATATTCCTTACACTTACAGGTGGAACAAGTTCCTACTCCTGCTGGGTACTGGCAAGAACAGAAAAAAGAAAATAAAACCTCTCAACGGTGCTTCTTCTGTCTTCTGTTTTCAACTCACTGCCACTCTCCCTCAGACAAATGGTGAAGCTGTTTTGCCTGTGGAACATCCGTCTCTGCAATATTCCATGCAGCTAGTGCAGCTTTTCCTTCCTCCACAGAACGGATAACCGTTAAAGTTCCATTTTGCTGAACTAGCAATTTCACCGGGTAGCACCACCTATATTGGATTGAGTGCGCCCGCAACGCCATGGTTATGGGAGCTAGTAGACGGCGCAGTTGAAGAGTGGCCATGGACAAGTCTGCGAACAATTTCACCTGCTGGTAGGGATCCGGCAATACTTAAATTTTCCTCACCGCCACCAGGGTGTCTTCTTTAGTTTGAAATAAATGTAGACGGGCCAATACATCCCTTGGTGTGTCATCCGGCAAATGCTTGGGTTTTGCGATTCTGTGGGCCCGATCTATTATAAGATCCTGGTCAGTGCAGTTAGGCAATAAAAGTTTAATCAGCATTTTAATGTAGGCTTGAAGATCCGCAGCTTGAACCGATTCTGGCACACCACGCAGCTTCAGATTATTTCTGCGCGATCGGTCGTCTAAATCTGCGACCTTCGCTTTGAGGAATGTGATTTCTTCCGACTGAGTATCATGCGAATCTATCAAGCTGTTATGCGATTCGGCGAATTCCCCCATCTTGTGCTCAATATGCTGCACTCTGTTTCTTAAGTCACTAACAGATGAGTGGATGGGCATAAGTAGTGGTGAAATGTGCGAGGTCACCGAATGGTTAAATGCCAAAAACATGTCTTTAACCACTTCAGCCCCGCTAGCTGAAACCCCCTTAATGACCAGGCCACTTTTTACACTTCGGCACTACACTCCTTTCACCGTTTATCGCTCGGTCATGCAACTTACCACCCAAATGAATTTTACCTCCTTTTCTTCTCACTATTAGAGCTTTCATTTGGTGGTATTTTATTGCTGCTGACATTTTTACTTTTTTTGTTATTAATCGAAATGTAACGATTTATTTGCAAAACAATGACATTTTTCACTTTCAGCTGTAAAATTTTGCAAAAAAAACGACATCCATATATACATTTTTCGCTAAATTTATAGTTCTACATGTCTTTGATAAAAAAAAAAATGTTTGGGCAAAAAAAAAAATGGTTTGGGTAAAAGTTATAGCGTTTACAAACTATGGTACAAAAATGTGAATTTCCGCTTTTTGAAGCAGCTCTGACTTTCTGAGCACCTGTCATGATTCCTGAGGTTCTACAATGCCCAAACAGTAGAAAACCCCCACAAATGACCCCATTTAGGAAAGTAGACACCCTAAGGTATTCGCTGATGGGCATAGTGAGTTCATAGAACTTTTTATTTTTTGTCACAAGTTAGCGGAAAATGATGATGATTTTTTATTTTTATTTTTTTCTTACAAAATCTCATATTCCACTAACTTGCGACAAAAAATAAAAAATTCTAGGAACTCGCCATGCCCCTCACGGAATACCTTGGGGTGTCTTCTTTCCAAAATGGGGTCACTTGTGGGGTAGTTATACTGCCCTGGCAATTTAGGGGCCCAAATGTGTGAGAAGAACTTTGCAATCAAAATCTGTAAAAAATGACCGGTGAAATCCGAAAGGTGCACTTTGGAATATGTGCCCCTTTGCCCACCTTGGCTGCAAAAAAGTGTCACACATCTGGTATTGCCGTACTCAGGAGAAGTTGGGGAATGTGTTTTGGGGTGTCATTTTACATATACCCATGCTGGGTGAGAAAAATATCTTGGTCAAATGCCAACTTTGTATAAAAAAATGGGAAAAGTTGTCTTTTGCTAAGATATTTCTCTCACCCAGCATGGGTATATGTAAAATGACACCCCAAAACACATTCCCCAACTTCTCCTGAGTACGGCGATACCAGATGTGTGACACTTTTTTGATGCCAAGGTCGGCAAAGGGGCACATATTCCAAAGTGCACCTTTCGGATTTCACCGGTCATTTTTTACAGATTTTGATTGCAAAGTACTTCTCACACATATGGGCCCCTAAATTGCCAGGGCAGTATAACTACGCCACAAGTGACCCCATTTTGGAAAGAAGACACCCCAAGGTATTCCGTGAGGGGCATGGCGAGTTCCTAGAATTTTTTTTTTTTTGTCGCAAGTTAGTGGAATATGAGACTTTGTAAGGAAAAAAGAAAAATCATCATTTTCCGCTAACTTGTGACAAAAAATAAAAAATTCTAGGAACTCGCCGTGCCCCTCACGGAATACCTTGGGGTGTCTTCTTTCCAAAATGGGGTCACTTGTGGCGTAGTTATACTGCCCTGGCAATTTAGGGGCCCAAATGTGTAAGAAGTAACTTGCAATCGAAATGTGTAAATAATGGCCTGCGAAATCCGAAAGGTGCACTTTGGAATATGGGCCCCTTTGCCCACCTTGGCTGCAAAGAAGTGTCACACATGTGGTATCGCCGTACTCAGGAGAAGTTGGGGAATGTGTTTTGGGGTGTCATTTTACATATACCCATGCTGGGTGAGAGAAATATCTTGGCAAAAGACAACTTTTCCCATTTTTTTATACAAAGTTGGCATTTGACCAAGATATTTTTCTCACCCAGCATGGGTATATGTAAAATGACACCCCAAAACACATTCCCCAACTTCTCCTGAGTACGGCGATACCACATGTGTGACACTTTTTTGCAGCCTAGATGCGTAAAGGGGCCCAAATTCCTTTTAGGAGGGCATTTTTAGACATTTGGATCCCAGACTTCTTCTCACACTTTCGGGCCCCTAAAAAGCCAGGGCAGTATAAATACCCCACATGTGACCCCACTTTGGAAAGAAGACACCCCAAGGTATTCAATGAGGGGCATGGCGAGTTCCTAGAAATTTTTTTTTTTTGCATAAGTTAGCGGATATTGATTTTTTTTGTTTTTTTCTCACAAAGTCTCACTTTCCGCTAACTTAGGACAAAAATTTCAATCTATCATGGACTCAATATGCCCCTCACGGAATACCTTGGGGTGTCTTCTTTCCGAAATGGGGTCACATGTGGGGTGTTTGTACTGCCCTGGCTTTTTAGGGGCCCTAAAGCGTGAGAAGAAGTCTGGAATATAAATGTCTAAAAATGTTTACGCATTTGGATTCCATGAGGGGTATGGTGAGTTCATGTGAGATTTTATTTTTTGACACAAGTTAGTGGAATATGAGACTTTGTAAGAAAAAACAAAAACAAACAAAAAATTTCCGCTAACTTGTGCCCAAAAAAATGTCTGAATGGAGCCTGACAGGGGGGTGATCAATGACAGGGGGGTGATCAATGACAGGGGGGTGATCACCCATATAGACTCCCTGATCACCCCCCTGTCATTGATCACCCCCCTGTAAGGCTCCATTCAGACGTCCGTATAATTTTTACGGATACATGGATCGGATCCGCAAAACACATGCAGACGTCTGAATGGAGCCTTACAGGGGGGTTATCAATGACAGGGGGTGATCAGGGTGATCACCCCCCTGTCACTGATCACCCCCCCTGTAAGGCTCCATTCAGACGTCCGCATGATTTTTACGGATCCATGGATACATGGATCGGATCCACAAAATACATGCGGACGTCTGAATGGAGCCTTACAGGGGGGTTATCAATGACAGGGGGTGATCAGGGAGTGTATATAGGTGATCACCTGCCTGTCATTGATCACCCCCTGTAAGGCTCCATTCAGCCGTCCGCATGTGTTTTGCGGATCCGATCCATGTATCCATGGATCCGTAAAAATCATGCGGACGTCTGAATGGAGCCTTACAGGGGGGTGATCAATGACAGGGGGGTGATCAATGACAGGGGGTGATCAGGGAGTGTATATGGGTGTTCACCCACCTGTCATTGATCACCCCCCTGTAAGGCTCCATTCAGACGTCCGCATGATTTTTACGGATCCATGGATACATGGATCGGATCCACAAAACACATGCGGACGTCTGAATGGAGCCTTACAGGGGGGTGATCAATGACAGGGGGGTGATCAGGGAGTGTATATGGGTGATCACCTGCCTGTCATTGATCACCCCCTGTAAGGCTCCATTCAGACGTCCGCATGTGTTTTGCGGATCCGATCCATGTATCCATGGATCCGTAAAAATCATGCGGACGTCTGAATGGAGCCTTACAGGGGGGTGATCAATGAGAGGGGGTGATCAATGACAGGGGGTGATCAGGGAGTGTATATGGATGATCACCCCCTGTCATTGATCACCCCCCTGGTAAGGCTCCATTCAGACGTCCGCATGATTTTTGCGGATCCGATCCATGTATCCGTGGATCCGTAAAAATCATACGGACGTCTGAACGGAGCCTGACAGGGGGGTGATCAATGACAGGGCGGTGATCAATGACAGGGGGGTGATCAGGGAGTTTATATGGGGTGATCATGGGTGATCAGGGGTTTATAAGGGGTTAATAAGTGACGGGGGGGGGTGTAGTGTAGTGTGGTGTTTGGTGCGACTGTACTGAGCTACCTGAGTCCTCTGGTGGCCGATCCTAACAAAAGGGACCACCAGAGGACCAGGTAGGAGGTATATTAGACGCTGTTATGAAAACAGCGTCTAATATACCTGTTAGGGGTTAAAAAATTCGGATCTCCAGCCTGCTAGCGAGCGATCGCCGCTGGCAGGCTGGAGATCCACTCGCTTACCTTCCGTTCTTGTGAGCGCGCGCGCCTGTGTGCGCGCGTTCACAGGAAATCCCGGCCCTCGCGAGATGACGCGTATATGCGTCGTCGTGCGCAGGGCTGCCGCCTTCGGACCGCGCATCTGCGTTAGGCGGTCCGGAGGCGGTTAAGCAACATGCTGGACGCAGGCTTGTCGTCCGTTGGAAAGCTGCTCAGCACCTCGATTAAGTCGTCGGTGTTTTTAACACCATGAGGATCGCCTGCCTCAAGATCTGCAGTTTCTGGGCCCTGGATTCTGGGTCTTTGTCTTGCCGGGCTCGTGGACGGCGATCGTATCGCCGCCCGGCTAGATATGGCCGTTACATATGACCCGTCCTGTCCCCCGTGCTGCTAGGTATTCTGCGCTCACCCGTTTCGGCATGTAGCGGTGACCCCCGAGGGCTCTGATGGTGCGAGCTTCCATCTTCTGATGCTTGAGGGGATCCAGCACTGGTTGTAGATGGCGGGCTGGGGGAGGACTCCGCATGTGAGGCTCTTGTGCCGGCGCCATCTTTGTGTCGGTCCTGACCGAAGAAAAATTCAAGCTTCCCTTGCTTTTTCATGCTTCTTTTTCCTCTGGTCATCATCAGGGCCGGTTCCGGTACCATATGGCACCAAAATGTACTCTGTGAAGCACGATATGAGGGTTATGCTGGATTGAAACGCTATGCAGGAGCAGGAGCTCTGAGTTCAAGCGGCCATACTCCTCGGGTTCCCGGCCACACCCCCCCGTGCAAAGAAATATTTAATTCAGGGCTACACTGGTTCAGGCGCTGTGAGACACTCCCTCTACATACAGGGGTTTGATTCAGGCATTTAAAATACCGCCATTTGGTGCACCAATATTGAATTCAGGCCTACACTGGTTCAGGCTGTGTGAGATACACCCTCTACATACAGGGGCTGGATTCAGGCATTTGAAATACAGCCATTTTGTGCAAAGGAATATTTAATTGGTTCAGGCCCTGTGAGATACCCCCTCTACATACAGAGTTTGATTCAGGCATTTGAAATACCACCATTTGGTGCACCAATATTTAATTCAGGCCTACACTGGTTCAGACTGTGTGAGTAGGGATGAGCGAACCCGAACTGTATAGTTCGGGTTCGTACCGAATTTTGGGGTGTCCGTGACACGGACACGAACCCGGACATTTTCGTAAAAGTCCGGGTTCGGTGTTCGTCGCTTTCTTGGCGCTTTTTGAAAGGCTGCAAAGCAGCCAATCAACAAGCGTCATACTACTTGCCCCAAGAGGCCGTCACAGCCATGCCTACTATTGGCATGGCTGTGATTGGCCAGAGCACCATGTGACCCAGCCTCTATTTAAGCTGGAGTCACATAGCGCCGCCCGTCACTCTGCTCTGATCAGCATAGGGAGAGGTTGCAGCTGCGACGTTAGGGCGAGATTAGGCAGTGATTAACTCCTCCAAAAGACTTCATTCAGAGATTGATCTGCAGCTGTGGATGATTGAACTGCTGCTATTGAATTGCTCACTGTTTTTAGGCTGCCCAGAGCGTTTTTCAGTCACTTTTTTCTGGGGTGATCGGTGGCCATTTTGTGTCTTGTGGTGTGCCAGCACAAGCTGCCACCAAGTACATTTAACCCTCAATGGTGTGGTTGTTTTTTGGCTAAATCCTACATCAGGGTCAAGCTGTCACACCAAGTGCATTTAACCATCAATAGTCTGGTTATTTTTTGGCCATATACTACATCAGGGGCAAGCTGTCACCAAGTGCATTTAACCCTCAATGGTGTGGTTGTTTTTGGGCTAAATCCTACATCAGGGTCAAGCTGTCACACCAAGTGCATTTAACCATCAATAGTCTGGTTATTTTTTGGCCATATACTACATCAGGGACAAGCTGAGCCTGTCACCAAGTGCATTTAACCCTCAATAGTGTGGTTGGTCAAGCTGTCACACCAAGTGCATTTAACCATTAATAGTGTGGTTATTTTTTGGCCATATCCCAGTCTAATTCTGTCAGTAAACGTATACCTGTCACCCAGCGCCTAAATACTAGGCCTCAAATTTATATCCAGCTAAATCTGTCGTTACTGCTGTGGCTGGTCAAGTTATTTAGTGTCCGTCAAAGCACAGTTTTTGTTCTGGGTTGAAATACAATTCCCAATTTAGCAATTTCCTAATTTAGTGGTTTCTGCTGTATCAGAGCTATTTTAAGTCTATCCCTAAAAGGGTATATAAGATTCAAGGTGCACATAGGGTCATTCTGAATAACTTCACACACATGCTACTGTGCATTTCCAAGTCTAATTCTGTCAGTAAACCTATACCTGTCACCCAGCGCCTAAATACTAGGCCTCAAATTTATTCCCAGCTAAATCTGTCGTTACTGCTGTGCCTGTATTAGTGTAATACTTTACCTAAATAGATAGCCAGATAGTGTTAGATGTCTGTAAAAAAAGGCCTGAATTTGAATTCAATACATTGGGCCAAATAATATTTTTCTTATTGTGGTGAACGGTAACAATGAGGAAAACATCTAGTAAGGGACGCGGACGCGGACATGGTCATGGTGGTGTTAGTGGACCCTCTGGTGCTGGGAGAGGACGTGGCTGTTCTGCCACAGCCACACGTCCTAGTGTACCAACTACCTCAGGTCCCAGTAGCCGCCATAATTTACAGCGATATTTGGTGGGGCCCAATGCCATTCTAAGGATGGTAAGGCCTGAGCAGGTACAGGCATTAGTCAATTGGGTGGCCGACAGTGGATCCAGCACGTTCACATTATCTCCCACCCAGTCTTCTGCAGAAAGCGCACAGATGGCGCCTGAAAACCAACCATCAGTCTGTCACATCACCCCCATGCATACCAGGGAAACTGTCTGAGCCTCAAGTTATGCAGCAGTCTCTTATGCTGTTTGAAGACTCCGCTGGCAGGGTTTCCCAAGGGCATCCACCTAGCCATTCCGCAGCAGTGGAAGACATAGAATGCACTGACGCGCAACCACTTATGTTTCATAAGCACGTCTCTGATGATGACGAAACACAGGTGCCAACTGCTGCGTCTTTCTGCAGTGTGCAGACTGAACAGGAGGTCAGGGATCAAGACAGGGTGGAAGACAATGCAGGGGATGATGAGGTCCTGGACCCCACATGGAATGAAGGTCATGCCACTGACTTTCACAGTTCGGAGGAAGAGGCAGTTGTGAGACCGAGCCAACAGCGTAGCAAAAGTGGGAGCATTGGGCAAAAGCAGAACACCCGCCGCCAAGAGACTCCTCCTGCTACTGACCGCCGCCATCTGGGACCGAGCACCCCAAAGGCAGCTTCAAGGAGTTACCTGGCATGGCACTTCTTCAAACAATGTGCTGACGACAAGACCCAAGTGGTTTGCACGCTGTGCCACCAGAGCCTGAAGCGAGGCATTAATGTTCTGAACCTTAGCACAACCTGCATGACCAGGCACCTGCATTCAAAGCATGAACTGCAGTGGAGTAAACACCTTGAAACCAAGGAAGTCACTCAGGCTCCCCCTGCTACCTCTTCTGCTGCTGCCGCCTCGGCCTCTTCTGCTGCGGCCGCCTCGGCCTCTTCCTCCGCCTCTGGAGGAACGTTGGCACCTGCCGCCCAGCAAACAGGGGATGTACCACCAACACCACCACCTCCATCACCAATCATCTCAACCATGTCACACGGCAGCGTTCAGCTCTGCATCTCACAAACATTTGAGAAAGGGTAAATTCCCACCTAGCCACCCTCGATCCCTGGCCCTGAATGCCAGCATTTCTAAACTACTGGCCTATGAAATGCTGTCATTTAGGCTGGTGGACACAGACAGCTTCATACAGCTCATGTCGCTTCCTGTCCCAGAGTATGTTGTTCCTAGCCGGCACTAATTCTCCAAGAGAGCCGTGCCTTCCCTGCACAACCAAGTATCCGATAAAATCAAGTGTGCACTGCGCAACGCCATCTGTGGCAAGGTCCACCTAACCACAGATACGTGGACCAGTAAGCACGGCCAGGGACGCTATATCTCCCTAACTGCACACTGGGTAAATGTAGTGGCAGCTGGGCCCCAGGCGGAGAGCTGTTTGGCGCACGTCCTTCCGCCGCCAAGGATCGCAGGGCAACATTCTTTGCCTCCTGTTGCCACTTCCTCCTACTCAGCTTCCTCCTCCTCTTCTTCCACCTGCTCATCCAGTCAGCCACACACCTTCACCACCAACTTCAGCACAGCCCGGGGTAAACGTCAGCAGGCCATTCTGAAACTCATATGTTTGGGGGACAGGCCCCACACCGCACAGGAGTTGTCGGTCTGTTGTTCTATACCCCGCCACGAGTGGTTGCTGCCGGTGAGCCTCAAGCCCGGCCTGGTGGTGTGCGATAATGGGCAAAATCTCGTAGCAGCTCTGGGACTAGCCGGTTTGATGCACATCCCTTGCCTGGAGCATGTGCTGAATTTGGTAGTGCAGAGATTCCTTAAAAATTAGCCCGATATGTCAGAGCTGCTGCATAAAGTGCGGGTCGTCTGTGCGCGCTTTCGGCGTTCTCACCCTGCTGCTGCTCGCCTGTCAGCGCTGCAGATTAACTTCGGCCTTCCCGCTCACTGCCTCATATGCGACGTGCCCACAAGGTGGAACTCCACCTTGCACATGCTGGCCAGACTGTGCGAGCAGCAGCAGGCGATAGTTTAGTTTCAGCTGCAGCACGCACGGGTGAGTCGATCGGTGGAACAGCACCACTTTGCCACCAATGACTGGGCCTCCATGCGAGACCTGTGTTCCTTGTTGCACTGTTTCGAGTACTCCACCAACATGGCCAGTGCTGATAACGCTGTTCTCAGTGTTACTATCTCACTTCTATGCCTTCTTGATAAAACGCTCATGGCGATGATGGAAGAGGATCTGGCACAGGAGGAGGAGGAAGCGGGATCATTTCGTAGGGTTTCCGGCAGTCATTCCCAAGTGGCTCTGAGGGTGTTTTCCTGCACCCACAAACCCATGGTACGCATTTGTCCAGCCAGGGCACAGTTCTGGAGGATGACGAGGTGGAGGTTGAGGAGGAGGAAATGGAGGAGGAGGAATCATGTTCACAGCAGGGTGGCACCCACACCAGCTCATGGCCATCACTGGTGCGTGGATGGGGGGATACAGAGGACACAGGCAATACACCTCCCACAGTGGACAGCTTTTCGTTGCCTCTGGACACCCTGGCACTCATAAGCGATTACATGCTGCAGTGACTCCTCAACGACTGCCGAGTTGCCCACATTCTAATTTGTGCTAATTACTGGGTGGCCACGCTGCTGGATCCCCTTCACAAGGACAACGTACCGTCCTTAATTCCGTCACTGGAGCGTTATCATAAGATGCGTGAGTACAAGCGCACACTGGTAGACGCGCTGCTGGTGGCATTCCCACCTGACAGCGGGGGCTCAGAGGAAGCACAAGGCGAAGGCAGAGGATGAGGAAGAGGTCTCCAACGCAGCTGGGTTAGCAGGGTTAGCATGGCCGAAATGTGGAAAAGCTTTGTCAGCACGCCACAACAACCAGCACCACCAGCTGATATGGAACGTCTTAGCAGGAGGCCGCATTTCACCAACATGGTGGAGCAGTATGTGTGCACACGCCTACACATACTGAATGACTGGTCTGCCCCCTCCAACTTCTGGGTCTCCAAATTGGGCACATGGCCTGAGCTTGCCCTTTACGCCTTGGAGGTGCTGGCCTGCCCTGCAGCCAGTGTATTATCTGAACCTGCGTTTAGCATTGCAGGTAGCGTCATCACAGACAAGCGCAGCTGTCTGTCCACAGCCAATGCAGACAAGCTCACATGCATTAAAATGAACCAGGCATGGATCCCTCAGGACTTGTCCGTACCTTGTGCAGAATAGACATGTATACCGATACTAAGCAGCCATTGCTATACTGCAGCGCAATTGCTCATGTTTGCATTTTGGATATTTCACACTCTTTTGCAGTGTACCTTAATTTTACAAAATAAATTAAAACCAAAAACCTGTGTTGGCTATCTCGTCCTCCTCCACCGCCGCTTCCACCTACTCCGCTATGTCCACCTCCTCCCAAAACTCCTACTCCATATGGAACTCCACTTCATAAATCCATCTTTTTTTTTTGTACGTGTTTTATTTTATAGCATTTCACTACTTTGTCATTTACATTTTCTGTTGAAATTCACACATTTTGGGGTGTATGCTATACCTAGTAGGCCGGTTAAAAAAAAAATTTACATTTTCTGGTGAACCAATTTTTGGGTGTATAGTACCACTGCTATACCTAGTAGGCTGGTTATTAAAAATAAATACATTGTCAGTTACATTTTCTAGTAAAATTCTGCAATTTTTTGTTGTAAAGTACCACTGCTATACCTGGTAGCCCGGTAAAAAAATAAAAATAAATTGGCAGTTACATTTTCAGTTGAAATTCACAATTTTTTTTGTGTAATATACCCCTCCTCTACCTAGCTGACAGCTAAGTAAATTTCAATAATTTTTATTTTACATTTTCGGGTGACAATAAGCAATTGTTTTCTGTCATAGACCCCTGCTCTACCAAGTAGACAGGTTAATTAATTTCTGTAATTTTTCTGTTACATTCTTGGGTTGACATTATACAATTTTAAACTTGAATAAACCCCTGCTCTGCATAGGTGACAGGAAATACAATTTCTGAAATGCTTCTTTAATTGATGCGCGCTTAAACTTAAACAAGTTGTACCACATTTAAGCTTCAATACTTTGTCCCACATTTCCGCTATACTCTTTTGGCCAACATTTGTGCCTAAATAGCTATTCCCACAATTCCACTCGACTCTTTTGGCCCACATTTGGGCTTCTGTTATTTGTCCCACATTTGCGCCTCAATAGCTTTTCCTACATTTCTTCTCGATCCCAATTTTTTAAAATAAATTTATCTCCCTTAAATTTGGTCTGGTTTTCTCACGCTCCCTCTCCGGCCTGGAACCCTGATTCCCCGCCACCTGTAATTACCATGGTTGGCGCCTAAAAGAACATTGAAAGTTATTAGAGCAGATATCAAATTGGATCATGAACATCACAGGGACGTGCGACATGGTGGGGCAGTAAGTATGCACACGCCTACACGAACTAACTGACAGGGGTCAGCCCCTGCAACTTCTGGGTCTCCAAATTGGGCACATGGCCTGAGCTTGCTCTTTACGCCTTGGAGGTGCTAGCCTGCCCTGCAGCCGGTGTATTGTCTAAACATGTGTTTAGCACGACTGGAGGGTTATATTTCCCAATGTTTTGGGGTGTACCCTAAATTAAAAAAAATTAAATAAATTTTAAAACAAAAAGCAATGTAGGCTACCTCCTCCTCCACTGCCACTTCTACCTACACCTCCACATCCACTGCCTGTCAGAACTATTGGGTATAAATAAAGTCCATAAGTATAAGGCCTATATAAGATGTGTGGACATGAGCCTAAAGGACAACCATTTTGTCTTATTTTAAAAGTGCAGGGTGAGTTCAGGATTTTAACTCAGAATTACTAACCTAAGATTTACAATATGTACCAAAGTGTTTACCCAAGTCTGTTTTTGTGAGAAGGAGATGTCCCAAGGTCTAATGAAAAGTAATTGCCTAGATAAGACAATGTATTAGAAATGTGCTGAGTTTTGATGATTTTCAGTGAATAGAAAGACTCTAATCTTTCTTTGGGGTATTTATAGTAATCAATGTAAGAGTAGATTGATTTTTATATCATCAATTTAAATGCGTGTGCTATATATATAAATATATAAGCGTATGGTCCTTATAGAAATATTCAGCTTTAAGGTTAGAAATGAGGTACAAATTCCTCTGTCATTTTTAGAATCTCTCTCAGTGCAAAACACAAGTTAATGATCGCTTTCCTGAAGGTTTCTTGAATGGAGAAATGTGGACACTATCACTATGTGGGCATCTATTCAAAAATCTCCTCAAGGTTTTTTCTGAAACCTTAGTTAAAATTTATTGCTAGTAAATGAATAAGGGAATATATAGAAAACATAAATAAGCGCATCGACTTTTGTATGGCGTACTAGTGCCATCTAGTGTTAGGGTAACAAAGGTTTAGGGTGTATTTTCCCTAGGAGGAGGTTCTATTAATTATAAAGTGAGGTCACTAGTTAATGATAAAACTTGGCCAAGCCCTTTCTAAGATAGGATAAAAAGATGGAATGGGCTGACAGAAAGGATCGATCTCTCTGACAATCTTCAAAAGACCATCTTCAGAAAGGCATTCATCAGAGAATGTTCATCAGGAAACCATAAAAAGGGAGAAAACCAAATTTAGCCCTAACCACTACAGTTGAGCGAACACCTGGATGTTCGGGTTCGAGAAGTTCGGCCGAACTTCCCGAAAATGTTCGGGTTCGGGATCCGAACCCGATCCGAACTTCGTCCCGAACCCCATTGAAGTCAATGGGGACCCAATCTTTTCGGCACTAAAAAGGCTGTAAAACAGCCAAGGAAAGGGCTAGAGGGCTGCAAAAGGCAGCAACATGTAGGTAAATCCCCTGCAAACAAATGTGGATAGGGAAATGAATTAAAATAAAAATTAAATAAATAAAAATTAACCAAAATCAATTGGAGAGAGGTCCCATAGCAGAGAATCTGGCTTCCCGTCACCCACCACTGGAACAGTCCATTCTCAGATATTTAGGCCCCGGAACCCAGGCAGAGGAGAGAGGTCCCGTAACAGAGAATCTGGCTTCATGTCAGCAGAGAATTAGTCTGCATGTCATAGCAGAGAATGAGGCTTCACGTCAGCCACCACTGCAACAGTCCATTGGCATATATTTAGGCCCAGCACCCAGGCAGAGGAGAGAGGTCCCGTAACAGACAATCTGGCTTCATGTCAGCAGAGAATCAGTCTGCATGTCATAGCAGAGAATGAGGCTTCACGTCAGCCACCACTGCAACAGTCCATTGGCATATATTTAGGCCCAGCACACAGGCAGAGGAGAGAGGTCCCGTAACAGACAATCTGGCTTCATGTCAGCAGAGAATTAGTCTGCATGTCATAGCAAAGAATGAGGCTTCACGTCAGCCACCACTGCAACAGTCCATTGGCATATATTTAGGCCCAGCACACAGGCAGAGGAGAGAGGTCCTGTAACAGACAATCTGGCTTCATGTCAGTAGAGAATTAGTCTGCATGTCATAGCAGAGAATGAGGCTTCACGTCACCCACCACTGTAAGAGTTCATTTTCATAAGTTTAGGCCCAGCACCCAGGCAGAGGAGAGAGGTCCCGTAACAGACAATCTGGCTTCATGTCAGCAGAGAATTAGTCTGCATGTCATAGCAGAGAATGAGGCTTCACGTCACCCACCACTGCAACAGTCCATTGGCATATATTTAGGCCCAGCACCCAGGCAGAGGAGAGAGGTCCCGTAACAGACAATCTGGCTTAATGTCAGCAGAGAATCAGTCTTCATGTCATAGCAGAGAATCAGGCTTCACGTCACCCACCACTGTAAGAGTCCATTTTCATAAATTTAGGCCCAGCACCCAGGCAGAGGAGAGAGGTCCCGTAACAGAGGATCTGGCTTCATGTCAGCAGAGAATTAGTCTGCATGTCATAGCAGAGAATGAGGCTTCACGTCAGCCACCACTGCATCAGTCCATTGGCATATATTTAGGCCCAGCACCCAGGCAGAGGAGAGAGGTCCCGTAACAGACAATCTGGCTTCATGTCAGCAGAGAATCAGTCTGCATGTCATAGCAGAGAATGAGGCTTCACATCAGCCACCACTGCAACAGTCCATTGGCATATATTTAGCCCAGCACACAGGCAGAGGAGAGAGGTCCCGTAACAGACAATCTGGCTTCATGTCAGCAGAGAATTAGTCTGCATGTCATAGCAGAGAATGAGGCTTCACGTCAGCCACCACTGCAACAGTCCATTGGCATATATTTAGGCCCAGCACACAGGCAGAGGAGAGAGGTCCCGTAACAGACAATCTGGCTTCATGTCAGTAGAGAATCAGTCTGCATGTCATAGCAGAGAATCAGGTTTCACGTCACCCACCACTGCAACAGTCCATTTTCATAAGTTTAGGCCAAGCACCCAGGCAGAGGAGAGAGGTCCCGTAACAGACAATCTGGCTTCATGTCAGCAGAGAATTAGTCTGCATGTCATAGCAGAGAATGAGGCTTCACGTCACCCACCACTGCAACAGTCCATTGGCATATATTTAGGCCCAGCACCCAGGCAGAGGAGAGAGGTCCCGTAACAGACAATCTGGCTTCATGTCAGCAGAGAATCAGTCTGCATGTCATAGCAGAGAATGAGGCTTCACGTCAGCCACCACTGCAACAGTCCATTGGCATATATTTAGGCCCAGCACACAGGCAGAGGAGAGAGGTCCCGTAACAGACAATCTGGCTTCATGTCAGCAGAGAATTAGTCTGCATGTCATAGCAGAGAATGAGGCTTCACGTCAGCCACCACTGCAACAGTCCATTGGCATATATTTAGGCCCAGCACACAGGCAGAGGAGAGAGGTCCCGTAACAGACAATCTGGCTTCATGTCAGCAGAGAATCAGTCTGCATGTCATAGCAGAGAATCAGGCTTCACGTCACCCACCACTGCAACAGTCCATTGTCATAAATTTAGGCCCAGCACCCAGGCAGAGGAGAGAGGTCCCGTAACAGACAATCTAGCTTCATGTCAGCAGAGAATTAGTCTGCATGTCATAGCAGAGAATGAGGCTTCACGTCACCCACCACTGTAAGAGTTCATTTTCATAAGTTTAGGCCCAGCACCCAGGCAGAGGAGAGAGGTCTCGTAACAGAGGATCTGACTTCATGTCAGCAGAGAATTAGTCTGCATGTCATAGCAGAGAATGAGGCTTCACGTCAGCCACCACTGCAACAGTCCATTGGCATATATTTAGGCCCAGCACCCAGGCAGAGGAGAGAGGTCCCGTAACAGACAATCTGGCTTCATGTCAGCAGAGAATCAGTCTTCATATCATAGCAGAGAATCAGGCTTCACGTCACCCACCACCGTAAGAGTCCATTTTCATAAATTTAGGCCCAGCACCCAGGCAGAGGAGAGAGGTCCCGTAACAGAGGATCTGGCTTCATGTCAGCAGAGAATCATTCTGCATGTCATAGCAGAGAATCAGGCTTCACGTCACCCAACATTGGAACAGTCCATTGGCATATATTTAGGCCCCGGCACCCAGACAGAGGAGAGGTTCATTCAACTTTGGGTAGCCTCGCAATATAATAGGTAAAATGAAAATAAAAATAGGATTGAATGAGGAAGTGCCCTGGAGTCCAATAATATATGGTTAAGGGGAGGTAGTTAATGTCTAATCTGGACAAGGGACGGACAGATCCTGTGGGATTCCATGCCTGGTTCATTTTTATGAACGTCAGCTTGTCCACATTGGCTGTAGACAGGCGGCTGCGTTTGTCTGTAATGACGCCCCCTGCCGTGCTGAATACACGTTCAGACAAAACGCTGGCCGCCGGGCAGGCCAGCACCTCCAAGGCATAAAAGGCTAGCTCTGGCCACGTGGACAATTTAGAGACCCAGAAGTTGAATGGGGCCGAACCATCAGTCAGTACGTGGAGGGGTGTGCACATGTACTGTTCCACCATGTTAGTGAAATGTTGCCTCCTGCTAACACGTTGCGTATCAGGTGGTGGTGCAGTTAGCTGTGGCGTGTTGACAAAACTTTTCCACATCTCTGCCATGCTAACCCTGCCCTCAAAGGAGCTGGCATTGACACAGCTGCCTTGGCGACCTCTTGCTCCTCCTCTGCCTTGGCCTTGGGCTTCCACTTGTTCCCCTGTGACATTTGGGAATGCTCTCAGTAGCGCGTCTACCAACGTGCGCTTGTACTCGCGCATCATTCCTATCACGCTCCAGTGCAGGAAGTAAGGTGGGCACATTGTCTTTGTAGCGTGGATCCAGCAGGGTGGCAACCCAGTAGTCCGCACAGGTTAAAATGTGGGCAACTCTGCTGTCGTTGCGCAGGCACTGCAGCATGTAGTCGCTCATGTGTGCCAGGCTGCCCAGGGGTAAGGACAAGCTGTCCTCTGTGGGAGGCGTATCGTCATCGTCCTGCCTTTCCCCCCAGCCACGCACCAGTGATGGACCCGAGCTGCGTTGGGTGCCACCCCGCTGTGACCATGCTTCATCCTCATCCTCCTCCACCTCCTCCTCATCCTCGTCCTCCTCGTCCTCCAGTAGTGGGCCCTGGCTGGCCACATTTGTACCTGGCCTCTGCTGTTGCCAAAAACCTCCCTCTGAGTCACTTCGAAGAGACTGGCCTGAAAGTGCTAAAAATGACCCCTCTTCCTCCTCCTCCTCCTCCTCCTCCTGGGCCACCTCCTCTTCCATCATCACCCTAAGTGTTTTCTCAAGGAGACATAGAAGTGGTATTGTAACGCTGATAACGGCGTCATCGCCACTGGCCATGTTGGTGGAGTACTCGAAACAGCGCAACAGGGCACACAGGTCTCGCATGGAGGCCCAGTCATTGGTGGTGAAGTGGTGCTGTTCTGTAGTGCGACTGACCCGTGCGTGCTGCAGCTGAAACTCCACTATGGCCTGCTGCTGCTCGCACAGTCTGTCCAGCATGTGCAAGGTGGAGTTCCACCTGGTGGGCACGTCACATATGAGGCGGTGAGCGGGAAGGCCGAAGTTACGCTGTAGCGCAGACAGGCAAGCAGCAGCAGGATGTGAACGCCGGAAGCGCGAACAGACGGCCCGCACTTTATGCAGCAGCTCTGACATGTCGGGGTAGTTGTGTATGAACTTCTGCACCACCAAATTCAGCACATGCGCCAAGCAAGGGATGTGCGTCAAATTGGCTAGTCCCAGAGCTGCAACGAGATTTCGCCCATTATCACACACCACCAGGCCGGGCTTGAGGCTCACCGGCAGCAACCACTCGTCGGTCTGTTGTTCTATACCCCGCCACAACTCCTGTGCGGTGTGGGGCCTGTCCCCCAAACATATGAGTTTCAGAATGGGCTGCTGACGTTTACCCCGGGCTGTGCTGAAGTTGGTGGTGAAGGTGTGTGGCTGACTGGATGAGCAGGTGGAAGAAGAAGAGGAGGAGGAAGCCGAGAAGGAGGAGGTGGCAACAGGAGGCAAAGAATGTTGCCCAGCGATCCTTGGCGGCGGAAGGACGTGCGCCAAACAGCTCTCCGCCTGGGGCCCAGCTGCCACTACATTTACCCAGTGTGCAGTTAGGGAGATATAGCGTCCCTGGCCGTGCTTACTGGTCCACGTATCTGTGGTTAGGTGGACCTTGCTACAGATGGCGTTGCGCAGTGCACACTTGATTTTATCGGATACTTGGTTGTGCAGGGAAGGCACGGCTCTCTTGGAGAAGTAGTGGCGGCTGGGAACAACATACTGTGGGACAGCAAGCGACATGAGCTGTTTGAAGCTGTCTGTGTCCACCAGCCTAAATGACAGCATTTCATAGGCCAGTAGTTTAGAAATGCTGGCATTCAGGGCCAGGGATCGAGGGTGGCTAGGTGGGAATTTACGCTTTCTCTCAAATGTTTGTGAGATGGAGAGCTGAACGCTGCCGTGTGACATGGTTGAGACGCTTGGTGACGGAGGTGGTGGTGGTGGTGTTGGTGGTACATCCCCTGTTTGCTGGGCGGCAGGTGCCAACGTTCCTCCAGAGGCGGAGGAAGAGGCCGAGGCGGCAGCAGCAGAAGAGGCCGAGGCGGCAGCAGCAGAAGAGGTAGCAGGGGGAGCCTGAGTGACTTCCTTGGTTTTAAGGTGTTTACTCCACTGCAGTTCATGCTTTGCATGCAGGTGCCTGGTCATGCAGGTTGTGCTCAGGTTCAGAACGTTAATGCCTCGCTTCAGGCTCTGATGGCACAGCGTGCAAACCACTCGGGTCTTGTCGTCAGCACATTGTTTGAAGAAGTGCCATGCCAGGGAACTCCTTGAAGCTGCCTTTGGGGTGCTCGGTCCCAGATGGCGGCGGTCAGTAGCAGGCGGAGTCTCTTGGCGGCGGGTGTTCTGCTTTTGCCCACTGCTCCCTCTTTTGCTACGCTGTTGGCTCGGTCTCACCACTTTCATTCCATGTGGGGTCTAGGACCTCATCGTCCCCTGCATCGTCTGCACTTTCCACCCAGTCTTGATCCCTGACCTCCTGTTCAGTCTGCACACTGCAGAAAGACGCAGCAGTTGGCACCTGTGTTTCGTCATCATCAGAGACATGCTGAGGTGGTATTCCCATGTCCTCATCATCAGGAAACATAAGTGGTTGTGCGTCAGTGCATTCTATGTCTTTCACCGCTGGGATAGGGCTAGATGGATGCCCTTGGGAAACCCTGCCAGCGGAGTCTTCAAACAGCATAAGAGACTGCTGCATAACTTGAGGCTGAGACAGTTTCCCTGGTATGCATGGGGGTGATGTGACAGACTGATGGGGTTGGTTTTCAGGCGCCATCTGTGCGCTTTCTGCAGAAGACTGGGTGGGAGATAATGTGAACGTGCTGGATCCACTGTCGGCCACCCAATTGACTAATGCCTGTACCTGCTCAGGCCTTACCATCCTTAGAACGGCATTGGGCCCCACCATATATCGCTGTAAATTCTGGCGGCTACTGGGACCTGAGGTAGTTGGTACACTAGGACGTGTGGATGTGGCAGAACGGCCACCTCCTCTCCTAGCACCAGAGGGTCCACTAACATCACCACGACCATGTCCACGTCCGCGTCCCTTACTAGATGTTTTCCTCATTGTTATGGTTCACCACAACAACAAAAATATTATTTGGCCCAATGTATTGTATTCAAATTCAGCGGGATATAAATTTGAGGCCTAGTATTTAGGCGCTGGGTGACCGGTATGGATTTACCAACAGAATTGGACTTGGAAATGCACAGTAGCGTGTGTGTGAAGTTATTCTGAATGACCCTATGTGCACCTTGAATATTATATACCCTTTTAGGGATAGATTTCATATAGCTCTGATATAGCAGAAACCACTAAATTATGAAATTGCTAAATTGGGAATTGTATTTCAACCCAGAACAAAAAATGTGCTTTGACAGACACTAAATAACTTTCCCAGCCACAACAGGACAGCGGTAACGAGAGATTTAGCGGGATATAAATTTGAGGCCTAGTATTTAGGCGCTGAGTGACCGGTATGGATTTAGTGACAGAATTAGACTTGGAAATGCACAGTAGCGTGTGTGTGAAGTTATTCTGAATGACCCTATGTGCACCTTGAATATTATATACCCTTTTAGGGATAGATTTCAAATAGCTCTGATATAGCAGAAACCACTAAATTATGAAATTGCTAAATTGGGAATTGTATTTCAACCCTGAACAAAAAATGTGCTTTGACGGACACTAAATAACTTTCCCAGCCACAACAGGACAGCGGTAACGAGAGATTTAGCGGGATATAAATTTGAGGCCTAGTATTTAGGCGCTGGGTGACCGGTATGGATTTAGTGACAGAATTAGACTTGGAAATGCACAGTAGCATGTGTGTGAAGTTATTCTGAATGACCCTATGTGCACCTTGAATATTATATACCCTTTTAGGGATAGATTTCAAATAGCTCTGATATAACAGAAACCACTAAATTATGAAATTGCTAAATTGGGAATTGTATTTCAACCCAGAACAAAAAATGTGCTTTGACGGACACTAAATAACTTTCCCAGCCACAACAGGACAGCGGTAACGAGAGATTTAGCGGGATATAAATTTGAGGCCTAGTATTTAGGCGCTGAGTGACCGGTATGGATTTAGTGACAGAATTAGACTTGGAAATGCACAGTAGCGTGTGTGTGAAGTTATTCTGAATGACCCTATGTGCACCTTGAATATTATATACCCTTTTAGGGATAGATTTCAAATAGCTCTGATATAACAGAAACCACTAAATTATGAAATTGCTAAATTGGGAATTGTATTTCAACCCAGAACAAAAAATGTGCTTTGACGGACACTAAATAACTTTCCCAGCCACAACAGGACAGCGGTAACAAGAGATTTAGCGGGATATAAATTTGAGGCCTAGTATTTAGGCGCTGGGTGACCGGTATGGATTTACTAACAGAATTGGACTTGGAAATGCACAGTAACGTGTGTGTGAAGTTATTCTGAATGACCCTATGTGCACCTTGAATATTATATACCCTTTTAGGGATAGATTTCAAATAGCTCTGATATAGCAGAAACCACTAAATTATGAAATTGCTAAATTGGGAATTGTATTTCAACCCAGAACAAAAAATGTGCTTTGACGGACACTAAATAACTTTCCCAGCCACAACAGGACAGCGGTAACGAGAGATTTAGCGGGATATAAATTTGAGGCCTAGTATTTAGGCGCTGGGTGACCGGTATGGATTTAGTGACAGAATTAGACTGGGATATGGCCAAAAAATAACCACACTATTGCTGGTTAAATGCACTTGGTGACGGGCGCAGCTTGCCCCTGATGTAGTATATGGCCAAAAAATGAACAGACTATTGCTGGTTAAATGCACTTGGTGTCACAGCTTGACCAACCACACTACTGAGGGTTAAATGCACTTGGTGACGGGCGCAGCTTGCCCCTGATGTAGTATATGGCCAAAAAATGAACAGACTATTGCTGGTTAAATGCACTTGGTGTCACAGCTTGACCAACCACACTACTGAGGGTTAAATGCACTTGGTGACGGGCGCAGCTTGCCCCTGATGTAGTATATGGCCAAAAAATGAACAGACTTTTGCTGGTTAAATGCACTTGGTGACGGGTGCAGCTTGCCCCTGATTTAGTATATGGCCAAAAAATGAACAGACTATTGCTGGTTAAATGCACTTGGTGTGATAGCTTGACCAACCACACTACTGGGGGTTAAATGCACTTGGTGACGGGCGCAGCTTGCCCCTGATGTAGTATATGGCCAAAAAATAAACAGACTATTGCTGGTTAAATGCACTTGGTGTGACAGCTTCACCCTGATGTAGGCTTTAGCCAAAAAACAACCACACCATTGAGGGTTAAATGCACTTGGTGACAGGCGCAGCTTGCCCCTGATGTAGTATATGGCCAAAAAATAAACAGACTATTGCTGGTTAAATGCACTTGGTGTGACAGCTTCACCCTGATGTAGGCTTTAGCCAAAAAACAACCACACCATTGAGGGTTAAATGCACTTGGTCGCAGCTTGTGCTGGCGCACCGATCACCCCAGAAAAATGTGACTGACAAACGGTCTGGGCAGCCTAAAAACAGTGAGCAATTGAGTATCAGCAGCTCAATGATCCACAGCTGCAGATCGATCAATAATCAAGTACTTTGGAGGCGTAATCTGCCTAATCTCGCCCTACTGTCGCAGCCGCAACCTCTCCCTACGCTAATCAGAGCAGAGTGACGGGCGGCGCTATGTGACTCCAGCTTAAATAGAGGCTGGGTCACATGGTGCTCTGGCCAATCACAGCCATGCCAATAGTAGGCATGGCTGTGATGGCCTCTTGGGGCAAGTAGTATGACACTTGTTGATTGGCTGCTTTGCAGCCTTTCAAAAAGCGCCAAGAAAGCGTCACAAAAGCGCCAAGAAAGCGACGAACACTGAACCCGAACCCAGACTTTTACGAAAATGTCCGGGTTCGGGTCCGTGTCACGGACACCCCAAAATTCGGTACGAACCTGAACTATACAGTTCGAGTTCGCTCATCCCTACTAACCACCTTTTCAGTCATTGGAGGCAGCCATCTTAGAACCTTTGAAACTGATTTCTGCTAGCTGACATTTTGGTATAGTATAACCTTACCTATATTTTATAGGATAATTTATTAATATAATAGCTATATATATATATATTTATATTCAATTAACTATACCTTGTGTATAGTATCTGTTTTGGAATAAGATTGGGGTGTACCTGCAGCATCATCCTGAAAATTAATCCAATACAGTGAGATTGAAAATATACTGGTGAAAACACGGTATTATTTCCAAAGAGTTGAATTCAGTTCTAGACCGGTATGGTTGATAATTATATATATATCTATATATCTATAAATATATATATATATATATATATATATATATATAAATAAAATGTAAAAAACGGGCAGCACTGCAGCGGATAAAAAATGAAAAATAAACTTTATTTACCCATAAGGCTGATGCAAATGTTTCGGCTCTACACAGGAGCCTTCCTCAAGCAGTGTGTACAAACCAAGCTCTGAACATATATAGTGTTGTAACAAACCATAACTAATTACATATCAAGTGAACACAATTCCTTATAATTAATAAATAATCAAGATAAATAATACATTACAATTGTATAAAGAGAATAAGACCCAAACACTCAATATTATCTAATCGTGATGAATTCGTGTTTCCGCCTTGCATTAACCTCGTCACATGGCGCGTGCGCTTTCAAGCCATAACATCAAGTCGGCCATCTTAGATAAGGGTAAGTACAGCCCGTTGTTGTGCGCAGGCGCTCACAGTGACAGCCAAGTCCGGTACATTGCAGAATCAGGATGATGGTGGCATATGGAAGTGCCGAGTTATGCAGGTGGGCTTGGGTAAGGGTTACCACGACAGCATTGAAGTGGAACCGCCAGCCGTTACCAGAGAGCGACTGCGCATCTGCATGTGAGTGCAGGGTCGCACCGCTACAGTGATCAAAACCCACCCATCACCACTTTAACAAGAGGGTTCTCCTCATAACAACCCGCCATGCATGTAACAGACCATAACGGAGAAACACAAAAAAACTGTATTCTATTAAATCAATGGTTTCCAAGCGTCGTAATCGCACAGCCCACATGAATGCGATACCACTTCTCCTCTCCTCAGACTCCGTGGTGTACCATCTACAGAAAAATATATAATATAAGTGAATAATATATTAAATTGAGAAAATAAAAAAATTTAAAACTTGCAGGATAAACAAGAATCTATGTTTAATACACACAAATCACATAATTAACACAGGGACAGTCGACATTAAAGTAACATAGTAACATAGTACATAAGGCCGAAAAAAGACATTTGTCCATCCAGTTCGACCTGTCATTCTGCAAGTTGATCCAGAGGTGCATGAGTACAGGGCAAACCACGTAACTAGCCAACCCCAACCTTGTAGTCCACATTTAGACCATGCGGTTTGAGGGAATCTAGTGTGTAGATCCATTTTAGCGCTCTCTTTTTTAAGAGGCCAATCCTGTTGCCACCTCTCCTGGGCATTGGTACGTAATCGATAATGCAACACTTCAGATCTTTCTCTGTGTGCTTAAAGTTGACAAAATGTTTTGATACTGGTAAATCCAGTCGTTTTTTCCTAACGCTAAGTCGGTGGTTATTGAACCGTGTCTTAAAGTCAGTTGTCGTTTCACCGACATACACCAGATTACATGGACATACAATCACATACACAACATAGCTGGAGTCACAAGTCAGATAATGTCTTATCTGATGTGAAACCCCAGTCTGAGGGTGTATGAAGGTCCTACCCTTGAGGATGTATTTGCAATTTAAGCAAGATAAGCAAGAAAAACAGCCGACACTGTTACCTGTCAGTGTCAGCTGCCTTGCTATTTTCATCGGCCCTCACCAATTGGTCTTTGAGACTCTTTGACCTAAGGTAGGACATGATAGGAGGAGCGTGAAATTCCTTGACTGCATTGAGGCAACCCCCCAGTATATTCCAGTGGCGTTTAATGATGTTACCTTTTTCTGTGCTTTGTTCACAATGAGTTGAGATAAAGGGAATCCTGTCCATCTGTACTTGTTGTGTTTTTCTTTTTAGGATATCATCCCTATTAAGTTGACTAACCAATTTATTTTTCTCTTGCAATAATTTAATTGAATAACCCCGTCTCTCAAATTTGTGCAATAATGTATCTAGCGTACTGTCAGCTACCACAGGGTCTGAAACAATGTGTTTAGCCCTCAAGAACTGAGAGTATGGAAGAGATCTCACCATGGGTCTAGGGTGGTTACTGTTGTATGTCAGTAGCGTATTCCTGTCGGTCGGTTTAGTAAACAGTTCTGTCTGTAACTTACCAGCCGACAGGATCACGCGAGTGTCCAGAAATTGCATTTCTACATAGGAGTGCACCAAGGTAAATTGCAATGCATTGTCGATTCCATTAAGGAATCTATGAAAATCAAAAAGTTGTTCAATATTGCCAGTCCAGATGAGGAAGATGTCGTCTATGTACCGCCACCACGCCCTGGCGTATTGGAAGTGGTGGCTTCCATAGATGACATCTTCCTCAAATCGACGCATGAAAATATTGGCGTAAGTTGGGGCCACATTGGACCCCATCGCCACGCCCTATGCTTGAACGTAGTAAGAATCTTGAAATAAAAAATAATTATACCTCAGCACAATTTCCAACAGAGATATAATGAACTGTTGGGAACAGTGAGTGAGTGTAGATTTCTCCAACATCTCAGAAACTGCAACTAGTCCCTTTTGATGGTCTATTGAGGTGTAGAGTGAAGTTACATCAAATGATGCCAATATCACCCCCTGTACATCCACCAGATCAACCTCACGCAGTTTAAGCAAAAAATCGGTAGTATCACGAATATATGAGCTGCCTCCACATGCAAAACTACATAAAACCTTATCAAGGAAGATGGCAACATGACTGAAGATTGAGTCCGAACCCGATACAAAGGCCCTTACTAAGCATACTCACTTGGGCATCGGTTAAGTCCTTAGAAGAGAGATTCACTATGGTCATTTCTTCCTGGACGGCACATTCCTGCCAGGGGGTGTGGCTTGTTTTTGCGTTGCTTTTTGGTGTCTCCGGTGTCTACGGCCTCTTGGCTTATATCCATATTGGGCTTTTGCACCCTTCATCCATTTTTTCATTTGTGAAGGTGCAGCCATTTTTTTTGCTTACAGCCGTTGTTTTGCATTGCACGTCTTTTCTATACAAACTTATTTTTTTAAGTATGTCTACTAGCGAACAAACTGTACCCGGAGGCTCCGCATATACACAGGATGCAGTCGACAGGATTTTATGCATGATTGAGGGAGATGCCACGTTCCTTGTTACTCCCACAGCTAAGGAGCTTAAAAGGAAATATGAATTCCTATCTAAGAGGTCTATTTCTCTGCGTCTCCACATGACCACCTTGGGAGAGTACATCAAGGCACAGCGTGTTCCAAGAGGGATGAGGTCCAATTTACGTCCTAACTTGTTTTCTGGCTGTCCGTCGTTCTGTAAAAGATTTGAAAATCTCTCAAACCGGTATGCACTGGACTTTATATTACTTAACATCAAATTTTTGCAGGGTGAATTGTCAAATGTCACGCTTGAATTGGCAAATGTGAAACAACAGCTGATCAATTTGTCCTCAGTGGAGGAATTTGGGACATATAACGATATATTTTCCACTCAATTTCAGATTTTTCGTGTTGATATGGAGGAAGGCAAACTCTTTAAGTGGAATCGGGATTCCGATGACTACAAAAGGGGTAATATCTATTCCTGGTAATCTAGTGACAAGACTGCCCAGACCAGTAAAGATGTATGGAAGAAGAAGCATAGATCTACCCAGGATGTATTCTCTATGGATCAGGCTTTTTAAGGGCTAAGGGAAACGTAATTGTCTGGAAACAACGTATCCGGCGCGGAGGCCCTAGACACCGGAGACACCAAAAAGCAACGCAACAACAAGCCACTACCTCCTGGCAGGAACATGCCGTCCAGGAAGAAATGACCGTAGTGCATCTCTCTTCTAAGGACTTAACCGATGCCCAAGTGAGTGTGCTTAGTAAGGGCCTTTCTTTTTGCCCTAGAACCACTGCAGATTGGTTCGAACTTGATTTTGATTTGCATGCTTTTTTTCGCGCTATTAAATTGAGGGTTTGGTTTCAAAATAAGGAGCGGATCGAGTATGCCAAGATGAGTGAACTCTTTGTGGGCATGTTCGATCTCTCGCTTAGAAGTAGTTTTAGCCCTGCAATTAATGAGCCTGCAGTTGAGGCATATATGGCTGCTGTTAAATCTGATATTCAGAGATTGAAAATGACACATTCTGTACAGCCTTTCAGTCATCCCAATGTGACAGCTGATGAGATGGTTGCACTTAAAGAATTAAAGCTTGACCCCAAACTTACTATTAAGGCCGCTGACAAAGGCCGTGGGTGGTCGTGCTAGACACCCATAAATACATTGCCGAAATCATGCGGCAATTGGGTGACAAAACAGTCTACAGACACATTGATTTTGACCCAAGGTTCAAAATTGCTGGGTTGATTGAAAATGTATTGACTGAGGCTTTACATGCGGGGGTCATCGACGAGAGTCTTGTGGATTTTCTTACTGTAACACATCCTGTCACTCCCTTGCTTTATGTGTTGCCTAAGATCCACAAGTCCCTCGTTGATCCAACTGGCCGCCCCATTGTATCGTGTTCAGACTCGATCTTCAGTCATGTTGCCATCTTCCTTGATAAGGTTTTATGTAGTTTTGCATGTGGAGGCAGCTCATATATTCGTGATACTACCGATTTTTTGCTTAAACTGCGTGAGGTTGATCTGGTGGATGTACAGGGGGTGATATTGGCATCATTTGATGTAACTTCACTCTACACCTCAATAGACCATTAAAAAGGACTAGCTGCAGTTTCTTCGATGTTGGAGAAATCTACACTCACTCACTGTTCCCAACAGTTCATTATATCTCTGTTGGAAACAGTGACGTCTTTAATATTGATTGGACCCTGGGCAAAAATTTACTTGGGCCCCCTGGATCCCGCCTTCCCACACCTTAGCAGGCAATCACACCCTCCACCACAACACACACACACAAAAAATCCACACATTTGGTAGAGTACAGTGAATGCCTGTAAATACTTCCAGTTCTGAAGACTCCAGCAGCTCAGGATCAGTGTTCTGGGCAGCCGGGCTCAGGCTGGAAGTGGGCACCGCTCTGCAGGAAGGAGACCAGGGCTTGGCTCACCCTAGTGTTACAGTGCACCCCAGCACCCCACAGTATGCAGTATAGAACCCTATAGTATAAATCACCACACAGTATGCAGTATAACACCCCACACTATACAGTAGCCCACAGTATATATTAGAGCAGTATAGCAGCCCACAGTATACAGCACCCTACAGTATACAACACCTCACAGTATACAACACCTCACAGTATGCAACACCCCCAAACTATACACGATACAGCCCTCCACACTATACAGTACAGCAGTATAGCACTCCACACTATACCACACCCACAGTATACAGACCCCCACAGTATACAGTACAGCAGTATAGCACTCCACAATATACAGCCCCCAACACTATACAGCCCCCCCCACAGTATACAGCCCACCCCACAGTATACAGCCCCCCCACACAGTATACAGCCCCCCACACAGTATACAGCCCCCCCCCACAGTATACAGCACCCCACTATACAGTAGTTTACAGTATATTAACATAACAGCCCCTGTCACCTTTTTCTGATGTAATCTTCACACAAAAAAAGCTCCACAGTTAACTTCTGCAACACTAGAGACATGTAGAAGAAAAGGACGGCACTCACCCCTTCTTTGCGCTGAATCAATTCTTCTTTATTTGCAGTGGTAAGCGGACACAAACATAGGAAAGTAACCAGGTGAAAGGTGCGAAACGGCCGTCCCAAAGTGCTTCCTCTGGCCCGTAATCAGGTGCTCAATTCACCTGGTCTTTTAAAACAGTCAGGCAGTGATGTAAGATTACACGCACACGATCGGCATTGCACCTGAGCGGCGCCTACCAGAGTGCGTCATGTAAGCTCCGTCACAGCTGATGAGACAGATAACAATGTAACGATTAAAAAACAATATATTTAACTGCTATAGTACCATGTAGCACATAATGCGTGGGCATCAGATCTTCACAGGAATATACTCATATCAATTTTATCATTCAACCCTAGGGGTCCCATTGCGTTAGAGCGCAATATCCATCTACTCTCTCGTCGAAGGAGTTCTTTATGTTTGTCACCCCCCTGTGGTAAATTATGCATGATTTCTATGCCGGCAAAGCTAAGTACTGAACTGTCACCTGCATGCTCATCCCTCACATGGTCAATTAATCGCATGCAGCCTCTCCCTGTGGATAATGAATTGTCCTTGGACGTAGAGGGCCTGTACACACGCATCCCCCAAGATGAAGGCATTAAAGTAATCACTGATATTTTTTCAGAGATAGGCAAGAGTGTAGTATTCACTAGCTCTATACATGATGCATTGGAATTTATCCTGAAGCATAATGCCTTCAGATTTGGGGATGCGTGGTACAGGCAAAAGTTTGTTACCGCTATGGGCACGCCGGTATCATGCACATTGCAAATCTATATTTAGCTAGATTTGAAGACAGGTATGTATATACTGTCTCAAATCCTTTTGCTCAATATATCCATACTTATCTAAGGTATATCGACGATGTACTTATTGTATGGACAGGGACGGAACCAGATTTTCTGAGATTTGTACAACACCTTAACCAGGTGAATGACATGAATATGGTATTCACACATAAATTTGGGGGGGGATGTCTGGAGTTTCTGGACGTGGAGATCTCAGTGAGGGACTATCGCAAGCCCACGGCCACCAACTCCCTGTTACATTATTCCAGTTACCACGATCCAAGTATCAAGAGGGCGGTACCCTATGGCCAGTTTGTCAGTTTACGACCGATAAATAAATTTGAGGCCGACTACCAGCGTCAGGCCATGGAATAAAAAAATAGACTACTGGCCAGGGGGTACCCCCTCAGATTACTGAATCAGGCCATGAAGAAGGCCAATCAAGTAAAACCCCAGATGTGCCCCTTACCCAGTGATAATGCAGACCCGCAGCAAACGGGCTCCACGGGGGAAGCACACCCTTTTGTCTTCTCTTTCAAGTATGGACCCATGGCCCCTCTTATCAAGAGGGTCATTAGGGACAGTTGGTCCATACTTGAGGGAGACTAGGCCTTAAAGGAGGTGTGCAATACGACACCCATCATAGCCTTTAGGAGATGTCACACCTTGAGGGACAAGTTGGTCCGCAGCAGGTTTATAGGAAAAAAAAAAAAACGCCACATGGCTGGAAAGATGGGGCCCAAAAGGCAACCGCAGGTGTGGACACTGTTCCTGTTGCAGATTTAATCCCCAATGGAAGGTCTTAGAATTTGGTGGGATCCAACTTAAGGTCACTTCCCTCATCACCTGCAAGAGCAGGTATGTTATATATCTCCTGAAGTGCATTTGCGGCAGGTTCTATATAGGAAAGACTATTAGGGGTCTCCACGAATTACCTGTATCTAAGATGGCCGACTTGATGTTATGGCTTATAAGCGCATGTGCCATGTGACGAGGTTAATGCAAGGCGGAAACACGAATTACACGTCACATGGATATGTGCAATAGCGATTCAGGTACGTCGGATCGCACATGTTAACATGGATGACAGCCGACCTCCCTCCTTCACTCTCGGTACATATCAACTACGCAGTAAGCACTTGACACTTTGCTTAATTGTCTACAGTTGGCACTAATAATATCAATTAAGTATTTATATATATACTTTGTTATATTTTATAATCATGGATGTAATGTTTGTATAATCATGTGTATCACGATTAAATAATATTGAGTGTTTGGGTCTTATTCTCTTTATACAATTGTAATGTATTATTTATCTCGATTATTTATTATAATGAATTGTGTTCACTTGATATGTAATTAGTTATGGTTTGTTACAACACTATATATGTTCAGAGCTTGGTTTGTACACACTGCTTGAGGAAGGCTCCTGTGTAGAGGTAAATAAAGTTATTTTTCATTTTTTTATCCGCTGGAGTGCTTACCGTTTTTTACATTTTGCATTCAACTGGATTGACCTATATCCATATTGGGCTTTTGCACCCTTCATCCATTTTTCCCATTTGTGACGGTACTGCCATTTTTTTCATATATATATATATATATATATATATATATATATATATATAAAATATAAACCAGATTTGGGTTTAATCAGACATTTGTCGGCTGAGATAAATCAAGTATTTAATTGATTTAAAATATAATTGAGGAGTATCATTATAATAAGGCATAATTGTGTGTGTGTGTGTATATATATATATATATATATATATACACACACACAATTATTTTTGACTCTCACTATTTTGCATATCATTGATTGAATTTTATTATCACCAATTTTATTATATATTATTTTGCACTATAAATTGTATTAATAAATTACATATAGATTTTGTCTGTAATTGGGTTTTGTCTTCAATTCAACGCAGATCACGAGCTTGTTTTAGCTTGATATTTATGATAATAAATTAGAATCTCCTTCATTACAGATTAAAATTTATTCACATAAATAATATAGACTGTAAATCGGAGACAGCATAAATATTCTGACATAATCTGGAGGTCCCACCGAGATCTGCTTGTAATAGAAACAAAATTTTGGGGTGAAAAATATATATTTAATAAAGTTATTGTGGTACTTGTAGTGCAACAAGTAAAAATATGTCTGAGAACAATAGCGAGGCTAGCAGAGGCATGCAGGCTGCTGCTGTAGTGGTTAAGACTGATATGCATGATAGAAAGACTCAAGAATTAATTGAACATATTGTGATGTGTCATATGCATGACAGGTTGGATATTAAGAGAGAGTTAAAGGATTGGAGGGTAGAATTGGAAAAGAGAGCTGTAGAATATGCAGATGATGTCTGGTTTGCTGATTATCTCTGTCACATTTCCCAAGCTAAACATAAGATAAGGATTCATTAATCCTTCAATCTTGGCCTGAATTTGTAGATTTAGTTGTTGAGATAGCAAAGCAATTAGACAAAACAAACTATAAAAATGTTAAACAGGCATATGAAATTGCTGAATTTCAAAAAGACCTATCTGAAATGGAAATTAAAGCGGCCACGGTTTCTGGTGAATTAGCACAATGGTCTGCTAAATTATCAGAATATAATGACAGAGACAATCAACAGCAAGAGGTAATAAGAACTCTGGAATGGAAATTAGGTCAAGCTACTAATGAACTGTCTAAATGTCAATTGTCTATGGTGGATCTAGATGAGGAATATAAAAAGTTGTATAAGGACAATAGAAATTTACAAACAGAGTTAGATAGCCGGGATCTCGACCCTTTTCAATTCAGACAGCCTAAGGATTCTAATGGAGTAAAGGGAAAATATTCCAGGGGGTTATCAGATGCAGAAAGTCAATGACAACCCCTTTAAATGAGAAGAGCTAATGTCTCAGAGAACAGTCTCTTCCTAAATTAAAACCGATTTCACCTCCTAGGTCCTCTAAAAGTTTAGTACAGAGATCTTCTCAACCCATGATAGACACTACTAAAGTGATCAATTTTCTCAAGTTAACTGTGGGTCAATTTGCTCAAAAGGGACCACCCTCCATAATAAGTCATTTGGAAATATATGAGGAGGCCATGAAAACTTTACATTTAGAACAGGACATACAGAAACTTGAATTTATTACCTGGGTATTTGAACCAAAACACCAGTATTTCTTTAATTCCCTTAGAGATATCGGTAGGGATTCTTGGTCAGATGTGGTCGCAGAAATAAAAACTGAATTTGGTCCCTATAAGTCCGCTACTGCTGCAAGGAGGGCCTTATTTACCCTGAAATGTAGACCTAATCAAAGTCCCAGGGAATTTTTGTCAGTCCTCAAAAATTCCTATAGTTTGTCCGAAAAAGATCCCAATTTTGAAGGTGGTGAAGTCATCCAGTTATTTTATGACGCTTTGCCCAATAAAATAAATTTTATTTTGGCCAGGGATTACCATCCCAGAAAGACTCTGGATTGGTTACTCACCGAGAGTACAACTCTGTATGCTGCAATGCAAAATTGTGATGAGTCTCCTGATAGAAAATTTAAAAGAGCGAGTGAGGAAATAGCAGAAACCTACATAAAAAGAGATCAGGGAAAATTTGAGAGCCCTAAAAGGAGTTATGCTGAAGTGTTGAAAACTCCTAGACCTTCCCAGCCAAATAAAATTCAGCCTAGGTCAGATGGGAATATGGGTCCAAATGTTGCTGATAAGAACCCAAACCACCAGAAGGAGTTAATAAATAGACTGTTCCCTCCTTTTCAAAGATATCAAAATAATTATTATAGGGGATATCAATGTAGGCCAGAAAGGGCTCAAAGTGGTTCTGAGTCAGATGGTTCTGGGAGGTCACAATCATATCGGTCCCAAAATCAATCTCCCAAAGATTATGTGAGAAAGAGAAGTAGCCTATATGATCGAATGGATCAAATCCAAAATCAGTTTGGTATGTTGATGCAGCGGATGGAGGAATTGTCTAAAACCATCACTGCTAACCCTAAAAATCCTTTTTTAGGGGTAACCCCTCCTGTAGAGAGTCCTCCCCAAATATTAAGGGGGAGAAGCAGGTAAGTATGTCAAATGTTGCAGAGGTTGAGGATTTAAATGTATGTAAAGTGGCGCAATCTAACATAATTGTCGTTCCCTTTAAAAGGAATTTAACCCTTACAAAGCCACATGGCAAGGGGGAGGGGAAACCTGTTTGTTCTGTCTTACAGCACACAAAGTCTTCAGCTGCACAGATGAAGGCATACAATCCTGCTAATAAAAGGAAGGAGGAGGAAGCGAGGCCAAGTATAATTGCCAAGCAGGAAAACAATTTCAATAATCATTCCAAATATCTTTGTTCCATACAGGAAATATAAAATAGATATTATATGAACGTTTAATTATTTAATAATTTCCTACCAATAATAGCCTTGATAGCTACAGGTAGCCAAGCAACTTTATTATCTTTAAAGTACTTCCAACAATTGCAGGATGTATCTTCTAACAGGTATAAGTTAAAAAGTTTTAATGCTAACCTGGTAAGTGTATCAGGCAATGCCCTCAAGGTTTTAGGTAAAGCTTGGCTGGATTTTAAAGTAGGAAACAAAGTAATTAGCCATCCTACATTGATCGTGGATATGCCCATTGATAGATTAAGTATTGGCATCGATTTCCTGAAAAGATTAAGCCCAGTTATTGATTTTGTTAATAAGGTGATATAGTCTCAAGTGAGGATGCCCATTAATTATGAACAATCAGAATCCTATCACAATAGGCGTAACTGCCATGTGATAGAGGAAAGGCCGGATTCCATTGAGGTACATTTCCGAAATAGCCAAGTCCCTGATGTCTCTTTCCTGCAAACCACTCCAAATTCCACTATAGCTGAACAGGAAGATAACACCATATGTGTCTCTCCTGAACGAGTAAAAGATGTCTGTTTGGAAGGGGATGTTCTTACAATCCACCTACACCCAGAAACTACTAACCCTACTGGGTTTAATGGTCACAAACAATTCCTAGTGGGAATGGAAAAGGTGGATGATGAGATGTTCTTCCCAGTACAGGTGAATGACTTAGAACTAAGAGGGCTAAATTGGATTTGCGCCATGAAAATAGTTATATTAGTAGGGATCTACTAAATCAAGTGGCCAATTCTAAAATGATTCGATATGCAAATCCACAGGATAATTGGATACATGACTTGGATAATGATTCTGATAATCATAATATAATTGCAAAATGTATATTAACCATTTCTATTGCAGGAAAATCGGCTACTCATTTATTCCTGGTGCTTGATGAACCCAGATATCCCATGTGAATTGGCAACGATATTTTACATTGTTTTGCCATCCATGTGGATATAGTGAATTCCACATTATGGACAAGATTAAAAGGGAATCCTGATGGTTTTATGGATGAACATGAAGCACTCAAGTCATCCCCGATACTGCCTTATGCAGTCAGTGTATTAGTGCCACGAGATATAATAATCCCTCCAGGTACTAGCAATTTCCTGTTACCCATTCAGGTGTCAAAAGGCCAATAATTAAAGAATTAGGTATTTTAGTAAATCATACCCCTATGGTGAATTTACAAACCTTTAAAACCCAAATAATTGTGAATAATGGTATGCCAAATGAAGTCCATTTGTCTAAAGACACTATCATTGGTATGGCATTAGATTCAGATTATTATACTTTTGGGTTTCAGAATGCAATTATTGGCCTAATACCTGAATCGTATCTAACAGAAGAACAATTGGTTGAACAAACATTTTATTCTTCTCCTGAAGGATTGTTCACCATTAGTTCAGTATATCCTTTTAATCTTGAAGAAGGTACCTGTAAAGTAGAGGAATCCTCCCTTACCTTTGATCATACAATCAATAAGCAGGAAGCCCAGGAATATCATGAGTTTGCTGAAAAAGCAGGTAAATCAAATCATGACCTCACTGACAGGTTGGAGGAAACCTATGAAATAGGTCAACCAGAAGTTTTCCCAGGGTTTATGGAAATGGTCCAGCAACAAATCTCATTAGCTGATGGATACTCCAATGACCTAGAGCGACAACAACTAAAGGAAGTTCTCTTAGAATTCAAGGATGTGGCGAAACCAACCTCGCCACTGGGTTTTGGAGAGGACTGTTTAAAAGCCTCTTGCCTCAGGATTATGGCCCATAGTAACTTTAAAGGAGAAAACAGACCGGCCGCACAGCTTAAATCTGTCTGTAGAATTGTATTTTATGTTTATTATGCGTTCGGTTAAATTGTATGTTATGTGAGGGCACCCAGATAGCTAATATTATTGTATTCGTGTATTCTGAGTGCCATTCACCTAATGATATGCACTCAGACTTGAGCTATCTGGGGATATGTTAAATGTCTGTGTTTGCTGTGGGGGTGTGCCATTGTGTGTTTGGGTGGTGATTCCTGTCCTGTTGTCTCCACATGTGTATTGGTGATCTCCCCTTTGTCCTGAGAGATAATTGGATTGTCTTCGGTTGTCTCCGGGACAGAGGGGAGGAAACCATGATGCATTGTGGGGATATGTTGTATCTGCAACAAACTGTAATAAAAACCAGGCTGGGTGTGCCAGCACTTCAGATCACTGCTTGACCCTCAACGCGGAGCCTTGTCTCGTTATTGGGGGGATTCCATGTATGCTGTTGGAGACTGATTGCCAGGAGTGTAAGCCGACTGAATGCTTTTCCTGTTCGCCTGCTGACAGCTACTTGCGAGGTTCCAGTTTGGAGTGCTATTTTGTATCCAGTTCGGGAGGTTGGTGTTCTGCAGTAGCTGTGCCTGTCTCTCGGAAAGGGGCATATCGCCTAAACGGATTTTAACCCCTTGTCTGCGGAAACGGTGCCGTTACAAAGGATATCTTTGCTAAAGATTCCTTTGATTGTGGTCTGACTGACATACACATTGCCAGGATTCAGACTGATCCTGAGGCACCTCCCGTTTATATCAAGCAATATAGTCTTCCACTAGCTTGTTACGACTCGCTAGCGGAAATTATTCGAAACCTCAAAGAGAGAGGTATTATAAGACCAGTGCACAGTTCTTATAATAATCCTATTCTTGGAATTCTTAAACCGAATGGTCAATGGCGTTTATGTGCTGATCTTCGTCAGCTAAATAAACGTGTATATATGTCTGGCTGGCCCGTGCCATATATAGACCAATGCTTGGTACAAATGCAAGGCACTAGGATTTTTACCACCTTAGATTGCGCTCAAGGATATTGCACCATCAAAGTGAGTCCTGAAGACCAATACAAATTGGCCTTTACTTTTGGTAAAGAACTGTTTGCCTGGACTAGACTACCGTTTGGGTACATAAATTCAGGTCATGAATTTGCAGTGTTTTTACATAAGGCTATGCCTGATGCCACAGAAAGAGGAAATTTAACTCATGTAGATGACATTTTGATGAAAAGTACTTAGGCATGTACTGAATCAGTTGAGAGAGACAGGTGTGTAAATTTATTTACAGAAAGCCCAGTGATGTCGAACCAAGGTAAATTTCCTTGGACATGAGGTTACCTGTGAAGGCCTGAATCCCCAGAAGAAAAAGGTGGAGGCTGTGATGAAATCTAAAACGCCCACCAATATCAGTGAACTAAGGTCATTCCTGGGAATGATGAATTACTCACAAAAGTTCATTGATAACTATGCAGAGATCAGTAAACCGTTGTTGAGATTGTTAAAGAAAGGTGTACCCTGGACATGGGGGGAGGATCAGGAACAAGCTATGTCTGAGCTTAAAAGGAGACTCACCCAAGCCCCATGTCTAGCTTATCCAGAGGAGGGTAAACCCTTTTATCTGGAAACTGGTTTTACAAATCTTAGTATTAGTGCTGTCCTATGCCAAAAACAGGATAAATTGCATAAAGTTATAGCTTATGCAAGTAAATCCCTGTCACCAGTAGAAATAAAGTTTAGCGACTGTGAAAAAGCTTTACTAGCCACAGTCTGGGCACTTCAAAACTTTAGAAGTTTTGTACAGGGTGAGAAAATCATTGTTGAAATGGCCCATCAACCCTTACAATATCTACAGAGTGATAAAATTAGGGCTGGTAACTTGTCTAACAGCAGGATCACTGCTTGGACCTTGTCTTTACAAGGATGGCCGTTGGAGGTTCGGTATAAGCAAAATAAAAGTGTCCAGTAGCCCAAGGACTTGCTGAACTGCATGATTGAGCCGCTCATTCTCATACAGAAGAGCTGGTAGATGATTTTTTAGAGGAACAAGAATCTTCCCCTTACAAAGTGTATGACGACGACTATTGCTCTCTACTCCCCTGTGCGTACATAGATGGTTGTGCTTACCACAAAACTGTAGGGGATGAAAGAAAACTAGTGGCAGGAATTGGCATTACTTGGATAGATGAGTGCCCGAGTATTTCAATAGGTTACAGTATTGGTGCTAAGAGTAGCCAGGTAGCCGAATTAGCAGCTGTCTACCAAACCGTTAAAATTGCTCATAGAGCACAATATAAAGGAATTTGTCATAGTTACTGATTCAAATTATGTACGGAACAGTTTTGTAGAATATATGCCCACATGGAAGAGGAATCACATGTTACGGTCCAATAACAAACCAGGGAAACACGCCAAGTTGTTTTGTGCCATAGATGCGCTGGTCCGACATAATGATCTAACCATTTATTGGAAAAAGACTAAAGGTCATTCCAAAACCCCAAATAAAGATAAAGAGGGTAATGACCTAGCTGAAAAATTGGCCAAACAAGGAGCCATAAATGGTGATCATGTGAATATAGATCATTTACTAGAGATGATTCCCATTGACTCTATCACTAGACAACAGGCTAAGGCCCAAACTGAAAATAGTGTAGTTCAATGGAGCCAAGAATCTTCTAGTGAGGATCTGATCAAAAGCCAGAACGAAGATCTTATATTGGGAATCTTCTATAAACATATTGCGGATCCTAATAATCCCATATCGGAGGATAATTATACTCAAAAAGAAGACCTCCGATTACTTATGAAATCAAATCCCAATTTAGTATTCAGGATGGGTTATTAATGAGAACCTCTAAAAATGGTATTCAGCAGTGGGTAGTTCCTACTACATTTAGAGGTTTAATGTTACAGCATGCCCATTATGCACCTATAGGTGGTCATCGTGGAGAAAAGATTAACATATGAGGCCAGTAGGCATAATCACGTAGTGACTCATATGTAAAGGATGTTCAAAGTTATTGTCAAGGTTGTTTGGTATGTGCGCAATTTCAACCTCAAGGTCCTAAACACCGTGCTCCACTTCAGAAGAAATGTTTTTAATTACCCTGGTCTGACATTCAAATCGATTATTATTGGTCCTGTTACCCGGTCATCCCGAGGGAATAAATACATGTTAACCGCAACTTGTGTGTTTACAAAATGGGTACAGTGTCTACCGTCCCGCAACACAGACAAGACCTGTGCATTTTTGTTGATTAACCAAGTATTTTCCAGATTTGGGTTACCGTTAAGGATTGATTTGGGTCACACTTTGTAAGTGAGGTAATGGTGAAGATGTGGAAGATGTTGGGTGTGAAGAGAAAATTACACATTGCTTATCGTCCAGCATCTAGCGGATCCTTTGAGCGCTATAACCAGTCTATTGTCAACATCCTTAAGAAATATGTTAAGTCTGGTAAAGACTGGGATATAAGGTTACCATTAGTACTCATGGCCATTAGAGTGTCATGCCCCAATCTGACGATGCGCGGAGGTCGGCCAGGATAGCAGCACGAACTTAGTGTTGTTTTGGTGCCGTACTGGATCCGCCACTCTCATCAGGTGCACTGGGTGGAGTCATTAGTTTAAATGGCCTCCAGCCAAGTGTTCTGAGTGGATTATACTAATCATTGTGGTCTGGGAAGCTTGGAGGGAAGGTTGGCTGTTGTCTGTTCCTGCTCTGGAAGATAAGTGTCATTTCTAGTTTGGTTGTTTGTGTCATCTATCCCATCCAGGTTCTGTGCGAGCAGGCTGCTCCTATTTCTCCCACTTCACCATCTTAGGGAATTCAGGGTTTTGTCAGCCCAGGCTGGAGGACACATCACACCTACCTTCAAGGTCTGCATGTGGGCTGAGCAGTGCAGGGAAAGAGGTCAGGGATTAGCTAGGAGGTGACCCTTCCCCTGTCTCTCGTCCAGAGCCTGGTTGGTGCGTTATCTGTTATACTGAGTGCACGTCCGCCGTGACATTATAATCCGCCATACTGTGACTGCCATTGCTCAGCGCTTTTGTGATGGCGTCAATTGATGCACTGGTTGACCGCATGCAGGGTTTATCCCTAGAGGTTGCAGATCTGCGTAGTTCGGTCACACAGTTTGAGGGTTCTGGCATCAGGTTCAGGTCAAATTGTTGGGGAGCCTAAAGTCGCTCTTCCTGAGAAATTTACAGGGGGTACGGACGATTTTTTCCGCTTCAAAGAGTCATGTAATTTGTACTTTCGACTGCGTCCATTTTCATCAGGTAATGAAGATCAGAGGGTGGGTATCATCATGTCTTTGCTTAAAGGGGACACGCAATCCTGGGCTTTTTCTCTGCCGCCCGGTTCTCTGGCCCTCCGGTCGGTGGAGGAATTTTTCAAAGCCCTGGGATTGATTTACGATGACCCAGATCGAGTCTCGATGGCAGAATCGAAATTACGTAACTTACTACAGGGTAAACATACTGCTGAGGTTTACTGCACAGAGTTTAGGAGGTGGGCTACTGAGTCGGGGTGGAACGACTCCGCGTTACGTAGCCAGTTTTGTCATGGGTTATCTGAAAGGTTGAAAGATGCCCTGGCTTTTCATGAGTACCCAGATACTTTGGAGAATGCAATGTATTTGGCTATACATTTGGATAGACGTATCAGAAAGAGGTGTTGTAAGGGTTCCTCCGTGCAGGGGATTCCTCCTGCGTGTGGTTTTGTTTCACCTACTGCCCAGGGTGATATTACTTATAACTCTGGGGTAGGGGAGGAACCCATGCAGTTAGGTCAGATATCTTGCCATTGTGGGAAGAGGGGTCATTTTATTTTTTCTTGTCCTTATGTTAAACCACAGGTGGAAGAGAAAAAGAAAAAAAAAAAACTTCCCTCACACTTGGTAGTAAGAATGGTGTGGTGGAGCAGACGGGTATGCAAGCTCCCTGCAGTTCCCATTTTGTCCTTTCAGCTATGGTGGCACTAGAGTATAGAAATGTGTTTGTTGATGTTTTCCTTGATTGTGGTGCTGGGGTAAACCTAATTGACCTTACTTTACTTCAAAACCTAGGACTAAGTACTTGCACGTTAGAGAATGAGATTCATGTTTTTGCAATTGATTCTTCCCCTCTTTCTCAAAGGAGCCTTACTCACATTGTTCATGGTATTCATTTAAGGGTGGGTGATTCACATGCTGAGATTATTTCTTGTTTTGTCATGGAGGATTTGCCAGCTCCTAAAGTTTTGGGGTTGCCATGGTTGTCTAGACATAACCCAATTATAGACTGGCAAGCGAGACAAATCATTGGTTGGAGCGAGTTTTGTTTGGATAATTGTCTTGGCACATCTATTTCTGGTGTGTCCATTACGGCTTTTCCTCAGTATCTCTCAGATTTTTCGGATGTCTTTTCGGAGGGTGGGGCTCAGGAATTGCCCCCTCATCGAGACTATGATTGTCCATTGAATCTCATTCTGGGGGCTAAGTTGCCCAAGTCTCGGCTTTACAACCTCTCTCAACCCGAGAGAGAGGTCATGCGAAAGTATGTCGCCAAGAGTTTGTCAAAGGGTCATATTAGACCATCTAAGGCTCCATCGGCAGTAGGTTTGTTCTTCGTGAAGAAAAAAGATGGATCACCGAGACCGTGTTTGGATTTCCGGGAGTTGAACCGTATTACAGTCCGGGATCCATATCCCCTGCCTTTGATCTCTGATCTTTTTGATCAGATTGTTGGAGCCAAGGTGTTCTCCAAGTTGGATTTGAGAGGAGCATACAATCTGATCAGGATCAAGAAGGGGGATGAGTGGAAAACGGCCTTCAATACGCACGAGGGTCATTTTTAGAACCTGGTAATGCCTTTTGGGTTGACGAACGCGCCAGCAGTATTTCAGCGATTCGTCAATGACATTTTTCATCACTTGGTGGGGAGGTTCGTAGTAGTTTACCTAGATGACATTTTAATTTATTCTCCTGATCTGAAGACCCATCAGGATCATGTGAGACAGGTTTTGACGATCCTTCGGGAGAATAAGTTATATGCCAAATTGGAGAAATGTTCTTGGGATCCATGTTCTCCGTTCTTGGGATACATGCTTTCCGATTCTGGTTTTCGTATGGACCCCGAAAAGGTCCGGGCGGTTCTGGAGTGGGACCGACCAGAGAATCAGAAAGCTTTGATGCGGTTCTTGGTGTTTGCGAATTATTATAGAAAATTGATTTCAAATTATTCTACCCTAGTCAAACCTCTTACTGATATGACCAAGAAGGGCGCCGATGTCTGTCTGGTCGGATGAGGCATAGCAGGCCTTTTCGGCTATTAAGGAGCGTTTTGCGTCTGCTCCCATTCTGGTGCAGCCGGATGTGTCTCAGCCATTCGTGGTGGAGGTTCATGCATCAGAGGTGGGGGTTGGGGCGGTGCATTCGCAGGGTTCATCTCCTGGCAGGTGGGTTCCGTGTGCCTTCTTCTCCAAGAAGCTCTCGGTCGCCGAGACGAATTATGATGTTGGAGATAGGGAGTTGTTGGCTATCAAGTTCGCCTTTGAGGAATGGCGTCACTGGTTAGAGGGGGTGCCTCACCCCGTTACGGTGTATACAGACCATAAGAATTCGGCTTACCTGCAATCTGCCAAGCGTCTGAACCCTAGGCAGGCCAGATGGTCACTGTTTTATACCAAGTTCAATTTCGTTGTTACCTTTCGCCCAGGGGTCAAGAACGTCAAGGCAGATGCCTTCTCTCACCGCTTCCCTGGGGGAGGTGATTCAGAAGATCCGGCGCAGATTTTGGCGGATGGGGGTGGTGGTCTCCGCTCTGTACCCTGATTTGGAGATGGAGGTGTTGGGAGCCCAGGAGGGGCTCCAGGTTCATGACCCCCAGGGAGGCTGTTTGTTCCTGAGGGCCTACGATGCAAGGTGTTCAAGGAACATCACGATACTGTTCTCGCTGGACATCCTGGTGGTAAGTCCACCTGTGATCTGGTGTCCCGGAGGTTCTGGTAGCCAGGGTTATGTAAGAGCATTGAGAATTACGTGAAAGCTTGTGAAACCTGCGCTCGGTCAAAGGTTGCTCATACTCGACCGCCTGGTTCACTTCTTCCATTGTCTATTCCATCTCGTCCTTGGATGCATTTGTATATGGACTTTATTACGGACCTGCCGAGTTCCTCCGGGAGAACAGTGATTTTGGTGGTAGTCAACCGTTTCAGTAAAATGGCTCACTTTATACCACTAACGAGTCTGCCTAACGCTAAGACTCTTGCGCAAATTTTTGTGGATAATATTGTGAAATTGCACAGTATTCCTTCAGATGTGGTCTCTGATAGGGGCACGCAGTTTGTCTCCAGGTTTTGGAGGGCGTTCTGCTCTCGGCTTGGCATTCAACTTTCATTCTCTTCGGCTTTTCATCCGCAGTCGAATGGTCAGACGGAGCATACTAATCAAAACCTGGAGACCTTCTTGAGGTGCTTTGTGGCTGAGAATCAGGAGGACTGGTCCTCATTCTTGTCCTTAGCAGAATTTGCGTTGAATAACCATAGGCAGGAGTCCACGGGTAAGTCGCCATTTTTTGCCGCATATGGTTTCCATCCTCAGTTTGGTACCTTTTCTGGGTCTGGTTCCTCCGGAATGCCAGAGGAGGAGAGATTCTCTTCTGCCTTGTCCTCTATCTGGCGGAGGATTCAAGGGAATTCGGAGAGGATGGGTGAGAGGTATAAACGAATGGCTGACAGGAGACGTGTGACTGGTCCGGACCTGTGTGTGGGTGATCTGGTGTGGTTGTCCACTAAGAATATCAAGTTGAGAGTGCCATCTTGGAAACTGGGTCCAAGATTTGTTGGTCCATATAAAATTTCTGCGGTGATCAATCCTGTGGCGTTTCGGCTGGATCCTCCGCAGACTTGGAGGATCCATGATGTCTTCCACAGGTCTTTACTAAAAAAATGCGTGAAACCGGTGGTACCATCGCCATTGCCTCCTGTTCTAGTCGAGGGAAACCTTGGAGTTCGAGATCTCCAGGATTCTCGACTTTAGAGTTCTTCGGGGTTCCCTCCAGTACCTGGTACACTGGAGGGGATACGGTCCTGAGGAGAGGATGTGGGTTCCGGCGTCAGATGTCAACGCCAGCCGACTGGTGAGGGCCTTTCATAGGTCCCATACGGATAAGGTTGGTCCGGGGTGTCTGGAGGTCACCCGTAGAAGGGGAGGTACTGTCATGCCCCACTCTGACAATGTGCGGAGGTCGGCCAGGATAGCAGCACGAGTTTAGTGTTGTTTTGGTGCCATGCTGGATCCGCCTCTCATCAGGTGCACTGGGTGGAGTCATTAGTTTAAATGGCCTCCAGCCAAGTGTTCTGAGCGGATTATACTAATCATTGTGGTCTGGGAAGCTTGGAGGGAAGGTTGGCTGTCTGTTCCTGCTCTGGAAGATAAGTGTCATTTCTAGTTTGGTTGTTTGTGTCATCTATCCCATCCAGGTTCTGTGCGAGCAGGCTGCTCCTATTTCTCCCACTTCACCATCTTAGGGAATTCAGGGTTTTGTCAGCCCAGGCTGGAGGACACATCACACCTACCTTCAAGGTCTGCATGTGGGCTGAGCAGTGCAGGGAAAGAGGTCAGGGATTAGCTAGGAGGTGACCCTTCCCCTGTCTCTCGTCCAGAGCCTGGTTGTGCGTTATCTGTTATACTGAGTGCACGTCCGCCGTGACATAGAGCTACTCCAAGCACGGCTACCCAGATGTCACCTTTTGAGCTGATGACGGGGAGAAGAATGGTACTTCCTCAACATCTGTTGTATCGCACATCAGATCATAACCTGATCAATGCAGCCACTACCCATCAGTATGTGGAGGACCTTTGTAAGTATCTTCAACGCGCGTTTGCTTTCGCGCAGAAGAATCTTGATAAAGCCGCCGTAAGTAAGAAAACTTATTATGACTTGAAAACTACCAAAAAGGAATATGAGGTAGGAGATAGAGTGTATCTCTATAACTTTGCCCGGGATCGGGAAAAAGAAAGAAAATTTCTCCCATCATGGAAAGGTCCGTATGATGTAATTGATAAAAAATATCACCTGTAGTTTATAAGGTGAAAATTAATACCAAAGATGGTTTCATCGAGAAATTGGTCCATGTAAATCAATTGCAAGTATGTCATCCGAGATCACAACTGAGAATCATAGAAGATGATGTTGAATAAGAGAATGAATAAGGATTGCGTTAATCTGATTTCTCTCAGTTCACAGATGTTCCGATTTTGGCGTTTCCTTGCAAAGCATTTTACATAGTGACGCTAGGGAAACTGTATATCTCAAAAGATTAAAGAATATGTATTCATACTTTAATTTTCTTTTATAGAAAAAGGACGGGCGGGACCAGACGTGATTCCTGGCGATGATGATGACAACAAAGATACAGATATCGTGTGGATGGTGTTGTTCCGAGAGGTCCAATTGAAGACGGAACTAATCAACCCGAATCTACAGCCGTGTTTCAGATGTCCCAGGATTATGAATGATGGCAAAGAAGATTTTACTTCAAGAATCTTTGCGAAATTGGATCCAAGGACATCCATTGGATGAAGATACCAGATATCACCATTTTAGCTTGGGAAAGGAACCAAATTGGTACATTATGCATGGGAACAAAGTCACAGCAATAACGGCATGATTGGTGCCAAGTTTTGCATTTTCTCTGCGATAATATACTTTTCCAGGATTGACTTTATGATGCGACAAAAGACTCGGATAAAATATTGATGAACATGAAAATTCTTCCAACCTTCTCCCAGTTAGGTCTTAAGGGGATCCTTGACTAACGTGGGAAGAAGGAAGGGGGGGGGGGGATTTGTCAGAACTATTGGGTATAAATAAAGTCCATAAGTATAAGGCCTATATAAGATGTATGGACATGAGCCTATAGGACAACCATTTTGTCTTATTTTAAAAGTGCAGGGTGCGTTCAGGATTTTGACTCAGAATTACTAACTAAGGAGATGTCCCAAGGTCTAATGAAAAGCAATTGCCTAGATAAGACAATGTATTAGAAATGTGCTGAGTTTTGATGATTTTCAGTGAATAGAAAGATTCTAATCTTTCTTTGGGGTTTTTACATTAATCAATGTATGAGTAGATAGATTTTTATATCATCAATTTAAATACCTGTGCTGTATATATAAGAGTATGGTCCTTATAGATATATTCAGTTTTAAGCTTAAAAATGAGGTACAAATTCCATTTTTAGAATCTCTCTCAGTGTAAAACACAAGTTAATGATCGCTTTCCTGAAGGTTTTTTGAAGTTTGGACACACCTTCTCAAAGGGTTTTCTTTATTTTCATGACTATTAAAATTGTAGATTCCCACTGAAGGCATCAAAACTATGAATTAACACATGTGGAATTATATACATAACAAAAAAGTGTGAAACAAATGAAAATATGACATATTCTAGGTTCTTCAAAGTAGCCACCTTTTGCTTTGATTACTGCTTTGCACACTCTTGGCATTCTCTTGATGAGCTTCAAGAGGTAGTCACCTGAAATGGTTTTCACTTCACAGGTGTGCCCTGTCAGGTTTAATAAGTGGGATTTCTTGCCTTATAAATGGGTTTGGGACCATCAGTTGCATTGTGGATAAGTCAGGTGGATACACAGCTGATAGTCCTACTGAATAGACTGTTAGAATTTGTATTATGGCAAGAAAAAAGTAGCTAAGTAAAGAAAAACGAGTGGCCATCATTACTTTAAGAAATGAAGGTCAGTCAGTCCGAAAAATTGGGAAAACTTTGAAAGTGTCCCCAAGTGCAGTCACAGAAACCATCAAGCGCTACAAAGAAACTGGCTCACATGCGGACCGCCCCAGGAAAGGAAGACCAAGAGTCACCTCTGCTGCAGAGGATAAGTTCATCCGAGTTAACAGCCTCAGAAATCGCAGGTTAACAGCAGCTCAGATTAGAGATCAGGTCAATGCCACACAGAGTTCTAGCAGCAGACACATCTCTAGAACAACTGTTAAGAGGAGACTGTGTGAATCAGGCCTTCATGGTAGAATATCTGCTAGGAAACCACTGCTAAGGACAGGCAACAAGCAGAAGAGACTTGTTTGGGCTAAAGAACACAAGGAATGGACATTAGACCAGTGGAAATCTGTGCTTTGGTCTGATGAGTCCAAATTTGAGATCTTTGGTTCCAACCACCGTGTCTTTGTGCGACGCAGAAAAGGTGAACGGATGGACTCTACATGCCTGGTCCCCACCGTGAAGCATGGAGGAGGAGGTGTGATGGTGTGGGGGTGCTTTGCTGGTGACACTGTTGGGGATTTATTCAAAATTGAAGGCATACTGAACCAGCATGGCTACCACAGCATCTTGCAGCGGCATGCTATTCCATCTGGTTTGCATTTAGTTGGACCATCATTTATTTTTCAACAGGGCAATGACCCCAAACACCTCCAGGCTGTGTAAGGGCTATTTGACCATGAAGGAGAGTGATGGGGTGCTGCGCCAGATGACCTGGCCTCCACAGTCACCGGACCTGAACCCAATCGAGATGGTTTGGGGTGAGCTGGACCGCAGAGTGAAGGCAAAAGGGCCAACAAGTGCTAAGCATCTCTGGGAACTCCTTCAAGACTGTTGGAAGACCATTTCAGGTGACTACCTCTTGAAGCTCAGCAAGAGAATGCCAAGAGTGTGCAAAGCAGTAATCAAAGCAAAAGGTGGCTACTTTGAAGAACCTAGAATATGACATATTTTCAGTTGTTTCACACTTTTTTGTTATGTATATAATTTCACATGTGTTAATTCATAGTTTTGATGCCTTCAGTGTGAATCTACAATTTTCATAGTCATGAAAATAAAGAAAACTCTTTGAATGAGAAGACGTGTCCAAACTTTTGGTCTGTACTGTATATGTATTCTCAATTATTTTTGACTTTCTCACTATTTTGCATATCATTGATTGAATTATATTATCACCAGTTTTATTATATGTTATTTTGCACTATAAATTGTATTAATAAATTACATATATATTTTGTCTGTAACTTGGTTTTGTCTTCAACGCAGATCACAAGCTTATTTTAGCTGGATATTTATGATAATAAATTAGAATCTCCTTCATTACAGATTTTAATTTATTCACATAAATAATATAGACTGTCAATCGAGACAGCATAAATATTCCGACACGCCTCCTCAGCCTTCTACTCCATATGGACCTGGTCCTTCTAGAGCAATATATATTTTTTTACATATTTTATGTTATTTTAAGTCATTTCCCTATCCACATTTGTTTGCAGAGCACTTGCCATGCTCTTAACCACATTTTGACGACATTTGCAGCCCTCTAGCCCTTTCCATGACATTTTTACAGCCATTTTAGTGCTCAAAAGTTCGGGTCCACATTGACTTCAATGGGGTTCGGGTTCGGGTTCGGGGTCAAGTTCGGGTCCCGAACTCAAACTTTTTTCCGAAGTTTGGCTGAACCGTCGAACCCGAACATCCAGGTGTCCGCTGAACTCTAATTTTAGGTTTATCAGACCCCTGCCTCAATCTGTTTTTTTGGGTGCAACTGGTATATTACACCGATTATTTGTTCAAATAGCGTTTGTCACTTTTTAGAGATGGGGTATCTCAGCATAACCACACACAACTCCTGCAAATTACAAATGTACTATGTGGAAATTATATTATAGATATCACACCCCTTGCCTCAATCTGTTTTTGGGGGGCAACTGGTATATCACAGCAGTTGAAATTATTTGTTTTAATAGCGTTTTTCCTTCTGTATAGCTGCGGTTTCTCAGCAGAATTACACACAACTCCTGCAAATTACAAATGCGCTTTACGGAAAGTATATTATTAGGGATGAGCGAACTCGAACTGTATAGTTCGGGTTCGTACCGAATTTTGGGGTGTCCGTGACACGGACCCGAACCCGGACATTTTCGTAAAAGTCCGGGTTCGGGTTCGGTGTTCGTCGCTTTCTTCGCGCTTTTGTGACGCTTTCTTGGCGCTTTTTGAAAGGCTGCAAAGCAGCCAATCAACAAGCGTCATACTACTTGCCCCAAGAGGCCATCACAGCCATGCCTACTATTGGCATGGCTGTGATTGGCCAGAGCACCATGTGACCCAGCCTCTATTTAAGCTGGAGTCACATAGCGCCGCCCGTCACTCTGCTCTGATTAGCGTAGGGAGAGGTTGCGGCTGCGACAGTAGGGCGAGATTAGGCAGATTAACTCCTCCAAAGGACTTGATTAACTGATCGATCTGCAGCTGTGGATCATTGAGCTGCTGATCCTCAATTGCTCACTGTTTTTAGGCTGCACAGACCGTTTGTCAGTCTCATTTTTCTGGGGTGATCGGCGGCCATTTTGTGTCTTGTGGTGCGCCAGCACAAGCTGCGACCAAGTGCATTTAACCCTCAATGGTGTGGTTGTTTTTTGGCTAAAGCCTACATCAGGGTGAAGCTGTCACACCAAGTGCATTTAACCAGCAATAGTCTGTTCATTTTTTGGCCATATACAAAATCAGGGGCAAGCTGCGCCTGTCACCAAGTGCATTTAACCCTCAATGGTGTGGTTGTTTTTTGGCTAAAGCCTACATCAGGGTGAAGCTGTCACACCAAGTGCATTTAACCAGCAATAGTCTGTTCATTTTTTGGCCATATACAAAATCAGGGGCAAGCTGCGCCTGTCACCAAGTGCATTTAACCCTCAATGGTGTGGTTGTTTTTTGGCTAAAGCCTACATCAGGGTGAAGCTGTCACACCAAGTGCATTTAACCAGCAATAGTCTGTTCATTTTTTGGCCATATACAAAATCAGGGGCAAGCTGCGCCTGTCACCAAGTGCATTTAACCCTCAATGGTGTGGTTGTTTTTTGGCTAAAGCCTACATCAGGGTGAAGCTGTCACACCAAGTGCATTTAACCAGCAATAGTCTGTTCATTTTTTGGCCATATCCCAGTCTAATTCTGTCACTAAATCCATACCGGTCACCCAGCGCCTAAATACTAGGCCTCAAATTTATATCCAGCTAAATCTGTCCCTAGTGCTGTAGCTGGGCGAGTTATTTAGTGTCCGTTCAAGCACATTTCTTGTTCTGGGTTGAAATACAATTCCCAATTTAGCAATTTCATAATTTAGTGGTTCCTGCTATATCAGAGCTATTTGAAATCTATCCCAAAAAGGGTATATAATATTGAAGGTGCACATTGGGTCATTCAGAATAACTTCACACACACCCGCTACTGTGTATTTCCAAGTCTAATTCTGTCACTAAACCCATACCTGTCACCCAGCGCCTAAATACTAGGCCTCAAATTTAAATCCCTCTAAATCTCTCGTTACCCACCGCTGTACTGTTGTTGCTGGGCAAGATATTTAGTGTCCGTCAAAGCACATTTTTTGTTCTGGGTTGAAGTACAATTCCCAATTTAGCAATTTCATAATTTAGTGGTTTCTGCTATATCAGAGCTATTTGAAATCTATCCCTAAAAGGGTATATAATATTGAAGGTGCACATAGGGTCATTCAGAATAACTTCACACACACCGCTTCTGTGCATTTCCAAGTCTAATTCTGTCACTAAATCCATACCGGTGACCCAGCGCCTAAATACTAGGCCTCAAATTTAAATCCCTCTAAATCTCTCGTTACCCACCACTGTACTGTTGTTGCTGGGCAAGATATTTAGTGTCCGTCAAAGCACATTTTTTGTTCTGGGTTGAAGTACAATTCCCAATTTAGCAATTTCATAATTTAGTGGTTTCTGCTATATCAGAGCTATTTGAAATCTATCCCTAAAAGGGTATATAATATTGAAGGTGCACATAGGGTCATTCAGAATAACTTCACACACACGCTTCTGTGCATTTCCAAGTCTAATTCTGTCACTAAATCCATACCGGTGACCCAGCGCCTAAATACTAGGCCTCAAATTTAAATCCCTCTAAATCTCTCGTTACCCACCGCTGTACTGTTGTTGCTGGGCAAGATATTTAGTGTCCGTCAAAGCACATTTTTTGTTCTGGGTTGAAGTACAATTCCCAATTTAGCAATTTCATAATTTAGTGGTTTCTGCTATATCAGAGCTATTTGAAATCTATCCCTAAAAGGGTATATAATATTGAAGGTGCACATAGGGTCATTCAGAATAACTTCACACACACCGCTTCTGTGCATTTCCAAGTCTAATTCTGTCACTAAATCCATACCGGTGACCCAGCGCCTAAATACTAGGCCTCAAATTTAAATCCCTCTAAATCTCTCGTTACCCACCACTGTACTGTTGTTGCTGGGCAAGATATTTAGTGTCCGTCAAAGCACATTTTTTGTTCTGGGTTGAAGTACAATTCCCAATTTAGCAATTTCATAATTTAGTGGTTCCTGCTATATCAGAGCTATTTGAAATCTATCCCAAAAAGGGTATATAATATTGAAGGTGCACATTGGGTCATTCAGAATAACTTCACACACACCCGCTACTGTGTATTTCCAAGTCTAATTCTGTCACTAAACCCATACCTGTCACCCAGCGCCTAAATACTAGGCCTCAAATTTAAATCCCTCTAAATCTCTCGTTACCCACCGCTGTACTGTTGTTGCTGGGCAAGATATTTAGTGTCCGTCAAAGCACATTTTTTGTTCTGGGTTGAAGTACAATTCCCAATTTAGCAATTTCATAATTTAGTGGTTTCTGCTATATCAGAGCTATTTGAAATCTATCCCTAAAAGGGTATATAATATTGAAGGTGCACATAGGGTCATTCAGAATAACTTCACACACACGCTTCTGTGCATTTCCAAGTCTAATTCTGTCACTAAATCCATACCGGTGACCCAGCGCCTAAATACTAGGCCTCAAATTTAAATCCCTCTAAATCTCTCGTTACCCACCGCTGTACTGTTGTTGCTGGGCAAGATATTTAGTGTCCGTCAAAGCACATTTTTTGTTCTGGGTTGAAGTACAATTCCCAATTTAGCAATTTCATAATTTAGTGGTTCCTGCTATATCAGAGCTATTTGAAATCTATCCCAAAAAGGGTATATAATATTGAAGGTGCACATTGGGTCATTCAGAATAACTTCACACACACCCGCTACTGTGTATTTCCAAGTCTAATTCTGTCACTAAACCCATACCTGTCACCCAGCGCCTAAATACTAGGCCTCAAATTTAAATCCCTCTAAATCTCTCGTTACCCACCGCTGTACTGTTGTTGCTGGGCAAGATATTTAGTGTCCGTCAAAGCACATTTTTTGTTCTGGGTTGAAGTACAATTCCCAATTTAGCAATTTCATAATTTAGTGGTTTCTGCTATATCAGAGCTATTTGAAATCTATCCCTAAAAGGGTATATAATATTGAAGGTGCACATAGGGTCATTCAGAATAACTTCACACACACGCTTCTGTGCATTTCCAAGTCTAATTCTGTCACTAAATCCATACCGGTGACCCAGCGCCTAAATACTAGGCCTCAAATTTAAATCCCTCTAAATCTCTCGTTACCCACCGCTGTACTGTTGTTGCTGGGCAAGATATTTAGTGTCCGTCAAAGCACATTTTTTGTTCTGGGTTGAAGTACAATTCCCAATTTAGCAATTTCATAATTTAGTGGTTTCTGCTATATCAGAGCTATTTGAAATCTATCCCTAAAAGGGTATATAATATTGAAGGTGCACATAGGGTCATTCAGAATAACTTCACACACACGCTTCTGTGCATTTCCAAGTCTAATTCTGTCACTAAATCCATACCGGTGACCCAGCGCCTAAATACTAGGCCTCAAATTTAAATCCCTCTAAATCTCTCGTTACCCACCGCTGTACTGTTGTTGCTGGGCAAGATATTTAGTGTCCGTCAAAGCACATTTTTTGTTCTGGGTTGAAGTACAATTCCCAATTTAGCAATTTCATAATTTAGTGGTTTCTGCTATATCAGAGCTATTTGAAATCTATCCCTAAAAGGGTATATAATATTGAAGGTGCACATAGGGTCATTCAGAATAACTTCACACACACGCTTCTGTGCATTTCCAAGTCTAATTCTGTCACTAAATCCATACCGGTGACCCAGCGCCTAAATACTAGGCCTCAAATTTAAATCCCTCTAAATCTCTCGTTACCCACCGCTGTACTGTTGTTGCTGGGCAAGATATTTAGTGTCCGTCAAAGCACATTTTTTGTTCTGGGTTGAAGTACAATTCCCAATTTAGCAATTTCATAATTTAGTGGTTTCTGCTATATCAGAGCTATTTGAAATCTATCCCTAAAAGGGTATATAATATTGAAGGTGCACATAGGGTCATTCAGAATAACTTCACACACACGCTTCTGTGCATTTCCAAGTCTAATTCTGTCACTAAATCCATACCGGTGACCCAGCGCCTAAATACTAGGCCTCAAATTTAAATCCCTCTAAATCTCTCGTTACCGCTGTACTGTTGTAGCTGGGAAAGTTATTTAGTGCCCGTCAAAGCACATTTTTTGTTCTGGGTTGAAGTACAATTCCCAATTTAGCAATTTCATAATTTAGTGGTTCCTGCTATATCAGAGCTATTTGAAATCTATCCCAAAAAGGGTATATAATATTCAAGGTGCACATTGGGTCATTCAGAATAACTTCACACACACGCTTCTGTGCATTTCCAAGTCTAATTCTGTCACTAAATCCATACCGGTCACCCAGCGCCTAAATACTAGGCCTCAAATTTATATCCCGCTGAATTTGAATACAATACATTGGGCCAAATAATATATTTGTTGTTGTGGTGAACCATAACAATGAGAAAAACATCTAGTAAGGGACGCGGACGTGGACATGGTCGTGGTGGTGTTAGTGGACCCTCTGGTGCTGGGAGAGGACGTGGCCGTTCTGCCACATCCACACGTCCTAGTGTACCAACTACCTCAGGTCCCAGTAGCCGCCAGAATTTACAGCGATATATGGTGGGGCCCAATGCCGTTCTAAGGATGGTAAGGCCTGAGCAGGTACAGGCATTAGTCAATTGGGTGGCCGACAGTGGATCCAGCACGTTCACATTATCTCCCACCCAGTCTTCTGCAGAAAGCGCACAGATGGCGCCTGAAAACCAACCCCATCAGTCTGTCACATCACCCCCATGCATACCAGGGAAACTGTCTCAGCCTCAAGTTATGCAGCAGTCTCTTATGCTGTTTGAAGACTCCGCTGGCAGGGTTTCCCAAGGGCATCCACCTAGCCCTTCCCCAGCGGTGAAAGACATAGAATGCACTGACGCACAACCACTTATGTTTCCTGATGATGAGGACATGGGAATACCACCTCAGCATGTCTCTGATGATGACGAAACACAGGTGCCAACTGCTGCGTCTTTCTGCAGTGTGCAGACTGAACAGGAGGTCAGGGATCAAGACTGGGTGGAAGACGATGCAGGGGACGATGAGGTCCTAGACCCCACATGGAATGAAGGTCGTGCCACTGACTTTCACAGTTCGGAGGAAGAGGCAGTGGTGAGACCGAGCCAACAGCGTAGCAAAAGAGGGAGCAGTGGGCAAAAGCAGAACACCCGCCGCCAAGAGACTCCGCCTGCTACTGACCGCCGCCATCTGGGACCGAGCACCCCAAAGGCAGCTTCAAGGAGTTCCCTGGCATGGCACTTCTTCAAACAATGTGCTGACGACAAGACCCGAGTGGTTTGCACGCTGTGCCATCAGAGCCTGAAGCGAGGCATTAACGTTCTGAACCTGAGCACAACCTGCATGACCAGGCACCTGCATGCAAAGCATGAACTGCAGTGGAGTAAACACCTTAAAACCAAGGAAGTCACTCAGGCTCCCCCTGCTACCTCTTCTGCTGCTGCCGCCTCGGCCTATTCTGCTGCTGCCGCCTCGGCCTCTTCCTCCGCCTCTGGAGGAACGTTGGCACCTGCCGCCCAGCAAACAGGGGATGTACCACCAACACCACCACCACCACCTCCGTCACCAAGCGTCTCAACCATGTCACACGCCAGCGTTCAGCTCTCCATCTCACAAACATTTGATAGAAAGCGTAAATTCCCACCTAGCCACCCTCGATCCCTGGCCCTGAATGCCAGCATTTCTAAACTACTGGCCTATGAAATGCTGTCATTTAGGCTGGTGGACACAGACAGCTTCAAACAGCTCATGTCGCTTGCTGTCCCACAGTATGTTGTTCCCAGCCGGCACTACTTCTCCAAGAGAGCCGTGCCTTCCCTGCACAACCAAGTATCCGATAAAATCAAGTGTGCACTGCGCAACGCCATCTGTAGCAAGGTCCACCTAACCACAGATACGTGGACCAGTAAGCACGGCCAGGGACGCTATATCTCCCTAACTGCACACTGGGTAAATGTAGTGGCAGCTGGGCCCCAGGCGGAGAGCTGTTTGGCGCACGTCCTGCCGCCGCCAAGGATCGCAGGGCAACATTCTTTGCCTCCTGTTGCCACCTCCTCCTTCTCGGCTTCCTCCTCCTCTTCTTCCACCTGCTCATCCAGTCAGCCACACACCTTCACCACCAACTTCAGCACAGCCCGGGGTAAACGTCAGCAGGCCATTCTGAAACTCATATGTTTGGGGGACAGGCCCCACACCGCACAGGAGTTGTGGCGGGGTATTGAACAACAGACCGACGAGTGGTTGCTGCCGGTGAGCCTCAAGCCCGGCCTGGTGGTGTGTGATAATGGGCGAAATCTCGTTGCAGCTCTGGGACTAGCCAATTTGACGCACATCCCTTGCTTGGCGCATGTGCTGAATTTGGTGGTGCAGAAGTTCATTCACAACTACCCCGACATGTCAGAGCTGCTGCATAAAGTGCGGGCCGTCTGTTCGCGCTTCCGGCGTTCACATCCTGCCGCTGCTCGCCTGTCTGCGCTACAGCGTAACTTCGGCCTTCCCGCTCACCGCCTCATATGCGACGTGCCCACCAGGTGGAACTCCACCTTGCACATGCTGGACAGACTGTGCGAGCAGCAGCAGGCCATAGTGGAGTTTCAGCTGCAGCACGCACGGGTCAGTCGCACTACAGAACAGCACCACTTCACCACCAATGACTGGGCCTCCATGCGAGACCTGTGTGCCCTGTTGCGCTGTTTCGAGTACTCCACCAACATGGCCAGTGGCGATGACACCGTTATCAGCGTTACAATACCACTTCTATGTCTCCTTGAGAAAACACTTAGGGCGATGATGGAACAGGAGGTGGCCCAGGAGGAGGAGGAGGAGGATGAGGAAGAGGGGTCATTTTTAGCACTTTCAGGCCAGTCTCTTCGAAGTGACTCAGAGGGAGGTTTTTTGCAACAGCAGAGGCCAGGTACAAATGTGGCCAGCCAGGGCCCACTACTGGAGGACGAGGAGGACGAGGATGAGGAGGAGGTGGAGGAGGATGAGGATGAAGCATGGTCACAGCGGGGTGGCACCCAACGCAGCTCGGGTCCATCACTGGTGCGTGGCTGGGGGGAAAGGCAGGACGATGACGATACGCCTCCCACAGAGGACAGCTTGTCCTTACCCCTGGGCAGCCTGGCACACATGAGCGACTACATGCTGCAGTGCCTGCGCAACGACAGCAGAGTTGCCCACATTTTAACCTGTGCGGACTACTGGGTTGCCACCCTGCTGGATCCACGCTACAAAGACAATGTGCCCACCTTACTTCCTGCACTGGAGCGTGATAGGAAGATGCGCGAGTACAAGCGCACGTTGGTAGACGCGCTACTGAGAGCATTCCCAAATGTCACAGGGGAACAAGTGGAAGCCCAAGGCCAAGGCAGAGGAGGAGCAAGAGGTCGCCAAGGCAGCTGTGTCACGGCCAGCTCCTCTGAGGGCAGGGTTAGCATGGCAGAGATGTGGAAAACTTTTGTCAACACGCCACAGCTAACTGCACCACCACCTGATACGCAACGTGTTAGCAGGAGGCAACATTTCACTAACATGGTGGAACAGTACGTGTGCACACCCCTCCACGTACTGACTGATGGTTCGGCCCCATTCAACTTCTGGGTCTCTAAATTGTCCACGTGGCCAGAGCTAGCCTTTTATGCCTTGGAGGTGCTGGCCTGCCCGGCAGCCAGCGTTTTGTCTGAACGTGTATTCAGCACGGCAGGGGGCGTCATTACAGACAAACGCAGCCGCCTGTCTACAGCCAATGTGGACAAGCTGACGTTCATAAAAATGAACCAGGCATGGATCCCACAGGACCTGTCCGTCCCTTGTCCAGATTAGACATTAACTACCTCCCCATAACCATATATTATTGGACTCCAGGGCACTTCCTCATTCAATCCTATTTTTATTTTCATTTTACCATTATATTGCGATGCTACCCAAAGTTGAATGAACCTCTCCTCTGCCTGTGTGCTAGGCCTAAATATATGCCAATGGACTGTTGCAGTGGTGGCTGACATGAAGCCTGATTCTCTGCTATGACATGCAGACTAATTCTCTGCTGACATGAAGCCAGATTGTCTGTTACGGGACCTCTCTCCTCTGCCTGGGTGCTGGGCCTAAATTTATGACAATGGACTGTTGCAGTGGTGGCTGACGTGAAGCCTGATTCTCTGCTATGACATGCAGACTGATTCTCTGCTGACATGAAGCCAGATCGTCTGTTACGGGACCTCTCTGCTCTGCCTGTGTGCTAGGCCTAAATATATGCCAATGGACTGTTGCAGTGGTGGGTGACGTGAAGCCTCATTCTCTGCTATGACATGCAGACTGATTCTCTGCTGACATGAAGCCAGATTGTCTGTTACGGGACCTCTCTGCTCTGCCTGTGTGCTAGGCCTAAATATATGCCAATGGACTGTTGCAGTGGTGGGTGACGTGAAGCCTCATTCTCTGCTATGACATGCAGACTGATTCTCTGCTGTCATGAAGCCAGATTGTCTGTTACGGGACCTCTCTGCTCTGCCTGTGTGCTAGGCCTAAATATATGCCAATGGACTGTTGCAGTGGTGGGTGACGTGAAGCCTCATTCTCTGCTATGACATGCAGACTGATTCTCTGCTGACATGAAGCCAGATTGTCTGTTACGGGACCTCTCTGCTCTGCCTGTGTGCTAGGCCTAAATATATGCCAATGGACTGTTGCAGTGGTGGGTGACGTGAAGCCTCATTCTCTGCTATGACATGCAGACTGATTCTCTGCTGTCATGAAGCCAGATTGTCTGTTACGGGACCTCTCTGCTCTGCCTGTGTGCTAGGCCTAAATATATGCCAATGGACTGTTGCAGTGGTGGGTGACGTGAAGCCTCATTCTCTGCTATGACATGCAGACTAATTCTCTGCTGACATGAAGACAGATTCTCTGTTACGGGACCTCTCTCCTCTGCCTGTGTGTGTGCTGGGCCTAAATATATGCCAATGGACTGTTGCAGTGGTGGCTGACGTGAAGCCTCATTCTCTGCTATGACATGCAGACTGATTCTCTGCTGACATGAAGCCAGATTCTCTGTTACGGGACCTCTCTCCTCTGCCTGTGTGTGTGCTGGGCCTAAATATATGCCAATGGACTGTTGCAGTGGTGGCTGACGTGAAGCCTCATTCTCTGCTATGACATGCAGACTGATTCTCTGCTGACATGAAGCCAGATTCTCTGTTACGGGACCTCTCTCCTCTGCCTGTGTGTGTGCTGGGCCTAAATATATGCCAATGGACTGTTGCAGTGGTGGCTGACGTGAAGCCTCATTCTCTGCTATGACATGCAGACTGATTCTCTGCTGACATGAAGCCAGATTCTCTGTTACGGGACCTCTCTCCTCTGCCTGTGTGCTAGGCCTAAATATATGCCAATGGACTGTTGCAGTGGTGGCTGACGTGAAGCCTCATTCTCTGCTATGACATGCAGACTGATTCTCTGCTGACATGAAGCCAGATTCTCTGTTACGGGACCTCTCTCCTCTGCCTGTGTGTGTGCTGGGCCTAAATATATGCCAATGGACTGTTGCAGTGGTGGCTGACGTGAAGCCTCATTCTCTGCTATGACATGCAGACTGATTCTCTGCTGACATGAAGCCAGATTCTCTGTTACGGGACCTCTCTCCTCTGCCTGTGTGTGTGCTGGGCCTAAATATATGCCAATGGACTGTTGCAGTGGTGGCTGACGTGAAGCCTCATTCTCTGCTATGACATGCAGACTGATTCTCTGCTGACATGAAGCCAGATTCTCTGTTACGGGACCTCTCTCCTCTGCCTGTGTGCTAGGCCTAAATATATGCCAATGGACTGTTGCAGTGGTGGCTGACGTGAAGCCTCATTCTCTGCTATGACATGCAGACTAATTCTCTGCTGACATGAAGACAGATTCTCTGTTACGGGACCTCTCTCCTCTGCCTGGGTGCCGGGGCCTAAATATCTGAGAATGGACTGTTCCAGTGGTGGGTGACGGGAAGCCAGATTCTCTGCTATGGAACCTCTCTCCAATTGATTTTGGTTAATTTTTATTTATTTAATTTTTATTTTAATTAATTTCCCTATCCACATTTGTTTGCAGGGGATTTACCTACATGTTGCTGCCTTTTGCAGCCCTCTAGCCCTTTCCTGGGCTGTTTTACAGCCGTTTTAGTGCCGAAAAGTTCGGGTCCCCATTGACTTCAATGGGGTTCGGGACGAAGTTCGGATCGGGTTCGGATCCCGAACCCGAACATTTCCGGGATGTTCGGCCGAACTTCTCGAACCCGAACATCCAGGTGTTCGCTCAACTCTATATATTATAGGTATAACACACCTCTGCCTCAATCAGTTTTTTTGGGGGGTAAAGTTATATCACACTAGTTAAAATTATTTCTTCCAATAGTGTTTGTCACTCTCTATAGCTGTGGTATCTCAGATGAACCGCACATAACTCCTGAAAATTACAAATGTACTATATGGAAATTTTATAGGTATATCACACCCCTGACTCAATCAGTTTTTTGGGGGCAACTGGTATATCACATCAATTGAATTTATTTGTTCAAATAGTATTTGTCCCTCTGTATAGCTGGGGTATTGCAGCATAACCGCACACAACTCCTGCAAATTACAAATGTACTATATGGTAATGATATAGGTATATCACACCCCTGCCTAAATCAGTTTTGAGGGGCAACTGGTATATCACGCCAGTAGAAATTATTTGCTCCAATATGACCCAGGAAGAAGTACAACAGCGACTTAAAAAGATTAAAATAGATTAATCGCCAGGACCATATGGCATACACCCCCGTATCCTAACCCTGGTTTCACACCTGAGCGTTTCTGAGACGCGCGTTTAACGCGCGTTTTTATGCACGTTTTTATGCGCGTTTTTTGCAATAGTAAACGCGCGTTTGACGCGCGTTTCTGTGATTGACTGCAGTGTTGTCCAATCAGCAAATATCCCTGTGTATATGAAGTTTGGCCAATCCTAGCGCATTGGAGGTGTGAAATTCCATGTGTGTTGGTAGAGTGTGTGGTTTGGAGTCATGGAATGTTATAGACGGCGACGTGTTGCGGCACTTGTTGCAGCTATCCACCTGGAACGCTTGAGGAGAAGGCGGGACAGCAGGCGACGTTTCTGGGTCCATCCTGTTATTGCAAATAGACAGGAGAGGGGCCAGTTCTGGGCACTGTATGCCAACCTCCGTGCCCATGAGGACCAGTTTTTTGACTACACCAGGATGTCCATCCACAGGTTAGTACGTATACGTGGTTGCAATGTTTTTTCAATGGTTAAGCTAAGTGTTTTGTGCTTTTTGTATTGTTAACCATGAACATTTTATTGTTTCCCAGCTTTGACGAGCTCCTGGTGCTGTTGTCCCCTCATTTGCAGCGTCAGGACACCTTCATGCGGGACTGCATCCCACCAGTGGAAAGACTGGTCATTACTTTGCGGTAAGTAGCCTATTATTGTGGCCATTTAAACCATTTGCAGTGTGTTGTGCCATGATCTGAGTTTCGCCCTGTTTCTCTTGCTGTTTGTGACGTATGAGTGTTTGTGCGGGGGGTATGTGATGTGTATGTTGTCAACGTGTGGCATAGATATCCCATACATGCATCATGTATCCACATTTGGCCATGTTTTACCCCTCACTTTCCAAAAATAGTCCAAACAGTTGTTTAAATTTTTTTTAACTTTGGTGAATGTATTCACATCATACATTTCAAAATAAAATGTGTTTAAACTGTTTTACAAACAAAGGAGCAATGTAGTAAAAATAACATATAAATATGACCAACAATTTTCAAGATAAGTGCCCTTTTTGGCTCCCAAACCCTTGAGCCGGAGAATTTCCCTCTTCTCCGTTTATCAAAGGGTTTCATATTGCGGCCCCGAAAACTCTGCCTCGGGATCCCGCCGTGTCTCTCTGGCTCCGCGAGACTGATTGGCGGGTGGCATTTCAGTGGTGGTGATGGTATCACGATCGGCGTAACTGTCACATACGTGACACGGAGGGAGGAAAAGAGGGAGGCCCTGCCCTAGTGAGAGGGAAGGTGGTGACCCCTGACTCACCTTGCGTCTGGCACCTGGCTGCCCTGTCGTCCCTAGACGGGTTCCTCACCCGTACGCCGATCACGTGCCTAAAACCCTGGCTTTCCCTAGGATGAGCCCTAGATAGTGAACAGGGCGGTGGGAACACTAGTCCGCACCACTAGCTCTAGAGGAAAACACCAAGGGGAGGACAGACAATACAAACTAAACATATAATCCCAGGTGGGCAACAACAGGAGACAACAAAAGCCCAACAGGGATCCAGAGGGGAGCACTCTGGAACAACAACCAGGATTCACAGCTCCAGTGGGTCAGTATAGATGTCCAGGCAGGAAGCTCTATAACTGGCAACAAGAGAAGTGTGAGAGGAGAATATAAGGAGTTTGGGAGTGGCAGACAAGAAACAGCTGAGGAGGAGAAGCTACGGATCCCTGAGTGAGACAAAAAGGATAGCAAGGCAAACACAGAAAACAAACACTAAGAAACACCGTGATCTTTAGACATAGAGCGCGCAGCCACCCGCTGCGACTTCCTGACCCCGGGTATAACGGAGTCAGACGTGGCTCTTGACACCCTCGTGACAGTACCCCCCCTTTCACGAGGGGCCTCCGGACACTCAGGACCAGGTCTCTCCGGATGAGAGACATGGAAAGCCTGAATCAACCTGTTGGCGTTTACCTCTGACGCTGGAACCCACATTCTTTCCTCGGGACCGTAACCCCTCCAATGCACCAGATACTGAAGAGAGCGGCGGACCCGACGAGAATCAACAATTCTGGATATTTGAAACTCCAGATTACCATCCACAACAACAGGAGGAGGTGGCAGCGGTGATGGTTCTAGAGGTGGAACATACTTCTTGAGCAACGACTTATGGAAGACGTTATGGATCTTAAAAGTCTGAGGTAGCTCCAGGCGAAAAGCCACAGGGTTAATGACGGCTACAATTTTATAAGGACCAATGAACCTAGGACCCAGTTTCCAAGAGGGAACCTTCAACTTAATATTCCTAGTAGACAACCACACATAGTCATTCACTCCTAGGTCCGGACCTGGCGACCGTTTCTTATCGGCCATGCATTTGTATTTACCACTCATATTTTTCAAGTTAGCTTGCACCTTCTGCCATACCGATGAAAGAGATGAAGAAAACCGTTCCTCTTCGGGAACCCCAGAAGACCCCCCCTCTTTGAAAGTACAAAATTGGGGATGAAAACCGTATGCACCAAGAAATGGTGACTTGCCAGTGGATTCCTGACGGCGATTATTTATGGCAAACTCGGCTAACGGTAAATATGATGACCACACCTCTTGGTTTTCAGACGCAAAACACCTTAAATATGTTTCTAGGTTTTGGTTGGTACGCTCAGTCTGTCCATTCGACTGAGGATGGAAAGCTGAGGAAAAGGATAAGTGTACCCCTAAACGGGTACAAAAAGCTTTCCAAAACTTAGAAATAAACTGGGTTCCCCGATCCGAAACCACATCGGAAGGGACCCCGTGAAGCTTCACGATTTCACTGATAAACACCTGAGCAAGAGTCTTAGCATTAGGAAGTGCGGGTAGCGCAATAAAGTGTACCATTTTGCTAAACCTGTCTACTACTACCAAGATAACTGTTTTACCCGCAGACAAAGGTAAGTCAGTGATGAAATCCATTGATAGATGTGTCCATGGTCTATTGGGGATGAAAAGTGGCAATAAAGACCCTGCTGGACGTGTATGAGAGACTTTCGCGCGTGCACAAGTAGAACAAGTAGACACGAAATCTATTACATCCTGACGCAACCTTGGCCACCAAAAACGACGAGACAATAGCTCCAAGGTTGCTTTACTACCTGGGTGCCCAGCAAGTGCCGAATTATGATGTTCCTTCAATAACTCAAGACGCAGGTTTAACGGTACAAACAATTTCTCTGAGGGGCAAGAGGCCGGGGCGTCCCCCTGGGCCTCTAACACCTTTCCCTCTAGAACAGAGTGTACAGCCGAGACAACCACTCCTCTTTGTAAAATAGGTACCGGATCACTAACATTACCCCCTCCAGGGAAACTACGGGACAATGCGTCTGCCTTGGTATTTTTTGCCCCAGGACGATAGGTGATTACAAAGTTAAATCTGGTAAAGAATAGCGACCACCTAGCTTGTCTAGGGGTGAGACGCTTAGCCGATTCTAGGTACAGAAGGTTTTTGTGATCCGTAATTACCGTGACGGGGTGGATTGCTCCCTCTAAGAAGTGACGCCACTCTTCAAACGCCAGTTTAATCGCCAACAGTTCCCTATTTCCAATATCATAGTTCTTTTCTGCTGCAGATAATTTTTTGGAAAAGAAAGCGCAAGGACGCCAATTGCCAGGAGACGGACCCTGAGACAATACAGCCCCCACTCCCACCTCCGACGCATCAACTTCAACAATAAAAGGCTGGGAGACATCAGGTTGAATTAGGACAGGTGCCGAGGTAAATCTCTCTTTTAGAGAGGAAAATGCAATTTTAGCGGCGTCAGACCATTTAGAAAAATCAGTCCCCTTCCTAGTCATGTCAGTAAGGGGTTTAACGATCACTGAATAATTTTTTATAAACTTTCTGTAGAAATTTGCGAAACCCAAAAACCGTTGTAGAGCTTTAAGGTTCTCAGGAAGATCCCAATCTAAAATTGCCTGGACCTTCCCAGGATCCATACGGAAACCTGAAGCAGATAATAGATATCCCAGGAATTGTATTTCCTGAACGGCGAAGACACATTTTTCAATTTTCGCATATAATTTATTCGTCCGTAGGACCTGCAGTACTTGCCTGACATGTACTTCATGTGTTTTCAGATCAGCCGAATAAATTAAGATATCATCTAGGTATATGACTACAAACCTGCCGATGAGATGACTAAAAATATCATTAACGAAATGTTGGAAGACAGCAGGGGCATTGGTCAGACCGAAAGGCATGACTAAATTTTCGTAATGCCCCTCAGGGGTGTTAAAAGCTGTCTTCCACTCATCCCCTTCCTTGATACGAATCAGATTGTAGGCCCCCCTAAGATCAAGTTTGGAGAACCACCTAGCACCCGCAATCTGATTAAAAAGGTCAGGAATGAGAGGAAGAGGGTATGGGTCTCGGACGGTTATCCGGTTTAGCTCACGGAAATCTAGGCAAGGACGCAGGCCCCCATCTTTCTTTTTAACAAAGAAAAACCCTGCAGCCACGGGTGAAGAAGAGGGTCTGATGTGTCCCTTGGCCAGACTCTCGGAGATATAATCTTTCATGGCTTGTCTCTCGGGACCCGAAAGATTATACAACCTGGACTTGGGTAATTTTGCACCGGGAATCAGGTTAACCGGGCAATCATAAGGACGATGAGGTGGTAGCTTCTGACAACCCTTTTCAGAAAAAACGTCCTCAAAGTCCGAAATAAATGTAGGTAGGGAAGCTATGGAGGCGATTAAGCAATTGTTATTTAAGCAATTCTCTCTGCAATGCTCACTCCACTCCAATATCTCCCTGGCCTGTCAATCCACCACTGGATTGTGCGCTACCAACCAGGGAAGACCCAATACCACAGGAGAGGGAAGGCCCTCCAGAACGTAACATGAAAGACGCTCCTTATGGTGGTCCCCTACCCGAAGATGTAAGTTATGGACAACGTGAGTGAGGTTTCTCTGAGACAGAGGAGCAGAGTCAATAGCGAATATGGGAATGGGTCTCTGCAGCGTACAGAGAGACAAACCCATAGTGCGGGCAAAATGGGCATCTATCAAATTTACCCCTGCACCACTGTCTAGAAAAAAAGAAATAGACTCCGTCTTAACACCAAAAACAATAACCGCTGGCAACACAAATTGAGATGTTCGTATGGAGGAAACGTATACCCCCCGGCTGACATCCTCCGCACAGCCTGGGGTTAGTAGTTTTCCGACGGTCTTTTGTTTTTGGGAAAGGAGGGACAGACATTAATGAAATGACCCTTCCCCCCACAGAAAAAACAAGCCCCCCACCTACGGCGAACCTCAGGAGGACGGACCTGACGAGAAGTTCCTCCTAGCTGCATAGGCTCATCCAAGTCCGTACAGACTAACTGCTGCTTGGGAGAGGTTACCGATTGCTCAGGAATTTTCGATCTCTCCCTAAGACGTCTATCTATCCTGATAGAGAGGGACATAACAGCATCAAGGGAAAGGGGGGTCTCATACAGCGCCAGCGCATCCTTAACCCTTTCAGATAACCCAGAGCAGAACTGACTCCTGAGAGCCGGGTCGTTCCACTGAGTATCCGTAGCCCACCTGCGGAACTCTGAGCAATATTCCTCTGCTGGCCGCTCTCCCTGTAGGAGTCTCCGTAACTTCGACTCAGCCAGGGCGACACGGTCAGGGTCATCATATATGAGACCCAAAGCCCCAAAAAATCCCTCCACTGACCGGAGAGCCTGGGAACCAGGGGGTAACGAGAACGCCCAGGATTGCGGGTCCCCCTGAAGCAGGGAAATAACAATCCCCACCCGCTGTTCTTCATTACCTGAGGAGTAAGGGCGCAGCTTAAAATATAATTTGCAGGCCTCACGGAACAACACAAATTTGTCCCTTCCCCCAGAGAATCTGTCAGGAAGAACAACCTTGGGTTCTGTAACAACCTGGTTACCCATAGCAACCCCTGGGCTTACGGTCTGCTGCATTTGCTGCTGCTGTTGGAGGACAGACGCCTTCAATCCCGCCACCTCCAAAGACAGGCCTTGAAGCTGTTTTGCCAAAGCAGCAATAGGATCCATATTGGATTCTAAGTAGAGAAAAAAAAAAAATATATATTTTTTTTTTATTTTTTTTTATTTTTATTTTTCAAAAAATAAGGGCCAGTTATAATATCACGATCGGCGTAACTGTCACATACGTGACACGGAGGGAGGAAAAGAGGGAGGCCCTGCCCTAGTGAGAGGGAAGGTGGTGACCCCTGACTCACCTTGCGTCTGGCACCTGGCTGCCCTGTCGTCCCTAGACGGGTTCCTCACCCGTACGCCGATCACGTGCCTAAAACCCTGGCTTTCCCTAGGATGAGCCCTAGATAGTGAACAGGGCGGTGGGAACACTAGTCCGCACCACTAGCTCTAGAGGAAAACACCAAGGGGAGGACAGACAATACAAACTAAACATATAATCCCAGGTGGGCAACAACAGGAGACAACAAAAGCCCAACAGGGATCCAGAGGGGAGCACTCTGGAACAACAACCAGGATTCACAGCTCCAGTGGGTCAGTATAGATGTCCAGGCAGGAAGCTCTATAACTGGCAACAAGAGAAGTGTGAGAGGAGAATATAAGGAGTTTGGGAGTGGCAGACAAGAAACAGCTGAGGAGGAGAAGCTACGGATCCCTGAGTGAGACAAAAAGGATAGCAAGGCAAACACAGAAAACAAACACTAAGAAACACCGTGATCTTTAGACATAGAGCGCGCAGCCACCCGCTGCGACTTCCTGACCCCGGGTATAACGGAGTCAGACGTGGCTCTTGACACCCTCGTGACAGATGGTGGAGGTGCTTGGGCCCGTGCTTGAAGAGGGATATGGGTATGATGTGTGTTGTGTCTGCCATGTCTCAAGAGGGTGTTGTATGTTACTTTGTGTGTATGTGTGTGCTGGGTATGTGTGAGGGTGTTGTTGTGCATGTTGGGGATGTAGTGGGCCATATTGTGGGGCATATTGTGGGCAATATTGTGCCCCATATTGGTGGCCATATTGTGGTGGCTGCTGTGGTGGCTGCTGTGGTGGCTGCTGTGGGGGATGCTGTGGGGGATGCTGTGGGGGATGCTGTGGGGCAGTGCTAGACGTTGCTAGCTCGTAAGGGAGGCAATACTTGTCTATGGTGTTAGTCACCTCCTCCCTTACTTTGGTGATCAGATGTCTCGGCACATGCAGCATTTTCTCCTCTAGACTCAGGAGAAAATATGCGTCGCTGCTAAGTTTGGGCACAGGATGTGCCAGGGCATCTAGGCAGCCGATTAGGCGGTCCTCCTGTCTCTCCGATCTCCTCCTTTTATGTCTGGTCTGCCGAGTTGCCTCTGGTACGGCTTGGACAGTCTGCATGGGGCTGACGAAAGTTGGAGTGGGGGGGGGGGGGGGGGGCTGGAGGACTCATTGGCCCCATAGATGGGCCCGGCTCACTGTCCATTGTGCCCTCGTCCTCTTCCTCATCAGCTTGCGCCTGGCTGGGTTCCCAGCTACTATCGGTGCTGTGAAGTGGAAAATATAGGTAAGTATGTTCCCCATATGAAATTGAATGTATGTAATGTCATACCACATCCTCTCCTCAATGTGTATGCCCTTGACTCACCTCCGCATTTCGGTGCATGATATCAAAAAAGACATTTGTGCTGCATGCACATAACTGGAGCGTCCGCCTGGGGAGGATCCGCTCCTCTGCTCCTTTTGTTTGCGGCGATGGCGGATAAAGGCGTCTTTCAGGCTTTTCCATTTGCCTTTGATAGTGTTGACTATGAAAAAGGAAAAAAAAAGCATCCGTTAATATCTCTTTATTTTCTTACATTTGTTTCAGGTATTTAGCTACCGGACAGTCATTGGCCAGTCTCCACTTTGCCTTTCTCATTGGGAAGTCCACAGCCAGCATGATCATCCGTGAAACCTGCGTGGCAATTTGGGACGTCCTTCATCCTGCTGTGATGGCCCAACCACAGAAGGAGGACTGGCTGCAAATTGCGGATCTGTTTTTCCAATCCTGCAATTTCCCAAACTGTGTCGGCGCAATAGACGGGAAGCATATCCGCGTTCAGAAGCCCATAAGGAGCGGGAGTCAATTTTTTAATTATAAAAAATATTTTTCTTTTGTTCTTTTTGCGGTGGCTGATGCAAACTATTGCTTCCGATACATTGATGTGGGGTCCTACGGCAGCAGCTCAGACTCCGCTGTTTTCGGCCTTTGGGCAAATGCTCAATAATAATGAGCTGGACCTCCCGGGGAACACCACACTGCCTGGGACCACTTTTCCCGCTATGCCCTTCGTTTTTGTGGGGGACGAGGCCTTTGCGCTAGGGGAGCATCTGATGAGGCCGTACTCCAGCCGGGGACTCTCCATTGCCAGGCGTGTATTTAATTACCGGCTGACAAGGGCACGCAGGGTGGTGGAGTGCGCCTTTGGGATTTTAGCGAACAAATGGCGCTTTCTCCATTCGCCCATTTATTTAAAATTGGAGACCGCTATCTCGGCCGTGAAGGCAGCGTGTGCTCTGCACAATTTTGTACGTCTACGGGATGGGTTTAATTTCGAAGATTCCCTCAGCCATTCGTTGGAGAGTCGGAATCAGAGCGGTGGGCGTGGGACCCGGCGCGGTGCAGCTGTCCGGGACCACTTCAACACATATTTTGTGAGCCCACATGGGGCGTTACCATGGCAGTTGGAAGCCATCTAAGTTTCTGTTCATTTATATTTTTTGTCAGAAAAGTGTGTTTACATATTATTTGATTTTCTAATTTGTTTGATTATGACTAGGGCTAAATGAAAAATTTGGAAACGATCTTTTGTGCATTTGTTTTTTATTTTTCCTATATAGTGCCCCTTGAGGATGCCCCTATAGTGGCCATCAATAGTCGCCCATTAACAAGGGTTTAGAAATATGGGCGAAATTATGTGTCCCATTTAAGTGGCCAATACTCGGCCAGTAGAATATAAGCCAAGGAGGGTGAAATAACGGATCCCATCAAGGTGCCCAATACTGGCACGTTACAAACCCAAACACCTAACATATGCCTTGCCACCCATAGCCCACAAACAGTCTCATTCTAAAAAATACACAATATCAATAACAACTTAGGATTCAAATCCCTCAAACCAAACTTAGGCCTACATTTCAAAATGCCACTACATTTGCGGATTGAAAGAGCGCAGTCTGGCACAAGATAGTGGAACCACTGCAAATTGATCATACTGGCCCATTGCATTGTACCAGAATGTGGGGGAGGGTGAACCAGGACAGTACTAAAAAATAAAGGGGCGAGGGGACACTATTACAACATGTAATGTGCACATTATTCTTTGTAAACTAAGGCCACTGAGTGCCCATATACAAGAACAGGGATGGTGATGCTGCGTCCCTCTAGCTGTTGCTAAAAAACCCAAGTCCATGCATGCCTGCACAGGCTCCAGCAAGTAAAATACAGGGCAGCATTTGTGGAGGTGGCGTTTGACAACAGCTGGAGGGCTGCAGGTAGAGCTGGCCAGGGCTATGACATATAGTTGGTACACCACTGCACACAAGGAGTTTACTTTCACTTTACAACACACATGGAAATACCTTTTCCCTGTTTCACTGTCTTGGTGAAACTTCTCCAATCTGGCCAGATGCTTTTGGCAATATCCTCCCAGGCCTGCTGCCTGCTCCTCCTATTTTTGTAGTTGCCATCCTGCGTATCATACAGGCAGCGTTTGGCTTGCACCAGCCTGATGAGGGTCTCTGTGTCACAGCCGGACTCCTCCATGCTGGCTTCTCTCCAAAACTGTGCTTTGCACCTGGTGTTGTGCCTTTTCCAGCATGTTGCAAAATCCAAGACGCGCGTTCGAACGCGCGTTTTATGTGTCAAAAACGCGCTAAAATCAAGCGTTGCGCGTTCCCATTGAAGTCTATGGGCCAAAACGCGCGACAAACGCCCAAAAAAAAGCTCAAGCACTTGTTTGAGCGTCGGGCGTTTTACAGCGCGTTTGAACGCGCTGTAAAACGCCCAGGTGTGAACCCTTCCCATAGGGAAGCATTGGATTTCATGTCTTGAGCGTTTTACAGCGCGTTTGAACGCGCTGTAAAACGCTCAGGTGTGAACCCAGGGTTAGGGAATTAGGTTATGTCATAGCCAGACCCTTATTTCTGATATTTGAAGATTCTATACTGACAGGGAATGTCCCACAGGATTAGCGCATAGCAAATGTGGTGCCAATATTTAAAAAGGGTCCAAAAACAGAGCATGGAAACTATAGGCCGGTAAGTTTAACATCTGTTGTGGGTAAACTGTTTGAAGGTTTTCTGAGAGATGCTATGTTAGAGCATCTTAACGGAAATAAGCAAATAACGCCATATCAGCATGGCTTCGTGAGGGATCGATCATGTCAAACAAATTTAATCAGTTTCTATGAGGAGGTAAGTTCTAGACTTGACAGCGGCGAATCAATGGATGTCGTATATCTGGACTTCTCCAAAGCATTTGACACTGTACCACATAAAAGGTTAGTATATAAAATGAGAATGCTCGGACTGGGAGAAAACGTCTGTATGTGGGTAAGTAACTGGCTGAGGGATATAAAACAGAGGGTGGTTATTAACGGTACACACTCAGATTGGGTCACTGTCACTAGTGGAGTAGCTCTGGGGTCAGTATTGGGCCCTATTCTCTTTAATATATTTCTTAGTGATCTTGTAGAAGGCTTGCATAGTAAAATATCAATTTTCGCAGATGACACTAAACTGTGCAAAGTAATTTACACTGAAGAGGAGATTATACTACTACAGATAAATCTGGATAGACTGGAGGCTTGGGCAGATAAGTGGCAGATGAGGTTTAACACTGACAAATGTAACGCTATGCACATGGGAAGGAATAATGCAAGTCACCCGTACATACTAAAGGAAAAGGATCTAGGAATTTGAATAAACAGCAAACTAAGCTGCAAAAACCAGTGTCAGGCAGCTGCTGCCAAGGCCAATAAGATAATGGGTTGCATCAAAAGGGGCATAGATGCCCGTGATGAGAACATAGTCCTACCACTTTACAAATCATTAGTCAGACTACACATGGAGTACTGTGAACAGTTCTGGGCTCCTGTAAACAAGGCAGACATAGCAGAGCTGGAGAAGGTCCAGAGGAGGGGAACTAAAGTAATAACTGGAATGGGGCAACTACAGTACCCTGAAAGATTATCAAAATTAGGATTATCAAAAAGATGACTGAGGGGAGATCTAATTACTATGTATAAATATATCAGGGGTCAGTACAGAGATCTATCCCATCATCTATTTATCCCCAGGACTGTAACTGTGACAAGGGGACATCCTCTGCGTCTGGAGTGCAATAATATTACAGGCTAAAGAGAGTTTTGTATACAAACACAGAAGAGGATTCTTTACGGTAAGAGCAGTGAGACTATGGAACTCTCTGCCTGAGGGGGTGGTGATAGTGAATACAATAAAGGAATTCAAGAGGGGCCTGGATGTATTTCTGGAGTGTAATAATATTCAGGCTATAGCTACTAGAGAGGGGTCGTTGATCCAGGGAGTTATTCTGATTGCCTGATTGGAGTTGGGAAGGAATTTTTTATTCCCCTAAAGCGAGGAAAATTGACTTCTACCTCAGTTTTTTTTTTTGCCTTCCTCTGAATCAACTTGCAGGATGACAGGCCGAACTGGATGGACAGATGTCTTTTTTCGGCCTTATGTACTATGTTAATAGCGTTTGCCCCTCTTTATAGCTGCGGTATTGCAGCAGAACCGCACACAATTGCTGGACAATACTATGTTAGAAAGTATATTATAAGTATATCACAACCGTGCCTCAATCAGTTTTTTTGGGTGGCAGCTGGTGTATCACACCGGTTGCAGTTAGTTGTTCCAATAGCGTTTGTCCCTCTGTACAGCTGTGGTAAAGTATATTATAAGTATATCACACCCCTCAGAATGTCACACCTATCGATAGAACACCTATACCAGTCCTTAAAAGGACTTTTGTGGCCCTAATAGTTAGCGTTTGGTGTCTCTATACTCTCTAACAGTCTGTCCCTGCTCCACACAGAAACCTCTCCCTACACTGGCAAAAGACTGAATGTAAAATGGTGGCCAGATCGGGTTTATTTATAGGGTAGGGGGTGTGTCCATGCGCTGAAATGTCTCAATTGGCTGTACTGTCCCACCTGACGGATGTGTCATGGGTCAAAGTTCTGCGCTATGCAAAAAATATGGCACATGCGAATATTGCAAATTAGCAAAGTTCACCGCGAAACGATCGCCGTGCGAACCGCAAGGCCATCTCTAATAACTGCACCTCCAGCAACTTGGCAAGGTAGCAATTAAGGTACCACACCAGGGGATTGCTGGGCGTGAAAAATGGTTTCCTGATCATGCATTCAATGACTGATGACGGAGCAAAGCTGGAGACTGAGTGGGAGAAGCAGAAAGTGATGAAGATGATGTGAAAGACACCAAGACCATGGATGCAGCCTGGCTGGCACAAGGGAGAGCGGTTAAGGAGGATACTATTCTTACATCAGCTGGCTGCCACCTTTGTTTGCATATGTGATGGGGTGATGCCGCTTCATGTGGTTCAGTAAAGCTGTGATGCCTAAGTTTGTGTTTGCCTGCCCACAGCTTATTTAACTCTTGCCCAGCTTGCACAGGGCAATGCTTTTGTCTTCCAGTAGCGTGGAAACATTTTTACAGAAGTGAGTTACTAGCACAGAGCTGGTGGCATTTGGGCTTGGCTTAGCTCTGAGCCTGATGCACCCAATTCCTGAAGCAGATATGGCCCTGGCAGTTCTTTGTAAAGTATGAACCATCTGCTTTTTATTGCTGCTGCTTCCACTATTACCTCCACCAACAGCTATGCATGGGTCCCCAGGATCCTCCTGAACCTACTCTGCAAGTCAGTCCAAACAATGACTGCTCTAACACAAATCATGTTGTGCTTTTTCATAAGTGTATAAAATATTTATCTAAATATCTTAGTTATAGTGGATATTAATGGCCTATAAAAGCCATGTTGGATTATATTCACCATCTTGTGTGAATCTTAATGTACAGTGGAATAGAAGTTCATGGAAAGGTCACTGTTAATAAGATTTCTTCTCATGGATGTACCAGTCTGAAAATAGGCCTTCTTGTCTCCTTATTCATTTATGACTGGAGATAAGAGTGCTCTCTAGATGTAGCTGGCTGGTGCTAATTACCTCTACAGTTTGGTATTTATTAATTAGGCAGAAAAGCTGGGATATCTATATACGCTTATAAACAACCTTAGTTTTGTATAAGAAAGTCAAAAAGACATATGTATCCTTTTATATTGCTACGTATTATTAAGGACGTTTATGTATGTTATGATATAAATATATATTTTTAGAAATGCATGTATTCCTATTATATGATGAAGACAGTTTAGGTATGAACTTTGTTAATGAGTATCTGTAAAAATGTGGTGTCTTTACTAAATCAATTAATGGCTGGTGTAGCAGAGGAGGCACAGATATCTCTGAGAAAACAAGGCTCATTCATATTATTATCTATAACATAAATTTAGGAGTGTAAGCAACATTTAAGGGGTGCCTACAAGTCTGTCCTTAATTGGCAAGAAGTGTCAGAATTAATCCCTTTAGCTTTGATTTAGGTTCCAGAGGTCATGTATATAGAATGCAAGATGAAGTCAGACTTGCGTAGTAAATCCTTTATAGTATGATGCTAAAAGCTTATACAACAGTGCCACCTAGGTATGAGTAGGTGACATTACAACAGTAGCATAAGTGCATTCTGGGTGATGTAGTGACATCACCACCCTTATCATATGTACACACATAGCCGACAATGATTGCAAAACTCCAAGCTAGGAAGGTGTGTCTAACTGATAAGTTTGCGATCATAAACCACACACACACACACATGAGGAAAGGGATCACCACAAGAGATGGCCTTGCAGTTTGCCCGGTGGTCGTTTGGCGGCAAACTTTTCGTGTTGCATCAAGTGGTACAGGGTATATGTGTTGAAAAAGGGGGAAAGGTGCTCATAGGATAGTATGAAATAAACGGGTGAAACAAACACGAAGGGTGCCAATAAATGTGCTCACCTTTGTGTTGTGCATCAAAGGCACCACATTCGTGAGATCAGTGGGTCGGTGCTGCCGGTATTGCTCAGTCCTCGTAGGTGGAGAGGCCAAATTCTCCAGAGGAGTGATGTGAGGTTCAATGGGGGGTATGTACCAAGACAGTACACAACTGTGATACCTCTTGGCGCAAACACAACTCCAGTAGAGATTATTATGAAATGTTTTATTTGTTATAAAGTGTGGAGTGACAACGCGTTTCGGAGTGGATGTACTCCTTTTTCAAGTCTTTTGGGTCCGTGCTAATGAAGATAGCGTAGCTTCTCACATATGGATGGTCCAAGCTGTAAGATCCAAGCAGCTGCAGGCTGCAAACTACAGAATCAGGGCAATAAATATTGAGTTTTGTTTGGCTGTTAACCCTTGCTTTGTTACTGGAAAAAAATGATTAAAATTGAAAATTTGTCCCCCCAAAAATCGAAATTTAGAAATTTTATCTCCATTTGCCATTAACTCTTGTGGAACACCTAAAGGTATAACACCAAAAGAGAGAAAGACTAGCACAAATAGCAATGACTTTATTATAGTCTCAAAAAGAGATGGAGAATCCAATAAAATACAATGAAAGACAATACAATGGTGAATGGAGAACACACAGGATAAAAATGGAACACCACTAGGCAATATGTATACCAGTGCTGGCAAGGTCATAGAAGTGCTACATAATACGTAGATAACCCTGAGTGGGCATATAGTGTATGGACCCAGCCAGGGCCGTCAGCACAATACTAAAACCAAATACAGTACATAAATATAAAGTGCGAAGTGCAGAGTACAAAGTACAAGGATAATATAATGAACGGTTACTGAAAAACCATGGCATAAATACCTAAGTGGTGAACCAGAGAGCCCCGATGGGCATTTTGCGTAAGCTTCCTCAGGGTGTGTGTAAGGAACACCTAAAGGGTTAACTACATTTGTTAAATCAGTTTTGAACACCTTGAGGGGTATAGTTTCTAGTTTTTTAGGTGGTTTCTATTATGTAAGCCTCACAAAGTGACTTCAGACCTGAACTGGTCCTTAAAAAGTGGGGTTTTGAAAAATTTCAAGATTTGCTTCTAAACTTCTAAGCCTTGTAATGTCCCCAAAAAATAAAATGTCATTCCCAAAATGATCCAAACATGAAGTAGACATATGGGGAATGTAAAGTAATAACTATTTTTTGAGGCATTACTATGTATTATAGAAGTAGAGAAATTAAAACTTTTTTATAAATAAAAAATATATGTTTTTACTCCATTTTACCAGTTTCATGAAGTACAACATGTGAAGAAAAAACAATCTCAGAATGGGCCTGGATAAGTAAAAGTGTTTTAAAGTTATTCACACATAAAGTGACACTGGTCAGATTTGCAAAAAATGGCCTGGTCCTTAAGGTGAAATATGGCCATGTTCTTAACGGGTTAAAGAACGGAAGTGCTGGTGCTGAGTGTGATTCTGTGGGAGTGATTGCAAATAGCTGCATATAGTTTATAGCAAAGATGCTTGTGAGTTTATTGTTTGCATTTTGGTACTGACATTTAAACATTTAAAATGATTAGGGAACTAGGAGAGAAGCTCAAGTCCAGGACCTCCAAGGTAGTGTTTTCATAAATACTACCAGTGCCACGAGCATCACCAAAGAGACAGTAGCTTAGGGAGTTAAATGGCTCAGAAGCTGGTGCAGGAAGGAAGGGTTTGGGTTCATGGAGAGCTGACGTCTGTCAGTTACAGGCTCGGCAGTAGGGATGTGCTGCACCTTAATGGGGAGGGTGCAACTGCCCTGGGGAAAAATGGTTAGATGGCTGGAGGAGCTTTTAAACTAGGATCTGGGAGAAGGTTGGAGAAAATGGTTGGCACGGCAGAACCATGTTATAAGGGAAAATAATAATGCTCGGGTCTCCGGCCCGATCGTCTCCTAGCAACCGTGCGTGAAAATCACACCGTATCCGTACTTGCTTGCGGATGCTATGCGATTTTCACGCTTCCCATTCACTTCTATGGGGCCTGCGTCGCGTGAAAATCGGACAATATAGAGCATGCTGCGATTTTCACTCAACGCACAAGTGATGCGTGAAAATCACCGCTCATGTGCACAGCCCCATAGAAATGAATGGGTCAGGATTCAGTGCGGGTGCAATACGTTCACCGCACACATCACACCTGCACAGAAAACTCGCCCGTGTGAAAGGGGCCTAAGGCATTGTCTCTTTTCAGGCGGTCAAACTCACAGGATATCTCACCAGACAACGGATTTTCATGTCCAAACTGTGCATTTATTTTGAGTCTTCTTATAAAGGATAGTCCAGTTATACATCACTGGGTGGGATGAGGTTCCCGCACTGCCAACACTTAAAACACAAATAAACTCCTGCCCGTCTAGGTGCTACCTAAACACAATACGTCTCTACCTCACTCATAGAGCTCAGTTCACACATGGACAACATATGAGGCTTTCCTTAGCCAACATCAATACTGCAGCCTCAAGGCTGTGGCAACTCCAGTACCTTTTGGGGGAGTGTGACCCAGTAGTCCTCCAGACGCTGGGCGTGCAACCCTCGTTCTCTAGGTGTCGCTAGGTCCTCCAAACCTCAGGCTAGTCAAAGCCTTGTGGCCCCTCAGTCCTCCTGACTGAGACCACACACAGAGCCTCTACTTCACAATAGTCTCGCTCTCCCTCTCTGAGGCGCTTTATGCCAGCCTGATTACAGCAGGCCTCACCTGCGATCACCTCAGGTAGAAAGAAAAACCCGTACTGGAAGGGTGTGGACTGGGAACTCCCTCTACCAAGCCTAGCCACCAGTCCAAGTAAAATCCAGCCCAGAAAATGTATACAGAAATGTCTCAGCAAACTATGCTTTGCTGAGACTACTGCCACTCTCTGGATTTTATCTGTCTCACCCATCTGAGGTACCTGAAGTGGGAAAACACACCTTCCAGCACTGTTCACATTACCACGGCAGATAGAGTGCTCCAATATATTTGCGCTTGTGAATTTTCGGCAATTAATGATGCGCAATACGTGCAACTTGTCTGTAGCATGTATGTATGGACATCAGCTACACTATAGGCTCAATCTAACCTACACTGACTATCTCCCCCTAACTATCTGAATATATATATATATATATATATATATATATAGATATATATATATAAAAGTTAACTGTCTAATGTAATATAACAAAACACATAGCACAGCAATGACACTGCCATCTCTTTCATAACTGCAATAAACTTTAGAAAAAAAGCTGCTGGGAAGGTTCTTCTATAGTAAACGGTAGGCAACTTTTCTATTGGTTGCTAGGGATGTTGCTAAGACCTTGTAGACTTCTCATTAGCCCACTAGCAAGAAGGGAGGTCACTGATGAAAAAGAAAATCTAGAATATTTAAAATTATGAAATTATATCACTATATTCTAAATATTCGAAAATTCTCGAAGTGCTGATATTCGCGAGAAAAATCCGCTTTTCGAATATTCACACTCAACACTAGCTGATATCTGTGGTGCTGGGGCTGTTAGCCAATTGAGTATATTACTGGATGTACTAACTGTAGATATGGTCCAAGATAAGTTAAATAAGGTAAATGTGAACAAGGCTCTGGGTCCAGAGCTTAAAGATCCAAGAGTGCTTAAAGATATCAGTTCAGTCATTGCTGTGCCCCTTTTTCAAATTTTTTAGGATTCTCTAAGTACTGGTACTGTCACGACCCTTGGTCATGGTCGTGACTCCTTGGGTGCCGCATGCTGTTGCCCGCGGTTTTCCGTTGTCAACTGCAGCTGGGAGCACTTCGTTGTTGCCTCAGGTGCGGTTGCCGCGGACAATAGGCATGCGTGTGGTTGCCCTTGACAACGTGTTTTTGTGTGCACTCCCTTTGTCTGTTTGTTGTGCACGAGGTGGTGTTTGTATGCACTTGGACTCCTCCCTTCACCTGCGGTTGTCCGCGGCAACGTCTGGTGATGTTTGCATGCTGTGGAAGTGTCTCGGCCCGTTGGCTGTTCTTGGGGACACGGTTGCCACGCATGCCGTTGCCGTCGGAGACAGGTGAGTGAGTTTGTGTGCTTTCCCCTTTAGGTGTGTTTTCCCTTCTGTGGTGTAGGAAGGGTTAACTCCCTTCCCAGTGTGTCTGTGAGTCACTGGGTGTGTCTGACCGTGGGTGTGGCGACCTGGCCTATAAAGCCTCAGTCCTTGGCTTGGTTCAGTAGGTTGCTCTCAGCCATGCTGGCTGGAGCAGCCTCCTGTCTCCTCCATCTGCCTGGTGGGGACCATCCTTCTGTTCATAAATCTTCGTTTAGTTATATTCATGTTTGGTGTTCAGAAGATGTTTGTGTGGTCTCTTTGTTGGTGCAGCATATGGTTTCCTGGGTTCCCGTGTTATGTCTGGTGTGTGCTGTGTCCTTTATGTTGCTGTGGACATCAGCACTTGTTCATGGGTTCCAGGTTTGTGTGTCTGTGGCAGGTAAGTGCAGGACTAGTCTCACTTACCTGTCATTTCCATATGTCTGTTGATTTTTTTTTTCTCCCCCCCCCCCTTTTCGGTTGGGGGGGGGGCTTTGAGGGGAGGGAGTGTCACGACCCTTGGTCAAAAAAAAATAATCAACAGACATATGGAAATGACAGGTAAGTGAGACTAGTCCTGCACTTACCTGCCACAGACACACAAACCTGGAACCCATGAACAAGTGCTGATGTCCACAGCAACATAAAGGACACAGCACACACCACAGAAGGGAAAACACACCTAAAGGGGAAAGCACACAAACTCACTCACCTGTCTCCGACGGCAACGGCATGCGTGGCAACCGTGTCCCCAAGAACAGCCAACGGGCCGAGACACTTCCACAGCATGCAAACATCACCAGACGTTGCCGCGGACAACCGCAGGTGAAGGGAGGAGTCCAAGTGCATACAAACACCACCTCGTGCACAACAAACAGACAAAGGGAGTGCACACAAAAACACGTTGTCAAGGGCAACCACACGCATGCCTATTGTCCGCGGCAACCGCACCTGAGGCAACAACGAAGTGCTCCCAGCTGCGGTTGACAACGGAAAACCGCGGGCAACAGCATGCGGCACCCAAGGAGACACGACCATGACCAAGGGTCGTGACAGGTACAGTGCCAAGTGATTGGTGCAAGGCAAATGTGGTGCCCATATTCAAAAAAGGATCTAGGTCGTTCACAGGCAATTATAGACCTATAGGCTTGGAAAGTGTAGTTTGTAATTGGATTGAAAACTAGCTGAAGGACCGTGTCCAGAGAGTTGTGGTCAATGATTCCTATATTTTATTGTTATTGTTATTATTCAGAATGGTCCCGGGTTTACAGTCTATGGAAGATGTCCATAAACTACAAGCTGACTTGAACGCTCTGAGTGATTGGGCATCAACTTGGCAAATTAGGTTCAATGTGGATAAATGGAAAGTTATGTATTTTGGTAGTAATAATCTTCTGTGCTTCATATGTCCTAGGTGATGTAACACTGGGAGAGTCACTTATAGAGAAGGATTTGGGTGTCCTTGTAGATTGTATGCTGTTATTTGATCTACCATGTCAATCAGCTTCTAAGGCCACCAGGATATTGTCATGCATTAAAAGAGGCATGGACTCACGGGGCAGACAGCAATATTGTCATTTTACAAAGCATTGGTGCAGCCTCATCTGGAATATGTAGTTCAGTTCTGGCCACCAGACCATAGAAAGGACGCACTGCAGCTGGAAAAGTACAGAGGAGAGCGACTAAACTGATAAGGGGCATGGAGGGTCTTAGTTATGAAAAAAAGATTAAAATAATTGAATTTATTTAGTCTTGAGAAGAGATGTCTAAGAGGAAACATGATTAACCTATGCATATATATGGGCCATACAAGAAATACAGTGAAAAACTGTTCCATGTAAAATGCCCACAAAAGACAAGGGGGGGGGGGGCACTGAAAAAGTTCAGTCTCCAGAAGCTTCAACGCTTCTTTAATGTAAGAACTGTAAATTTGTGGAATAGATTTCATCAGGACGTGGTCACAGCAGGAAAAGTGGACAGTTTTAAAAAGTGTTTAGATTATTTCTTAAAAGTAAACATTAATGCTTATGAAAACGTTTAATTCCTTCTGGGATTCGCGTCCCTACCTATCTCTTGGTTGAACTTGATGGATAGTGATAGACGAATATCTGATGGGACGGTTCACGAACGCGATCGCTCGGACTCGCTCAAATGTTCGCGAACCGCAGGTTCCCATTCATTTTAATGGCAGGTGAACATGAAAAACCTTCATTTGCAGCCACAAAATACTTAGTAGATGCACACACATAGTCCCACAACATGGACACCGACATACCAGAAGTAATAATTTGCGATCGACAAGCATTTTTTTTTATCGGCGAAATTTCGGCAAAGTATTAATCGCAAGAGCACATGCGCTTGGAAGGCGTGGCCTACAGCAACTGGTTTGCACTGACTAGCAATTCGATGGATGCGATGATTGGAGCAAAGTTCAACGACGAAAAGAAAGAACTCCTGGTGACTGTAAGTAATCTTATATTAAAGTAGTGTATTTGATTACATTTCACCTGCATGTCTAAACAATTGCTTTATATGCATAAAGAGTGTTATATAAAAAATAAAAAAAACGCCAGTGAGACCTTCAGCTAATCAAATTTTTCTTAAGTGCACAAAACGTCACATTTTATAAGGTCTCACTAGATATTATTGATTATTGATTTTTTTGAAGCATTCCTGTGAAATCACACCCACTATGTTAGTAGCATATTTGTATGGACAGCAGAGAAATAGATTTAACATGCACATTCATTGTCATGCTGAACTATATTCCGCACACACTATATACCGCACACACTATAAACTACACACACACTATATACCGCACACACACAGACACACACTGTATACCGCACACACACACACACAGAGTCTATAGATTATAGTTTGTATCCTGTTGGTCAAGACTCAGGAGAAGCTTTCTTTGTCAGACCGCTAGTATTTGCTGGTACATTTAGAGTTACCCAGGGTGCATGAACCAGCTGTATACCCCATACCGTACGGTCACTTCACTAGACAGGTACATCTCTGCTTAGCTGGACAGTATCTGATAGCTCAGACCGCACCCACATACAGTCATAATACAATCCCATCTTCTAACCGTAACAGTAAGGCTGTATTCACACAGGGTTTTTTTTTCAGAACTACGGACTGTACAAACCCAGGCTGCCGTCCTGCAGAGTGGACGGCATCATTGGTTGCTAACTCGCTATGACGCCATGCACTTCTTGCCATCACCTTTGTACAGAAATACACTTGTATAGATCATATAAGTGTATCACAGTACAGCGGTGGTGGCCGGAAGCGCACATCTCCATAGCAACTAATGACGCTGTGCGCTTGTCCACTCTGCAGGACAGGTTTGTACGGTCCGTAGTTTTGAAAAAACATGCCCATGTGCAGGCAGGCAAAATCTAATATTTCCACCTAAAAGCATTAAATACTTTTTGCAGTTTACTTGAGTAAATAATTTTTAATACTATTTTTGTTAAAAATTGACATTATATGCTTGCATTTTTCTCTTGCAGCGGACGTTGGAGCGGGGATATAACTGCACCCGGTCCTACGGCGAGATGCAGAGAATTGTGCAGAGCTGGCCTATGAAATCTGGCCCAAATGGGGGTAAAACACCGCCATCTGTGCCATTATAAAAAAATGGTCAGACATAGAGAAGACAGCCCGGTTTATAAAAATAATCCGGGACGAAAAATGCCCAGGTACACATGTAAATAACTTTATATGTTTTGCCAACACTTTGTAATGTATACAGTGCTAAGCAAAAGTATTCACCCCCCTTGACTTCGTTCTTTTTTTTGTTGCCTCACCCCCTGGTATTAACATGGATTCTTTGGGTATTTGGCTATTAAATTCTTTGGGTATTTAATAGCTCAGCCTAAATCAGAACTGACAGAACTGACAGCAGCCGGTAAATACATGTCAAATACATATAGGGTCCATTCACCTGTCGGCCATTACATGCCCCAAAAATTAGCCCACAGGCGTTCCCGTGATGGCAAATAAATTTGTATTATGTGGCTGGTGGTACATTAGGCATTTATCACAGGATAAATAAGTGTTGGCCATTACAGGCCCCAAAAAGTAGGCATTCAACGGACATAAAAGGCCTTTTATGCCACTGTATTTGCCGAAGACAGGGACCGTAAATTGTTATGGGTGGTGGCGGATATGGGCTGTCATGAGGAATTTGAATCAAGCATGGTTTACTGGTCACATGTGTCGAATTCCTCAGAGATCCATGCCTCATTCATGCTTAGAAATGTGAGGTAGTCAACACTGTGATGAGCTAGGCGAGTGCGACACGACGCAATGCACACTCCAGAAAGAAGGCAAAAGGTATGAATGGTGTCACTTATGGCTCCCTGGCTGTGACTGACCAGTTTGGTGATCTCATGAAATGGCCGCAGAAATATGCATGAGTCACGCATGAGCAGCCACTGGCCCAGTGAAAGGAGAAGGAGAAGAGGCTGGACAGTGAGAGCCTTGAGTGTGGCTTTGTAGGTTCTGACGGCGTTGCTCCCACTGGGCTCGGTGATGGGAGGCCAGGTGCCTTCTTAAGGTGAGTGTTGGGCTTACCGCTACTTATGCGTTGACTGCAAAGGCTGCAGATGGCAACACTATTGTCAGCAGCTGACACATTAAAAAAAGCTCACACTGCGGAGCCATGTGTCGGCGTCCTGGGAGCGCCATATGTGACCGTACATGATTGATGTCTCGCTCCTGATACATTAGCAATCTGGTTTGTCCCTCCTGTGCAATGTAAGTTCGGCCTGCTTCTCCTCCCTATCTGCTGGTCCATCTCTCCCTCTGAACTCCCCTCCTCTTACTCTCTTGTGGGCACCCACGTTACGTCCATAGACACGTCATCATCGACATCACCTTCCCCACCACTAACATTAGAGATCTCGGAGTAGCAACAGTGGGGGCCAACTTCCTTGGGCTGATCTGGGTGCTGTCGTCAGACTGCTGAGTGGCAGCTGTTGCTACCTCTTCTTCCTGATCCGATGCCAAGAATGGCTGCGCATCAGAAATTTTTTGTGTTGGATCGGAAAATAACTCCTGTGATTCAAGCGGAGGGTATATGGTGGTGGTGGTGGTGGTGTCTTTGGGGGGCACACAGCAGAGAGTGAAGAGGGTGGAGATAGAGAGGATTAGGAGGGTGCAGAAGCGGAAGGCTGAGTAAGCCACTCAACCAAGTCTGGTCATATAAGTGTATTACACCCCTATATACTGCACACCAATCAATAGCACACTTATACCAGTCCTTAAAAGGACTTTTGTGGACCCATTAGCTAGCGATTTGTGTCACTATTAACACTAACAGTTTGTCCCTGCTCCACACAGCAACCTCTCCCTACACTGACAAAAGACAGAATGTAAAAGGACAGCCAGATCAAATCTATTTATAAGGTAGCGGGTATGTCCATGTGCTGAAATGTCTCAATTGGCTGTTCTGTACCACCTGATGGATGTGTCACGGGTCAAAGTTCTTCACAATGTAAAAGAATATGACGCCGGCAAATATCGCCATATGTTCGCATGGTCAGCGAACCACGAATGAGTAAAGTTCGCCGCAAACCGACCGCCGGGCGAACCACAAGGCCATCTCTATTCATGGACTTACAGTATGTCTTTTTTCAACCGTATCAACTATGTAAATATGTAAGTGTTCCACTATGTTCCATATCAGATGGTGGTGCTGGATGTTGTGGCATGCTGACAAAGCTTTTCCACATTTTGGCCATGCTACCCCTCCCTTCTGAGGTGCTGGACGTGCCCCAGCTGCATTGGCGACTTCCTCCTCCTCCACCTTGTGCTTCCACTAAGCCCCCGCAGTCAGGTGGGAATGTCATCATTAGCGCATCTGCCAGAGTAGTAATGCTGAGGAAGGCATCAGAGAAGGCCATGTTGGTGGAGTATTTGAAACAACGCAACACGGTACACAAGTACCGCATGGAGGCCCACTCGCTGGTGGTGAAGTGGTGCTGTTCTGCAGAGTGACTCACCGTTACATGCTGCAGGTGAAACTCAAATATCGCCTGCTGCTTGCACCGTTGCTCCAGTGTGTGCAAGGTGGAGTTCCACCTTATGGGTACGTCGCATATGAGGTCGTGAGTGGGACGGCAGAAGTTACGCTGCAGCGCAGACAGGCAAGGGGAAGCAGGGTGAGAACGCTGAAAGCCTGCACAGATGGCCCGCAGTTTCTGCAGCAGCTCTGATATACTGTATTGGGTAATTTTTCAGGAACCTCTGCACCACCAAATTCAGCACATGCTTGTCACCGCCAGATATCTGAGAAGCTCTGACAGAGACGTTCTTCAGAACCTCCTGCTTGAGGTTCTTTTGTTTTGCTTTCATTTTGTCATCTCGTTTCCCTCTCTCAGATGTCATCTAGTTGCACTGATTGCATCCCTTTAAATCCTCTCCCATACTGCATCACTTTTTAGGGATTTTACAGGGCTCACACTTATGTTCCTTAGTTTGGGATCAAGTCAGTTGGATCTTCATTTGTTGTCTTCTAGTTTTCTGCAACACCATCCATGACAATGCTCCAGGCTAGTCCCAGAGCTGCTACGAGATTTCGCCCATTGTCACACACCACCAGGCCAGGCTTGAGGCTCATAGGTATGTTCTTCCTTGCCCATCACAGCTCCTGCACAGTGTGGGTTTTTCCCCCAAAAATATGATTTTCAGAACAGCCTGCTGTTTTCACCTGGCTGTGCTTAGGTTGGTGGTACAGATTTTGAGCTGACGTGATGAGGGGGAACAGGAGGAGGAACAAGAGTAGTGGTAGGAGGCACAGAGAAATGTCCAGCAATCCTCGGGGTAAGATGTGCGCCAAACCGCTTTCTACCTCAGGCCCAGCCACCATTACATTTAACCAGTGGGCAGTTATTTAGAGATAACGTCGCTGCCCGTGCTTACTTTTCCAAGTATTGGTAGTTATGTGGACCTTGTCACTGATGGCATTGCGAAGTGCACACCTGATTTTTTTCGACACTTGTTCCTGCAGGGCAGGGACAGCCCGCCTGGAAAAGTACTGGCAGCTGGGAACCACATACCGTAGCACAGCACTCTGTCTCCATCAGATGGAATGGCAGCATTTCAAAGGCCAGGAATTTTAAAATGGGTGGGTAGTGGGTACTTCTTTCTCTCCAGTGGTTGGGGTATGGACAGCTGAACGCTTGCATGGGGCAGTCACGGAGATGCTTAGTGACACCGGTGGTGGTATTATCGTCACATCCTCACTTTGAGGGGTGCCAGGTGGCCCTGTCGCTCCAGAAGGGGAGGAAAAGGGCAAGACCGCAGCAGAAGAGGGAGTTTTTTTTTCAGTTTTTTTTGAGTGTCTACTCCACTGTAGCTCGTGCTTTGAAGTTAGATGCCTGGTCATGCAGGTTGTGCTCAGGTTTAAAACATTTATTCCTAACTTCAGGCATTGACTGCACAGCATGCAAGCCACCTGTGTCTTGTTGTCAGCACATTGCCTAAAGAACTGCCATGCCAGGGAAATCCCTTGAGCTGGCTATGGTGTGCTCTGTCCCTTGGCACAGTGGGCAGTAGTAGGTGTACTGGCTGGGGGCCAGCCGCTCTGCTTTTGCACCCTGCTCCCTCTTTTGCTGTGTGACTGCCACTGCTTGGCCACCACTAGAGTTGAGCAAACACCTGGATGTTCGGGTTAGAGAAATTCGGCCGAACTTCCCGGAAATGTTCGGGTTCGGGATCCGAACCCGACCCGAACTTCGTCCTGAACCCGAACCCCATTGAAGTCAATGGGGACCCGAACTTTTAGTCACTAAAAAGGCTGTAAAACAGCCCAGGAAAGAGCTAGAGGGCTGCAAAGGGCTGCAAAAGGCAGCAACATGCAGGTAAATCCCATGCAAACAAATTTGGATAGGGAAATGAATTAAAATAAAATAAATAAAAATTAACCAATATCAATTGGAGAGAGGTCCCATAGCAGAGAATCTGGCTTCACGTCACCCACCACTGTAACAGTCCATTGTCATATATTTAGGCCCAGGCACCCAGGCAGAGGAGAGAGGTCCCGTAACAGAGAATCTGTCTTCATGTCAGCAGAGAATCAGTTTGCATGTCATAGCAGAGAATCAGGCTTCACGTCAGCCACCACTGTAACAGTCCATTGTCATATATTTAGGCCCAGGCACCCAGGCAGAGGAGAGAGGTCCCGTAACAAAGAATCTGGCTTCATGTCAGCAGAGAATCAGTCTGCATGTCATAGAGAATCAGGCTTCACGTCACTCAACATTGGTACAGTCCATTGGAATATATTTAGGCCCAGGCAGAGGAGAGAGGTCCCGTAACAGAGAATCTGTCTTCATGTCAGCAGAGAATCAGTTTGCATGTCATAGCAGAGAATCAGGCTTCACGTCACCCAACATTGGAACAGTCCATTGGCATATATTTAGGCCCCAGCACCCAGGCAGAGGAGAGGTTCATTCAACTTTGGGTTGCCTCGCAATATAATGGTTAAATGAAAATAAAAATAGGATTGAATAAGGAAGTGCCCTGGAGTACAATAATATATGGTTAAGGGAAGGTAGTCTAATCTGCTCAAGGGATGGACAGGTCCTGTGGGATCCATGCCTGGTTCATTTTTATGAACGTCAGCTTGTCCACATTAGCTGTAGACAGGCGGCTGCGTTTGTCTGTAATGACGCCCCCTGCCGTGCTGAATACACGTTCAGACAAAACGCTGGCCGCCGGGCAGGCCAGCACCTCCAAGGCATAAAAGGCTAGCTCTGGCCACGTGGACAATTTAGAGACCCAGAAGTTGAATGGGGCCGAACCATCAGTCAGTACGTGGAGGGGTGTGCACACGTACTGTTCCTCCATGTTAGTGAAATGTTGCCTCCTGCTAACACGTTGCATATCAGGTGGTGGTGCAGTTAGCTGTGGCGTGCCATGCTAACCCTGCCCTCAGAGGAGCTGGCCGTGACACAGTTGCCTTGGCGACCTCTTGCTCCTCCTCTGCCTTCGCCTTGGGCTTCCACTTGTTCCCCTGTGACATTTGGGAATGCTCTCAGTAGCGCGTCTACCAACGAGCGCTTGTACTCGCGCATCTTCCTATCACGCTCCAGTGCAGGAAGTAAGGTGGGCACATTGTCTTTGTACCGTGGATCCAGCAGGGTGGCAACCCAGTAGTCCGCACACGTTAAAATGTGGGCAACTCTGCTGTCGTCGCGCAGGCACTGCAGCATTTAGTCGCTTATGTGTGCCAGGCTGCCCAGGGGTAAGGACAAGCTGTCTTCTGTGGGAGGCGTATCGTCATCGTCCTGCGTTTTCCCCCAGCCACGCACCAGTGATGGGCCCGAGCTGCGTTGGGTGCCACCCCGCTGTGACCATGCTTCATCCTCATCCTCCTCCACCTCCTCCTCATCCTTGTCCTCCTCGTCCTCCAGTAGTGGGCCCTGGCTGGCCACATTTGTACCTGGCCTCTGCTGTTGCAAAAAACCTCCCTCTGAGTCACTTCGAAGAGACTGGCCTGAAAGTGCTAAAAATGACCCCTCTTCCTCCTCCTCCTCCTCCTGGGCCACCTCCTCTTCCATCATCGCCCTAAGTGTTTTCTCAAGGAGACATAGAAGTGGTATTGTAACGCTGATAACGGCGTCATCGCCACTGGCCATGTTGGTGGAGTACTCAAAACAGCGCAACAGGGCACACAGGTCTCACATGGAGGCCCAGTCATTGGTGGTGAAGTGATGCTGTTCCGCAGTGCGACTGACCCGTGCGTGCTGCAGCTGAAACTCCACTATGGCCTGCTTCTGCTCGCACAGTGTGTCCAGCATGTGTAAGGTGGCGTTCCACCTGGTGGGCACGTCGCATATGAGGCGGTGAGCGGGAAGGCCGAATTTATGCTGTAGCGCAGACAAACGAGCAGCGGCAGGATGTGAATGCCGGAAGTGCGAACAGACGGCCCGCACTTTATGCAGCAGCTCTGACATGTCGGGGTAGTTGTGAATGAACTTCTGCACCACCAAATTCAGCACATGCGCCAAGCAAGGGATGTGCGTCAAACCGGCTAGTCCCAGAGCTGCAACGAGATTTCGCCCATTATCGCACACCACCAGGCCGGGCTTGAGGCTCACCGGCAGCAACCGGCAGCGGGGTATAGAACAACAGACCGACAACTCCTGTGCGGTGTGGGGCCTGTCCCCCAAACATATGAGTTTCAGAATGGCCTGCTGACATTTACCCCGGGCTGTGCTGAAGTTGGTGGTGAAGGTGTGTGGCTGACTGGATGAGCAGGTGGAAGAAGAGGAGGAGGAAGCCGAGTAGGAGGAGGTGGCAACAGGAGGCAAAGAATGTTGCCCAGCGATCCTTGGCGGCAGAAGGACGTGCGCCAAACAGCTCTCCGCCTGGGGCTCAGCTGCCACTACATTTACCCAGTGTGCAGTTAGGGAGATCTAGCGTCCCTGGCCGTGCTTACTGGTCCACGTATCTGTGGTTAGGTGGACCTTGCCACAGATGGCGTTGCGCAGTGCACACTTGATTTTATCGGATACTTGGTTGTGCAGGGAAGGCACGGCTCTCTTGGAGAAGTAGTGCTGGCTGGGAACAACATACTGTGGGACAGCAAGCGACATGAGCTGTTTGAAGCTGTCTGTGTCCACCAGCCTAAATGACAGCATTTCATAGGCCAGTAGTTTAGAAATGCTGGCATTCAGGGCCAGGGATCAAAGGTGGCTAAGTGGGAATTTACGCTTTCTCTCAAATGTTTGTTAGATGGAGAGCTGAGCGCTGCCGTGTGACATGGTTGAGATGCTTGGTGACGGAGGTGGTGGTGTTGGTGGTACATCCCCTGTTTGCTGGGCGGCAGGTTCCAACGTTCCTCCAGAGGCGGAGGAAGAGGCCGAGGCGGCAGCAGCAGAAGAGGCCGAGGCGGCAGCAGCAGAAGAGGCCGAGGCGGCAGCAGCAGAAGAGGTAGCAGGGGGAGCCTGAGTGACTATCTTGTTTTTAAGGTGTTTACTCCACTGCAGTTCATGCTTTGCATGCAGGTGCCTGGTCACAAGGTTCAGAACGTTAATGCCTCGCTTCAGGCTCTGATGGCACAGCGTGCAAACCACTCGGGTCTTGTCGTCAGCACATTGTTTGAAGAAGTGCCATGCCAGGGAACTCCTTGAAGCTGCCTTTGGGGTGCTCGGTCCCAGATGGCGGCGGTCAGTAGCAGGCGGAGTCTTTGGCGGCGGGTGTTCTGCTTTTGCCCACTGCTCCCTCTTTTGCTACGCTGTTGGCTCGGTCTCACCACTGCCTCTTCCTCCGAACTGTGAAAGTCAGTGGCACGACCTTCATTCATGTGGGGTCTAGGACCTCATCGTCCCCTGCATCGTCTTCCACCTAGTCTTGATCCCTTACCTCCTGTTCAGTCTGCACACTGCAGAAAGACGCAGCAGTTGGCACCTGTGTTTAGTCATCAGAGACTTGCTGAGGTGATATTCCCATGTCCTCATCATCAGGAAACATAAGTGGTTGTGCGTCAGTGCATTCTATGTCTTCCACCGCTGGGGAAGGGCTAGGTGGATGCCCTTGGTAAACCCTGCCAGCGGAGTCTTCATACAGCATAAGAGACTGCTGCATAACTTGAGGCTCAGACAGTTTCCCTGGTATGCATGGGGGTGATGTGACAGACTGATGGGCTTGGTTTTCAGGCGCCATCTGTGCGCTTTCTGCAGAAGACTGGGTGGGAGATAATGTGAACGTGCTGGATCCACTGTCGGCCACCCAATTGACTAATGCCTGTACCTGCTCAGGCCTTACCATCCTTAGAACGGCATTGGGCCCCACCAAATATCGCTGTAAATTATGGCGGCTACTGGGACCTGAGGTAGTTGGTACACTAGGATGTGTGGCTGTGGCAGAACGGCCTCGTCCTCTCCCAGCACTAGAGGGTCCACTAACACCACCACGACCATGTCCGCGTCCGCGTCCTTTACTAGATGTTTTCCTCATTGTTATCGTTCACCACAACAACAAAAATATTATTTGGCCCAATGTATCGAATTCAAATTCAGGCCTTTTTTTAAAGACACCTAACACTATCTGGCTATCTATTTAGGTACCGTATTACACTAATACAGGCACAACAGTAACCACAGATTTAGCAGACTATAAATTTGAGGACTATTATTTAGGCGCTGGGTGACAGGTATACGTTTACAGACAGAATTAGACTGGGATATGCACAGTAGCGTGTGTGTGAAGTTATTGAGAATGACCCTATCTGCACCTTGAATCTAATATACCCTTTTAGGGATAAATTTAAAGTAGGCCTGATACAGCAGAAACCACTAATTTAGAGAATTCTAAATTTGGAATTGTATTTCAACCCAGAACAAAAACTGTGCTTTGACGGACACTAAATAACTTGACCAGCTACAGCAATAACGACAGATTTAGCTGACTATAAATTTGAGGCCTATTATTTAGGCGCTGGGAGACAGGTATACGTTTACAGACAGAATTAGACTGGGATATGCACAGTAGCGTGTGTGTGAAGTTATTGAGAATGACCCTATGTGCACCTTGAATCTTCTATACCCTTTTAGGGATAGATTTAATGTAGGTCTGATACAGCAGAAACCACTAAATTAGGAAATTGCTAAATTGGGAATTGTATTTCAACCCAGAACAAAAACTGTGCTTTGACGGACACTAAATAACTTGACCAGGTACAGCAATAATGACAGATTTGGATGAATATAAATTTGAGACCTATTATTTAGGCGCTGGGTGACAGGTATACGTTTACAGTCAGAATTAGACTGAGATATGGCCAAAAAATAACCTCACTATTGATGGTTAAATGCACTTGGTGTGACAGCTTCACCCTGATGTAGGATATAGCCAAAAAACAACCACACTATTGAGGGTTAAATGCACTTGGTGACAGCTTGCCCCTGATGTAGTATATGGCCAAAAAATAACCACACTATTGATGGTTAAATGCACTTGGTGTGACAGCTTCACCCTGATGTAGGATATAGCCAAAAAACAACCACACTATTGAGGGTTAAATGCACTTGGTGGCAGCTTGTGCTGGCACACCACAATACACAAAATGGCCGCCGATCACCCCAGAAAAAAGTGACTGAAAAACGCTCTGGGCAGCCTAAAAACAGTGAGCAATTCAATAGCAGCAGTTCAATCATCCACAGCTGCAGATCGATCTCTGAATGAAGTCTTTTGGATGAGTTAATCACCGCCTAATCTCGCCCTAACGTCGCGGCTGCAACCTCTCCCTATACTGATCAGAGCAGAGTGACGTGTGGCGCTATGTGACTCCAGCTTAAATAGAGGCTAGGTCACATACTGCACTGGCCAATCACAGCCATGCCAATAGTAGGCATGGCTGTGACGGCCTCTTGGGGCAAGTAGTATGACGCTTGTTGATTGGCTGCTTTGCAGCCTTTCAAAAAGTGCCGAGAAAGCGTCGAACACCGAACCCAGACTTTTACGAAAATGACTGGGTTCGGGTCTGTGTCACGGACACCCCAAAATTCGGTATGAACCCGAACTATGCAGTTCGGGTTCGCTCATCCCTAACCACCACCTCTTCCTCCGAACTGCACATGTCACTCTGATAACATGGATGCCATGTGAGGTCTAGGATCTCATCATCCTCCACATCATCTTCCACCCACTCCTCACCCCTGCCCTTCTGCACAGTGCAGAAAGCCGCAGCAGTTGACACCTGTGTTTTGTCATCAGCAGAGACGCGCTGCGGTGGTCCTCCCAAGTCCTCATCCTCAAACATAAGTGGTTGGGCATCAGTGCACTCAATCTCTTTCACTTGTGGGGCAGTAGAGATGTCCCGAACTATTCGCCGGCGAATAGTTCCCGGCGAACATAGCTTGTTCGCGTTCACCGCGGCGGGCGAACATATGCGATGTTCGGTCTGCCCCCTATTCGTCATCATTGTGTAAACTTTGACCCTGTACCTCACAGTCAGCAGACACATTTTAACCAATCAGCAGCAGACCCTCCCACCTCCTGGACAGCATCCATTTTAGATTCATTAAGAAGCTGCAGAGTCACAAATTTGACTAAGTTGTAATCGCAATGCGATTAATACAGGTTATATTAATCGCATTGCGAATTCAACTTGGAGCTGGGTTCCTAATGGTTGTTGTATTGCTAGAATACAACAAAGATTGAGAATCTAGTGCTATATTTGTTATATTAGTCAATTCTAGCAATACAACCATTAGGAACTTAGATCCAAGTTGTAATTGCAATGCGATTAATACAGGTTATATTAATTGCATTGCGATTTCAACTTAGAGCTGGGTTCCTAATGACCCTGTACCTCACAGTCAGCAGAAACATGGTGTCATAAAAACCCAATTAAATCAAATTAGATCCCAATAATAGATCAGACAACTCAAAATAATAAATAATAATACTTTTATTAAATACTAATATATATTAGAAATATAAAGGCCACAGTGTTTTATGTAATCTGGTTAAATGAATCAAACTTTCTCATTGCAATTTTCCAACCAATTATATTAAACCATCACTTATCATATAATTAATGAAAAGCAAATAGTCCGCTTCCACAAGCTACTATTATCCCCAACTGCCATAGCCAAAATTAGCCATATGGCTAAACCACACCGTAGCCAAAATCAATTATATTCTGCAGACCGACATTCAGGATGTACAATCCAATGTTGGAAAGTGGTAACCTATCATTGTCATATAAACCAGATAAGAATCCCTCTAACTCAGAATGTCTATAAGCCAAACAATTTTAAATTTTAAACCTAAATAACTCCACTTGAATCTAGGAAAGATTTCAGAATACGCCCAAAAAACTCTTGGCAGAATTTTTTTTATTTCCAAAATTGAATTTTTAAATTCATTATTAAGTAAGTGTGTATTGACTCTACCCAAATCATCAGAGCCAACATGCAATATGATTAAATTAGGAAGAGGCCAATTTTGCATGAGAAACAAAACCCAACTACAAATCTGACTAACTCATAAATCAAGAATCACTTTCCAATAAATTTTTCTATCATTTCCCAAACCCAGGTTGTCAGAATTGAATCTCTGAACAGACCGATAGGAAGCTTCCGTAATGATCTCCATTCCTATGATCCATATGTTTCTAAATTCTGAAATGAAATTAGTACAATATATCAGGTCTAGTATACAATTTAAACCTGTTAGATGACCATCTTCCCATCTTTTTTATCATCTTATCATGTAAACCAATTTTATATGCATAAGTCGCAGTTCCTATGCGGAATGAATGTGAAGATATTTTCCTATTATCCAGACCAAAATTATTTTTGCATTTTTTAAGATAAAGTTAAACTGATATTTAGTTAATGGAGATAAATCTGAATGCATAAACAAAGGGCCTGGCTGAGTACCTTTAATTTTTAATCAATCCCCTAAAGCTAGAACAGCACAGATAACCGAATCGAGAATCTTATTTAAAAATAACCAAACTCCTTTTCCCGACTGATCAGTTTTTGATTTTTTGACAATAATTTGTGATTTTTTATGACAAATACGGATGTCATTGACATATAATGGTGACTCTGCCCTAATATTTGCAGCTGCTATCTCACTGATGCGAAGGGCACCAAAAATGACAAGATGAATGCAGCTTTGAACAAAGAAGATTCATAACTGGAGTAGCAAATGGATGGTAATTAACTGACAAATTGCCTTAAATGATCTATAGATAAAGGACAAGTTCTCAGATTTTTCGGAGTGGTTTTACTAGCTCCTTTAATAATTTGCTTCAATAGGAAATTTGATGAGAAAAGGTGGAATTTTCAACAATTTTTGGAAGTAAGAAATTCCTGATAATTTTTTTGAATGTAATTACCTTTCTTACCATTTTTTAAAAGATTGTCTACAAAATGAATTGCTGGGACCAAATTTTTGCCAGAATAATTGTAATTATGGGATAAACAAAATTCCCGTAATCTGTTCACTGTTGATGAAATACCAATCAATTTCCAGATTTCCCGAGGGCATGGTATCTCGTCTCCTTCGGCATCTGGAACTAATTTTCGGAACAGCGAGACTCTGTCGAGATAAGGAATCGGCAATTTTTTATACATATTAATACAATATGCCTCAGAATAATAATAACAGCTTAAGATTTTGCAGATAGGCAATTGATAGCGAAAACAACACCTTTGTTGTCAGAAGACAGAAGTATACGCTTGTTCCGAAAATGAACCTTCCAGATAGCCAAGGAGACCAATACAGGGAAAAGTTCAAGAAAATTAATGTTTTTAATAATCGGACTAAGAGACCAGTCGGCCAACTTTCAGCCGACCATTGTTTATTAAAATATGCCCTGTAGCCTATAGAGGCTCCAGAGTCTGTGAACAACATTAAAGAATCGGAATCAACAAATTCTTCCTGACATAAAGAATTTCCATTAAATCTGTCTAAAAAAACTTAATCATAAAGAAATATCCTCTCGCAACTGTCCCGTCAAGCAAATATGATCATAAGGATTATTTTTACCAGCCGTAGGAGAAAAAAGTCTTTTGGAAAAAATTCTCCCCATAGGTACTACTCTCGAGATAAAGTTTAAAGAACCAAGGGCAGATTGCAATTTTCTTAAAGTACACTTCTTTGCAGATAATAAATTATTCAAAGCAATCCCTGTAGACAGAATTTTTTCTTCTGGTATCCAAAAAAAATCATATTCTCGGTATCAATTTCAATACCTAAAAATTTAATAATGCGCGTTGGGTAAACTGTTTTTCTTCTGCTATTGGAATGTTAATATAATTAGCAATACTCTTAAACGTATTTAATAAATTGATACAATCATCATATTGACAATAAATAAAAAGTAATTTAAATAGTAAAGAACATAACCTCCACTATAATGCTGTTGCGGCAGGCCAAAGGTCAGCCACGTGATGATCGTTGCCTCGTGTTCAGGTGAATGACGTCGACGGAGGAAAATGACAGAAGTCTGAGTATAGTTCAAACCTTGTCAGGACCCTAAAGTGAAAGTGTCCTGCACCCTTTATTTATACACAGTTCACAGGGTGTAACCCCTCAAAGTAAAACATGATTGGTTTACAGACATTTCAATAATGGCTTTTGAATCCATCTATTGATTGGTTAGTTATTTTTCAAGTTTCAGTTTACAAAAATGTGTTAACTAATGGGTTTAGAATTTTAAGCAAGAGGCAAAATATCCCAGTAGTAGTACAAATGTTATCTTATCTTAACACACACAGTTCACTTCTATAGTTTTCTTTTCAAATGTCAGCAAATTATATCACGTATACAGATAAAATGAAAATCACTTTTATATCCACAGTAAAAGCTGGATAATTTCCTTAACATTTCCCTCCTTTTTTTCATTTTTCTGTTCACGTGGTAGACGTTTTTTTCCTTCTGAAGGCTTCATTGTATCATGTGTGTCTTGCTAACTACTAACCTTCCTGAACAAACAAATGACCCCTTAGACAGCCCGTACTTCACAGAGTATACAGATAAGCTGCATAGACTATGCGATGCAAGCATCGATTCCAGCCTGTCTAGTAGTTGTCATTTGATTAAGCATACATACATTTTATTAAAACCACATACGGCACACAAACACTATGTGGATGTAGGTGCAGCATTGTTGTTCCATGCATCATTGTCCATAGTTCTGGATACACCTTATTCTGCTCCTGTGTTGGAATCTCTAGGAGCTGGTAGGTCAGCTATACCTGCTAGGAGCATCAGCAGTAAGCCTAAGAGGTTTCTGTGTAGCTGTGGTCCTCTGTTGTAGAATCAGGAAGATGAACATCATCTTGGGCGTTGCTGTCCCTTGGTTGGACAGTGCTGTCAATCATGGCATATCCCTTGACCAATATGGTGAGTAGGCCTGGAACCGCCTTGAAAGTCCACCTCCACCTCCATCCTCCTCTAGTCAACGTTATGGACACTTTGGTGATGGGAAACCTGGAATGGACACTTCCTTTCTGCAAAAGATGAGTCTCCATCCGAACTTCCATTTAGGACCTAGAGCTACTTAATACAGAACAGAAAGTAATAAAGCAATAACCGTACCACATTAGTGATTCCATCTTGGACCACCACTATAGTGACTCCATACTGTTGAGAGTGTAGAGCTTGTGTGATCCCTAGGGTCTTCAGTATGTGTCCCATTGTCTCCCCAGTGAAGTGGGTACCTCTGTCTGACTCTATCACCTCTGGAATCCCATATCTGCAGACTACCTCTGACAATATTTTCTTAGCAGTATTTTTGGCTGTAGCTGTAGTTACTGGCCAAGCTTCTGGCCAGCCTGGGAATACATCAATGGCTACAAGGACATACTCATATGTGCTCACCTTGGGTAGCTGGATGTAATCCACCTATACTCTTTGAAACGGGTACAAGGTTTTGGGAGTGTGTTTCTTGGGGGTCTTTACAAACCTCCCAGGGTTATGTCTGGCACATGTAAGACAACCCTGAACAAACTTTTTCAAAGAGGGTCTGAATTCCAGGTGCAAACCAATGTTCTAACACTAGTGCGCTCATAGCTCCTTTCGACAAATGAGTAGGGCCATGTGCTAAATTGGCCATCATCGGATACAAACTCCGAGGCAAACATGTTCTGCCATTTACCTGCCAGAGCTCTCCTGTCTTCGTAGCCCCCGCCTCCATCCATACCTTTTTGTCTTGAGGTGTTATCTGGGCCTGTAATTCCTGCAAGAGCGACAAATCTGGCATAGTTGGAAAAAACAATGTCAGGAGCGGCAGACCGGCTGCTTGTTTGGCTGCTTGGTCTGCTTGAGCATTTCCCACAGCTAGCGGATCATCTTGCTTCACATGGGCTGGCACTTTAACAATGGCTACCTCTGTGGGCAGCTCTAGGGCCTCTATGAGGCGCTGTACTGCTTCTGAATTTTTAATTGGTTTGCCCGAGGAAGTCAGAAATCCCCTAGTTTTCCAGATAACACCAAAATCATGTGCTACCCCGAAAGCATACCTGGAATCGGTGTAACAATTTATTCTCAGTCCCTTACCCATTGTACATGCGTCAGTGAGTGCCTTCAACTCCGCCTCCTGTGCAGACGCACAAGATGGGAGTGGTTTTTGTATGATTACCTTACCATCCTGGATTACCGCATACCCGGTGACAAAGTGTCCTTGTTCGTCATTCCACCATCTGGAGCCATCTACAAAATACTCAGCATCAGGATTAGTTAATGGTGTTTCAGTTATGATTTGCAACTGGATCAGACATGTCTACTACTCCCACTCCCCCCTCCTCTTCTAAATCCACTGGCATCAAAGTAGCTGGATTTAGAACAGCACACCTGAGGCAAATCCCCCTTGCTCATGACAATACAATGTGAAAGTTTGTTTGTAATTGGGGATGCCCAATGCTGGTGTTGTGGTGAGAGTGAGTTTTAATGTATGAAATGCACTCACAGCTCCTGGTGTGAGTTCAAAGGTCTCTCCTTTGAGGCAATCATACAGTGGCTGCATCATCTGAGAGCAATCCTTAATCCAGGGGCGACAGTAACTGACAAGTCAAATAAAGGCACGCAGAGCCCTTGGAGTACTTGGCAGGGGGTGCTGCTGTATAGCAGTAACCCTCTCAGTTGTGAGGTGTTTAGTACCTGGAGAAATACAGTGACCTAGGAAAATCACAGTAGATTTACAAAGTTGCAGCTTCTCCTTGGAGGCTTTACAACCATTTTCAGCAAGGAAAATAAGCAAAGATAAAGATTCTTCTTTACACTGTTCAGAGCTGTGGCAACAAAGCAACAGATCATCAATATATTGTAAAAGAACAGTGTCCGGATAGGCCGGCTGCCAGGACTGCAACACAGAGTGTAAAGCAGTGGAGAAAATATCAGGGGAATTGGCAGCCCCTTGTGGCAAAACGACCCATGCATACTGCTTGTGACGGAAAGTGAAAGCAAAATAGGGCCAGCATTCTTCATCTAAAGGGACAGAGAAGAAAGCATTTGCAAGATCAATGACAGAAAAAGATGTGGCATCTATGGGCACTTGGTTTAACAGCGTGTGTGGATTGGGCACTTCATTGAGAGGTCCGGGCAGTAGCCTGACCTCTCCGGGGACATTTGACTGAGAAATGCCCTTTTTTCCCCCCACAATTTCAGCATGTTACTTGGTCCCAGTTACGTGGAGACTGATCCCCACCTGGTATTCTTTCCTGAAACCTGTCCTTAGGTTTAAAAGGTTGGTTAGCCATTATTGGCTTCTTTTTATTTTGTAAGTCTATCTCAGCTCCCTTTGCTATGGCCACTAGGTCAGGGAACTGGCAGGTCCGCCAATCAGGGCGAGCCTTCTTCACAGCATCCTGTATGGGTGCTTTTAATCCAGACATGAATGTATGTTTTAGTAATCTCATGTCCTTACTGTCTCCTGTCTCATACCCATAGTCAAGCCAGAGCTGTTCTAAAGCTGTGGCATAGTCAGCTACAGTCTGCTTAGCGTCTTGTGTTTGCATCATAAAAGTGTCAGTCTGATTGTCCTGTTGCTCTTTTACCCAGGGTTTAAGGGCCATGATAAATTCCTGGCCTGACTGGTCTGTGGCCTTATCCACTGGGACAGTACCAGGGGCCTTTGCCATCATTTGATTCTTAAGTACTTCCCCTCCTTTAGTCTCTAGAAGACTCTCCAGATCCGCCCAAGTGGCTTTATATGCGGTCTGGATACTTTCCAATTTACGAAGGAAAGTACTGGGGACAGTACGGGGGTCTGGCAAAGTGTTACACATAACCAGTAACTCACTAGGAGTCCATGGCCTATAGACCTCATAATCATGTGTTTCCAGTTGCCCAGCTTTCACTGTGGGGAGGGTCTTATTGACTAATGGGTATAAGCCCACACGAGAGTGTGGCTTGGACCCCCCACAGGCTGAGCATCTCACTCTTGTGTCTGGGTTCTGTTGTCCACAATTAGGACAAGTCCACCCCTCCGGGCTTTTATATGGAGGTGGTGCTGTGGGAGGGAGAGATTTTTGTGGGTTATGGGGGATAATACACCGTACTTCAGAAGGGATGTTTAATTCTTTTGTAGGCAATTTAATTTCATCCCATATTTCATACATAGTCCCTTTGTCAGTGTCTTTTGCCTTATGGGCAGTCAAAGTCATTCCCTGGGCTACATCATACCACATTGTGGCCTGGTCATATTTGTTATGGTCTTCCAACCACCCCTTAAAATTAGTAAGAAATTTCTGCCATACTGGTTCATCCAATGTTCCATTCACACCTGCTCCTAATTTCTTTAGCATTTGTCTACAGTCTTTGGTTGCTTCAGTGCCCTTTGCGCATTGCATAATATCAATTGCAGAGACCCATTTCTCTGCTCCCTTCTCAGAGGAACGCTTACTCTGTGTAGCCCCCATCCCGTGGGTGGCTCCTTGTAATTCACTATCCAGGTACTCACACACCTGGTGAATTACAACAGTGCTGTGGACACACTTCCGAGGCAGCACTATCAGTAGTGCCGTGGACACACTTCCGAGGCGGCACTACTAGTGGTGCCGTGGACACACTTCCGAGGCGGCACCAATATCAATTGCAGAGACCCATTTCTCTGCTCCCTTCTCAGAGGAACACTTACTCTGTGTAGCCCCCATCCCGTGGGTGGCTCCTTGTAATTCACTATCCAGGTACTCACACACCTGGTGAATTACAACAGTGCTGTGGACACACTTCCGAGGCAGCACTATCAGTAGTGCCGTGGACACACTTCCGAGGCGGCACTACTATTGGTGCCGTGGACACACTTCCGAGGCGGCACCAATTTTCCTACCAGTGGTGCTGTGGGCACACTTCCGAGGCAGCACTGATCCGGCAATACTACAATATAGTCTTGCCCTCACACAGAGTAATTCACACGTCCTCTCTCTTGGGTTACTCGCTGGAAACCCCTTAAACCCCTCTACTTCTTTCTATGGCACAGGAAGCAAACAAATACTGCAATCCAAATGATTATACCTGCAACCACCCAATCCAAACTGGCATCATAATACCCACGCATGTATACACTGTACAGCACAGGAATTGGCAGCAATGCAGTAATTCTTCCTCACACAATATCAGCAGGCACTCAGTACATGTGAAACCACACAGTATGACATAACATTGGAACAACCTCTGACCTCAGGCGCCTTTTCAGGTACCAACAAGGAACTGCAGGGGCCCTATCCAAACTTACTGGACAGCTTTATACACTGCCACTTCTCACAGCCTCCTCCAGTATAGGTCTGTCAACCCTTTCTCCACCAGAACCAGAGGCCTCCAGAGTCAGGGACCGGACAAGCCAGTCAGCGAGCTCTAGACTTTCAGCTTGGCTCAGGAGGAGCAGGGCCAGACCCCTCCAAGATTCAGCTTATCTCAGCCACTCACACATTCGTGCATTCATACGCCTAAAGACAGTTTAGCACATATAGGGGAAATAATACATTCACCAGAACACGGTAAAGGCACCACGTTCACACACCACACTGCAGAACAGCGAGCAGAGCTCAGGAGACAGGTAGTAACACAATGGGTTACTTACCGCGGTCTTCCTGGGTCCTGGTCTCCGTGTCGCGATCTGCAGCTAGGAGTGTTGTTATGGTGCCCGCAGTCTCCACCAGAAAATGTTGCGGCAGGCCAAAGGTCAGCCACGTGATGATCGTTGCCTCGTGTTCAGGTGAATGACGTCGACGGAGGAAAATGACAGAAGTCTGAGTATAGTTCAAACCTTGTCAGGACCCTAAAGTGAAAGTGTCCTGCACCCTTTATTTATACACAGTTCACAGGGTGTAACCCCTCAAAGTAAAACATGATTGGTTTACAGACATTTAAGTAATGGCTTATGAATCCATCTATTGATTGGTTAGTTATTTTTCAAGTTTCAGTTTACAAAAATGTGTTAACTAATGGGTTTAGAATTTTAAGCAAGAGGCAAAATATCCCAGTAGTAGTACAAATGTTATCTTATCTTAACACACACAGTTCACTTCTATAGCCCAGCGCGTCCCTCCAGCCCGCCCATCTCCTCCTGAATGCGATCCTCCTTGTGAGCGCCTGTATTCGGCGCATGCGCAGTAAATGTCTGACAGCTTCCCTGCTCAGACATCTCCACTGCACCTGTTCCTCGGAGCACTATGGCGTCATCGCGCAGGCGCAGTGGAGATGTCTGAGCAAGGAGGCGGTCAGACATTCACTGCGCATGCGTAGAATACATACGATCACATTCAGGAGGAGATGGGCGGGCTGGAGGGACGCGCTGGGCGGCGGCAGTTTCTGAAGGTAGACGGAGCCTCTAGGTGCTAATGACGCCCCCATAGCACCTAGAGGCTCATTAGCATATTAATAAAAGTAGTTTTTTTAGCCAAACCACCGCCCCAAAAGCAATTATATTAGGATGGTTGGCCAGAGCAGACACTAGCGGATTGCTAGTGTCTGACAGCTAAATATGTGACACCTAAGTGGTAGAAACCCTTTAATAGGGACATCGATAGCTAGGCTAGTGTATTCAGTGTCCACTACAGTCCTGAAAGACTCATCTGATCTCTGCTGTAAGGACAGCACCCCAAAAGCCCTCTTTAGGGCTAGAGCATCAGTCTGCTTTTTTTTTTCCCTTTGTAATCTAATTGCAGTTGCCTGCCTGCCAGCGTGTGTGTCAGGCTCACATCGTATACTGTGCCCACTTGCCCAGTGCCACCACCCATATCTGGTGTCACAGTAGCTTGCATAAAAAAAAAAAAAATTGTGGGACTGTAATATAATAGCAGTCAGTTGCCAGCACGCATGTGTGTTTTTAATGCCCTGCAAGTGAATAGTGTCACCAGTGCAACTCATATCTGGTGTCACATTTAATTCCATTTAAAGAAAAACAACAATTTTGACTGAATAAATAGCAGTCAGTTGCACACACATGTTTGTGTGTTAAATGCCCAGCTGCAAGCGCATATTGTCACTTCAGCGCAACTCATATCTGGTGTCACAGTAGCATGCACGCATAGTACAACTTAACTAATCAAAAAAAAATGACAGGCAGAGGCAGGCTACCCCGCAGGGGCTGTCGTGGTCGTGGTGCTGTGATTTCCTTTGGCCCTAGAATAATGCCAAGTGTTCAGAGGCCACGTACCCTGAACTCGAAAAGTTGGATGGAGGACATGAGGAGCTTTTTAAGTCCTATGCATCGCCACAGCCCTTCGCCAGGTAGAAGACTACCTTGCCTTAACTGCAGATATCGACACTCTGAGGAGCGATGAACCCCTTGACTACTGGGTGTGCAGGCTTGACCTGTGGCCTGAGCTATCCCAATTTGCGATAGAACTTCTGGCCTGCCCCGCTTCAAATGTCCTGTCAGAAAGGACCTTCAGTGCAGCAGGAGGTATTGTCACTGAGAAGAGAAGTTGCCTAGGTCAAAAAAGTCTAGATTACCTCAACTTTATTAAGATGAATGAGGGATGGATCCCGAAGGCACTGACAGTGGGTGATACATTTGACTAAAAAAGGCCTGATGAGATGAGCTGCCTTGGGCTAAAACTGGTCGACATGCTGTATTTTATCTCTGAATGCCGGATGACTTGCGTGACTTATCAGCCACCAATTAGGGTTCAAGCCTTTTAGTGCACTTTCTGCCTGGGAAACATCAATTTTTATGGCTGCAACAATACAACATTTTTCAGGCATGTGTACATGCCTAATTTTTCTGGCCTCTGGTGCTGCACTGTGGCTTAAAAAAAAAAAAAAAAAAAAAAAAAAAAGGCACATACATGTGTCAATTCCCCTTCCTGATCATTACCTTGTTGTGGTGAAGGGGCTTGCGTATCACAATGAAGCAGCCACCTCTATGAGTGTGTTGGCAATGGCAATGTTGGCACACCCCAGATGATAAGGTCGTTGCTTCATTGTGAACAGACCAAAAGCGATCGGCTGGATAATTTTGCATAGAAAAAACATTAATTTTCTTTGTGATCATCTAAGGTGATCATTAAAGCCTACTAGGACAACAATGGGCCCACACTGCAGAATCATTGTTTTCTGGGTCACTTAACTGTCACTGAACTACCTCAGCACGACCATAGGCTTTGAAAAAACCCCATCGCCTGCAATCTCCCAAACGTGTGCACGAGCACAGTCATAACTACACCAAGATTGACGCATAGAGGTAAAAAATTTATGTCATGAGTGTGTCAACTATTGACCACTCTTTGCGGTTGTCTAAAATCTATTCCATACACGTCCCCTGATAGGGGACGTACCAGGGATTAAACTGATAGGAATAGTACTACTTAACACGCCACTCATATCTGGTGGCACATTAGATTGCACGCGCAGTGCCCTAAATTGGAAGTAGGAGGACCGACCAAGCATCTTTTTCCATCTCCCGGTTTCTAAAATCAATGCCATATACATGTCCCCTAATAGGGGACGTAACAGGGATTAAACTGATAGGAATAGTACTACTTAACACACCTTATGATAACGCAGAGAGAGGAGTCTGAAGAAGAGGAGTCAGAGGAGGAAGGTGGCTTTGAGGAGGTGGAAGACCAAACACAGCAGGCGTCCCAGGGGGCTTGTTGTCACCTTTCGGGGACCCTTGGTGTTGTACGTGGCTGGGTGGAGGAAAATACCTTCAATGACATCAGTGAGGACAAGGAACGGGACATGGCTAGCTTGGTATCCAACCTTATGCAAATGGGGAGTTTGCGGTTGTGCAAATGGACTGTTTGCAGTTGTTTGCGGTGTGTTAAACTTTCACTGTGAAGCGGGCGTAACCCTTACACTACCTGATCGATACAACATCATACCTGATGTTTTAAAGCACGTTATTCCAAACAATTTAGGAATGTTAGGTGATTTATGCCCTTTATGGATTTAAACCAGACTCTGCATCAAATATGTAATTTTCCATGGGAGTTTTGCCATGGACCCCCCTCTGCCATGACACAGTCCAGGTGTTAGTCCCCTTGAAACAACTTTTCCATCACTATTGTGGCCAGAAAGAGTCCCTGTGGGTTTTAAAATTTGCCTGCCTGAAGTCTGGCGCAGAGGTGTTGTATTTCACAGACAAAAAATACCTACAGGTCACCCTGAACAGCCCGATTAAGCATTGTTTTTTGTGTAACTGGTGCAGAGATGTTGTTTTGCACCCACAAATGCCTACAGGTCACCCACAGACTAAAATAAAAGCCTAACACTGTCCCTGCCTTCAGCAGCGTCCTGTCCCTACACTAGTCAGAGCAGAATGGCGGCACACCACGTGATCCGACATTTATGCATGCAGGGTCAAGTGGTGCGCTAGCCAATCACAGCCATGCCAATACTAGACATAACTGTGATGGCCTCCAAGTGCCCACAGCTTAAACGCTTGTTGACTGGCTGTGCATTTTGCGCAGTCCGGGTTTGGGTACCTGGACACCAAAATGTTTGGTACGAACCCGAACAGTGCGGTCCGAGTTCGCTCATCCCTACTAGAGAATCATTAATAGCATAGTAACATAGTTTAGAAGGCTGAAAAAAAATATATACAGTACATCCAGTTTAGTCTGTTAAAGGTTGATCAAGGGGATGGCAAATAATTATCCTGAGGTAAAAGCCAATTTTCCTCATTTTTATTGGGAAAAATTGCTTTCCAACTCCAATCAGAATAACACTCTGGATTAAAAAACCCTTCTCCAGAATTTTAATAGCCATAACTAGGGTTGAGCGACCCCGAATTGTAAAGTTCGGGTTCGTACCGAACTTTAGGATTTTTGGACCCCGAACATTTCAGTAAAAGTTTGGGTTCGGTGTTCGACTATTTTATGGTGCTTTTTGAAAGGCTGCAGAGCAGCAAATCAACAAGCCTTTAACTCTGTGCCCTTAGAAGACATCACAGCCATGCCTACTAATGTCATAGCTGGGATTGCCCAGTGCAGCATGTGACCCAGCCTCTATATAAGCTGGAGTCATGTAGCGCTGCACGTCACTCTGCTGTTACTAGTGTAGGGAGAGGATGCTGCTGTGAGGGAGAGAATAGGAAAGAATCTTTAAAGTGCTTGTTAAAGAGGACCTTTCACCGATTATGACATTGTGAACTAAGAATACAGACATTTCAGTTAATAAGTTATGGTAGGCGGAGTCTGTCCTTGTTCTGCTCTAGCGCTGGCCAATCGCAGCACAGATCTCACAGCCTGGGAGGTTATTTTCTCCCAGGCTGTGAGCTCTGCAATGCGATTGGCCAGCGCTACAGAAGAACAAGGGCAGACTCTGCCTACCATAACTTTGTGACCGGAGATACCGGAGGGCATAGCAGGAGAACGGAGTGGCGCCCAGGGATAATAGTAAGTGCAGTGAGATCCCCGGGCGCCGCTCTCCATGTCTGTATTCTTAGTTCACAGTGTCATAATCGGTGAAAAGTCCTCTTTAACTCATCGATCTACTTAGATTTCGTTTTGTGGGTGCAGTGCACAATCTTTTTACCCTGCCCTGAGCCCAGTGACACAGAAAAAAAACTTTTATCCGTCTGTTAGTTAGGTGGGTGACAGCAGCCCTTTTATGCAAGCTCAGTGCACCAGCACAGCATATGTGCTTTTGTGACATTCAATTCCAAGCTTAAAATACTGCAATAATAAGCTGAAAAAACACCCATTTTTGGCAATATCCTACATCTGGTCCCTTTGCAGCATTTGTCAGTGTGCAATTTAAGCTAGAAATACAGCAATAATTTTCTGGGTTTTAAGAAACACCCTTTTTGGGGCAAGATATTCAATTTTACAGCCCTTGCTGCATCTGTCAGTGTGAAATTCAAGCGTTATATACTGCTGTCATATTCTGTTATAAAAAAACACCCATTTTGGGGCAAAGTACTTAATATTGCAGCCTTTGCTGCATCTGTGATTTTATAACAAGACACGGAGGCTCATATTGCATTAACTCTCTTTACTGTCCACCATAGCAGCAAAGAATGAACAGTACAATCATGAAGAAAAAACCATAGCAACCGGTCCCACCCCCACATTCCAGTATATAAGGGCACAACCCTCTGGAATCCTCCTCTTTCTTTGCTGCTACCATAGCAGATAAGTACATAGGTTCCTCAGCTGTTAATTGTGATATATACAGACGTGGACAAAATTGTTGGTACCCTTTGGTCAATGAAAGAAAAAGTCACAATGGTCACAGAAATAACTTTAATCTGACAAAAGTAATAATAAATTAAAATTCTATAAATGTTAACCAATGAAAGTCAGACATTGTTTTTCAACCATGCTTCAACAGAATTATGTAAAAAAATAAACTCATGAAACAGGCATGGACAAAAATGATGGTACCCCTAGAAAACACAGAACATAATGTGACCAAAGGGACATGTTAATTCAAGGTGTGTCCACTAATTAGCATCACAGGTGTCTACAACCTTGTAATCAGCCATTGGGCCTATATATATGGCTCCAGGTAATCACTGTGTTGTTTGGTGATATGGTGTGTACCACACTCGACATGGACCAGAGGAAGCAAAGGAAAGAGCTGTCTCAAGAGATCAGAAAGAAAATTATAGACAAGCATGTTAAAGGTAAAGGCTATAAGACCATCTCCAAGCAACTAGATGTTCCTGTGAGTACAGTTGCACATATTATTCATAAGTTTAAGATCCATGGGACTGTAGCCAACCTCCCTGGACGTGGCCGCAGGAGGAAAATTGATGACAAATCTAAGAGACGGATAATCCGAATGGTAACAAAAGAGCCTAGAAAGACTTCTAAAGAGATTCAAGGTGAACTTTATGCTCAAGGAACATCAGTGTCAGATCGCACCATCCGTCGTTGTTTGAGCCAAAGTGGACTACATGGGAGACGACCAAGGAGGACACCATTGTTGAAAACGAATCATAAAAAAGCAAGACTGGAATATGCCAAACTACATGTTGACAAGCCACAAAGCTTCTGGGAGAATGTCCTGTGGACAGATGAGACAAAAATCGAAGTTTTTGCCAAGGCACATCAGCTGTATGTTCACAGACGAAAAAATGAAGCATATCAAGAAAAGAACACTGTCCCTACTGTGAAACATGGAGGAGGCTCTGTTATGTTCTGGGGCTGCTTTGCTGCGTCTGGCACAGGGTGTCTTGAATCTGTGCAGGGTACAATGAAATCTCAAGACTATCAAGGAATTCTAGAGAGAAATGTACTAGCCAGTGTCAGAAAGCTTGGTCTCAGTCGCAGGTCATGGGTCTTGCAACAGGACAATGACCCAAAACACACCGCTAAAAACACCCAAGAATGGCTAAGAGGAAAAAATTGGACTATTCTAAAGTGGCCTTCTATGAGCCCTGACCTCAATCCTATTGAGCATCTTTGGAAGGAGCTGAAACATGCAGTCTGGAAAAGGCACCCTTCAAACCGGACACAACTGGAGCAGTTTGCTCATGAGGAGTGGGCCAAAATACCTGCTGAGAGGTGCAGATGTCTCATTGACAGTTACAGGAAGCGTTTGATTGCAGTGATTGCCTCAAAAGGTTGCGCAACAAAATATTAAGTTAGGGGTACCATCATTTTTGTCCATGCCTGTTTCATGAGTTTATTTTTTTACATAATTCTGTTGAAGCATGGTTGAAAAACAATGTCTGACTTTCATTGGTTAACATTTATAGAATTTTAATTTATTATTACTTTTGTCAGATTAAAGTTATTTCTGTGACCATTGTGACTTTTTCTTTCATTGACCAAAGGGTACCAACAATTTTGTCCACGTCTGTATATGTACAGTTGGGGGTTTCTTATTTCACTGCTGTGTTATGGTTATATTCCGTTTATGTATACGGTTTGGGCTCTTAGCCCTTATTTAAGTTTGGTGAGTTTTTGAGGGTTTTTTCCCCTTCTGGGGTTATCCTTCCCCTTAAGACTCCTTTTTGTTCCCCTCCCGCCGCTCGTCGGCGTTTTTTCCCCCGGCGCTTCGTTCGCGCGCCTTCTCTGTCCCCCCTTTTACACTCACCCTTCCTTTTCTCTCACCCCTTCTAGCCCCGTGACATTGCGCTCCTCCGCTCGGCCATTTTCTCGTCCCGTCTTGCTGCGCCCGTAGTCTCGCGAGAGCGGTATTTGGGGCGCCATCTTGGTTTTCCCTCGTTTAGCCGCGATCTTGCGGCAGTGCCCTCTCGCGGGAGTTGCGGCGCATTCTCAGTGCCCCTCACGCTGCTCCTGTCAGGACCGTCGCCATCTTCTCTGCCGCACGTTTCTACTCACCGTTCGCCTGTGTTGCTCCGGTGAGTTATTGCTTCCCCCCCTTTTTTGCCTGCATTTAATCCTTCTCCATCGCCTGTATTCTAGTTCGTTCTCTTTTCTTCACAGGTTTCTTCCCTCTTGCCACTTACTGAGGTCTGGGGTGACTTACTCCTGCCACAGTTCTAGCCCTATCATGTCTTCCCCAGCCCAGATTAACCTTCCAGCCTCCCAGGTGCCCCCAAATATTGATAGTGCAACGGATGCTGCCCATCCTGCTATGCAGAATACTGCCCTGCATCAATCTATTTCTGTTGCAATTCTCGCAGCCATGGGATCCATGTCCTCTGCCTTAACGCAGTCCATATCGCAGGCCATCTGTGCGCAGGCTAGCATGTCAGCACCAAATGTAGGGACCCCCTCAGCCTCCAGAACACCTCAGAATGATGGTTTAACTCCATCCCAAGGTAACGCGGTTGTCCCACGGAAAAGAGCCTGTCCACGCCAGGCAGAACATCCTCGTGCGTGGAAGTCGGCCAGGACCCTGCCTGAGCCAGAGTCTGATTCCGAAAGGGAATCCCTTGAGGAGGCATTTGACGAGTCGGCATATGACTCAAACGGAGATTTGGCCGATGTCAGGGTAGTCCAGTCGCCTTTAGGGGCTTTATCGGCTTCAGCTACTCCATTAGAGGAGCAGACTGTTCAGGGGGACCTACTGATGGATAATTTGGGAGAACCTCTCTTTAACCCCGAGGAGCTCCATCATCCCCGTTCCGCTGAGTGGCTCCCTGCTACTCACGTGGCACAGTATTTGGAGTCCAAGATACGTGCTCCTTTAACCAAGGAGTCTCGTAATAAATTACGTGCGGAATGCCCGCGACCTTTAATCCCACATAAGGTGTGCGAGACGCCCACAGAGGACCCCAAAATGGTCCAGTTTCTCGCCAAGACAGGGTTTAACCCAAAAAAGGGATTGGATTCTGCCCTTAGGGCCGTCCAAGATAAACTCCTGGACCTTACTGGCCCTCTTACAAGGATCTTTGATATGGCGGAGTCCGCCAAAGCCGAAGGCAGGCAGGTAGATCCAGTGGAGTTAGGTGGCTGGATCCAGAGGGCAATTTGTTTGACGGGAAATGTCAACACTTCCCTGGCCATAGAGAGACGCAAGGCCATATTGATGAAAATAGAGCCTAAGCTTTCCAATCTGGCCCTCTCTGAAGCGGGCAAAGAGGCTCAGGGCCTATTATTCAGAGAATCCTTTATTAAGGAATTAGGGAAGTATGTCGGCGCGTTTACGGCGTTAGACAAAGCCCAAACTTCCATGCGGAAAGTCTTTACCCATCGTTTTTCTGGACGGGCCGGCAGCTCCAGGGGCCGTCTGGCCGGCCGCTCCAATTTCCACTCCCGTGGCGCGGGAAGAGGCTCCTATAATAACCGGTCCTCCATTCAGGATCAGCGGTACAAGCCGTCGTTTTTCCCGTCCAGAGGCTTCCCGGGACGATCTAGAGGATTCTGTGGAGCTCCCAACTCCAGACGACCAGTGGGTAAGTCCCGATCTTCTACCTCTGTTGCCTTCTTTGACAAATGTTGTTGGGGGCAGACTCTGTTTCTTTTTCCAAGCTTGGTTAAAGATTACCTCAGACCCCTGGGTCCTGGATACCGTCAGGGGCTTTGTGATAGAACTAACAGATGTTCCGTCACGCCTGCCCCCTCCCCCCCCCCCCCCCCCCGATTCGTCTGTACAGGCCGGCCTTTCGTCAGCTCCATACAGAGCTGATGGTATTGTCCCACAAGGGGGCGATAGAGCGCACGCCTGCACTCTCCGGAGGCGTTGTCAGCAACGTCTTCCTGGTGCAAAAGAAAGGGGGTCAGATGCGCCCCGTCATCAATTTGAGGCCACTAAACTCTATCGTGAGGTATCGTCACTTCAAGATGGAGGGCATCCATCTGCTACGGGACATGCTGTTGCCCGGCGACTTGATGGTCAAATTAGACCTCAAGGACGCATACCTGACTGTCCCGATATCTCCGGTTTCCAGGGATCTGCTCCGCTTCAAGTGGGGAGACGAGATGTGGCGATTTACTTGCCTACCTTTCGGCCTCTCCTCCGCCCCGTGGTGTTTCACCAAGGTGATGAGACCGGTGGTGGCCTGGCTCCGCAGCAGAGGAGTCCGCATGATAGTCTATTTAGACGACATTCTCATAATGGCCCAATGTCGCTCTATGCTTCGCAGACACCTCTCCATGGCTGTCACCCTTCTGTCAGATCTGGGATTCATTGTCAATCAGGAGAAGTCCTGCCTGATTCCCTCCACTTCAATGGAGTTCCTGGGGTTCAGAGTAGATTTGGTTGCCCTTACGCTCAGCTTGCCCCTCACCAAAGTGCGCAGCATCCGCAAGGAGCTTCGCCATGCCTTGCTTCATCCATTTTTGTCCCTTCGCCATCTGGCTCGGTTGATTGGCCTTCTAGCCTCCTCCATTCAAGCGGTGTTCCCGGCCCCCTTACATTATCGGGCCCTTCAACGGCTCAAGATCGCCCACCTTCACTCGGGCGCCTCCTATGCCGACACCATTTCCTTAGACAGGGAAACGAAGGACGAATTGCGGTGGTGGATCCAGAATCTCTCGATCTGGAACGGCAAGGCGATCTTTGGGCCTCAGCCCGACCTGATCATAGAATCAGACGCCAGCCTACACGGTTGGGGGGCACACTGCAATGGAGTGTCCACAGGGGGTCCTTGGTCTCCAGAGGAGTCCCGCCTCCATATCAATGGCCTGGAATTGTTAGCGGGTTCACTAGCAATTCGCAGTTTCACCAACGGCGTTGTCACTACTTGTATCAGACTGCGGATGGACAACGTCTCCGCGGTTTGATATGTCAACGGTATGGGCAGGACGCGCTCATCAGTATTACCTACCTGGCGAAGGATTTCTGGGAGTTCTGCCTTTCCAGGGGCATTATGGTGGTGGCGGAGCATCTTCCGGGTCTCCACAACGTGTTGGCGGACTGGAGTTTGCGTTACATTCGGGATTCCAGCGATTGGAAGTTGGATGGAACTGTGTTCCAGGCTTTGCCATCTCGTTGGGGTCTTCCATATGTAGATCTGTTTGCCTCCAGGTTGAACGCTCAGGTTCCCAAGTTCTTCAGTTGGCGGCCGGACCCTCTCGCAGAGGCAGTGGACGCGTTCCTGCAGTCTTGGGAGGGGGCTCTAATGTATGCTTTCCCTCCGTTTGCCCTCATTCCACGGGTGCTGCTTCAGATACGGCGTCAGTCTGCGGAGGTGATCCTGGTACTTCCTCTGTGGAGGTCTCAGTCTTGGTTCCCTCTACTGCTGGACCTGTTGATCGATTTTCCTCTTCTCCTTCCAGATGTTCCGTCTCTCCTTCTGGACCCGACGGGGGACCCTCATCCTCTCTTGCAGTTGGGTACCCTTCGGCTTCTCACATGCAGGGTCTCAGGGTCTCCGGTGAAATGTCAAAGGTTTCAGGAACAACTGCTTTCCTATTGGAGAGCGTGTGGGCCCCGGGAACCCGACGTGCTTATAGAGCCGCTTGGGACTCTTGGGCGAGTTGGAGCAGAGCACGCAATGTGGATCCCGTTCGAGCGCCTGTGAGCTCAATTCTATCCTTTTTATCCTCGCTCTACGATGTCGGTAAGGCCTATCGTACTATCAACTTGTACAGGTCTTCTCAACACGAGGGTTTTGAGGGTTGCCCAGTGGGTCAACACCCCCTCGTGTGTCGGTTGTTACGCGGGTCTCGCCTTTCCCGTCCCCCCAGGCCTAGATTCTCGGCTACCTGGGATGTGTGTGTGGTTTTAAATTTTCTTTCCGGGTGGTCGTCTAATTCCCAGTTGTCCCTCCGCCAGCTGTCCGCTAAACTGGCCACATTGTTTTGTTTGATCTCTTGTAAGAGAGTTTCGGACGTGCGAGCTTTAGATGTGGACGCTCGTTCGTTTACTCCAGAGGGCGTACACTTTAATATCTCTAGACGGACGAAAACTAATATCCGCTCGGTGAGATATCCTTATTTTCCGCACTCGCCTCAGCTTTGCCCTGTGGCCTGCTTGCGGGAATATGAGTCTCGCACTTCTGCGTTACGTTCTCCTGAGTTTCCCCATTTGTTTGTGTCGTTTCGCAGGCCTCATGCCCTGGTCACCAGTGTTACCCTCTCGCGCTGGGTGAAGTGGATTCTCGGCCTGGCTGGGATTGACACGAGTATTTTTACGGCTCATTCGGTTCGCGGTGCGTCGGCTACATCTATGACGGTGGCAGGCGCCCGCCTTGAGGATGTCATGAGACTGGCAGACTGGTCTAGAGTCTCCACATTTCGGGAGTTTTATTTCCGCCCTCAGGCGCACGTTTTTGAGACTGTGATTTCTCAACTTTAAACTTGCAATATGAGCCTCCGTGTCTTGTTATAAAATTACATGATTTTCCTATTCTATGACGTAAAGTCATGATTTTATTAAAGACACGGAGGCGAGTATTGCCCTCCCTTTTTTCCCACCCTGGGTTTTGAGATGTCTGGATTACTATTGTATTGCATGGTATTGTGTATGACACGTGTAATGTGTTTGGTGACAATGTCTCTTGACTACATTTTTTCTAGCATCTAGTTGCTTTTTATCCCATTTGTTTCTGTTCTTAGGTTGAGACGAGCGTACGCTGGGAGGTGTTCATCCTTGTTCCTGTTCAAGTTGGTTGTCGTCAATGGTTCGTGGCAGTTTTGTCACGTTGAGAAGGTTTTCAAGAGTCGTGTCTTCGGTCCGGATCCAGGTCGGAGTTCCAGTTTCAGTGAGCTTCGTGGTGTTGCAGTCGAGCAAAGAAAGAGGAGGATTCCAGAGGGTTGTGCCCTTATATACTGGAATGTGGGGGTGGGACCGGTTGCTATGGTTTTTTCTTCATGATTGTACTGTTCATTCTTTGCTGCTATGGTGGACAGTAAAGATAGTTAATGCAATACTCGCCTCCGTGTCTTTAATAAAATCATGACTTTACGTCATAGAATAGGAAAATCATGTAATTGTTAAAAACAAGCTTGAAATACTTCAATATTTTATGGGTTTTAAAAAACACCCATTTTTGGCAATACCCTCCATCAGGGACCTCTGCCGCATTTGTCAATGTGCAATTTAAGCTAGAAATACAGCAATAATTTTCAGGTTTTTAAAAAAACACCCTTTTTGGGCAAAATACTCCAATTTACAGCCCTTGCTGCATCTGTACGTCTGAAATTCAAGCGTTATATACTGCTGTCATATTAGGTTATAAACCCCCCCCCCACACTAATTTAGGGCAAAATACTTAATTTAAGATCATTGTGAGATACACCCTTTAGATACTGTCGTTTCATTCAGCTATTAAAAAAGATCCTAAATTTGAGTAATATGAGGAGAGCGTCAAATAAGGAACGTGGCCCCGGTTGTGGTGCTGCTGGTGGAGCTCCTGTTGCAGGGAGCGGACGTGGTCGATCTGTGCACAAGTGAAACCCCTTCCTCATCTGCAAGTAGGCGACAGAACCTTCAGCAGTATTTGGTCGGGCCTAATGCGGCTCTACGAATGGTGAAGCCAGAACAAGTACAGGCTATAGTAGATTGCGTTGCTGACAGTGCCTCCAGTTCCTTTACATTGTCTCCCAATGAAAGATCAACGTTGGCACCTGCAGCAGATGTTCATCAGTCTTTCACCTCACCCCCTTGCAAATCAGCCAAGCAATCTGAGCCCCAAGTCATGCAGCAATCTCTTGCTTTTTGATGACTCTGTTAGCAGGGTTTCCCAGGGCCATCCACCTAGCCCTGCCCCAGAAGTGGAAGATATTGAGTGCACCGATGCCCAACCACTTATGTTTCAAGATGAGTACATGGGAGGACCATCGCAGCATGTCTCGGATGATGACGAAACACAGGTGCCAACTGCTGTGGCTTTTAAAAGTGTGCAGACCGACAAGGAGGGCAGGGGTGAAGACTGGGTTGAAGATAATGTGGAGGACGATGAGGTCCTCGACCCCACATGGAATAAAGGTCATGCGAGGGACCTGTGTAGTTCGGAGAAAGAGGCGGTGGTCGGACAGAGCCACCAGCCCAGCAGAAGATGGAGCAGGGTGGCAGTTCTTCAGACAATATGCTGACGACAAGACATGAGTGGTTTGCATGCTGTGCAATCAGAGCCTAAAGCGAGGCATAAACTTTCTCAACCTGAGCACAACCTCCAAAAATTGATCAGGTGGTCATTTAGCACTGATGGGATCCAGGGAGGTCAGAGGCAGTCGTGATGAAGGAAAAACTCTGAGGAATGACACCCAATGGATTAAGACACTCCCTTAGGAAGTCAGTATGGGGAGTCCTACACAATGTGTAGGTAGGACTCCCCATACTAACTTCCTAAGGGAGTGTCTTAATCCATTGGGTATTATTTATTATATTTATTGGGCAATCATTGAGTCTGAAACATTGGTTCTTTGTATTGGATTGTCTCCTCAGCTATTTGTGAATCATATACGGAGCAACTTTATGTGGGTGTATTCACGTGTACTACCATTACACCTCTTGATTAGAGTTGAGCGAACACCTGGATGTTCGGGTTCGAGAAGTTCGGCCAAACTTCCCGGAAATGTTCGGGTTCGGGATTCGAACCTGACCCGAACTTTGTCCCGAACCCGAACCCCATTGAAGTCAATGGGGACCCGAACTTTTCGGCACTAAAAAGGCTGTAAAACAGCCCAGGAAAGGGCTAGAGGGCTGCAAAAGGCAGCAAAATGTAGTTAAATCCCCTGCAAACAAATGGATAGGGAAATGAGTTAAAATAAAAATAAAATAAAAATTAACCAATATCAATTGGAGAGAGGTCCCATAGCAGAGAATCAGGCTTCATGTCACCCAACAGTGGAACAGGCCACTGTCAGATATTTTTAGGCCCCGGCACCCAGACAGAGGAGAGAGGTCCCATAGCAGAGAATCAGGCTTCATGTCATAGCAGAGAATCAGGCTTCATGTCATAGCAGAGAATCAGGCATCACGTCACCAAAAACTGGACCAGTCTATTGTCAGATATTTAGGCCCCGGCACCCAGACAGGAGAGAGGTCCCATAGCAGAGATTCAGGCTTCATGTCATAGCAGAGATTCAGGCTTCATGTCATAGCAGAGAATCATGCTTCACGTCACCCAACACTGGAACATGGAACATAGTGGTAAAATAAAAAATAAAAATAGGATTGAATGAGGAAGTGCCCTGGAGTACAATAATATATGGTTAAGGGGAGGTAGTTAATGTCTAATCTGCACAAGGGATGGACAGGTCCTGTGGGATCCATGCCTGGTTCATTTTTATGAACGTCAGCTTGTCCACATTGGCTGTAGACAGGCGGCTGCATTTGTCTGTAATGACGCCCCCTGCCGTGCTGAATACATGTTCAGACAAAACGCTGGCTGCCGGGCAGTCCAGCACCTACTAGGCATAAAAGGCTAGCTCTGGCCACGTGGACAATTTGGAGACCCAGAAGTTGAATGGGGCCGAACCATCAGTCAGTACGTGGAGGGGTGTGCACACGTACTGTTCCACCAAGTTAGTGAAATGTTGCCTCCTGCTAACACGTTCCGTATCAGGTGGTGGTGCAGTTAGCTGTGGCGTGTTGACAAAACTTTTCCACATCTCTAACCCTGCCCTCAGAGGAGCTTGCCGTGACAAAGCTGCATTGGCGACCTCTTGCTCCTCCTCTGCCTTCGCCTTGGGCTTCCACTTGTTCCCCTGTGACATTTGGGAATGCTCTCAGTAGCGCATCTACCAATGTGCACTTGTACTCGCGCATCTTCCTATCACGCTCCAGTGCAGGAAGTAAGGTGGGCACATTGTCTTTGTACCAGGGATCCAGCAGGGTGGCAACCCAGTAGTCCGCACACGTTAAAATGTGGGCAACTCTGCTGTCGTTGCGCAGGCACTGCAGCATGTAGTCGCTCATGTGTGCCAGGCTGCCCAGAGGCAAGGACAAGCTGTCCTCTGTGGTAGGCGTATCGTCATCGTCCTGCGTTTCCCCCCAGCCACGCACCAGTGATGGGCCCGAGCTGCGTTGGGTGCCACCCCGCTGTGACCATGCTTCATCCTCATCCTCCTCCACCTCCTCGTCGTCCTTCAGTAGTGGGCCCTGGCTGGCCACATTTGTACCCGGCCTCTGCTGTTGCAAAAAAACTCCCTCTGAGTCACTTCGAAGAGACTGGCCTGAAAGTGCTAAAAATGACCCCTCTTCCTCCTCCTCCTCCTCCTCCTGGGCCACCTCCTCTTCCATCATCGACCTAAGTGTTTTCTCAAGGAGAATAGAAGTGGTATTGTAACGCTGATAACGACGTCATCGCCACTGGCCATGTTGGTGGAGTACTCGAAACAGCGCAACAGGGCACACAGGTCTCGCAGTGCGACTGACCCGTGCGTTCTGCAGCTGAAACTCCACTATGGCCTGCTGCTGCTCGCGCAGTCTGTCCAGCATGTGCAAGGTGGAGTTCCACCTGGTGGGCACGTCGCATATGAGGCGGTGAGCGGGAAGGCCAAAGTTACGCTGTAGCGCAGACAAGCAGCGGCAGGATGTGAAAGCCGGAAGCGCGAACAGACGGCCCGCACTTTATGCAGCAGCTCTGACATGTCGGGGTAGTTTTGAATGAACTTCTGCACCACCAAATTCAGCACATGCGCCAGGCAAGGGATGTGCGTCAAACCGGCTAGTCCCAGAACTGCAACGAGATTTCGCCCATTATCGCACACCACCAGGCCAGGCTTGAGGCTCACCGGCAGCAACTCGTCGGTCTGTTGTTCTATACCCCACCATAACTTCTGTGCGGTGTGGGGCCTGTCCCCCCAAACATATGAGTTTCAGAATGGCCTGCTGACGTTTACCCCGGGCTGTGCTGAAGTTGGTGGTGAAGGTGTGTGGCTGACTGGATGACCAGGTGGAAGAAGAGGAGGAGGAAGCCGAGTAGGAGGAGGAGGCAACAGGAGGCAAAGAATGTTGCCCTGCGATCCTTGGCGGCGGAAGGATGTGCGCCAAACAGCTCTCCGCCTGGGGCCCAGCCGCCACTACATTTAGCCAGTGTGCAGTTAGGGAGATATAGCGTCCCTGGCCGTGCTTACTAGTCCACGTATCTGTGGTTAGGTGGACCTTGCCACAGATGGCGTTGCGCAGTGCACACTTGATTTTATCGGATACTTGGTTGTGCAGGGAAGGCACGGCTTTCTTGGAGAAGTAGTGGCGGCTGGGAACAACACACTGTGGGACATGAATGGCAGCATTTCGTAGGCCAGTAGTTTAGAAATGCTGGCATTCAGGGCCAGGGATCGAGGGTGGCTAGGTGGGAATTTACGCTTTCTCTCAAATGTTTGTGAGATGGAGAGCTGAACGCTGCCGTGTGACATGGTTGAGATGCTTGGTGACGGAGGTGGTGGTGTTGGTGGTACATCCCCTTTTTGCTGGGCGGCAGATGCCAACGTTCCTCCAGAGGCGGAGGAAGAGGCCGAGGCGGCAGCAGCAGAAGAGGCCGAGGCGGCAGCAGCAGAAGAGGCCGAGGCGGCAGCAGCAGAAGAGGCCGAGGCGGCAGCAGCAGACGAGGCCGCAGGGGGAGCCTGAGTGACTTCCTTGTTTTTAAGGAGTTTACTCCACTGCAGTTCATGCTTTGCATGCAGGTGCCTGGTCATGCAGGTTGTGCTAAGGTTCAGAATATTAATGCCTCGCTTCAGGCTCTGATGGCACAGCGTGCAAACCACTCGGGTCTTGTCGTCAGCACATTGTTTGAAGAAGTGCCATGCCAGTGAACACCTTGAAGCTGCCTTTGGGGTGCTCGGTCCCAGATGGCAGCGGTCAGTAGCAGGCGGAGTCTCTTGGCGGCGGGTGTTCTGCTTTTTCCCACTGCTCTTTTTTTTGCTATGCTGTTGGCTCGGTCTCACCACTGCCTCTTCCTCTGAACTGTGAAAGTCAGTGGCACGACCTTCATTCCATGTGGGGTCTAGGACCTCATCGTCCCCTGCATCGTCTTCCACCTAGTCTTCCTCCCTGACCTCCTGTTCAGTCTGCACACTGCAGAAAGACGCAGCAGTTGGCACCTGTGTTTCTTCATCATCAGAGATGTGCTGAGGTGGTATTCCCATGTCCTCATCATCATGAAACATAAGTGGTTGTGCGTCAGTGCATTCTATGTCTTCCACCGCTGGGGAAGGGCTAGGTGGATGCCCTTGGGAAACCCTGCCAGCAGAGTCTTCAAACAACATAAGAGACTGCTGCATAACTTGAGGCTCAGACAGTTTCCCTGATATGCATGGGGGTGATGTGACAGACTGATGGGCTTGGTTTTCAGGCGCCATCTGTGCGCTTTCTGCAGAAGACTGGGTGGGAGATAATGTGAACGTGCTGGATCCACTGTCGGCCACCCAATTGACTAATGCCTGTACCTGCTCAGGCCTTGCCATCCTTAGAACGGCATTGGGCCCCACCAAATATCGCTGTAAATTCTGGCGGCTACTGGGACCTGAGGTAGTTGGTACACTAGGACGTGTGGCTGTGGCAGAACGGCCATGTCCTCTACCAGCACCAGAGGGTCCACTAACACCACCACAACCATGTCCGCGTCCCTTATTAGATGTTTTCCTCATTGTTACTGTTCACCACAATAAGAAAAAAATTATTTGGCCCAATGTATTGAATTCAAATTCAGGCCAAATTCAGACACCTAACACTATCTGGCTATCTATTTAGGTACCTTATTACACTAATACAGGCACAGCATTAACGACAGATTTAGCTGAATATAAATTGTAGGCCTAGTATTTAGGCGCTGGATGACAGGTATACGTTTACGGACAGAATTAGACTTGGGAATGCACGGTAGTGTGTGAAGTTATTGAGGATGACCCTATCCGCACCTTCAATCTAATATTCCCTTTTATGGATAGATTTAAAGTTGGCCTGATACAGCAGAAACCACTGATTTAGGGATTTGCTATTTTGGCAATTGTATTTCAAGAAAGAAGAAAGAAGAAGAACCTGAGCTTGCCCTTTACGCCTTAGAGGTGCTGGCCTGCCCTGCAGCCAGTTTATTGTCTGAACGTGTGTTTAACATGGCAGGGGGCGTTATCACAGACAAGCGCAGCCACCTGTCCACAGCCAATGTGGACAAGCTCACGTTCATTAAAATGAACCAGGCATGGATCCCACGGGACGTGTCCGTACCTTCTGCAGAATAGACATGTATAACCATCCATTGTTATACTAAAGTGCAATTGCTCATTGTTGCATTTTGGATATTTCACACTATTTTGGAGTGTACCCCAATAAAAAAAAAAAAAAGAAATATATAAACCAAAAACCAGTGTTGGCTTCCTTGTCCTCCTCCACCCCTGCTTCCACCTACACCGCTACGTCCACCGCCTCCTCAAACTCCTACTCCATATGGACCTCCACCTCATAAATCAAGTTTTGTTTTTATTTGTATGTATTTTATTTTATGTTATTTCACTAATTTGTCTGTTACATATTCGGGTGCAATTCACCAATTTTTGGGTGTGATATACCACTGCTATACCTAATAGACAGGTAAACAATTTCATTGATTTGTCTGTTACTTTTTCGGGTAAAATTCACACATTTTTGGGTATGATATACCACTGCTCTACCTAGTAGACAGGTAACATTTCACTAATTTGTCTGTTACATATTTGGGTGAAATTCACAAATTTTTGGGTGTGATATACCCCTGCTCTACCTGTTACTACCTAGGTTTTTGAGGAGGAAAGTAAGAAAAAAAAATTTGAACCAAAAGGTGTGCTTTTGGTTGGTTTTGAACTAATGGTGGTCTGTGCATGGCACTATTATGGGGGATATGTGGATGACGCACTATCATGTTGGGGATCTGTGGATGGCACTGTCATGTTGGGGATCTGTGGATGGCACTGTCATGTTGGGGATCTGTGGATGGCACTGTCATGTTGGGGATCTGTGGATGGCACGGTCATGTTGGGGATCTGTGGATGGCACTGTCATGTTGGGGATCTGTGGATGGCACTGCTATGGGGGATCTGTGGATGGCACTGCTATGGGGGATCTGTGGATGGCACTGCTAGGGGGGGATCTGTGGATGGCACTGTTAGGGGTGGATCTGTGGATGGCACTGTTAGGGGGGGGATCTGTGGATGGCACTGTTAGGGGGTGGATCTGTGGATGGCACTGTTAGGGGGGGGATCTGTGGATGGCACTGTTAGGGGGGGATCTGTGGATGGCACTGTTAGGGGGGGATCTGTGGATGGCACTGTTAGGGGGGGGGATCTGTGGATGGCACTGTTAGGGGGGGGATCTGTGGATGGCACTGTTGGGGGGGGATCTGTGGATGGCACTGTTAGGGGGGGATCTGTGGATGGCACTGTTAGGGGGGATCTGTGGATGGCACTGTTAGGGGGGGGGATCTGTGGATGGCACTGTTAGGGGGGGGGATCTGTGGATGGCACTGTTAGGGGGGGATCTGTGAATGGCACTGTTAGGGGGGGATCTGTGGATGGCACTGTTAGGGGGGATCTGTGGATGGCACTGTTAGGGGGGGATCTGTGGATGGCACTGTTAGGGGGGGATCTGTGGATGGCACTGTTAGGGGGGATCTGTGGATGGCACTGTTAGGGGGGGATCTGTGGATGGCACTGTTAGGGGGGGATCTGTGGATGGCACTGTTAGGGGGGGATCTGTGGATGGCACTGTTAGGGGGGATCTGTGGATGGCACTGATAGGGGGGGGGATCTGTGGATGACATTGTTATGGGGTGGGGGATCTGCTGTTGGCACTGTTATGGGGGGGATCTGTGGATGACACTGCTATATATGTGTCATCCACAGATCCCCCTCATAACAGTGTCCCCCAATACACCGGCCCTCTGCTCACTAAAGTATTTCTAGACCGTAATCCTTAACCTGTTAATAAGTTTAACTAAAGCTGAGCTCTCACCTGTTCCCCTGTGTCAGTACAGCACTTCCTAACAAGCTTCCATAGCAGGCAGAGTGGCTGGCAGCGTTACGTCACTCACTGATATCGCGCGCCTGCTTCATTCATAAAGTGGGAGGAGCAGGCGCGCAAAGTCAGTGAGTGACGTTACTGCTGCCGTCCGCTCTGCCTGCTATGGAAGCTTGTTAGTAAGTGCTGTACGGATACAGGGGATACAGGGGAACAGGGGAGAGCGCAGTTTTAGTTAAACTTAATAACAGGTTAAGGATTACCGTCTAGAAATACTTTGGTGAGTGGCAGGGCCCGGTGTAAGAGTACAGTGACTGCACCGGGCCCCGCCGCAAGTTCCAGACTCCAACCCCTCCTCTCTCCCCGCTCATATATCGCAGGCTGCAATGCTGCAGCATCGCAGACTGCAATGTAAAATGGAAGTATTCGCCCCATAAGACGCAGGGGCATTTCCCCTCCACTTTTGTCAGTGATGATGAAGGTGACGATGATAACGTGTCGATGGATGTCATGTGGGTGCCCACAAGAGAGCAAGAGCAGGGGAGTTCCGAGGAAGAGACAGAGCAGCAGATAGGGAGTAGAAGGAGGAGAAGCAGGCACAACTGTCAAAGCCACACTCCCGGGACTCCGCGTCCTGCCTCTTTTCCTTCTCCTCACTCCTCCTATTTGTCCTCCACTCCACCTTCCACCGTGCCGTCGTCACGTTCATCTGGCACAAGGCAGGCTTCCCTGGCCCAAATGTACATTCGTAAAAAGTTGTTTTTTTTTGGGGGGGGGGGGGGGGGCGAAGTGCATCTTATGGGGCGAAAAAAACAGTAATTTGTCTGTTACATTTTCGGGTGAAATTCACCAATTTTTGGCTGTGATACACCCCTGCTCTACTTAGTAGACAGGTTAATAAATTTCACAAATTTTTCTGTTACATTCTTGGGTGACATTTTACAATTTTTGCCGTGAATATACCCCTGCTCTGCATAGGTGACAGGGACCGAAATTAGTAAAATTAGTCTTTAATTGGCTCTTCCATTCGATCCTTCCACTTTAATAACTTGTCCCACATTTCAGCTTGATCACATTGCAGCCATTGACCTCCCTTGGATGTAGTATCCCTTTCTCACGCTCCCTTTCCGGCGTGGAACCCTGATTCACCGATAACCGTGATCAACATGCTAGGCTCAGAAAAGAACATCGAAAGTTGATAGAGAAGATATCAAAATGCATCGTGGATGTGGTGGGGACTTGCGATCAGGCAGAAGTTATTTAGAGTCAACAAAGCGGCAGCAGGGCCTCTCCTGTCTAACGTTTACAAATCTAAAATACCCCAGTGACATTCCATATAATTTTTTATTAATCATTCCAATAACAGGGCATCATAAGAGTCCTATATTGTTATTTATCGTCACTACCTCCCCGAGTCGTGAGTGGGTAATTGCTGCGCGTCCCCTCCTTTCCTTCAATTCTTCTGTTTTAATAGCTTCTCCCACATTTCCGCTCGATCACAATTAAATGTCATCCATTGATCTCCCTTGGATGTGGTCTGTCTCACACTACTTCTCCGGCGTTGAACCCTGATTCGCCGCTAACCAGGATCAACATGGTAGGTGCAGAAAAGTTGAAAAGTCGAAAGTTGATAGAGCAGATAGCACATAGAGTGGACATCACAGCGACGTGCGACATGGTGGAGCAGTATGTGTGCACACGCCTACACGAACTGACTGATGGGTCTACCCCCTGCAACTTCTGGGTCTCCAAATTGGGCACATAGCCTGAGCTTCACATGGCTCTTTACGCCTTGGAGGTGCTAGCCTGCACTGCAGCCAGTGTATTGTCTGAACGTGTGTTTAGCACGACTGGAGGGAGTTATCACAGGTTATATTTCCCAGTGTTTTGGGATGTACCCTAATTAAAAAAATAAAATTTCAAATTTAAAACCAAAACGCAGTGTAGGCTACCTCCTCCTCCGCCGCTGCTTCCACCTACACCGCTACATCCACTTCCTCCTAGATGAAGATTATTATGTTATTTAAAGTCATTTCCCTATCCACTTGCCGTGCTCTTAACCACATTTTGATGCCATTTGCAGCCCTCTAGCCCTTTCCATTACATTTTTACAGCCATTTTAGTGCTCAAAAGTTCGGGTCCCTATTGACTTCAATGGGGTTCGGGTTCGAGGTCAAGTCCGGGTCCCGAACTCTAACTTTTTTCTGAAGGTCGGCCGATCCCGTCAAACCCGAACATCCAGGTGTCCGCTCAACTCTAGCCATAACCTTGCGGTTCAACCGGCAGTCAGTTTGCGGTGAATTTTGCTTGTTCGCGATTCGCCGGACATGCAAACATATGGCGATGTTCGCATGCGCAATATTCTTTTGCATTGCGCCAAACTTTGACCCATGACACATCCATCAGGTGGGACAGGACAGCCAATTGAGACGTTTCAGCACATGGAAACACCCCCACCCTAAAACAGAACCTGATCTGCCAGCCATTTTACATTCTGCGTTTTGCCAGTGTAGGAAGAGGTTGCTTTGTGGAGCAGGGACAGACTCTGAGAGACAGCAAATGCTAGCTAATAGGGCCACAAAAGTCCTTTTAAGGACTGATATAGGTGTGCTATTGATAGGTGTGATATACTGAGGGGTGTGATATACCTATAATATACTTTCTAACATATAAAGTATAGTATAGTGCATTTGTATTGTGCAGCAGTTGTGTGCGGTTCAGCTGCAATATCGCAGGTATATAGAGGGACAAGTGTTATTGGAACAACTATTTGCAACGGGTGTGACATACCTGTTGCCCCCCAAAAAAGGATTGAGGGGTGTTATATACCTGCTTCCTCCAAATATTGATTCAGGGGTTCTATATACCTGTTTCTACAAAATACTGATTGAAGGGTGCAATATACCTGCTTCTACAAAATACTGAATAAGGGGTTCTATATACCTGCTTCCACAAAATACTGATTGAGGGGTGCGATAAACCGGCTTCCACCAAATACTGATTGAGACCTGCTATATACCTGCTTGCACAAATACTGCTCTTCTCTGGGGACTTTGGCACAGGGTCATTTTGAAAATGACAGGAAGAGGAGGCAGAAATGGCCACCACCCAGCGGTCTGATGACAGCACCTAGATCAGCCCAAGAAGGGTGGTCCCCGCTGTTGCTGCACACTCCGAGATCTCCAATGTCAGTGATGGTGAAGGTGATGATGACGTGTCGATGGATGTCACGTGGGTGCCCACAAGAGAGGAAGAGGAGGGGAGTTCAGAGGAAGAGACGGAGCAGCTGACCGTGAAGCTGAATGGCAGCAGCTTCCAGAGCTCCTCACTCACACCGGTGATTTAACCCCTTTATAAGCTATCAAATCGCACACCAATGGGGAAAATTGGCAAGGACCGAACCAAGGATAATCTGGAGCTGACACCTGCCCGCTCTAAGCAACCAGACATGGAGCAGTACCTTAAAAAAGAAGCAAAATCGCCCTGATGGAAGTCTCCAAGATGGCGCTGCGCGTGCCACAACCAGACGCTGAAGATCCTTCAGAGGCTGGAAGCGCATCAGAGGCCTCGGAGTGCAGACTCCCTTGGAGGCGCTCAAACTTATCCAAAGAGGTCCTAAAAGAGCTCCTGGACGCAGCTCTAGCCCCTCTGAAGAGGGACCTGGAGGACATCAAAGACGACCTCTGTGGTTTAGGCCATAGAGTAATGGCGCTTGAAAACTCCCAAGATGCTATCCTTCAGCATGAGGGGAAAACATGCCAGGCCCTACAAGCCCATCGGGACCTAATCAATGATGCCCTCCTTCGAATAGAGGACCGGGAGAAATCGGAGTAGGCGCCGGAACCTGCGGATCAGAGACCTACCTGAATCCATCGCAGCAGAGGCCCTCTGCAAGGTGGCAGCCAAAATCTTTTCTCAGCTACTAGGCCCAGACAGGGCAGCCAAGTGGTTGTGGAACACATCCACCACGCACTGCGCCCGAAACCAAAGCCCTCAGATCCGCTGCGTGATGTGATATGTGGTCTCCTCAGCTTTGTGGACACGGCCGACCTCTTGCAAACCAGCAGAGAAACCGACAATTTGAGGTACGAAGATTCCCCTCTCCTGTTTTCCAGGACTTGGCGCCTACTACGCTGACTAAGAGGCGTATTCTCCATCCACTACTGGATGCCTTGAAAGCATCGGCTACTCCGTTCAGATGGCTGTACTTCTTTGGCCTGGCCATCTTGAAACATGTCAGGCAACTCACAGTTCGCACGCCGGCGGACCTGAAAACCATCTAGGGTCCGCTCAGCCCAGCGCCCATAGATGTCCCTTCTTGGATGCCTGCAGACCAGGGGGACCCCTTACCTGCCCCGCCAAGAGTCAATGCCTGGCTTGAAGTCTCCCCAGGGAAAACTGATAGAGCCAAAAAGGACGACATAACACCTGAAGGGTGTAGATTCATGACCTCTGCTACCTCAATGGGGATTTTCCCCCTTACACTCCCTTACGCAGTGATAATATCTGTGCCTCAAGTTACCGGGTTATGTGCCTATTTTCCATTCAGCTGCTTTGTTGTTCGTTGGTTTCAGGGATGGTTTTCGGATCCCGTGTTGTTCGGTTAGTCCGGTGGTGGCTCCTCGTAACTTGGCATCGGCTTTGCGTCGGCCGGATGTGGTGGCAGAGAAGATTGGTAAGGAGGTCACGGCGGGTAGGGTCGCTGGCCCCTTTGCGGAATCCCCGTTGCCGGGTTTGTGAGTGTCGCCTTTGGGTTTGGTCCTGAAAAAGGAGGCAGGCAAGTTTAGGCTCATACACCACCTGTCTTTTCCTGAGGGTAGTTCTGTTAATGATGGTATTGCTGGGGAGCTTTGTTCGGTTTCGTATACTTCATTTGATGAGGCGGTTCGGTGGGTGCGTCGTTTTGGAAAGGGGGCTTTATTGGCGAAGACGGATATTGAGGCCGCTTTTCGTTTGTTGCCCATTCATCTGGATAGTTTTCATTTGTTGGGATTTAAGTGGGAGGGCAGTTTTTATGTTGATTGTTGTCTACCGATGGGTTGTGCAATTGCATGTTCTTTGTTTGAGAAGTTTGCTTCCTTCTTGGAGTGGGTGGTGAAGCAGGAGGCGGGGTGGACTTCTGTTTTGCATTATCTTGACGATTTTTTGTTTTTGGGGCCTGCTGGGTCGCGTGTTTGTTCAGTGTTGCTGCACACGATGGAGAGCATAGCGGGTCGTCTCGGTGTCCCGTTGGCACCGGAAAAGACGGAGGGCCCGGCGACGTCCGTGAAGTTTTTGGGTATTGTGATAGATAGTGTAGCCATGGAGTGCCGGTTGCCGGAGGAGAAGGTGGCGGATTTGCGCGAGGATATTGTTTTCTTGAGGAGGGCTAAAAAGGTGCAGTTGCGGCGTGCGCAGTCAGTCCTGGGTAAGTTGAATTTTGCGTGCAGAATTCTGCCAATGGGCCGGGTTTTCTGTAGGCGCTTGGTCATGGCGACGGCGGGGGTGCAGAGGCCTTTCCATTTTTTTCGATTGTCATCTGAGGTTCGGGATGACCTGCTGGTGTGGGAGCGTTTTCTGGAGGAGTTTAATGGGCGTTCTGTGTGGATGGGGGCTCCTGTGTCCAGTGCGGATTTGGAGTTGTGTACGGATGCGTCGGGGTCTTGTGGTTACGGGGCCTTTTGTGCGGGACAGTGGAGCGCAGGTGCCTGGCCGGATGTTTGGGTGGAGGCAGGTTTTTTGAGGAATTTGGTTTTGTTGGAGTTGTTTCCGATCGTTTTGTCTGTGGAGTTGTGGGGTGACGTGCTCCGGAATAAAAGAGTGAGATTTTGCTGTGACAACATGGGGGTGGTTCAGGCGATTAACAGTCAGTCTGCTAATTTGCCCCCGGTTGTGTGCTTGCTTTGCCATTTAGTGCTTAGTGGCTTGCGGTTGAATGCTTGTTTCGTGGCTGTGCATGTTCCGGGGGTTGAGAACGACATTGCTGATTCACTTTCTTGCATTCAGTGGGATCGTTTTCGCGGGCTGGTGCCGGATGCGGACGAGACGGGTCTATCATGTCCTCAGTGGCTCTGGAACGTGGCCTTGGGGTCTCCTCTGAGTTGATTCGCCGGTCCGTGAGTAGGAGTACGTGGTTGGCGTATTCTTCGGTGTGGTCTCAGTGGGAGCAGTTGCTGGATCAGGTGGGGGGTTGTGAGGTAGTGGAGGATTTTCAGATGCTGTTGGTATATTTTATCGGTTTGTCTTATAGTTCGGGGGTGTCTGTTTCGGTGGTTTCCAAGCGAGTGGTGGCAGTCAATTTTTGGTTGCGGTTGCGGGGTCTGATGGATGTGGCTAACTGCTTTCTGGTTAGGCAAGCTTTGAAAGGTTATAGGCGTAGCGCTGCGCAGCCGGACACGCGTAGGCCCGTTTCGTGGGCAGTGTTGCAGTCGTTGTGGGAGATGGTTGGTGTGGTGTGCTTGACGCCTTATGAGGTTTGTTTGTTTAGGGCTGCTTTTTCCTTGGCCTTTTTTGGGGCTTTCCGGGTGTCCGAGTTGGTGTCGGGAAATCGGTCGTGTGGGGGAGGTTTGTTGCGGCAGGATGTGTGTTTTTCTGGGGGGGGGGGGGTTTGCGTTGTGTGTTGCGTAAGTCTAAAACGGATCAGGAGGGAAAAGGGGTGGTTGTTATACTGCGCCCGTTGCTTGGGTCGGTTTTGTGTCCGGTCAGGTGCGTGGAGGAGTTGTTGGTGGTTAGGCCTGAGGTGATGGGTTCGTTGTTGATGCATGTAGATCAGTTTGTTGCGGTTTTTCGAAAGTGTTTGGTTGCAGCGGGCTACCCGGCTCAGGACTTTGCGTCCCATTCCTTTTGGATTGGGGCGGCATAGGAGGCGGCCAGATGGGGCCTGGGGGAGGAGGCCATTAAACGTATTGGCCGATGGGAGTCTAGGTGTTATCAGTTGTATGTTCGCACCCACATGTTGTGAGTGCCAAGGGGAATGATGTTCAGTAGTAGTAGTGTTCGGTATTTTTTGTTACGCTGATCAGTGAGTTAGGTTTTTAATTTTCTGTGTTTACAGGGTCGGCTTGTATGGCTTGGATCTTCGGACACTCCTACGTGTACTGGGGAGCATTGCGGGCGGACGTGCGGAGGAACGGACGGCAGTTGGGGTTTGACCCGGCTGACATGCAAGTGCGCTGGATTGGCATACGGGGCCTTTTGTGGGGTAGGGTGCTTCCTGAATTTCATGCTTCGGTCTCGTTGGATAGGTCACCTGATATTGTTGTGTTGCACGTTGGGGGGAATGACCTGGGTGTGCGCAGTACTAGGGAGGTAATTCGTGATATGAAGCTGGACCTCCTGCGTTTGTGATCGGATTTTCCGGGTGTGTTGGTGGTTTGGTCTGAGGTGGTGGCTCGGAGAGTCTGGTGTTTTGCGAGGTCGGTTGAGCGTCTCAACAAGGCCCGGGCTAAACTTAATAGGGAGGTCGGACGTTTTGTGCGGAATTGTGGTGCGACACCGGGAGCTGGAGGCGGGATCACCTCAGTTCCTTAGAGCTGATGGTGTCCACCTGAATGAGGTGGGTATTGACATGTGGGCCTTAGGGATTCAGGAGGGTCTGGAGACGGCTCTCCGGGTTTGGCAGGACTCCCATAGGTGAGGTGTCTCCTATGGTCGTTCGTGGCGTGGTAATGGAGGGTCCTGGAAGGCAATGATAAGTTTAAGAGGTGCATGCCAAGGTGGAGTGTGCATCTCAGGAGGTTCGGTAAGCTTGTGCATGGGGCTCCTGTTGGGCAGATGGGCCTACAGGGGAAACTAATTACAGTTTGGAGTATTCGGTGCTCTCGGGTCGGTGACCGCGGCCGAGGGTAAGGAGATATGACAAGTAGAGGTGAATGGTGGAGAACACAGCTTACCTGTTGCCTTCTAGGATCCTATTCAATGGTTCAGATGTTATGGTAATTGTTAGGGTAATTAATATGTTGTTATTACGTATTTATGTTAAGTGATAATTAATGTTGTTGAATAAAATTGGCCGAGAAGGCTCTTTTCCCAAGAAGATGTCTCGGTGTGTTAATTGGGGACAGGAGGGGGTAGTAAGGTAGAGGGTAGGTTTATGTGCCTGAGTACATTCCATCCTTAAGTCACGTAACAGAGGATTTGGCTTCATGTCAGCGAGAATCAGTCTGCATGTCATAGCAGAGAATCAGGCTTCACGTCAGCCACCACTGCAACAGTCCATTGTCATATATTTAGGCCCAGCACCCAGGCAGAGGAGAGAGGTCCCGTAACAGAGAATCTGTCTTTATGTCAGCAGAGAATTAGTCTGCATGTCATAGCAGAGAATCAGGCTTCACGTCAGCCACCACTGCAACAGTCCATTGTCAGATATTTAGGCCCAGCACCCAGGCAGAGGAGAGAGGTCCCGTAACAGAGAATCTGTCTTTATGTCAGCAGAGAATCAGTCTGCATGTCATAGCAGAGAATCAGGCTTCACGTCAGCCAACATTGGAACAGTCCATTGGCATATATTTAGGCCCCGGCACCCAGACAGAGGAGAGGTTCATTCAACTTTGGGTAGCCTCGCAATATAATGGTAAAATGAAAATAAAAATAGGATTGAATGAGGAAGTGCCCTGGAGTACAATAATATATGGTTAAGGGGTGGTAGTTAATGTCTAATCTGCACAAGGGATGGACAGGTCCTGTGGGATCCATGCCTGGTTCATTTTTATGAACGTCAGCTTGTCCACATTGGCTGTAGACAGGCAGCTGCGTTTGTCTGTAATGACGCCCCCTGCCGTGCTGAATACACGTTCAGACAAAACGCTTGCCGCCGGGCAGGCCAGCACCTCCAAGGCATAAAAGGCTAGCTCTGGCCACGTGGACAATTTAGAGACCCAGAAGTTGAATGGGGCCGAACCATCAGTCAGTACGTGGAGGGGTGTGCACACGTACTGTTCCACCATGTTAGTGAAATGTTGCCTCCTGCTAACACGTTGCGTATCAGGTGGTGGTGCAGTTAGCTGTGGCGTGTTGACAAAACGTTTCCACATCTCTGCCATGCTAACCCTTTCCTCAGAGGAGCTGGCCGTGACAAAGCTGCCTTGGTGACCTCTTGCTCCTCCTCTGCCTTGGCCTTGGGCTTCCACTTGTTCCCCTGTGACATTTGGGAATGCTCTCAGTAGCGCGTCTACCAACGTGCGCTTGTACTCGCGCATCTTCCTATCACGCTCCAGTGCAGGAAGTAAGGTGGGCACCGTGGATCCAGCAGGGTGGCAACCCAGTAGTTCGCACACGTTAAATGTGGGCAACTCTGCTGTCGTTGTGCAGGCACTGCAGCATGTAGTCGCTCATGTGTGCCAGGCTGCCCAAAGGTAAGGACAAGCTGTCCTCTGTGGGAGGCGTATCGTCATCGTCCTGCCTTTCCCCCCAGCCACGCACCAGTGATGGGCCCGAGCTGCGTTGGATGCCACCTCGCTGTGACCATGCTTCATCCTCATCCTCCTCCACCTCCTCCTCATCCTCATCCTCATCCTCCTCGTCCTCCAGTAGTGGGCCCTGGCTGGCCACATTTGTACCTGGCCTCTGCTGTTGCAAAAAAACTCCCTAAGAGTTACTTCGAAGAGACTGGCCTGAAAGTGCTAAAAATGACCCCTCTTCCTCCTCCTCCTCCTGGGCCACCTCCTCTTCCATCATTGCCCTAAGTGTTTTCTCAAGGAGACATAGAAGTGGTATTGTAACGCTGATAACGGCGTCATCGCCACTGGCCATGTTGGTGGAGTACTCGAAACAGCGCAACAGGGCACACAGGTCTCACATGGAGGCCCAGTCATTGGTGGTGAAGTGGTGCTGTTCCGCAGTGCGACTGACCCGAGCGTGCTGCAGCTGAAACTCCACTATGGCCTGCTGCTGCTCGCACAGTGTGTCCAGCATGTGCAAGGTGGAGTTCCACCTGGTGGGCACGTCACATATGAGGCGGTGAGCGGGAAGGCCAAAGTTACGCTGTAGCGCAGACAGGCGAGCAGCGGCAGGATGTGAACGCCGGAAGCGGGAACAGACGGCCCGCACTTTATGCAGCAGCTCTGACATGTCGGGGTAGTTGTGAATGAACTTCTGCACCACCAAATTCAGCACATGCACCAGGCAAGGGATGTGCGTCAAACCGGCTAGTCCCAGAGCTGCAACGAGATTTCGCCCATTATCGCACACCACCAGCTTGAGGCTCACCGGCAGCAACCACTCGTCGGTCTGTTGTTCTATACCACGCCACAACTCCTGTGCGGTGTGGGGCCTGTCCCCCAAACATATGAGTTTCAGAATGGCCTGCTGACGTTTACCCCGGGCTGTGCTGAAGTTGGTGGTGAAGGTGTGTGGCTGACTGGATGAGCAGGTGGAAGAAGAGGAGGAGGAAGCCGAGAAGGAGGAGGTGGCAACAGGAGGCAATGAATGTTGCCCTGCGATCCTTGGCGGCGGAAGGACGTGCGCCAAACAGCTCTCCGCCTGGGGCCCAGCTGCCACTACATTTACCCAGTGTGCAGTTAGGGAGATATAGCGTCCCTGGCCGTGCTTACTGGTCCACGTATCTGTGGTTAGGTGGACCTTGCTACAGATGGCGTGCAGTGCACACTTGATTTTATCGGATACTTGGTTGTGCAGCGAAGGCACGGCTCTCTTGGAGAAGTAGTGGGGGCTGGGAACAACATACTGTGGGACAGCAAGCGACAAGAGCTGTTTGAAGCTGTCTGTGTCCACCAGCCTAAATGACAGCATTTCATAGGCCAGTAGTTTAGAAATGCTGGCATTCAGGGCCAGGGATCAAGGGTGGCTAGGTGGGAATTTATGCTTTCTCTCAAATGTTTGTGAGATGGAGAGCTGAACGCTGCCGTGTGACATGGTTGAGATGCTTGGTGACAGAGCTGGTGGTGTTGGTGGTACATCCCCTGTTTGCTGGGTGGCAGGTGCCAACGTTCCTCCAGAGGCGGAGGAAGAGGCCGAGGCGGCGGTAGCAGAAGAGGCCGAGGCGGCAGCAGCAGAAGAGGTAGCAGGGGGAGCCTGAGTGACTTCCTTGGTTTTAAGGTGTTTACTCCACTGCAGTTCATGCTTTGCATGCAGGTGCCTGGTCATGCAGGTTGTGCTAAGGTTCAGAACGTTAATGCCTCGCTTCAGGCTCTGATGGCACAGCGTGCAAACCACTCGGGTCTTGTCGTCAGCACATTGTTTGAAGAAGTGCCATGCCAGGGAACTCCTTGAAGCTGCCTTTGGGGTGCTCGGTCCCAGATGGCGGCGGTCAGTAGCAGGCGGAGTCTCTTGGCGGCGGGTGTTCTGCTTTTGCCCACTGCTCTCTTTTGCTATGCTGTTGGCTCGGTCCCACCACTGCCTCTTCCTCCGAACTGTGAAAGTCAGTGGCACGACCTTCATTCCATGTGGGGTCTAGGACCTCATCGTCCCCTGCATCGTCTTCCACCTAGTCTTCCTCCCTGACCTCCTGTTCAGTCTGCACACTGCAGAAAGACGCAGCAGTTGGCACCTGTGTTTCGTCATCATCAGAGACGTGCTGAGGTGGTATTTCCATGTCCTCATCATCAGGAAACATAAGTGGTTGTGCGTCAGTGCATTCTATTTCTTCCACCGCTGGGGAAGGGCTAGGTGGATGCCCTTGGGAAACCCTGCCAGCTGAGTCTTCAAACAGCATAAGAGACTGCTGCATAACTTGAGGCTCAGACAGTTTCCCTGGTATGCATGGGGGTGATGTGACAGACTGATGGGCTTGGTTTTCAGGCGCCATCTGTGCGCTTTCTGCAGAAGACTGGGTGGGAGATAATGTGAACGTGCTGGATCCACTGTCGGCCACCCAATTGACTAATGCCTGTACCTGCTCAGGCCTTGCCATCCTTAGAACGGCATTGGGCCCCACCAAATATCACTGTAAATTCTGGCGGCTACTGGGACCTGAGGTAGTTGGTACACTAGGACTTGTGGCTGTGGCAGAACGGCCATATCCTCTACCAGCACCAGAGGGTCCACTAACACCACCACGACCATGTCCGCGTCCCTTACTAGATGTTTTCCTCATTGTTATCGTTCACCACAACAACAAAAATATTATTTGGCCCAATGTATTTAATTCAAATTCAGGCCTTTTTTTTTTGTTTTTGTTTTTTACAGACACCTAACATTATCTGGCTATCTATTTAGGTACCGTATTACACTAATACAGGCACAGCAGTAACCACAGATTTAGCTGAATATAAATTTGAGGCCTAGTATTTAGGCGTTGGGTGACAGGTATAGTTTTACTGACAGAATTAGACTTGGAAATGCACAGTAGCGTGTGTGAAGTTATTCAGAATGACCCTATGTGCACCTTGAATCTGATATACCCTTTTAGGGATAGATTTAAAATAGCTCTGATACAGCAGAAACCACTAAATTAGGAAATTGATAAATTGGGAATCGTATTTCAACCCAGAACAAAAAATGTGCTTTGACGGACACTAAATAACTTGACCAGCCACAACAGTACAGCAGTAACGACAGATTTAGCTGGATATAAATTTGAGGCCTAGTATTTAGGCGCTGGGTGACAGGTATAGGTTTACTGACAGAATTAGACTTGGAAATGCACAGTAGCGTGTGTGTGAAGTTATTCAGAATGACCCTATGTGCACCTTGAATCTGATATACCCTTTTAGGGATAGATTTAAAATAGCTCTGATACAGCAGAAACCACTAAATTAGGAAATTGCTAAATTGGGAATTGTATTTCAACCCGGAACAAAAACTGTGCTTTGACGGACACTAAATAACTTGACCAGCCACACCAGTAACGTCAGATTTAGCTGGATATAAACTTGAGGCCTAGTATTTAGGCGCTGGGTGACAGGTATACGTACACTGACAGAATTAGATTGGGATATGGCCAAAAAATAACCACACTATTGATGGTTAAATGCACTTGGTGTGACAGCTTGACCAACCACACTACTGAGGGTTAAATGCACTTGGTGACAGGCGCAGCTTGCCCCTGATGTAGTATATGGCCAAAAAATAAACAGACTATTGCTGGTTAAATGCACTTGGTGTGACAGCTTTACCCTGATGTAGGATTTAGCCAAAAAACAACCACACCATTGAAGGTTAAATGCACTTGGTGGCAGCTTGTGCTGGCACACCACAAGACACAAAATGGCCGCCGATCACCCCAGAAAAAAGTGACCGAAAAACGCTCTGGGCAGCCTAAAAACAGTGAGCAATTAAATAGCAGCAGTTCAATCATCCACAGATGCAGATCGATCTCTGAATGAAGTCCTTTGGAGGAGTTAATCACTGCCTAATCTCGCCCTAACGTCGCGGCTGCAACCTCTCCCTATGCTGATCAGAGCAGAGTGACGTGTGGCGCTACGTGACTCCAGCTTAAATAGAGGCTGGGTCACATGGTGCTCTGGCCAATCACAGCCATGCCAATAGTAGGCATGGCTGTGACGGCCTCTTGGGGCAAGTAGTATGACGTTTGTCGATTGGCTGCTTTGCACCCTTTCAAAAAGCGCCAAGAAAGCGACGAACACCGAACCCGAACTTTTACGAAAATTTCCGGGTTCGGGTCCGTGTCACGGACACCCCAAAATTCGGTACGAACCCGAACTATACAGTTCGGGTTCGCTCATCCCTAGATCCTACATGCATCAGGTGTCTTGTGTGACTTCTCATATGTGTTCTAGATTGTTTGTTGTCATCTAACATTCACTTGTTCTTTTATTTTCCCTTCCAGTTGTTGTCCTAACTTATTTGTCCTACAGTCCTTCCCATTCTATCCTTCCTCTCTGCTATGTTGGAGTTTGCCATCTGTTCTAGGAATGTACCCTTCAAGAGGTTTCTGCTCTCCTCATCTCATGTTTTATAACCATGGCTACCTTTGTTGTATCCTCATTGAATGTCCGGGGTCTGAATGAGCCATGTAAAAGATCAAGTATTATCACTTTTGCAAAAAGATAAAACCTCTATAGCTTACTTTCAAGAAACGCATTTTAAAACTGGGAAGATTTTACCGACCACGAAATTCACCAAATGGTACCATAGCACTCATACATCAGCTAGCAGAGGAGTCAGTATTGCAGTGCACAAAGGTCTTCTGTTTAAACATATTGCAACTATCTTGGATCCGGAGGGACGCTTTCTGTTTATTAAAGGCCTCATTGCTGACACTTCTGTTACACTGGCAAATATATACGCCCCCAACAGGGGTCAGATCCCTTGGCTCATTCAGACAATTAAATACCTTTAAAGAGGGAATGCTTAATCTAGGTGGGGATTTTAATGTGGCCTCGGAACCGTCTCAGGACTCCTCCTCAGGCCGGTCGTCTATTACCCATAGGCTTTGGAGACGCCTTAAGGTTTCTCTGAAAAAATGTGATGTATTAGATGTGTGGCGCACATTGATCCCTCAGGAAGAGATTATACTTTATTCTCATGCTAAAGCTTCATATCATAGGATTGCCTACCTATTCCTCTCCTCTGCTAATACCTCATCAGTCTCTAATGCTAAAATTGGGAGTATTGTACTTTCAGATCATGCCCCGATTTTTGTAACTCACTGGTTTCCGAAAGAAAGATTGGACGTGGCGACTGATTGATACTCCCAATTTTATTGATAAGAAAACAAAGATCCCCTCGAAAGCGGCAGTTATCGCCCCATTTCTTTATTAAAAGTGGATGTCAAATGGGCGAAGATCTTGGCCCAACGCCTTTAACTGGTACTCCCTGACATAATATATGGCGAGCAGGTTGGGTTTGTTCCTGGCAGACGGGGCAGTGAGAACATCATACGCCTATTGCACTTGATGTCTTCGGCACGGAATAACTTAGTACTGGTGGCTTTACTGAGTACTGGTGCAGAAAAAGCTTGCGACAGAGTAAGTTGGTCTTTTATGTCTAAAACCTTGTCGAAATTGGAATACCAGAACAATTTATTGCAGCCATTTTCTCACTGTATCTAGCCCCCTCTGCCAGGGTTAAAGTCAATGGGACCTTGTCCCCAACATTTGACATTACCAATGGCACGCGCCAGGGATGCCTACTCTTCCCAACCCTTTTTGTCCTGGCAATGGAGACCTTGCTGAGCAAAATCCGCCAATCATCTGAGATTGAGGGGATTACCGTAGGTTCCCCGAGGCATCTAATGGCTGCCTTTGCAGATGATCTCCTGGTGGGGACTTCGAACCCTGTCATCTTTCCCTAAGCTACTCCCCATTTTTGAAGACTTTGGCTTTGTTTCTAACTTTAAAATAAACTATTCCAAATCCATGGCCCTCAATGTTTCCTGCCCGGCAAACATAGTGCAGTTTCTCAAGAACACCACACCTTTAAAATGGGCCTCAAAAGATATTCCATTCCTTGGTATACAAGTGACAGCTGACGCCAAAGATATATTCTCCTCCAACTATCTACCACTACTGCAATCTGTTAAAACACAGCTCCAATCGCTGAAAATGCCATTTATTTCCTGGATAGGCAGGAAAAATTATTTAAAAAACATACATAATCCCCAAGTTCCTGTACCTTATACAAACATTGCCAATCTGGGTTCCACAGTCGTTCTTCATAGAGATCCACCGAATGATGTATTTTCTTTGGAGAGGCCGGTCCCCCAGAGTGGCTTATACCATTCTGACTAGGGAGAAGAGGTTTGGGGGATTTGGGCTGCCCGATGTACATATGTATTACAAGGCCATGAACCTCCTCTGAGAGCATCCTGGGAATATTTTCTCCCATCTGGAACAGACACTGCTTACTAACCGTGAGAGATTGATCATGTGGGGTGTCCGTCCATGCTCCCCCACGGCCTCCAAGTTATCTCTGCGTTGGAGAGGGGTACTTCTCATCTGGTCTAAGATATACCACTCCAAGACACATAATTTCCCTAGTCCTAAGCTCCCATTACACCCGCTACAGTCCTTTATCCACTCCACAGTCCAGGACACCACATGCGTTTGGGCCCTGCTCAAGAAGTACACCATGCAAGATGTATTACCGCTAGAAGGGGAGTTGGTTTGGGGAAAGGTTCTCCAATTGCCCAGAGATCAGTCTGCATTGTTTCTACATCTCTATAGCTTTAAAAGGGACATAAGAACCCTACAACTGCAGGCATCTCACTTTGACTCACCTACTTGGTTGGGGCTGAGGTCCGCCAAACCTTCCAGCAGACCCTTTTCTACGATGTACAAGGAACTATTATCCTCTACCCATTCTGAACCGCATTTCCCGTGTTCTTGGGAGAAAGAACTATCAATTAAATTATCTGACCCGGAAAAAGCCTTTATACTGACCCACTCATATGGCTTTAGCTGTTGTATCAAAATTCAAGAAAACTCGTACAAACTGCTCACTCGCTGGTATAAAACACCAGAGTTCCTTCATAAACTTAACCCAGAAATTACGGAGGTCTGCTGGCGGTGGTGGGCGGGCATCGGGTCTCTGTCTCATATCTGGTGGAGTTGTGCGAGTATATGCCCTTTCCGGAACCAAGTTGAGAATCTGCTAAACAGAATCTGTTCAACCTCCATTGAATTGGATCCAAAATTGATTCTAATCTGGTTTCCTAATGTATCGCTCATCCCGGCCAAATCAGATCTGCCCACTATACTCATTACAGCTGCCCGCTTACTGGTTCCTTTATTATGGAGACAGACCCTCCCTCCTTCCTTTTCTAGTTGGATAGAAAAAGTTGACCAATTGTATAGGTTTGAAGAGCTGGCCCATTGGGAGTCTCACTCTCGCACGAAATTCCTCAAAACGTGGCTTCCCTGGAAGAACTTTAGATACCCTAACGTCTAGAGCAGACCCCCCCCCCCCCCCCCCCGAAACCCTTCCTTTTTCAATAATTTTCAACAACTTTCTTTAGTCTCTCTTGTATTGTATATGATGCTGGATATGGGCCTGATCAGAAAGGATATCATTATTTGATACCTTGTTGTAAACAATGTCAGAATTGTTTAATATAACCTGTCATCTATTATGCTTAAGAAGTGTACTTTGTATGTTTAAAAAGTGTATCCTGTACCATTCTGCCTATGGCTCAGGGGAGTAGCTATAGGGGGTGCAGAGGTATCAGTCACTACCGGGCCCAGGAGCCTGAGGGGGCCCAAAGACCCTTGTGCTGCATAAGAAGACACACAAAGCACTGAGGGAAGGGGGGCCCAAGCCTAACTCTTGCACCAGGGCCCATGAGCCTTTAGCTACGCCCCTGCTATGGCTATATGTAACATGACCAATAAAAAGAGATTTGGTTAAGTCCTGGTTAGCTCAACACTTACCTAGGGACAACAGCCTTAAGAAGGCACCTGGCCTCCCATCACCGAGCCCAGTGGGAGCAACGCCGTCAGAACCAACAAAGCCACACTCCCGGGACTCCGCATCCTGCCTCTTCTTCTCCTCACTTCTCTCATTTGTCCTCTACTCCACCTTCCACAGTGCCATCATCGCGTTCACGGAAGCCTGGCACAAGGCAGGCTTCCGTGGCCCAAATGTTCGTTCGTAAAAAGTCATATAAACTGGTGGACTCGGAGGCATTTAGAAAATGTGTGGCTATTGGCACACCGCAATAGAAGGTCCCCGGAAGGAAATATTTCTCCCAGAAGGACATCCCAGAGCTATATGGCCACGTCAAGCGGCAAGTGAATATATCTCTGGCACACAGTGTCGGTGCCAAGATACATCTGACCACAGACACATGGTCTAGCAAACATGGGCAAGGAAGGTACATAACTTTTACTGCCCACTGGGTGAACCTTCTGACGGCCAGAAAGCATGTAACCCGTGGCACCCTTGTGAATTTGTTGTTACCGCCACGGATTGTATGCAGGCCTGCCTCTTTTTCTCCTCCACCTACTCCTACTCCATCCTCAGCCTCCTCCTAGGCTGACTCCGTATTTTCTACTGCTACCACCTCTTCCACTGCACCCCCCAAGCTCCCCAGGACCTATTCGACGTGCCAGATGAGAAATTGCCATGCTGTGCTGCGGCTGTTGTGCCTGGAAGCCAAGAACCACACTGGTCCTGCACTGCTTTCAGCTCTGCAGTCACAGGTAGTGATGTCCCAAACTATTTGCCAGCGAATAGTTCCCGGCAAACATAGCTTGTTTGCGTTCACTGCTGCGGGCGAACATATGCGATGTTCGGTCCGCCCCTATACATCATTGAGTAAACTTTGACCCTGTACCTCACAGTCAGCAGACACATTCCAGCCAATCAGCAGCAGACCCTCCCTCCTCCTGGACAGCATCCATTTTAGATTAATTCGGAATCTGCATTCACAGTGAGGCGGGACAGTGCTGCTGCTGCTGATTCAATAGGGAAAGCGTTAGCTAGGGCATTGTTCTGTGTCCACAGACTCATCTGCTGTAAGGACAGCGTCCTGACCGCACCCCAAAAAGCCCTTTTCAGGGCTGGTACATTAGTGTGCTTTTTATTTTTTAATTATATATATATATATATATATATTGCAGTTGCCTGGCTGCCCGTGTGTGAGAGGCTGCAGGCTCAGTCACAGACAGCACGTGCACACTATTCATACAGGGTGTGACAGAAAATACCTTGCAGATAAAAAAAAAATATTCTATTTAATATTTTTTGGTGATATAATCACATTTGCAAGCCCGTGTGTGTCAGGCCTACACATACTGTATCGTGGCCACTGGCTAGTGGCTAGGCCTCCACTCATACCGTTACAGGGTGTCATTCACTCAAATACCTAGCAGATAAAAAAAAAAATTCTATTAAAATTTTTTCGGTGATATAGTCACATTTGCAAATTGCAAACCCGTGTGTGTCAGGCCCACACAGACTGTATTGTGGCCACTGGCTAGGCCTCCACTCATACTGTTACAGGGTGTCATTCACTCAAATACCTTGCAAATAAAAAAATATCTATTTAACATTTTTCTGTGATATAATCACATTTGCAAGCCTGTGTGTGTCAGGCCCACACAGACTGTATACTGGCTAGTGGCTAGGCCTCCATTCATACCATTACAGGGTGTCATTCACTCAAATACCTAGCAGATAAAAAAATAATTATATTTACATTTTTTCTGTGACATAATCACATTTGCAAGCCCGTGTGTGTGTCAGGCCCACACAGACTGTACTGTGCCCACTGCCCACCACTTATATAGGTTGGCACAGTACCTTGCACGCATACCTCACGTTTGTCATGAGGAAGGACCCATATTCCTTTGAGGTCTGAAACATGTTGACTGTGTTTGTACACCTGTATGGATTTTAACTCGCTGGAATAAAGTTTTGCATTTTTTCACCGGAGAGAGCTGGATTTTCTTCTCTTTCTTATTGCATATACCGCATCCAGGAGCGGCATCCGTGCACCTCTGGTGATTCTACTACTGCAGGTGAGAGCTGCCTTATGTTCTTTTCTAGTACCTTGCACGCATAGTACCACTTCACATAAAAAAAAAAAACGACAGGTAGAGGCAGGCCACCCCGCAGGGGCCGTCGTGGTCGTGGTGCTGTGATTTCCACTGGCCATGGAATAATGCCCAGTGTTCAGAGGCCACGTACCCTGAACCCAAAAAATTTGCTAAAAATAGTTGACTGGCTTACACAGGACACCCAATCTTCAACAGCTTCCGCTAAGAACCTTGACGCACCATCCTCCTCCAGCTCAGCTTTGGTCACTTGCTCTCAAGTTACCACTCTCCCGCCCGCCAGCACCACCACTACCACCACAGCCACCACAGCAGCTTCACTTGATCCTTCAGAGGCATTAGTTTACACATCAGTTGGATGAAATTAGTGATGTGCAACCATTATTGCCAGGGGATGTAGATAACAGGGATATGTCTCAGTCAGGCAGCATTGCACACATGGACGTACAGTGTGATGATGATGATGTTGTACCCGCTGCTGCTTCATTTGCTGAGGTGTCAGATACAAGTGAAGTGGTTGATGACGACTATGTCCGTGGATGCCACGTGGGTGCCTGCTCGAAGAGAAGAAATAGAGGGGGAAAGTTCAGAAGGGGAGACAGAGAGAAGGAGGAGACGAGTTGGAAGCAGGGGGAGGTCGTCGCAAGGAGCTAGTGGCACAGTCAGACAGCATGTATCGGCACCCGGGGTCAGCCAGACAGCACGCCAATCAACGCATGCTGTTGCCACCACCAGAATGCTGGCATTGTGGCATTTTTTTTGTGTGTCTGCCTCTGACAACAGCGATGCCATTTGCAACCTGTGCCAAAAGAAACTGAGTCGTGGGAAATCCAACACCCACCTAGGTACAACTGCTTTGCGAAGGCACATGATCGCACATCACAAATGCCTATGGGATCAACACATGACAAGTAGAAGCAGCACACAAACTCAAAGCCACCATCCTCCTCCTGGTCCAGCATCTTCAGCCACGTCAACCACTGCTGTCCTCCTTGCCCCCTCTTAACCACCCACCACTCCACCTCTCACCTTCTGCAGTTCCATCTCATTTGCCCACAGTCAGGTGTCTGTAAAGGAAATGTTTGAGCGTAAGAAGCCAATGTTACAGAGTCACCCACTTGCCCGGCGTCTGACAGCTGGCTTGACGGAACTCTTAGCCCGTCAGCTTTTACCATACCGGCTGGTCGAGTCTGAGGCCTTAAAAAAAAAATTGCTATTGGGACACCATAGTGGAAGGTACCCGGACTTTTTTTTTTTTAAATAAGGCAATCCCAAACCTCTACTCAGTGATTGGAAAGGAAGTCATGGCATCTCTGGCATACAGTGTTGGGGCAAGGGTCCATCTGACCACTGATCTGTATATCACCTACACTGTGCATTGGGTCAACCTGCTGACGGCTGCCAAGAATGGAATGCGTGACTCTGCAGCGGAGTTGGTGACACCGCCACGACTTGCAGGCAGGCCTACTGCCACCTCCTCTACTCCTCCTACTCCATCCTCTTCCATAATCTCCTCGGCCGAGTCCTCTTCTGCTGCGGCATCTGGCTGCACATCAACTGAATCCCCCCAGCTCCCCAGGTGCTATTCCACATCTCGGATACGACGGTGTCACGCTGTCTTCGGGTTTACTTGTGTGAAAGCAGAGAGCCACACCGGACCAGCACTCCTGTCCGCCCTGAACGCACAGGTGGATCAGTGGCGGACCCCGCACCAACTGGAGATCGGCAAAGTGGTGTGTGACAATGGAAGCAATTTGTTGGCGGCATTGAATTTGAGCAAGTTGTCACATGTGCCATACATGTGTTAAATCTCATTGTACAACGCTTTGTGTCTAAGTACCCAGGCTTACAGGACATCTTCAAGCAGGCCAGGAAGGTGTGTGGCCATTTTAAGCGTTCCTACATGGCCATGGTGCACTTTTCAGACATTCAGAGCCGAAACATGCCAGTGAGGCGCTTGATTTGCGACAGCCCGACACGTTGGAATTCAACACTCCTAATGTTCGACCGCCTGCTCCAACAAGAAAAAGCCGTCAATGAGTATTTGTATGACCGGGGTGCTGTGGAGCTGGGAATTTTTTTGCCACTTTACTGGACGCTCATGCGTCCTTTTGAGGAGGTGACAAACCTAGTCAGTCACACCGAAGGCACCATCAGCGACCTCATCCCATTTGTTTTCTTCCTGGAGCGTTCCCTACGAAGAGTGCTAGATCAGGCTGTAGATGAGCGTAAAGAGGAAGAGGAAGAGTTGTGGTCACCATCACCACCAGAAACAACCTTGTCATCATCGCTTGCCGGACCTGCGGCAATGCTGGAAGAGGAGTATGAGGAAGAGGAGTCAGAGGAGGAATGTGGCTTTGAGGAGGAGGAAGACCAACCACAGCAGGCATCCCAGGGTGCTCGTTGTTGTCAGCTATCTGGGACCCGTGGTCTTGTACGTGGCTGGGGGGAAGAACAGACCGTCAAGGACATCAGTGAGGACAAGGAACGGGAAGTGAGTAGCTCGGCATCCAATCTTGTGCAAATGGGGTCTTTCGTGCTGTAATGTCTGTTGAGGGACCCTCGTATAAAAAGGATGAAGGAGAATGACCTGTACTGGGTGGCCACGCTACTAGACCCCCGGTATAATCAGAAAGTGGTGGAAATGTTACCAAATGACTGGAAGTCAGAAAGAATGCAGCAGTTCAAAACCAAACTAAAAATTATAAGGGGGTTGTCACAGCACAATGGGAATTTAACAGGGGAAGAGGTGAAAGTAATCCTCCTCTTACCACGGCGGCAAGGACAGGACGCTTTACAGATGTGTTGTTGATGGAGGACATGCAGAGTAGAGTTGAGCGGACACCTGGATGTTCGGGTTCGAGAAGTTCGGCCGTACTTCCCGGAAATGTTTGGGATCGGGATCCGAACCCGATCCGAACTTCGTCCCGAACCCCATTGAAGTCAATGGGGACCCGAACTTTTCGGCACTAAAAAGGCTGTAAAACAGCCCAGGAAAGGGCTAGAGGGCTGCAAAAGGCAGCAACATGTAGGTAAATCCCATGCAAACAAATGTGGATAGGGAAATGAATAAAAATAAAAATAAAATAAATAAACATTAACTAATATCAATTGGAGAGAGGTCCCATAGCAGAGAATCTGGCTTCACGTCACCCACCACTGGAACAGTCCATTCTCAGATATTTAGGCCCAGGCACCCAGGCAGAGGAGAGAGGTCCTGTAACAGAGAATCTGTCTTCATGTCAGCAGAGAATCAGTCTGCATGTCATAGCAGAGAATCAGGCTTCACGTCAGCCACCAGTGCAACAGTCCATTGTCATATATTTAGGCCCAGCACACAGGCAGAGGAGAGAGGTCCCGTAACAGAGAATCTGTCTTCATGTCAGCAGAGAATTAGTCTGCATGTCATAGCAGAGAATCAGGCTTGACGTCAGCCACCACTGCAACAGTTCATTGTCAGATATTTAGGCCCAGCACACAGGCAGAGGAGAGTGGTCCTGTAACAGAGAATCTGGCTTCATGTCAGCAGAGAATCAGTCTGCATGTCATAGAGAATCAGGCTTCACGTCACCCAACATTGGAACAGTCCATTGGCATATATTTAGGCCCAGGCACCAAGGCAGAGGAGAGAGGTCCCGTAACAGAGAATCTGTCTTCATGTCAGCAGAGAATCAGTTTGCATGTCATAGCAGAGAATCAGGCTTCACGTCAGCCACCACTGCAATAGTCCATTGGCATATATTTAGGCCCAGCACCCAGGCAGAGGAGAGGTTCATTCAACTTTGGGTAGCCTCGCAATATAATGGTAAAATGAAAATAAAAATAGGATTGAATGAGGAAGTGCCCTGGAGTACAATAATATATGGTTAAGGGGAGGTAGTTAATGTCTAATCTGCACAAGGGATGGACAGGTCCTGTGGGATCCATGCCTGGTTCATTTTTATGAACGTCAGCTTGTCCACATTGGCTGTAGACAGGCGGCTGCGTTCGTCTATAATGACACCCCCTGCCGTGCTGAATACACGTTCAGACAAAACGCTGGCCGCCGGGCAGGCCAGCACCTCTAAGGCATAAAAGGCTAGCTCTGGCCACGTGGACAATTTGGAGACCCAGAAGTTGAATGGGGCCGAACCATCAGTCAGTACGTGGAGGGGTGTGCACACGTACTGTTCCACCATGTTAGTGAAATGTTGCCTCCTCCTAACACGTTGCGTATCAGGTGGTGGTGCAGTTAGCTGTGGCGTGTTGACAAAACTTTTCCACATCTCTGCCATGCTAACCCTGCCCTCAGAAGAGCTGGCCGTGACACAGCTGCCTTGGCGACCTCTTGCTCCTCCTCTGCCTTGGCCTTGGGCTTCCACTTGTTCCCCTGTGACATTTGGGAATGCTCTCAGTAGCGCGTCTACCAACGTGCGCTTGTACTCGCGCATCTTCCTATCACGCTCCAGTGCAGGAAGTAAGGTGGGCACATTGTCTTTGTACCGTGGATCCAGCAGGGTGGCAACCCAGTAGTCCGCACACGTTAAAATGTGGGCAACTCTGCTATCGTTGCGCAGGCACTGCAGCATGTAGTCGCTCATGTGTGCCAGGCTGCCCAGGGGTAAGGACAAGCTGTCCTCTGTGGGAGGCGTATCGTCATCGTCCTGCCTTTCCCCCCAGCCACGCACCAGTGATGGGCCCGAGCTGCGTTGGGTGCCACCACGCTGTGACCATGATTCATCCTCATCCTCCTCCACCTCCTCCTCATCCTCGTCCTTCTCGTCCTCCAGTAGTGGGCCCTGGCTGGCCACATTTGTACCTGGCCTCTGCTGTTGAAAAAAACCTCCCTCTGAGTCACTTCGAAGAGACTGGCCTGAAAGTGCTAAAAATGACCCCTCTTCCTCCTCCTCCTCCTCCTACTGGGCCACTTCCTCTTCCATCATCGCCCTAAGTGTTTTCTCAAGGAGACATAGAAGTGGTATTGCAACGCTGATAACGGCGTCATCGCCACTGGCCATGTTGGTGGAGTACTCGAAACAGCGCAACAGGGCACACAGGTCTCGCATGGAGGCCCAGTCATTGGTGGTGAAGTGGTGCTGTTCCGCAGTGCGACTGACCCGTGCGTGCTGCAGCTGAAACTCCACTATGGCCTGCTGCTGCTCGCACAGTGTGTCCAGCATGTGCAAGGTGGAGTTCCAACCGGTGGGCACGTCGCATATGAGGCGGTGAGCGGGAAGGCCAAAGTTACGCTGTAGCGCAGACAGGCGAGCAGCAGCAGGATGTGAACGCCGGAAGCGCGAACAGACGGCCCGCACTTTATGCAGCAGCTCTGACATGTCGGTGTAGTTGTGAATGAACTTCTGCACCACCAAATTCAGCACATGCGCCAGGCAAGGGATGTGCGTCAAACCGGCTAGTCCCAGAGCTGCAACGAGATTTCGCCCATTATCGCACACCACCAGGCCGGGCTTGAGGCTCACCGGCAGCAACCACTCGTCGGTCTGTTGTTCTGTACCACGCCACAACTCCTGTGCGGTGTGGGGCCTGTCCCCCAAACATATGAGTTTCAGAATGGCCGGCTGACATTTACCCCGGGCTGTGCTGAAGTTGGTGGTGAAGGTGTGTGGCTGACTGGATGAGCAGGTGGAAGAAGAGGAGGAGGAAGCCGAGAAGGAGGAGGTGGCAACAGGAGGCAAAGAATGTCGCCCTGCGATCCTTGGCGGCGGAAGGACGTGCGCCAAACAGCTCTCTGCCTGGGGCCCAGCTGCCACTACATTTGCCCAGTGTGCAGTTAGGGAGATATAGCGTCCCTGGCCGTGCTTACTGGTCCACGTATCTGTGGTTAGGTGGACCTTGCTACAGATGGCGTTGCGCAGTGCACACTTGATTTTATCGGATACTTGGTTGTGCAGGGAAGGCACGGCTCTCTTGGAGAAGTAGTGGCGGCTGGGAACAACATACTGTGGGACAGCAAGCGACATGAGCTGTTTGAAGCTGTCTGTGTCCACCAGCCTAAATGACAGCATTTCATAGGCCAGTAGTTTAGAAATGCTGGCATTCAGGGCCAGGGATCGAGGGTGGCTAGGTGGGAATTTACTCTTTCTCTCAAATGTTTGTGAGATGGAGAGCTGAACGCTGCCGTGTGACATGGTTGAGATGCTTGGTGACGGAGGTGGTGGTGGTGTTAGTGGTACATCCCCTGTTTGCTGGGCGGCAGGTGCCAACGTTCCTCCAGAGGCGGAGGAAGAGGCCAAGGCGGCAGCAGCAGAAGAGGCCGAGGCGGCAGCAGCAGAAGAGGCCAAGGCGGCAGCAGCAGAAGAGGCCGAGGCGGCAGCATCAGAAGAGGCCGAGGCGGCAGCAGCAGAAGAGGTAGCAGGGGTAGCCTGAGTGACTTCCTTGTTTTTAAGGTGTTTACTCCACTGCAGTTCATGCTTTGCATGCAGTTGCCTGGTCATGCTGGTTGTGCTAAGGTTCAGAACGTTAATGCCTCGCTTCAGGCTCTGATGGCACAGCGTGCAAACCACTCGGGTCTTGTCGTCAGCACATTGTTTGAATTAGTGCCATGCCAGGGAACTCCTTGAAGCTGCCTTTGGGGTGCTCGGTCCCAGATGGCGGCGGTCAGTAGCAGGCGGAGTCTCTTGGCGGCGGGTGTTCTGCTTTTGCCCACTGCTCCCTCTTTTGCTACGCTGTTGGCTTGGTCTCACCACTGCCTCTTCCTCCGAACTGTGAAAGTCAGTGGCACGACCTTCATTCCATGTGGGGTCTAGGACCTCATCGTCCCCTGCATCGTCTTCCACCCAGTCTTGATCCCTGACCTCCTGTTCAGTCTGCACACTGCAGAAAGACGCAGCAGTTGGCACCTGTGTTTCATCATCATCAGAGACTTGCTGAGGTGGTATTCCCATGTCCTCATCATCAGGAAACATAAGTGGTTGTGCGTCAGTGCATTCTATGTCTTCCACCGCTGGGGAAGGGCTAGGTGGATGCCCTTGGGAAACCCTGCCAGCAGAGTCTTCAAACAGTATAAGAGACTGCTGCATAACTTGAGGCTCAGACAGTTTCCCTGATATGCATGGGGGTGATCTGACAGACTGATGGGTTTGGTTTTCAGGCGCCATCTGTGCGCTTTCTGCAGAAGACTGGGTGGGAGATAATGTGAACGTGCTGGATCCACTGTCGGCCACCCAATTGACTAATGCCTGTACCTGCTCAGGCCTTACCATCCTTAGAACGGCATTGGGCCCCACCATATATCGCTGTACATTCTGGCGGCTACTGGGACCTGAGGTAGTTGGTACACTAGGACGTGTGGATGTGGCAGAACGGCCACGTCCTCTCCCAGCACCAGAGGGTCCACTAACACCACCACGACCATGTCCATGTCCGCGTCCCTTACTAGATGTTTTCCTCATTGTTATCGTTCACCATCAACAACAAAAATATTATTTGGCCCAATGTATTGAATTCAAATTCAGGCCTTTTTTACAGACACCTAACACTATCTGGCTATCTATTTAGGTACCGTATTACACTAATACAGGCACAGCAGTAACCACAGTTTGATGGTTAAATGCACTTGGTGTGACAGCTTGACCAACCACACTACTGAGGGTTAAATGCACTTGGTGACAGGCGCAGCTTGCCCCTGATGTAGTATATGGCCAAAAAATAAACAGACTATTGCTGGTTAAATGCACTTGGTGTGACAGCTTGACCCTGATGTAGGCTTTAGCCAAAAAACAACCACACCATTGAGGGTTAAATGCACTTGGTGGCAGCTTGTGCTGGCGCAACACAAGACACAAAATGGCCGCCGATCACCCCAGAAAAAAGTGACTGAAAAACGCTCTGGGCAGCCTAAAAACAGTGAGCAATTAAATGGCAGCAGTTCAATCATCCACAGCTGCAGATCGATCAATGGATGGAGTCTTTTGGAGGAGTTAATCAGCCTAATCTCGCCCTACTGTCGCAGCTGCAACCTCTCCCTACGCTAATCAGAGCAGAGTGACGTGTGGCGCTATGTGACTCCAGCTTAAATAGAGGCTGGGTCACATGGTGCTCTGGCCAATCACAGCCATGCCAATAGTAGGCATGTCTGTGACGGCCTCTTGGGGCAAGTAGTATGGCGCTTGTTGATTGGCTGCTTTGCAGCCTTTCAAAAAGCGCCAAGAAAGTGACGAACACCGAACCCGAACTTCTACGAAAATGTCCGGGTTCGGGTCCGTGTCACGGACACCCCAAAATTCGGTACGAACCCGAACTATACAGTTCGGGTTTGCTCATCCCCAATGCAGAGCTTTTTCAGTCCTTCACATCGCCACAGCCCTTCAGGATCCAGCCTTAGAAAACGACACGACCGACAGGTAGCAGACTACCTCGCCTTAACTGCAGAGATCGACACTCTGAGGAGCGATGAACCCCTTGACTACTGGGTGTGCAGGCTTGACCTGTGGCCTGAACTATCCCAGTTTGCGATAGAACATCTGGCCTGCCCCGCTTCTAGTTTCCTGTCAGAAAGGACCTTCAGTGCAGCAGGAGGCATTGTCACTGACAAAAGAAGTCGCCTCGGTCAAAAAAGTGTTGATTACTTCACCTTCATTAAGATGAATGAGGCATGGATCCCGAAGGGACTGACAGTGGGGGATACGTTTGACTAACAAAAGGCCTGATGACATGCCTTGGCCTCAAAATGGTCCCCACACTGCTGTATTTAATGTCTGCATACCGGATGACTTTCGTGAATTCTCTGCCACCAACTAGGGTTCAAGCCGCAATGTTTTAGTCACCTTTCTGCCTGGAAAACATCAATTTTTCCAGCAACAATACCAAATTTTTCAGGCATGTGTACATGCCTAATTTTTCTGGCCTCTAGTGCTGTACTGTGGCTGCAAAAACAAAACAAAAAAAAAGGCACATACACGTGATAATTCCCCTTCGTGATCGGTACCTTGTTGTGGTGAAGGGGCTTGCGTATCACAATGAAGCGATCATCACCTCTATGAGTGTGTTGGCAATGTTGCCACACCCCAGATAAGGCCGTTGCTTCATTATGATCAGACTAAAAGCGATCGGCTGGATAATTTTTCTTAGAAAACACATTTTTCTCTTTGTTTTTTAGTTGTATTGGTTTTTAATACATAAAATAAACTATTAAGAGACTTTATTATGATTTTTTTAATTAGAAATAATGCAGACAATTTTAAAAAATCCCCATTAACTCCAATACAAAGCAAGTACAGAGCTCAGAACAAAATTATTTCAGGATGTCGTTAATTCAACAATGATTAATCAATTTGACACACGTCCCTGGATAGGGGACGTAACAGGGATTAAACTGATGAGAATAGTACTTCAGAAAATACCACTCATATCGGGTGTGACAGTAAATTGCACGGCGCAGATGCAGTGACCGTGGCGTGGATTCAAACAAAGGGGAGGGAGCCAGCGTTTTTATAACCATCTCCCCGTTCGAAAAATCTATTTAATAAATGGACCCCAGATTGGGGACATCACGTATCAGGGATTAAACTGATGAGAATAGTACTACAGAAAATACCACTCATATCGAGTGTGACAGTAAATTGCATGGCGCAGACGCAGTGACCGTGGCGTGGATCCAAACAAAGGGGAGGGAGCAAGCGTTTTTTTAACCATCTCCCTGTTCGAAAAATCAATTCAATTCACCTTTCGGGGTCCCTTGGTGTTGTACGTGGCTGGGTGGAGGAAGAAACCTTCAATGACATCAACGGGACATGGCTAGCTTGGTATCCAACCTTGTGCAAATGGGAAGTTTGCGGTTGGGCAAAAAGGACTGTTTGCAGTTGTTTGCGGTGCATTAAAAGGGGAGTTTGGTCTGTCAATGTCTGTGAAGTGGGCGTAACCCTTACACTACCTGATCGATACAACATCATACCTGATTGTATACACACACTGGATGTTTTAAACCACGTTGTTCAAAAAAATGTAGGCGATTTATGCCCTTTATGGATTAAAATCCAACTCTGCGTCAACTATGTAATTTTCCATGGGAGTTTTGCCATGGATCCCCCTCCGGCAAGCCACAGTCCAGGTGTTAGTCCCCTTGAAACAACTTTTCCATCACTACTGTGGCTAGAAAGACTCCCTGTGGGTTTTAAAATTCACCTGACTATTGAAGTCGAATGGCGGTTCGCCCGCTCACAAACATTTGCGAAAATTCGCGTTTGCGAACGGAAAATTTTATGTTCGCGACATCTCTAGTCACAAGTCGATCAGTGGCTAACACCACTCAATTTGACAGTTAGTAAAGTTGTGTGCGACAACGGTGCCAATCTGCTGAGCATGCTAAAACAGGGCAAAATTACACACGTGCCATGCATGGCGCATGTACTGAACTTAGTCATGCAGCGATTCATTTCCAAATACCCCGGGGTCCGGGATGTCTTGTGGCAGGCCAGGAAAATCTATGCCCAATTTAGAAGATTTTACACAGCCATGGCTCGCCTTGCTGATGTTCAGCGGCGACACCACCTTCCCATCAGATGTCCGATTTGTGATTGGCTGCTCCAGCAGCAATGAGCCATTAACAACTACCTGTACGAACTCAGCAGCATGAAAGGATCTGGGGAGCTTGGTGTCTTTTCACCGCGCCAGTGGCTGCTCATGCGCAACGCATGCAGACTTCTGCGGCAATTTGATGAGATCACCAAACTGGTCAGTCGCAGCCAGGGCACCATCAGGGACATTGTACCTTATGCCTTCTTTCTGGAGCATGCATTGCGTCAAGTCATTGATCAAGTCGTCGAGGAGCAGGCGCTGGAAGATGAGGAAGTTGCAATGCTGAATGAATTCCCAGGGGGAGCTACTCCATCTGAGACAAGTCAGCATGAGTCTGAAGAGGAGTCAGAAGAGGATGGTGGCTGGAGGCAGGAGGAGAAGCAAGAAGAGCAGGCTTTGAGGGGGACTTTAAACTTTTCGGGGATCCCTGGTGTTGTCCGTGGCTGGGGGGAGGAGACAGAGGACGGCATTTTCCTGGGCGATGAGCAGGAGCCAGGGCGCTCCACCGCTTCTAGTTTAGCGCAAATGGGGGCATTTATGCTCCAGTGTTTGAAGAGGGACCCCCGTATATAAAGCATAGAGGGCAAGGACCAGTACTGGGTGTCAATGTACTTAGACCCCTGGTACAGACACAAAATGGCGGACATGTAACCAGCATCCCAGAGGGCTGTCAGAATACAGCATTTCCAGGCCTTGCTGTGAGAGATACTGTATTCTGCTGTTGCGGGAGCTGGCAGAGGAATTTCCACCCACAGCGAAACAGGTGCGGGTACCAATCCAACAGGGCCTTCATCGACAGCCGCACTCCGGATCCAGCCTAAGGGAATGCTTAACGGCCGATGTGGACGCTCTGAGAAGCGAGGAACCCCTGAACTACTGGGTGTGCAGGCTTGATCTGTGGCTAACGCTGGGACAATTTTCCATGGAACTCTTGGCTTGCCTTTCGTCAAAGGTCCTGTCTGAAATGAAGTTCAGCGCAGCAGAGGGGATCGTGACCAATAAGCACACTCGCCTAGATCACAACACTGTGGTCTACCTAACATTTCTAAAAATTGAGGCAGGGTTCTCGGAGGAATTCAACACCTGTGATAACCATGTGTAATAGAATTTCCTCAAGCCAACCCACACATATCCACCACCACCCAGAACAAAGAATGGTCCTTGTCTTATGTATATACAGCAGCATAAAAGGACTTTTCTGTCAGGTGAATGCCTAATGTTTGGGGCCTATACTCCACTGTTCTGTAGTAAAAAAAGTTATTCACTGACCTTCTAATATACCTCCAGCCACATAATCACTTATTCTTTTCTGTCCAGTGAATGCATAATTTTTGGGGCCTGTACTCCACTGGCCTACAGTAAAATTGTTATCCACTGACTGCCCAATATACCTCCAGCCACATAATCACTTGTTCTTTTTTGTCCGGTGAATGCCTAATGTTTGGGGCCTGTACTCCACTGGCCTATAGTAAAATTGTTATCCACTGACCGCCTAATATACCTCCAGCCACATAGTCACTTGTTCTTTTCTGTCCATTAAATGCATCATTTTGGGGTCCTGTACTCCACTAGCCTACAGTAAAATTGTTATGCACTGACCATCTAATATACCTCCAGCCACATAATCACTTGTTCTTTTCTGTCAGGTGAATGCATAATTTTTTGGGCCTGTACTCGACTGGCCTACATTTAAATTGTTATGTACTGACCATCTAATATGCCTCCAGCCACATAGTCACTTGTTCTTTTCTGTTAGATGAATGCCAAATTTTTGGGCCTGTACTCCCATGGCCTAAAATAGGATCGTCTAGAGACAGTGTTGCCTCTTGTTAGGGAGCATATGGAGGCACCTCAGCGAGCTCAGAGTCGGGTATATAATCGGCAGGATCGGGTCCGGATATTTAACCTGGCTGATCAGGTTTTGGTTCTGGTGACCAACTGTGGACAGTAAGTTCCTGGCTAGGTAGCAGGGGCCCTACGAGGTACTCGAGAAAATTGTAGAGGTAAACTACAAGGTACACCAGCCTGGGCGGTGAAAGCCAGAGCAGGTTTACCATGTGAATTTCCTCAAACCGTGGAAAGATAGGGAAACCTGTACAGAAGACAGCCCGCGGCCGGGTTTTCTAGCAGAAGAGGTACCAACCCCTCTGTCTGATGCAAGAGAGGCGGCTGCCACAGTAAAAATTGCTGACAGTCTCTCCTCTAAACAGACTCAGAAGGCCAGGGAGTTCATTAGTCGTAACAGGGATGTATTCTTGGACCTCCCTGGATACACTTCCATAATCCAGCATGACATTGTCACTGAGCCTCAGGCAAAAGTCTGATTAAAACCATACCAGGTACCCGAGGCTCGGCGACAAGCCATATCGGAGGAGGTGCAGCTAATGTTGCAGCTAGATGTCATTGAGGCGTCAAAAAGTGAGTGGGCCAGTCCTATAGTATTGACACCCAAGACAGACGGGACTTTTCCGGTTTTGTAACAACTTCAGAAAATTTAACAAGGTTTCCAAATTAGATGCGTATTCCATGCCCCGGGTGGATGAGCTAATCGAGAGGTTAGGACAAGCCTGGCATTTTTCTGTTTTGGAACTCGCAAAAGGGTACTGGCAGGTACCCTTAACGGAGGCTGCCAAAGAGAAAACTGCCTTCATCACGCCTGAAGGGCTGTATAAATATAAGGTCTTACCCTTTGGTCTGCATGGCGCCTTCGCCACTTTTCAGCGAATAATGGATATTGTGTTTCGTCCACATCATCGGTACGCTTCGGTTTACCTGGAAGATATTTTCATCCATAGTACCGACTGGGAAAGTCACCTACCCAATGTGCAGGCTGTAGTGGACTCCCTTCAGAAAGCTGGTCTAACCGCTAACCCCCAAAAAGTAGCTGGGGTATGTCATTGGGCGCAGAGTCATCAAACCCCAAGTTAACAAAATAGAGGCAATACGGAATTGGCATGACCTGTCACCACTAGGCAGAGGCAATATGGAATTGGCACGACCTGTCACCACTAGGCAAATAGTCATTCCTGGGAATTGTGGCCTATTACATGAGGGTTGTTCCCCACTTTGCTACTCTAGCCACGCCCTTTGTAGGGCTCTCAAAGGGATGAAAATCTGTGATTGTTCACTAGGATGATCGGGCGGAAGAGCCTTTCTCCGCTTTGAAGTTTGCCTAGTGCGGGTCCCCGGTTTTGGCGACGCTCGACTTCAAAAGGGAGTTTATAGTACAGACCGATGCTTCCAAAGTAGGCCTTGGTGCTGTACTGTCTCAGAAAGTCAATGGGGAGGAGCATCTCATTGTCTTCCTAGGCCGCAAGCTCACCCCAGCTGAAACCAGGTACAGTATATTGGAGAGAAAGTGCCTGGCTATCAAGTAGGCACTCAAGTCTCTCTGCTGCTATTTGTTGGGGAGAACGTTCCGCCTGGTGACCAACCACTCCCCTCAAGTGTATGAGCAAGGTCAAACACAGGAATGCCCGGGTCACCAGATGTTTTTTGTCTCTGTAGAACTTTAAGTTATCGGTAGAACACAGAGCAGGCCGGTTGCAGGGAAATGTGGATGCTCTGTCCCGGGTGCATTGTTTGGCATGTGTCCACCCCCTCAGGGTTGAACAAAGAGAGGGTATGTGAGACAGTGAGGGGTTGTGTCTGGCAAGGCAGGCATTTTCCTCCCAGCATGTGCGGCTGGGCTGGTTTCCAGCCAGGTGAGGTCAACTATCTGACCAGAGTTTAAATAGGCAGCTGGGCTCAGCAGAGTTCTCTGTTTTTGGGATCTGAGGCTTTGTGCCATGCTGGATGGCTGAGAGACACATGCTGGGGAAACAGGCCCCCTAAAGCCTAAAGTGGACTAACGGAGGCAGAGCTGCCAGCAAGGTGACTTGTGTTATATGAACTTTCCATTGTGTGTGAATTAACACCAAGACTGTTTTGGGATAAGAACTTGTATTTTGTCTCTGTACTGCGCCTCCTTACCCTATCTACCAGAGCGAAACCCCACACTGCTAACACAGAAGCAAGATGATTGAATATGGGGTCCCTGCAGCAACTTTGAGAAGGTAGGTCTGAGGATACCAGCTATCTTTCCTCTATGCTTATACCTCTCAGCTATCTAAATGTGTCTATAATAATAAAATGGGTAGTTTATTTAATAATCTATCACGTTGTTTATACAAACATAGGCTGGTTGAGGTGCTATACATTAAATTTATGTTGTAGTGCAGTAAGTCTTCTGTGTTATTTGCCACTTGTGCAGGGGGTGGGATACTAGGGCTCATCGTGGATTCACCTGTACACCTGTGGGCCAGTCCAAGCCTGACTAGCAGGATGACTCGTCTTTGCACAGGTATGTTTCCACTATTTCATTTAATGTTTGTGTGTAAGGTTAAAAGATCCACAGTGTTCCCCATAACATTGACCTCTTCAGCACCCTCCCCCTTAATTGGGACCTCCACAGCAGCCCATCCCATTGGCCATCACCTCCATAGCAGCCCACCCAATTAACAGTGACAGCGGCCCGTTTCCTTAACCAGTTCAACCCCACTAGCTAAAACCCCCTTAATGACCAGGCCACTTTTTACACTTCTGCACAACACTACTTTCACTGTTTATTGCTCGGTCATGCAACTTACCACCCAAATGAATTTTAGCTCCTTTTCTTCTCACTAATAGAGATTTCATTTGGTGGTATATCATTGCTGCTGATATTTTAACTTTTTTTGTTATTAATCGAAATTTAATGATTTTTTTGCAAAAAAATGACATTTTTCACTTTCAATTGTAAAATTTTGCACAAAAACAAAATAATCCATATATACATTTTTCGCTAAATTTATTGTTCTACATGTCTTTGATTAAAAAAAAATGTTTGGGCAGAAAAAAATGGTTTGGGTAAAAGTTATAGGGTTTACAAACTATGGCACAAAAATGTGAATTTCCACTTTTTGAAGCAGCTCTGACTTTCTGAGCACCTGTCATGTTTCCTGAGGTTCTACAATGCTCAGACAGTAGAAAACCCCCACAAATGACCCCATTTCGGAAAGTAGACACCCTAAGGTATTCGCTGATGGGCATAGTGAGTTCATAGAACTTTTTATTTTTTGTCACAAGTTAGCGGAAAATGATGATTTTATTTTTTTCTCACAAAGTCTCATATTCCACTAACTTGTGACAAAAAATAAAAACTTCCATGAACTCACTATGCCCATCACAAAATACCTTGGGCTGTCTTCTTTCCAAAATGGGGTCACTTGTGGGGTAGTTATACTGCCCTGGCATTTTAGGGGCCCAGATGCGCGAGAAGAAGTTTGAAATCAAAATCTGTAAAAAATGACCGGTGACATCTGAAAGGTGCTCTTTGGAATTTGGGCCCCTTTGCCCACCTAGGCTGCAAAAAAGTGTCACACATCTGGTAACGCCGTACTCAGGAGAAGTTGGGGAATGTGTTTTGGGGTGTCATTTTACATATACCCATGCTGGGTGAGAGAAATATCTTGGCAAAAGACAACATTTCCCATTTTTTTATACAAAGTTGGCATTTGACCAAGATATTTATCTCACCCAGCATGGGTATATGTAAAATGACACCCCAAAACACATTCCCCAACTTCTCCTGAGTATGGCGATACCACATGTGTGACACTTTTTTGCAGCCAACTGCATTCCCCATGGGACAATGTGCAAAGCGCAAATCGCCCAAAGATGTGGCGAAGTACATTATGCACTTTATCCCAGGTGAAAGGAGAGGTTTGCAGCAGCTGTGAGTGTGCCTGTCCTGGTGAGATGTGATCCCTATGCTAGGTGTACCTGTGTGTGGTACTTCCGGAAACACTCTCCAAAGCATAGGGCAGGGTGGTCAGGGCAGTCAGGACAAAAATAGCGGGTGTCACGCCTTATTCCACTCCTGCTACAGACACAACATTTTTTTCGGGGTGGCGGTCGGTTTGAGATACCAGCAACGACACTGGGGAAATGTCGCTCGAGTAGACGGCTAACTACACTGGTGGATGGGGCCACGGAACCTTCTGGGTGCAGGAGGTTCGCGGTGATCTCTTCCTGAAATTTGAGGAAGGATCCAGTTCTCCCAGCCTTACTGTAGAGAACAAAACTATTATACAGAGCCAATTGAATTAAATATACAGACACCTTCTTATACCAGCGTCTGGTGCGGCGGGACACTAAATACGGAGACAACATCTGGTCATTGAAGTCCACCCCTCCCATGTGAAAGTTATAGTCGTGGACTGTGAGGGGCTTTTCAATGACAGGGGTTGCCCGTTCAATTTGGATTGTCGTGTCTGCGTGAATGGAGGAGAGCATGTAAACGTCACGCTTGTCTCCATTTCACCGCGAGCAGTTCTTCGTTACACAAGGCAGCCCTCTCCTCCCTTGCAAGACGGGTGGTAACGAGCCGTTGGGGGAAGCCTGCGCGACTAGTTCATGCGGTGCCACAGCAGCCAATCTGTTCTAGAAACAAATGCCTGAGGAGGGCCACACGTGTGTAGAAATTGTCCACATAAAGTTGGTACCCCTTGCCAAATATGGGTGACACCAAATCCCAGACTGTCTTCCCACTGCTCCCCAGGTAGTCAGGGCAACCGACCGGCTCCAGGGTCTGATCTTTTCCCTCATAGATCCGAAATTTGTGGGTATAGCCTGTGGCCCTTTCACAGAGCTTATACAATTTGACCCCATACCGGGCGCGCTTGCTTGGGATGTATTGTTTGAAGCCAAGGCGCCTGGTAAAATGTATAAGGGACTCGTCTACGCAGATGTTTTGCTCAGGGGTATACAAATCTGCAAATTTCTGGTTGAAGTGGTCTATGAGGAGCCAAATTTTGTGGAGCTGGTCAAAAGCTGGGTGGCCTCTGGGATGGGAGGTGGCGTTATCACTAGAGTGCAGGAAACGCAGGATGGTCTCAAATCGTGTCCTGGACATAGCAGCAGAGTACATGGGCATGTGATGAATTGGGTTCATGGACCAATATGACCGCGATTCATGCTTTTTGGTTAGACCCATGTTGAGGAGAAGGCCTAGAAAAATTTTAAATTCGGAAACTTGGTCTGGTTTCCACCGGAAAGACTGGGCATAATAGCTTCCCGGGTTGGCGGATATAAATTGAGTGGCATACCGATTTGTTTCTGCCACGACTAAGTCCAAGAGCTCCGCAGTCAAGAACAGCTAAAAAAATCCCAGGGCCGAACCGATCTGAGCTGTCTCAACCCGAACTCCACACTGGGCGGTGAAAGGGGGAAATACAGGTGCGGCTGAAGTTGGCGACTGCCAATCAGGGTTTGCCAGCACCTCAGGGATTCTAGGGGTTCTACGGGCCCGTCATTGCGGTGGCTGCGACAGGGTAACTATTGTACGTGCCACCTTACCAGCTTCAACTGCCCTTCTGGTGCTCGCCACTTCACCATGTTGTACGGCAGTGCTGGTACTAGGTCCAGGATGGGCTGCGCTGCTGGTGTATGCCTCACCACGTAATCCGACAGCGCCAGCCCCACTCTGCTGCCCTTGAAGCGGATCCTGCGCAACCTGTGGTCTAGCGACACGGGGCCGGGTACGCCTGGTGCTATCAGGGACCTCAACCTCCTCGTCCGGACTTTGGGTCAGACTGCCACTGCTTTCTACAGGTTCATATTCTGACCCGCTAGATTCATCAGATGAGGGTTCCCATTCCCCTGTTTGACATTTGGGCAACCAAATTTAGGGGTATTCCCTGAGACTACCCTAGAAAAAAAGCAAGCCTGTCTTACAAATGGGAGGCTAGCGAAGTACCGGAGGCCGCTGCGATTGATAAAATATATCAAAACTGATATTTTTATCGCCGCAGCGCGTGTAAAGTGAATGTGCAGTGATCAAAAAAAATATATATTTTTTGTCACTGCGGTGGGGCGGGCGAGGGTGAAAGCACGTGTGGGCGACCGATCAGGCCTGATCAGGCAAACACTGCGTTTTGGGTGGAGGGCGAACTAAGGTGACACTAATACTATTATGGATCTGACTGATCAGTTTTGATCACTTACAGATACTATAAGGGTACAAATGCTGATTAGCGATACACTAATCAGTGAATAAGTGACTGCGGTGCGGTGGGCTGGGCGCTAACCGATCGCTAAACGACCTAACCAAGGGACCTAAACTATACTAAAACCTATCAGTCAATACCAGTGGAAAAAAAAAGTGACAGTTTACACTGATCACTTTTTTCCTTATTACTAGTGATTGACAGGGGCAAGAAGGGGTGATCAAGGGGTTAATTGGGGTGATGGAGGGTGATCTGGGGGCTAAGTGTGGTGTTGGTGGGTACTCACAGTGATGTGTGCTCCTCTGCTCTCTGCTGGAACCAACCGACCAAAAGAAAGAGCAGAGGAGCACAGCAGCCATTTAACACATCATATTTACTAAATATGATGTGTTAGCCGGCTTCCGATTCGTTTTTTTGAAAATCATCAACCTGCCAGCCACGATCACTGGCTGGCAGGTTGATGACGAACTTGTCTTTTAAATTTTGCTGGCCCGCGATGCGCATGCGCGGGCCGGCTTTGCCCGAAATCTCGCGTGATGACGCACCGGCGCGTCCACCCAGAGAGGTTAATAGTGACCTCCACAGCAGCCCACCCCTTTAAATGTGAACTTCACAGGCCCACGCCCACACAACAGTGTTCTCTACAGCGTTTCATCCCCTTAACACTGACCCTCCATAGCACCCTGGCCCTTAAAGGGGTTGTCCAGGTTCAGAGCTGAACCTGGACATCCCTCCATTTTCACCCTGGCAGCCCCCCTGACATGAGCATCGGAGCAGTTCATGCTCCGATGCTCTCCTTTGCCCTGCGCTAAATCGCGCAGGGCAAAAGCATTTTTCTGAGTTCCGGTGACATACCGGGCTCTCTATGGGGCTGACAGGCAGCCCGGTGACGTCACCGGCACTGATGGGCGGGATTTGGCTCTGCCCTAGCCAGTAAAACGGCTAGGGCAGAGCTAAAGCCCGCCCCTCAGAGCCGGTGACGTCACCGAACACACTGCTGGGCGGAAGTTACCGCCCGGCAGTGTGTTATTGAAAACACAAGAGCCTGTGCCCTGCGCGATTTAGCGCAGGGCACTGGAGCGCATCGGAGCATGAGATGCTCCGATGCCAGGCTCAGGAGGGCTGCCGGGCAACCCCTTTAACAGTGACCTCCACAGAGGCCCGCCCCCTTAACAATGCCATCCACAGCATCTTTTTTTATTTTACAAATGGTCCGTGAGACCAATAGCTGTCTCTAGGTTGACACGTGTGATAGTTTTCTAAATTAAAACAAAACATTTATTATATTAGATTATAAAAAATTCTGCACACTTGACTAACATTTAAAATTGTCGGCTTAGCCTGCTGTCTGTGTGATGATTTTTTATTTAAATATTATTAATAGCATCTTGGGATCCTGGTAGAAGTGCTGCTATCTGTCCGATTTATTTGAATAAACTAGCTCTGTTTGGCTGCTTTGTATTTCGCAGCCGCCACAGATGCTAGCTGGTACCAGCTCTGTTATGCCACTGAAAGTGGTTCCTCACAGTAGCTGGTATGTACACACTCCTATCTATTAGTGCCAACGGCTGTACACAGTTTCCCACAATCTATCTGACTGCTATTATACTTGTTCCTATTTGCTAGTATGCTGCAGGCTTTTACTGTTTAAAACACATGCTTTACAGCACTCTGCCCCCCGACATGTTTCGCCAAATTAACTTGGCGTCTTCAGGGGATCGGGCAGTCTGCTGCTGAGGTGGGCGTGACCTGAGCTTATATGACCTTCCTAGAATGATGTCATACTGATTGTATCCACTCTAGATACATTTCGTAACTTGCATGTTGCTCGGGCCTATCAGGGATCGGCTACTATATTGCCGTCATTTCCGCCTTCCTTTTTATCCAATGGCCTCCTCAGTCTCTTTTTGTATCTGCGCGTGCGCTATCTGTGATGCCGCCGGCTGACTGTGCTTCTACTGCGCATCCGCAGGTACTTTGACTCAGCGCTCTCTTTATGCGCTAGGTTCGAGGATGACAAGCTTCTTGTGCGCCTGCGTCCCTCTGTTGCTATGGTGCCATTAACTAGTCATGGACTCTAGTGTGCATCTGTAAGACCTCGGGTACCGCACTTTCATTATGCGCTGAATCGTAGGGGACAGACTAGCTGTACGCCTACATTTCTATGTGGCATTCGTTTCCTAGGTACCATATCTTAAACTGTCTCCTTTAGTAGGTATATGACCTCCACACTATCTTATGCCAACAATGGGATATCTTATAGTGAGAATTGTTACAAGTTACTGCTTGACCTATCAGTGGCCTTAATATGATTGCTTATGAAGACTTGGCTTTTCATATATATATATATATATATATATATATATATATATATATATATATATCTATCTATATATATATATATATATATATATATATTTGACTATTATTAATTATTATTTGTTATTAGTGCATAATCTACTTTTTTTTGTGTATATAATTAATGCATAATCCACTTTTTTATGTGTATATAGTCTTCTTAGCACTATTCCTCAACTTGATTTAACTTTCATTATTTACTATTGTCCTTTGCTGCTAATTCTAGACTCTTCATTATTTATAAAGTGACCTTTTCATTTTCTTTTCGATATGCCTTTATCTAAATTTCTTTCCTTCATGTGTTATAGCTATTTTTAGTTATTATTGTTTTTTATTAGTTAATTATTGTTCTATTTTATATATATATATATATATATATATATATATATATATATTTTTTAAATTGAATCTTTATATTTGCTAATTGTTTTTGTTTTTATTTTTTATTTCCAAAGGCTCACTTTTTTTCTGCAGAATGCTTCATCCGTCGGATCAATCTCAACTAGGTAAGTGTGCTTCTATTTGATGGACTTGACTTAGGAGGCTGGAGATGAGGAATATAGATCTTCTATTTATTATATGCTTCCTGATATACCATGTTTTTAGTCATAATTTTATGGGTACCCTGATATATAGCTACTATTGGTCTCGCCCTGTTTGCATGATACTCATATTTATTTGTTTATATTAGTGTGTTAATCTCTTACTTGTTCAGTTGACTAATATTTAATTATACTGTATAAATTCTTCTATGGGTTCCCTATTAGAGAAAGGATACAAATGTGAACCCCTCATTTAGCCCATGGGGGGCCAGGCTTTTGAGACGATGTATCCATCTCGTTTCTTCTTGCTGGAGTTTTCTGTCCAGATCTCCCATCCGCTGACCTGTCATCATTTTTTGAATTCCCCACACTTTTGACATGTCTTGATAGGGATGTGTCAGATCCAGAGTTTATGGTGCTCAGATGTTTCGATATACGCCGTCTTAATTCTTGGATAGTTTTTCCTATATATAATTTGGGGCACCCTGGCCCTTAACAGTGACCTCCACAGAGGCCCGCCCCCTTAACAATGCCATCCACAGCATCTCACCCCCTTAACAGTGATCTCTAAAGTACTCCACCCCTTAAAAGTTACCTGTACAGCGCTGGCCCATTAACAGTGACCTGCACAGTGGCCCACCCCCTTAAGAGTGACCTTCACAGAGCCTGACGTCTTAACAGTGACCTCTACAGCACATCACCTCCTTAACATTGACCTCCACAGTAACCTACACCTTTAACACTTACCTCCACAGTGACCCGCACCCTTTACAGTGACCCTTCACAGGGATATACCCCTTAACAGTGACCTGCACAAAGCTCTGACACCTTAACATTAACCTGCACCGCAGTTTGCCCCCTTAACATTGCCCCCCACAGCACCCTGCTCTTTTACAATGTGACATCCATAATACCCCTTAAAACTGACCTCCATGGCACCAAGCCCCTTTAACAGTGACATCTAACAGTGACCTGCACCCTTTACAGTGACCCTCCACAGCGATCTACTCCTTAACAGTGACCTCCACAGGGCCCTGACACCTTAACATTTACCTCCACAGCAGCCCACCCCCTTATCAGTGACCTCCACAGCATTCCACCCCCTTAATAGTGAATTAAGTAGAAAATGGCTGCTGGGGAGGTTCTTATATAGTAAGGGGTAGGCAATTTTCCTATTGGTTGCTATGAATGTTGCTAAGCTCAGACAAAGACATTGCAGTCTTCTCATTGGCCCACAAACAAGAAAGGAGGTTACTGATGAAAAAAAAATAATAATCTAGAATATTCAAAATTCCGAATATGTATCCCTATATTCTAAATATTCACAAATTCTCGAAGTGCCGATATATTAATATTTGCAATTTGAATATTCGCGCCCAACACTAGATATGCGTTAAGCTGCAAGCCTCAACTGGTTAATACATTTTTTGGGAATATCTCAAGTACATACTAGAGAGCTGAGACCCAATCTAAAACATGCTTGGACACCTGATTTACTTACATGCCAAGTTTGGTGCAGATCTGTCCAGTTCTTTGGCCATACATACACCACAGACATGATATAATATATATATATATATATATATATATATATATATATATATAATTCTTCTACAGTCCAGAAGTGTATGTGCAGTGGCTGGGTTTGAGATGAACCCAACGCTACACTGGGTCCCCCAGACATCGTAGAGGTGTTACCACATGTTGCTGCTGTCCGGAAGAGATGGTAAGGTGTATGTAACGGTCACGTACACACACACACACACACACACACACACACAGGGGAGAGGATAGTGACCACTGCGCTCCACCCTCACCCCTGGCCCTGCCTACTTGCCTCACGAGTCCTGATGACAGGGAACAACTGGACGGCAGTCCCTAACTTAGAATACATGCGGGAAGGACAGACAAGACAAATAACAAATAGTGAATGGACCAGGTCAAAACCAAGAGGACAACGCAGTACAGAGGGATAAGCAAAGAAAGGTCAGGAGAAGCCGGGGTCATAAATACCAGGAGAGTCGAAAAGTACCAAAGGAGTCCGCAAAGAATAGTCAGGTGAAAGCCGAGGTCAATATACCAGGAAGGATGCGCAGTACAGGAGGAGCAGGCAAATTATTGTCAGGGAACAGGATCAGGTAAATAAACAGGTATCCAACAACTGCCAGAAACCTAAATTAACAGGCAACCTGTGGCCAGCAGGCTGCCTGTATTTATAGTGGGAAGTGAGGATCATGTGACGTGGCCAGCGTCACATGACCGACAGACTGACCAGTCGAGCACCGAGTGATCAGCTCGGCGCTCAAGGCAGACCTAGGAGCAGGGAGCCTCCCAGCTAGCAAAGCTGCCCTGGGAACGAGGTCAAACACAGATCCTCGCTCCTGAAGCTAAGCAGCAGGTCTGCGGCTGATGGGAGACCGAGTGCGCCTTCGGCACCCCGTTACAGAGTAGTGCATCACAATGGGAAATAAGTCCAGAGAGTCAGGGTCTGCAGTAAGCCAATGTGCTTCTTTACTGGAGGAATTCAGATGCAAACCAGTACACAAGAGGCATAGGGCTGGCTTCTCCAGTCTCCTATCTGGCAGAAGAAGGGTTTGATGCTGAGGAAAGGCCTGAGCTACCTGTCCCTCTATCTCAGAAGGCTGGGGGCCCATGGTCTGTCACTCAGTAGTTCAGGGATAGTGACCTGTGGTCTGTGGCTTAGTGTCTCTATCTCAGTGTCTTCTTCTGGTCACTCATGCAGACTAGTCTCTTCCTCCAAGCACTGATCCCTAACTGCAGAACACTAACGGCTCGTACTTCTCTCCTTATACAGTTGCAAGAAAAAGTATGTGAACCCTTTGGAATGATATGGATTTCTGCACAAATTGGTCATAAAATGTGATTTGATCTTCATCTAAGTCACAACAATAGACAATCACAGTCTGCTTAAACTAATAACACACAAAGAATTAAATGTTGCCATGTTTTTATTGAACACACCATGTAAACATTCACAGTGCAGGTGGAAAAAGTATGTGAACCCCTAGACTAATATCAACTCTAAGAGCTAATTGGAGTGAGCTGTCAGCCAACTGGAGTCCAATCAATGAGATGAGATTGGAGGTGTCGGTTACAGCTGCCCTATAAAAAACACACACCAGTTCTCGGTTTGCTTTTCACAAGAAGCATTGCCTGATGTGAATGATGCCTCGCACAAAAGAGCTCTCAGAAGACCTACCATTAAGAATTGTTGACTTGCATAAAGCTGGAAAGGGTTATAAAAGTATCTCCAAAAGCCTTGCTGTTCATTAGTCCATGGTAAGACAAATTGTCTATAGATGAAGAAATGTTAGCACTGCTGCTACTCTCCCTAGGAGTGGCCGTCCTGTAAAGATGACTGCAAGAGCACAGCGCAGACTGCTCAATGAGGTGAAGAATCCTAGCATGTCAGCTAAAGACTTACAAAAGTCTCTGGCATATGCTAACATCCCTGTTAGCGAATCTACGATACGTAAAACACTAAACAAGAATGGATTTCATGGGAGGATACTACAAGGAAGCCATTGCTGTTCCATAAAAACATTGCTGAATGTTTACAGTTTGCACAAGAGCACCTGGATGTTCCATAGCAGTACTGGCAAAATATTCTGTGGACAGATGAAACCAAAGTTGAGTTGTTTGGAAGAAACACACAACACTATGTGTGGAGAAAAAGGAGGCACAGCACACCAACATCAAAACCTCATCCCAACTGTGAAGTATGGTAGTGGGGGCATCATGGTTTGGGGCTGCTTTGCTGTGTCAGAGCCTGGACGGATTGATATCATCAAAGGAAAAATGAATTCCCAAGTTTATCAAGACATTTTGCAGGAGAACTTAAAGCCATCTGTCCACCAGCTGAAGCTCAACAGAAGATGGGTGTTGCAACAGGACAACGACCCAAAGCATAGAAGTAAATCAACATCAGAATGGCTTAAACAGAGGAAAATACGCCTTCTGGAGTGGCCCAGTCAGAGTCCTGACCTCAACCCAATTGAGATGCTGTGGCATGACCTCACGAAAGCGGTTCACACCAGACATCCCAAGAATATTGCTTAACTGAAACAGTTCTGTAAAGAGGAATAATCAAGAACTACTCCTGACCGTTGTGCGCATCTGATCTGCAACTACAGGAAACGTTTGGTTGAAGTTATTGCTGCCAAAGGAGATTCAAGCAGTTATTAAATCCAAGGGTTCACATACTTTTTCCACCTGCACTGTGAATGTTTACATGGTGTGTTCAATAAAAACATGGTAACATTTAATTCTTTGTGTGTTATTAGTTTAAGCAGACTGCGATTGTCTATTGTTGTAACTTAGATGAAGATCAGATCACATGTTATGCCCAATTTGTGCAGAAATAAATATCATTCGAAAGGGTTCACATACTTTTTCATGCAACTGTATATCTTTTCTAGCTAGACTGAAACCTTCTAGTGGAAGGGGTGGAGTGTAGAAACTCAACACAAACAATTACAAAGTCACCACTCCCGTCTGGCATAGATTTACATTAGAGCTTCACTGATACTCAATAGCAATGACCCAACAGTTTTTCCAGACAAAAACAAGTTTCCAGACATAACATAGCTAAAACCAGACATTCAAAAGTTCATTCTATCTGGTTTTGGTGGTAAACAAGTCTGGCTTTTTCCTTCCAAAACACACTTTTCTGTAAAACCCTTTGGCAGCTGTGGAAAATTACCAGCTTGTTATTCAAAGTCCCAAAAGTCTCTCAGTATTTATTCATTCTTTCCACAGAATCTCGCAAATACAGTACAAATGAACAGGATATACATCAAAACATACATATAACATGCAGTTACATGATATTAATCAGTGCATGTGTAACGGGGTTTTGAGGGCACCCCCTAGTGTCTTTGGGGTCCCTAAACCTAGTTAACTCACTATGCCTGACAGGCGGATCCTGAGCCTCCGCTATCTGGGAGCTGGGGTACATGTCTGCGGCAGTGCCTCCACCCAGTGGAGCATCCGGGGTAGGGATGTGGGGTCCCACTGGGAACATACTTGGTGCAATGAGACTAACACAGCCTAACTGGAATTTACTTTATATAGTAAGCAGCAAATTAACCAACATACATAGGGAAATACAATAGAATAACACAGATAACAATGCAATGTGGATTTTCCTCACCCACCCACAAGCACGCCTGTATCCCACCCCCTTATCTTCGCCCTAGTGGCCGTTGGTGCACATAGGAGAGTTGGGGCCCTTATAAGTCCTGCTCTGCAGGGTCATTGAAGCAGCCTGAGCTGTGTAATGTCCGTCACTGGACCTCAGAGTCTTTACTGTGAGTGAGGAGACAGGTGCCCTGTGATGATACAGGAAGAGGTTTGGCTTACCCTCACAATACGATTAGCCAGGTCAGTCAGCAGCAGTCTCCTCTCACTGGATTCACCAGACGTCTGGACTCAGTGCTTGTCTTTGTCAGCAGGTCCCTCTCTCAGCAGGTGTGATCTTGGGTGAAGCAGGTTCTCTCAGCAAGGTTCCATCTCTGTGCTGCAGTTTCTCACAACATGTCCTTTCTCTGGCTGAGCATGTAGTAACTTCCAGAAAACTCGCAGGACCTACGATGATGTCACAATCACGTGACCAATGCTCAATGTTTTATTAACAGCATACTGAGTCCATCTGCCATCTACTGGGCATTTCAGATAATGCAGCCTTTGTAACTTCACAGGGTTACATGCTCCCCCTTGAAAATACTTGCCTTCCACTGGCAAGTCCTAGCCAGGGAGCGTAACAAAAACTCAACAGAAAAAGGTTTAGCATACGTACAGTTAACACAGTAACATCCTAGCTAGCTAGTTATCTAGGGTAAAGAGTCACTAACATTTACCACTTCAGCTAGTGCATGTAGGAAAGTGGCCATTTTAGATGCTGCTTGTGTCAGCGGGGCATAACTGGGCTCTCCCATATTATCATAAACTAGGGCCCTAGGGGGTTGCCGCACTCTGGTGCTGTGTCTCAGTTCTCGCTGTGGGAGAGTGTGACGAAACCAACCTCGCCACGGTGTTTTGGAGGGGGCTGGTTGCTAGCCTCTTGCCTCAGGATTATGGCCCATACTAACTTTAAAGAAAACAGGCCGGCCGCACAGCTTAAATCTGTCTTTGGAATTGTGTTTTATGTTATTATGCGTTCAGTTAAATTGTATGTTATGTGAGGGTACCCAGATAGCTAATATTATTGTATTCGTGTATTCTGAGTGCCATTCACCTAATGATATGCACTCAGACTTGAGCTATCTGGGGATATGTTAAATGTCTGTGTTTGCTGTGGGGGTGTGCCATTGTGTATTTGGGTGGTGATTCCTGTCCTGTTGTTCCCACATATGTATTGGTGTTTCCCCTTTGTCCTGAGACATAATTGGATTGCTCCTCGGGTGTCGCCAGGCAGAGAGGAGGAAACCATGATGCATTGTGGGGATGTGTTGTGTCTGTGTATCCTGAATTTCTGCATATCTGTACTGTGTCGCAGTCTCCACTCTGGTCCCCTAAGGGCGTGGCCACCAGATGGGGACCTGCATAAATACGGGCGGGTAGCCCTCAATAAAGTGTTCCTGTTTTATCCTTCATCATGCTGAGACTGGTGTTTGGATAACTGATCAAACTGGGGGATTGCTATACGCTGAAGATTTGCTATACTCCCCTGGCATAACTACTAGCTCTTGTAAGAGCTGTTCCTGCTCTCTGGCTGTAGGAAAGGTTCACCCACTGGAGCCTGGAGCCTTGTCGTAGGTCCAGCGTGGGTGGAGGACGGCGAGACCCCAACCAAGATGCGGCGGTTCGTGGGGTCTGCAGGGCGTACGGTGTCAAGTGGAGTGCTTGGAGTCCTCGGAAAGCACTAGGAGCATCTATCGACGGAGGTACCCGGTCGGGGTGCTAGGAAATCCGTTACAGAGAGGATCTTGGGACATCAACTGTGGAACTTAGACTCCTGCCCTCGAAGCAGAGTCTCTAAGGGAAGTTCCAGGCACAAAACATGGACTTTCTGGATTCAACCTTGGAGAACTTTGTGACCCAGGAGAGGTTTCGGGACTTTGTGAAACCACAGGAGTTAAAGGAGGCAATTGCTGTGTTTCTTCTGCGGGTGATGACCACCACTGGTCCTCTGCACTGGGAGTTCCCGGGGTCTTCTCTGCCCCATTTCCAGGACTCTCGGCTGGGTTTTCCTCCAGTTCTTCACTACTCTCTTCCTCTTCATCAGCATACACAACTGGAAGCAGATGGTTTCTATGCCAAGCCTTTATTCGGCCCTCCGGGCCCCTAATGTTGTACACTGGCAGTCCTTCCAGTTTGGACACAACCTCAAACAGGATATCTTTCCATCTGTCAGCCAGTTTGTGTTTTCCAGGCACACCTAGATTCCGGAGAAGAACTTCATCCCCTGCTTGAATCTCCCGATATCTCACCTTAGAATCAAACCTTCTTTTGTTCCGTTCTTCCATTTTTGCTGCAGCTTGGGTAGCCAACTCATAGGCCCGATGAAGGTTTTGTTTGAGGTTCCTCACATATTGAAAGTGTGAAGTTGAATCTGTTCCATCAGGAGACACTCCCAAATGGACATCTATCGGCAATCGAGCTTCTCTTCCGAACATTAGGAAATAGGGTGAGAACCCTGTAGATTCATGCCTTGTACAGTTGTATGCGTGGACCATGGCTTCCACATGTTTGCTCCAAGACCGCTTCTCGACTTGCTTGAGAGTCCCTAGCATATCTAGGAGGGTCCTATTGAATCGTTCTGGCTGTGCATCCCCTTCCGGATGATAAGGTGTGGTTCTGGACTTCTGCACCTGCAACATGTCCAACAGCTCCTTGATCAACTTACTCTCAAAGTCTCTACCTTGATCAGAGTGTATCCGATTGGGTAGTCCATAGTGAATAAAATACTTCTGCCAAAGGACTTTGGCTACAGTCACAGCCTTTTGATCTTTAGTGGGGAAGGCTTGAGCATATCTGGTGAAATGGTCCGTTACCACCAGCACATTTCCAATTCCCGCTGTATCGCTCTCAATGCAGAGATAGTCCATGCACACAAGATCCATGGGTCCCGTACTTTTCAGATGACCCATAGGGGCAGCTCTCACAGGCAGGGTCTTCCTCTGGATACACCTCCTGCATGTCTTTACATGTTGCTCGACATGTTCCCTCATGCGAGGCCAATAGAACCGATCTTGTACTAGGCCATAGGTCTTGTCCACCCTGAGATGCCCATGTTGATCGTGGAGAGCTCTCAGGACCATGCCACGGTGTCTGTGCGGTAGTACCAATTGTTTTCTGTCAGGGTGATCATGATACTTCACAACCCTATAGAGTACTCCATCTTCGAGATGTAGTCGGCTCCATTCTCTTCGGTATAATTCTCTTTGACTCACAGGTAGAGAAGTCAGCAATTTAGGATTCTTAGTCTTTATGGCTCTGATAACTATCCTAATATACCAGTCCTGCGCTTGAGCCTTCCTCTTGTCTTCTGTGGTTATACTGGACCACTGTTGAAGCATGACTGGAGCATGGAACACCTCAGGCACGGCTTCTGGAGAGTGGCTAATGGAGTCTATCCCTCTTAGCTCGGCAAATTCTTCTTGACTCTCGGCCACCACATACATCTGACAAAAGGCTCCTACCCCCGGCCCAGGGATCTCTTCCCACTCCTCTTCTTCTTGGTGAGGAGGGAGTCTAGGTCTGCGGGACAGGGCATCTGCGCTGACATTCTTGGGCCCAGGCTTGTACTTCAAGCTGAAACTGTAGCTTGACAAGGCAGCCAACCACCTATGTCCTGTGGCATCCAGCTTAGCTGTAGTCTGGATGTAGGTAAGTGGATTGTTGTCAGTCCTTACTTCGAATGTTGCGCCATACAAATAGTCATGCAGCTTATCCACGATGGCCCACTTGAGTGCCAGAAACTCCAATTTATGGACTGGATAGTTCTTCTCTGCTCCTGTAAGACTTCTACTTATGTAAGCCACCGGCCTCAATCCTTCTGGATAACTTTGGTGCAATACACCCCCTAGGCCTTCCATACTGGCATCCACATGGAGGATATATGGTTTCTCAGGGTGTGCATAGGCTAAGACAGGAGCTTCTGTAAGTCTCTTCTTCAATGTCAGAAAGGCATCTTCACATCCTGAAGTCCATTTTTCTCCAAAGGGATCTTTAGGATATAGTGCCTTAGCACCCTTTACATCAGAGGTAATCTTCAGTAGGTCATGTAACTCTCGAGCAATCTTTGAGTAGTCTTTCACGAACCTTCGGTAGTAACCACAGAATCCGAGAAAGGACCGCAACTCACTGATGTTATTTGGTCTTGGCCAATTCAACACTGCTTCAATTTTAGCAGGATCTGTGGCTACTCCTTCAGCGGAGACTATGTGCCCCACATAAGTGACAGAGTTCTGGGCAAATCGGCATTTGTCCACTGATAGCTTCAGGCCTTCATCTTGAAGTCGATCCAACACCTTTAGCAATCTTTGTTCATGCTCCTCTGGTGTCTTCCCGAAGACAATTAGGTCATCTAGATACACTAGACACTCTTTAGGATTCATATCCCCCACAGTTTTCTCCATCAGCCTCTGAAAAGTAGCCGGAGCTCCTGTGACTCCCTGTGGCATTCTGGTAAACTGGAAGAACCCCAAAGGGCAGATGAACGCTGTCTTTTCCTGATCCTCCTTCTTCATGGGTACCTGATAATATCCAGACCTTAAGTCAAGCACACTGAACCACTGGCTGCCAGATAGGGCGTTCAGAAGATCCTCTATCCGGGGCAAAGTGTACTGATCTGGCACAGTCCTCTTGTTCAGAGTACGGTAGTCCACACATAGCCGAACTGAACCATTCTTTTTCCTCACTACCACAATAGGTGAGGCATAGGGGCTCCGGGACTCTGTGATGATGCCTGCTCCTTCCATCTGCTGGAGTATGTCCCGGACATCTTCCACATCTCGAGGGGGTATTCTTCTTGACCTTTCTCTGAAAGGAGTAGGATCAGCAAGTCTTATAGCATGGGTGGCACTCTTAGAACACCCCACGTCCATCTCTGCTCTGGAGAACACTCCCTCTCGGGTGGCCAGTTTTGAACGAAGGCTGTCTTTCCACTGCTGTGGTAGAGGAGAATCTTCTAGATCAAAATCTAAAGGTGCTTTCACATGATCCTTCTGTTCTGCACTCACAGACATGATGGACGAAACTTGATCTAAAAGGTGTATCACACCAATCTTCTGATGACGATCAATCCGGATTTCTGTGGGGGTTAAATTCTGTACCATCACAGGAAAGCTCCGACACCACCTTTTTTGCCAATCTTTTACCTCAGGTATGAGAGTCCACCCCTTCTTCTGATCCTCTTCAGGCAGAGACTCAATAAGGTATTGTCCAGTTCCCCCCAACATTTCATGGTGCATTGAGGCTATGGCTCGTAAGGTTTTGGTCTCACCAGGCTTCACAAATGCGGATTCTGTTCCTGAATAGTGGCACGACCCTGGTTTTGTTTCAAGGGCTAGTCGTCTACACTCTTTTCCTAGGACAGGGCTGACCTCCATCAATCGGTCTAAGGAGACATCTCCCACTTCTGTCAGATAGGACTTGAATACATCCTGTACCATCTTTGCATTAGTACCCAATATTATTGGGGCACACACTTTCTTGGCTGCAGGGCATATCAAAACTTCCAGCTCCATAGGACATATCATCCCGGTGTTTAACTGGGGAATAGTTATGGTCACTTTTATGCATCCCTCCACAGGTTGAGCTTGAGACCCAACGCCCCATAGCTGAAACTCTCCTGCAGGTTCCATAGGAATGTGTTTCAAATGACGTTCATAGAAGTCTCTGTAGATAATGGTAACTTGAGAACCTGTATCTAGCAATGCTGAAGCATGAATTCCTTCTACTTGCACGTGTATCAAAGATTTTGGCCCAATCTTGGCCCCTACAGATAAACTATATGTAGACCGGGTCTTCCTTCTCTTGTAAGACCTGGTCATTTGAGTCTCCTCGAGCTCGGTTGCCAGCACCTCCACATCCACCTCCATGGAATTCGCAGGGCACTCCCGCTGAAAATGCCCTGACTTTCCACATTTAAAGCAGTCCCCTCGGCGGGGTGAATCCTCAGGAAACAGTTTTTTCTGAGTCTTCCTGTGTTGCCCCCCACTTCCAGGGGGAGGATCTGCTCTCTCTGGTGGTGATTTGCATAAGAGCTCCAATTCAGCCACCTTCTTCCTAAGAGCTGACAGTTCTGTATCCTCTTTCTCCTTCTGTAGGGGTGGACACGTCTGATCTTCCAATCTTCTGGCTGTATTTATTAATGTGGAATAAGGCAGAACTTTATCATCCAACTTGGCTCTCAGCAGAATCATAACTGGATTATTGGTCAAACCACCTCTCTGAATTTGCTTAGATAGCCGAGCATCCAACTCAGAGGCAGTGACTGCTCCTTTATGGAATAACTTTCCAAGCGATAGCTGTAACCGATTGATATAGTCAGTGGCTTTTTCATGCTCCTTCTGCTTAGTGGCTAGGAACTTAACCAACAGATCATCCAAATCTTCGGATTTCCCATAAGCATCCTGTAAAACTTGTAAATAGTCGTGCACAGTAGCTTGCCCATTTACTCCCTTGTACAGTCTTATCATGTCTGTAGCGGGAAAACGAAGACTCTCCACCAACCGCTGTTTCTTTATGGTATCCGTACAAGACCATTCCTCCAACAACTGCATAGCATTATCCCTCCAGACCTCAAAAGGCTCTTCTCCTGAAGGAACAGGCTGATTCCCAGAAAACACCTTTAGTTTGCGGTAACTATGAGTGTGGTTTGCCGTCACTATGGCTTCTGAGAGTTTCTGTAGTATGTCCGATACATCACTACCTCCTGTAGGCAGGGTGCATACTTCAGGGTTGTCTGGTTTCAGTAATGCTGTAGATGGATGAGATTCTGCTTTAGGAGTAATCATCCCCTGTCCTCTAGGAGGATGGGCAGCTTGTTTAAGAATGGCTCCGGTATTTCCGGGGATGGGAGTCAGGAGCTTAGAATAATTTTCTGTGACATAATCTCTCTGTTCTAATTTAAAGGGTTGTTGCAGTGAGACCCTTTCTTTCTTATCAAGGAGAGCGTACACTAAGGAGCATCCTTCATCCGGGGCTCCATATAAATGAACGTTGGTAGGCATCTCATGGTCTCCCAAGTCCGTATGACAATATATTAACATGTAAGTTTGGCCTCCGGAATCCTGCAGGATATCCCTGACGGTCGCCATTTCTATTCCCAGTCGAATTTCTACACACAAGATGACGTGATTCATCTCACAGCAGGATGGGACTTTGCATAACATCACAGCTTGCTGTAATGGTACATTTCTTTGCTGGGCCCACTCTTTTGCAAAGGAGGGAGTGGCCTGAGGACTTAACTTATTCTCACTGGTTGTACCCCAGTTCATCTCAGCAGTGCCTCCACATGTAACGGGTTTTGAGGGCGCCCCCTAGTGTCTTTGGGGTCCCTAAACCTAGTTAACTCACTATGCCTGACAGGCGGATCCTGAGCCTCCGCTATCTGGGAGCTGGGGTACATGTCTGCGGCAGTGCCTCCACCCAGTGGAGCATCCGGGGTAGGGATGTGGGGTCCCACTGGGAACATACTTGGTGCAATGAGACTAACACAGCCTAACTGGAATTTACTTTATATAGTAAGCAGCAAATTAACCAACATACATAGGGAAATACAATAGAATAACACAGATAACAATGCAATGTGGATTTTCCTCACCCACCCACAAGCACGCCTGTATCCCACCCCCTTATCTTCGCCCTAGTGGCCGTTGGTGCACATAGGAGAGTTGGGGCCCTTATAAGTCCTGCTCTGCAGGGTCATTGAAGCAGCCTGAGCTGTGTAATGTCCGTCACTGGACCTCAGAGTCTTTACTGTGAGTGAGGAGACAGGTGCCCTGTGATGATACAGGGAGAGGTTTGGCTTACCCTCACAATACGATTAGCCAGGTCAGTCAGCAGCAGTCTCCTCTCACTGGATTCACCAGACGTCTGGACTCAGTGCTTGTCTTTGTCAGCAGGTCCCTCTCTCAGCAGGTGTGATCTTGGGTGAAGCAGGTTCTCTCAGCAAGGTTCCATCTCTGTGCTGCAGTCTCTCACAACATGTCCTTTCTCTGGCTGAGCATGTAGTAACTTCCAGAAAACTCGCAGGACCTACGATGATGTCACAATCATGTGACCAATGCTCAATGTTTTATTAACAGCATACTGAGTCCATCTGCCATCTACTGGGCATTTCAGATAATGCAGCCTGTGTAACTTCACAGGGTTACACATGTTAACCCTTTCAAGGGAAATAAAGTAAGACGTTTATAACTTTGCATAACTAGGCAAATATCTACAAATGTCCAAAACATCAAAATAGCAGGGGGCTCCAGAGCACTACATATGCCACGTGGATCCAGTGTTTTGTCTATTTTAGTCTTTTTTTTCACGATGCTGCTGCAGGTTCAGTGCCGGACTGGGGTTTGTTGGGCCCACCATAAAAAATGATGCTTAAAGGGGTTCTGCAATTTGTTTTAACTGATGATCTATCATCTGGATAGATCATCAGCTTCTGATCGGCAGGGGTCCGACACCCGGGACCCCCGATGATCAGCTGTTTGAGAAGGCAGCTGCGCTGCAGTAGTGCCGCGGCCTTCTCACTGTTTACCGCCGGCCCACTGATGTCACGACTAGTATCAACTAGCATGGGCGGGGCTAAGCTATGTTCACTTGAATGGAGCTTAGCCCCACCCACGCTAGTTGATACTAGTCGTGATGTCAGTGGGCCGGCGGTAAACAGTGAGAAGGCTGCGGCACTGCTGGAGCACCGCTGCCTTCTCAAACAGCTGATCGGCGGGGGTCCAACACCTTTGAGGCCTCTATGGTATCATTGGCCCTCCTGAGCATCCTGTGCTACTCTGGTGGCCAGTCCGACACTACTCAGGATAGGCCATCAATATAAATGGGCAAGAAATCCCTTCATTTGATTAATAATGTTTTATTGTATTTAATTTATAGAATAGTATTCAACACTTACTGCTGTTGAGTTTGCTGTTGAGTTTCTTTGCCAGTTGATTAACTTGAAATAATTGATGTCTGAAACTTTGACCCATAAAGTAGTTTATGTCATTAGCTCGAAGCATCTCTTCAAATGATTGTAGGCCTTCATCAAGATGTTGAGTAAGGATATTACACATGCTTAGTCCTTCTCCCAACTTCTGTCGCAGTAATGATAGCTCTCGAGCCTGTGCTTGAATCAACCAGTCATATTTTCTGAAACAAGACACATTAACTACATTAGTGTTTGTGTAAATACAAAAGAATTTAGAATTTTAAAGGGGTTGTCCGAGACTCCAGGAGGTGGGCATGGTATAAAAGTATTGTTCTGGTTCTTGCACTGAGTTAGTCTCCACCGCTTTTGGCTCCCTACAAGCAGGTATTGGTATGTGCTTAGAAATGAAGACTTACTCCATACAAGACAACGGGTGGTCATGAATTGATGCAAGGGCTTTGTTTAGCAATGGTTAAAATCCAAAAGTCACTCGTCTAGCACTCAGAAGTTAAAACTATTAGTGTTGATCAAGAAATTTCGAATTTCTACTATTTATCGCGAATATAGGTACTTCGAAAATTCGCGAATATTTCGAATATAGTTATATATATTCGTAATTTCGAATTTTTTTTTTTATTTTTTTTTTTTTTTTTATCAGTACACATGATCCCTTCCTGCTCCTAGCTTGTGGGCCAAAAAGAAGGCTGCAATATACTTTACGTTAGGAGTAGTAGTGTTTGCGAATTTTGCTCTATATTTGTTTTTTCGAATATTCGCTATATTGCTATATATTCTTGTTTTAGAATATTACGAATATTCGAAAAAACTGATATAGAGCAATTTAGCCAATATAGTGCTATAATTTTTTTTTTATAGTTGACATTTTTTTCCAATCTGAACTTTAGATAAGAAAAAAATTACAACTATTAGAGAAAGAAGATTATAGCACTATATTAGCTAAATTGCTCTATATTCGTTTTTTCGAATATTCGCTATATTGCTATATATTCTTGTTTTAGAATATTACAAATATTCAAAAAAACAAAGTTATAGCAATATAGCGAATATTCGAAAAATAAATCGAATATAGAGCAATTTAGCTAATATATTGCTATAATCTTCTTTGTCTAATAGTTGTAATTTTTTTCTCATCGGAAGTTCAGATTGGAAAAAAATTACAACTATAAAAAAAAAGAAAAAAAAGATTATAGCACTATATTAGCTAAATTGCTCTATATTAGTTTTTTTTTCGAATATTCGCTATATTGCTATATAGTCTTGTTTTAGAATATTACGAATATTCAAAAAAACTAAGTTATAGCAATATAGCGAATATTTGAAAAAAATCTAATAGAACAATTTAGCTAATATAGTGCTATAATCTTCTGATCTTTTGAATCCAAAAATTCGAATTATGAAAATTTGCATATTATGCAATCATTACCTTGCCGATTTTTAGAGTAAAAAAAATCGTGAATTTTCGAATATTCTATGAATATTCTAAAAATATTCGCGAAATATTGCGAATTCAAATATGACCCCTGCCGCTCATCACTAAAAACCATAGCATCTTTATTCCAAATTAACTCTAGTGGCATATTTCAAAACATAATTCAAATCCTCAAAAAAGACCTTGGCATTATATTCTAAAACATAACTTTTACTTGATGTCCTTAAAATTCAAATAAACAAATATAGTGCTCAAATAATGCGGTGAAAAGCGATAAAATACCAAAACATTATTTTGAATACTTGGTCAAGATATTTACAGGTATATGATGGTCTTACCAGATCCTGAAGTACATATACCGATTTTTGTCTGCCCAGTGTTTGTCCTGTACTGTCAAGACGAAACACATCAAAAACAGCAGGGTCTGTATCACTGAAGTGTATCTTCTGAGGACATAATCCTAGATAGCCCTACCATGTAAACCCTGACATTGGTTGGGATGAGGGCTATTAGTCCCTGCCTAGTAGTAATAAAGAGCACCCGCCGCGATGTGGGTGACCCCGTCAGGAACCTGTCCCTTTAAGGGGCTAGTACCTGAAAAATGTCCCTCTCTCATGTCCTGACATTACATATTTCATCCCATTTGGGGACTCATCAGGAGATATATGTAGAGAGTCAACTAAAACAAAAATAGAGAAAAAAAACTAAGAATAATAAATAAATGCCAGTGTTTGGTTAGACACCAATTGGATCCATAAGATATTTAAATGGGGATCCACTAACCGATCAGAAGTGTAATGGAGATGTCAGATGAATAGGGATCTCCTATGATGGTCTCCAGAGAACAACAATGGTCGATATCTGGACGGGTTGAGCAAGCGTCCCCACAGAAACCCACATCTCACCGTCTGTGAAGTCACAAGGAGGAATAGCGGTGTACTGCACTACCTCCCTTTTGAACTCTTCCGGTCATAGAAGCCCAGACTTAGCTCCTCCTCTCCTCAGCGCACTGGAACGCTCAAGGAGTGCAAGCTAGATGCGCGTGCATTAAAGAGAACCAGAAGGAGTTGTCATGTGACATAGGGGAAGCCGGAAGTATCGTCACGCGAGGGAGCAGAGTTTTGTTGTTGCATAGCAACTCCGCTCGCTTGACTACCATGACAATGTAGCATGGCTGATCTAGTTTTTGAGCAAAGTTTCTCTAACCGGATTTATAGGTAGGTAACTTAGAAGGATGCAGTCATTAACTTAATAAAACATGAACTAGAGATGAAGCATGAAACCTCATTCTAGATCCATGTTATATCACTCATGAGATATCCGAAGCCCAGTAAAGGGGGACTTATAATTATCAACCTCACATAATAGGCATATGGTAAATATAGAAATAAAATAAAAACTAAAATTAAGTTGTTAATTGAGGCTGGTTGGATACACAGTTTTCAAGTGAAAAATCCATTTAGCCTCACGTTGCAGAACCATTTTATCCCAGTCTCCTCTTCCACCTGTTTGACCAAATCGATACCCAAGAAATCAAGGTAGTCAAATCTACCATCATGTTCATTTCTAACATGGCAGAAAACCGATGTCTCTCTCTGGTTTGTTATGTCCCCAGAATGCTCTCCAACTATTCGTCTTAATTCTCTTGTTGTCTTGCCAATATACTCTTTGCCACACTTGCACGTTATTTTATAAATAACACCTTTAGACTTGCGAATAATCATGTCTTTCATCTTGTAGACCAGACATCCTCAAACTGCGGCCCTCCAGCTGTTGTAAAACTACAACTCCCACAATGCCCCGCTGTAGGCTGATACCTGTAGGCTGTTCGGGCATGCTGGGAGTTGTAGTTTTGCAACAGCTGGAGGGCCGCAGTTTGAGGATGCCTGTTGTAGGCCTTGCCTGTGGCATTGCTTACAAAAGTATTCGTCTATTCCCCATGAATTTGGCTTACGTGCTGTTGCATACTTCCTGTCTACACGTGGCTGCCAATACACTTCGCTCAACCAGTTTGTTCTCTAACTCTTTGAATTCTATCTTACTAAGAATTTCTTCCTTTTCAATGGCAGGTGCTACCAGCAGCTCAGGGGCACCGAGATTGGGAACTCTTGCGCCCTGTCAAATTCAAATTTGTTCCTGGGCTGGTGGGAAGGCACCTGCGTGTTTGGTGATGAGTAGAGTTGAGCGAACACCTGGATGTTGGGGTTCGAGAAGTTCGGCCGAACTTCCCGGAAATGTTCGGGTTCAGGATCCGAACCAGACCCAAACTTCGTCCCGAACCCCATTGAAGTCAATGGGGACCCGAACTTTTCGGCACTAAAAAGGCTGTAAAACAGCCCAGGAAAGGGCTAGAGGGATGCAAAAGGCAGCAACATGTAGGTAAATCCCCTGCAAACAAATGTGGATAGGGAAATGAATTAAAATAAAAATAAAATAAATAATTAACCAATATCAATTGGAGAGAGGTCCCATAGCAGAGAATCTGGCTTCATGTCACCCACCACTGTAACAGTCCATTGTCATATATTTAGGCCCCGGCACCCAGGCAGAGGAGAGAGGTCCCATAACAGAGAATCTGGCTTCATGTCAGCAAAGAATCAGTCTTCATGTCATAGCAGAGAATCATGCTTTATGTCACCCAACACTGGAACAGTCCATTGTCAGATATTTAGGCCCAGGCAGAGGAGAGAGGTCCCATAACAGAAAATCTGGCTTCATGTCAGCAGAGAATCAGTCTTCATGTCATAGCAGAGTGTAACGGAACGCCTGGCACCCCGACTGAGTACCTCTGTTGCCAGATGCTCCTAGTGCTTTCCGAGGACTCCAAGCACTCCACTTGACACCGTACGCACCGCAGACCCCACGAACCGCCGTAGCTTGGTTGAGGTCTCACCGTCTCCTACCCACCCTGGACCTACGACAAGGCTCCAGGCTCCAGTGTGTGAACCTCTCCTAAAACCAGAGAGCAAGAACAGCTCTTACAAAAGCTAGTAATTATGCCAGGGGAGTATAGCAAATCTTCAGCGTATAGCAATCCCCCAGTTTTGATCAGTTATCCAAACACCAGTCTCAACATGATGAAGGATAAAACAGGAACTCTTTATTGAGGGCTACCCGCCCGTATTTATGCAGGTCCCCATCTGGTGGACACGCCCCCTATGGGACCAGAAGGGAGACTGACACAGGACAGATATGCAGCAATTCAGGATACACAGACACAACACATCCCCACAATGCATCATGGTTTCCTCCTCTCTGCCCTGGCGACACCCGAGGAGCAATCCAATTATCTCTCAGGACAAAGGGAAATCGCCAATACACATGTGGAGACAACAGGAATCACCACCCAAACACACAATGTCACACCCCCACAGCAAACACAGACATTTAACATATCCCCAGATAGCTCAAGTCTGAGTGCATATAATTAGGTGAATGGCACTCAGAATACACAAATACAATAATATTAGCTATCTGGGTACCCTCACATAACATAAAATACAATTCCAAAGACAGATTTAAGCTGTGCGGCCAGTCTGTCTTCTCCTTTAAAGTTAGTAAAAGTATCTTAAAGGGCCGTAATCCTGGGGCAGGAGGCTGGCAAACAGCCCCCTCCAAAACACTGTGGCGAGGTTGGTTTCGTCACACAGAGAATCATGCTTTATGTCACCCAATACTGGAACAGTCCATTGTCAGATATTTAGGCCCAGGCACCCAGGCAGAGGAGAGAGGTCCCATAACAGAGAATCTGGCTTCACGTCAGCAGAGAATCAGTCTTCATGTCATAGCAGAGAATCATGCTTCACGTCACCCACCACTGAAACAGTCCATTGTCAGATATTTAGGCCCCGGCATCCAGGCAGAGGAGAGAGGTCCCATAACAGAAAATCTGGCTTCATGTCAGCAGAGAATCAGTCTTCATGTCATAGCAGAGAATCATGCTTCACGTCACCGAACATTGGAACAGTCCATTGTCATATTTAGGCCCCGGCACCCAGACAGAGGAGAGGTTAATTCAACTTTGGGTTGCCCCGCAATATAATGGTAAAATGAAAATAAAAATAGGATTGAATGAGGAAGTGCCCTGGAGTACAATAATATATGGTTAAGGGGAGGTAGTTAATGTCTAATCTGCACAAGGGACAGACAGGTCCTATCGGATCCATGCTTGGTTCATTTTTATGAATGTCAGCTTTTCCACATTGGCTGTAGACAAGCGGCTGCGTTTGTCTGTAATGACGCCCCCTGCCGTGCTGAATACACGTTCAGACAAAACGCTGGCCACCAGGCATAAAAGGCTAGCTCTGGCTACGTTGACAATTTGGAGACCCAGAAGTTGAATGGGGCCGAACCATCAGTCAGTACGTGGAGGGGTGTGCACACGTACTGTTCCACCATGTTAGTGAAATGTTGCCTCCTGCTAACACGTTGCGTATCAGGTGGTGGTGCAGTTAGCTGTGGCGTGTTGACAAAACTTTTCCACATCTCTGCCATTCTAACTCTGCCCTCAGAGGAGCTGGCCGTGACAGCTGCCTTGGCAAACTCTTGCTCCTCCTCTGCCTTGGCCTTGGGCTTCCACTTGTTCCCATGTGACATTTGGGAATGCTCTCAGTAGCGCGTCTACCAACGTGCACTTGTACTCGCGCATCTTCCCATCATGCTCCAGTGCAGGAAGTAAGGTGGGCAAATTGTCTTTGTACCGTGGATCCAGCAGGGTGGCAACCCAGTAGTCCGCACACGTTAAAATGTGGGCAACTCTGCCGTCGTTGCACAGGCACTGCAGCATGTAGTCGCTCATGTGTGCCACGCTGCCCAGGGGTAAGGACAAGCTGTCCTCTGTGGGAGGCGTATCGTCATCGTCCTGCGTTTCCCCCCAGCCACGCACCAGTAATGGGCCCGAGCTGCGTTGGGTGCCACCCCGCTGTGACCATGCTTCATCCTCATCCTCCACCTCCTCCTCATCCTCATCCTCCTCGTCCTCGTCCTCCAGTAGTGGGCCCTGGCTGGCCACATTTGTACCTGGCCTCTGCTGTTGCAAAAAAACTCCCTCTGAGTCACTTCGAAGAGACTGGCCTGAAAGTTCTAAAAATGACCCCTCCTCCTCCTCCTGGGCCACCTCCTCTTCTATCATCGCCCTAAGTGTTTTCTCAAGGAGACATAGAAGTGGTATTATAACGCTGATAACGGCGTCATCGCCACTGGCCATGTTGGTGGAGTACTTGAAACAGCGCAACAGGGCACACAGGTCTCGCATGGAGGCCTTCATTGGTGGTGAAGTGGTGCTGTTCCGCAGTGCGACTGACCCGTGCGTGCTGCAGCTGAAACTCCACTATGGCCTTCTGCTGCTCGCACAGTCTGTCCAGTATGTGCAAGGTGGAGTTCCACCTGGTGGGCACGTCGCATATGATGCGGTGAGCGGGAAGGCCGAAGTTACGCTGTAGCGCAGACAGGCAAGCAGCGGCAGGATGTGAACGCCGGAAGCGCGAACAGACGGACCGCACTTTATGCAGCAGCTCTGACATGTCGGGGTAGTTGTGAATGAACTTCTGCACCACCAAATTCAGCACATGTGCCAGGCAAGGGATGTGAGTCAAACCGGCTAGTCCCAGAGCTGCAACAAGATTTCGCCCATTATCGCACACCACCAGGCCGGGCTTGAGGCTCACCGGCAGCAACCACTCTTCGGTCTGTTCTATACCCCGCCACAACTCCTGTGCGGTGTGGGGCCTGTCCCCCAAACATATGAGTTTCAGAATGGCCTGCTGACGTTTACCCCGGGCTGTGCTGAAGTTGGTGGTGAAGGTGTGTGGCTGACTGGATGAGCAGGTGGAAGAAGAGGAGGAGGAAGCCGAGTAGGAGGAGGAGGCAACAGGAGGCAAAGAATGTTGCCCTGCGATCTTTGGCGGCGGAAGGACGTGCGCCAAACAGCTCTCCGCCTGGGGCCCAGCCGCCACTACATTTACCCAGTGTGCAGTTAGGGAGATATAGCGTCCGTGGCCGTGCTTACTGGTCCACGTATCTGTGGTTAGGTGGACCTTGCCACAGATGGCATTGCACAGTGAACACTTGATTTTATCGGATACTTGGTTGTGCAGGGAAGGCACGGCTCTCTTAGAGAAGTAGTGCCGGCTGGGAACAACATACTGTGGGACAGCAAGCGACATGAGCTGTTTGAAGCTGTCTGTGTCCACCAGCCATTTCATAGGCCAGTAGTTCAGAAATGCTGGCATTCAGGGCCCGGGTGGCGAGGTGGGAATTTACGCTTTCTCTCAAATGTTTGTGAGATGGAGAGCTGAACGCTGGCGTGTGACATGGTTGAGATGCTTGGTGACGGAGGTGGTGGTGTTGGTGGTACATCATCTGTTTGCTGGGCGGCAGGTGCCAACGTTCCTCCAGAGGCGGAGGAAGAGGCCGAGGCGGCAGCAGCAGAAGAGGCCGAGGCGGCAGCAGCAGAAGAGGTAGCAGGGGGAGCCTGAGTGACTTCCTTGGTTTTAAGGTGTTTACTCCACTGCAGTTCATGCTTTGCATGCAGGTGCCTGGTCATGCAGGTTGTGCTAAGGTTCAGAATGTTAATGCCTCGCTTCAGGCTCTGATGGCACAGCGTGCAAACCACTCGGGTCTTGTCGTCAGCACATTGTTTGAAGAAGTGGCATGCCAGGGAACTCCTTGAAGCTGCCTTTGGGGTGCTCGGTCCCAGAAGGCGGCGGTCAGTAGCAGGCTTGGCGGCGGGTGGTCTGCTTTTGCCCTCTGCTCCCTCTTTTGCTACGCTGTTGTCTCGGTCTCACCACTGCCTCTTCCTCCGAACTGTGAAAGTCAGTGGTACGACCTTCATTCCATGTGGGGTCTAGGACCTCATCGTCCCCTGCATCGTCTTCCACCCAGTCTTGATCCCTGACCTCCTGTTCAGTCTGCACACTGCAGAAAGACGCAGCAGTTGGCACCTGTGTTTCGTCATCAGAGACGAGCTGAGGTGGTATTCCCATGTCCTCATCATCAGGAAACATAAGTGGTTGTGTGTCAGTGCATTCTATGGATCCACTGTAGGCCACCCAATTGACTAATGCCTGTACCTGCTCAGGCCTTACCATCCTTAGAACGGCATTGGGCCCCACCAAATATCGCTGTAAATTATGGCGGCTACTGGGACATGAGGTAGTTGGTACACAAGGACGTGTGGCTGTGGCAGAACGGCCACGTCCTCTACCAGCACCAGAGGGTCCTTTAACACCACCACGACCATGTCCGCGTCCCTTACTAGATGTTTTCCTCATTGTTACCGTCCACCACAATAAGAAAAATATTATTTGGCCCAATGTATTGAATTCTAATTCAGGCCTTTTTTTTTTTTTTTTTTTTTTTTTTTACAGACACCTAACACTATCTGGCTATCTATTTAGGTACCGTATTACACTAATAAAGGCACAGCAGTAACGACAGATTGACCTGAATATAAATTTGAGGTCTATTATTTAGGCGCTGGGTGACAGGTATACGTTTACAAACAGAATTAGACTTGGAAATGCACAGTAGCGCGTGTGTGAAGTTATTGAGAATGACCGTATCTGCACCTTGAATCTAATATAACCTTTTAATGAATAGATTTAAAGTAGCCCTGATACAGCAGAAACCACTAATTTAGGAAATTGCCAAGTTGGGAATTGTATTTCAACCCAGAACAAAAATATATCCTTTGCCAGACAGCAGACAGTAATACAATTGGCTGGCCACAGCTGAAACACCAGATTTAGGGTACTGCTATTTTGGCAATTGTATTTAACCCCTCAATAAAATAGCAAGCACAACCAAGCCCCTGATGTAGGATATAGCCAAAAAATAACCACACTATTGATGGTTAAATGGACTTGGCGACAGCTTGACCCTGATGTAGGATATAGCCAAAAAATAACCACACTATTGATGGTTAAATGAACTTGGTGGCAGCTTGTGCTGGTGCACAACAAGACAAAATGGCCGCCGATCACCCCAGAAAAAAAAGTGACTGAAAAACGCTCTGGGCAGCCTAAAAACTGTGAGCAATTGAATAGCAGCAGTTCAATGATCCACAGCTGTAGATCGATCACTGACTTAAGTGTTTTGGATGAGTTAATCACTGCCTAATCTCGCCCTAACAGTCGCAGCTGCAACCTCTCCCTACACTGTTCAGAGCAGAGTGACGTGCGGCGCTACGTGACTCCAGCTTAAATAGATGCTGGATCACATGCTGCACTGGCCAATCACAGCCATGCCAATAGTAGGCATGGCAATGATGGCCTCTTGGGGCAAGTAGTATGACGCTTGTTGATTGGCTGCTTTGCAGCCTTTCAAAAAGCGCCAAGAAAGCGACGAACACCGAACCCGGACTTTTACGAAAATGTTCGGGTTCGGGTCTGTGTCACAGACACCCCAAAATTCGGTACGAACCCGAACTATACAGTTCGGGTTTGCTCATCACTATTTATGATATTACACCGTTTATATATAACACCAAAATGGCTCAAGAAAGTTTCAGCTAAAACGCCAGGACTATGTCCTAGATGTATTTATGATAAAGCGGACATTATCCATATGTGGTGGAGGTGCCCAAAGATTCAACCATTTTGGTGCAATCTGATTGAATTAATCGGGGATATTTTTAATTTTAAAATCCAATGGACGCCTTCTGTATGTATTTTGGGTGAAACTTCCCATGAGCTATCAAAGGAGAATGAAATAATGTTATACAAATCATGTTTTATAGATCAGCTTATTGATAGCAAGAAGATGGATGCGCCCCGAGGTACCAACAATAAAAGAATGGGAAAACTTGATGACCTCTAATTGTATAATAGATAGAATAGGATACATATTAATCACATTTCGAATTCAATTGTTTTTTGTCCTCCCCCTCCCCCCCTTCCCAGCGGATATAGGGTGGGGGAATATGGGTTTAGGAAGGGTGGGATGGGGGGGGGAGGGGGGAAATAAGGATTAAAGGTTTAAAGCAGGCATGTCCAAAGTGCGGCCCTCCAGCTGTTGCAAAACTACAACTCCCAGCATGCCTGGATAGCTTGCAGCTATTAGGGCATGCTGGGAATTGTAGTTTTGCAACAGCTGGAGGGCCGCAGTTTGGACATGCCTGGTTTAAAGGTAATATAGGTAATGTATTGGATAGGTCTGGTATCTCCATGTAGGGGTTGTCTTAGTGGCAGGAGAACAAATACCCTGCTACTCTTATTGGTGCAATTGTATTGAGCACTCTAACTCCCTCTTGGTTGATGCCTGATGTTTTTATTGTGTAATTGTTAAATGTATTACTACTGCTTTTTTGTACTTTACTGGATTAAATAAAATAAAAAAATAAAAATACACGGCAAATAGGACTGTAGAATATATCACTGCACTGCTGAATGGCAATTAGGTCCTAATTGTTTTCTACTTTTACACACAACACAAAAGGCTTTTCAACAGATAAGTGCAACCCTGAACGGCGAATATAGTTTTATTTCACCACTAATACACGGCAAACAGGGCTGTAGAATATACCACTGCACCACTGAACAGCAATTAGGCCACTTTTTTTCTACTTTTACACTACACAAAAGGCTTTTCAACATATAAGTGCAACACTGGACGGCGAATATAGTTTTATTTCGCCACTAATACATGGCAAACAGGGCTGTAGAACATATCAATGCACAGCCGAATGACAATTAGGCCCTAATTTTTTTCTAATTTTACCCTACACAAAAGGCTTTAACAGATAAGTGCAATGCTGGATGGTGAATGTATTTTTATTTTGCCACTAATACAAGGCAAGCAGGGCTGAAGAATATATCACTGAACCGCTGAACGGCAATTAGGCCCTAATTTTTTTCCACTACACAAATAGCTTTTCAGCAGATAAGTGCAATGCTAAACGGCGAATTTATTTTTATTTCACCACTAATACACGGCAAACAGGGCTTTAGAGTATATCACTGCACCGCTGAATGGCAATTAGCCCATAATTATTTTCTACTTTTACACAACACAAAAGGCTTTTTAACAGATAAGAGCAACACTGAACGGTGAATATATTTTTATTTCGCCACTAATACACGGCAAACAGGGCTGCACAATATATCACTGCACCACACAAGGGCAAATATATTTTTCTTTTGCCACTAATCCACGGCAAAAAGGGCTTTACAACATATAATTGCACCGCACAAGGGCAAATAAGACGTACTGTAGAAATATTTCCTTAAAGGGAACCTGTTACCTGAATTTTGGGTATAGAGCTGAGGACATGGGTTGCTAGATGGTCTCTAGCACATCCGCAATACCCAGTCCCCATAGCTCTGTGTGCTTTTATTGTATTAAAAAATAATAATAATATGATTTGATACATATGCAAATTAACCTGAGATGAGTCAGAGCTTGAAAATATGACTCTTCTCTGGTCACACAAGTAAGATATGACTCTTATGTTAATTTGCATAAAAAGCGGGAAGTACAAAAATGCATAATACTTATTGAATTCGCCTACAAATGAAATTAAAAGTGTAATGTTTAGGGTAACACAATGAACATTTGGAAACGCTCAGTGAGGGTAGCATAGTAGAGGTGACAGGTTCCCTTTAAGGAAAAATAAACCCTGGTAATGGCTGTATCGAACATCACTTGCACCCCAATAACAAGAACGGTTTGCTGGAATGACAGCTGTATAATGGCAATTTGGATCCCCAGCCAGTGCAGCAAGGGGCAACAGGATTGTTCCTATTACCCAATCTGTAACCTCCCCTACTGAACCCTGTTCTAACTAAATTCTGTGGAATGATTCCTCCCTATCCTTTCCCTGCACTTATAAATAGTTTTTTCACCACATTTAAGTCTTTCCTATCACTATCCCTAGTGCCTGCAGACGTCTCTCCCTGCACTAAGTACGCTGGTAAATGGCAGAATCTAAGATGACTGACGCCATTTATAGGGCTGTGACATCATAGGGCTGGCTGGCTGCTGATTGGCTGCATGCATGGCATTATGGGTGATCCTGCCTTCCAAGAGTTCCTTGCCCCATGTCCTCACATGAGTATGAGCCATTTTAGGAAAAAATGCAATTCATTACCACTTAAATAGAATATTATCCCTCCTACATTAGGAGTATGATCATTACACTTGTTGATAGAACAATCATTCAAACACTTCCACAACAGAGGTAGGGGGCAAACCGCTTACATAAAAACATCTATTTAAAAACATAGGATATAGAAAATGTATTTTCTCAAAAGAAGTAGAAGGCATGGGAGTTTTGATTCTGAGCCTGATGCATACATCTGTTTGAGCTCTGCCGTTGACTTTACTTCTCCAGTCTAATAAATAGCCACTGGACCAGTGGCGTAGGGATAGCCATAGCAACCATAGCAGTGGTTATGGGGCCCTACGCCACTGGGGGCCCTTCCGGGCCGCCTTCTGTTGACACACACCACACACAGGCAGCCCCGTCAGCGTGTGTGACAGTTTATTTACAAGTTAGTTAAATAGGATTCTTCTTTCAGTTCAGGGCCTCTTCACAGCAGCGTCAGACCAGGCCCCCTCGCTAATGTGATCTAATCTTACTGTCTCCTGAAGTCTCCAGTGTCTGGTATTTGAACCCACAACCACTAATGTATCAGTGGCAAGCATTTACCCACACAGCCATAAAGGCTGCATTGCAACTGACTGAAAAAATATGAGACTTCTACTGTTATAGCTGGCTAAGTGTACATCTATACACATGACAGCTGCCCCAACACACCCAGCACTGCTATATGACAGCTGCCCCAGCAAACCCAGCTCTACTACATCTATACACCTGCCCAAACACACCCAGCTCTGCTACATCTATACACATGACAGCTGCCCCAGCACACTCAGCCCTGCTATATCTCTATATATCTATCTACTGTATAGCAATACTTAGAGATATATAGATGTAGCAGAGCTAGGTGTGCTGGGGCAGCTATCATATATAGAGATATAGCAGAGCTGAGGGTGCTGGGAGAGCTGTCATATAGAGAGATAGCAGTGCTGGGTGTGTTTGGGCAGCTGTCATGTGTATAGATGTACAGTTAGCCAGCTATAACTAACCAGCAGAAAGCTATAAATCCCAGCAGAAACTTTTCTGAAATACAAGCACTGACTCCATATATGGACATACAGGGCGGGACACAGGAAGAGGCTGCATCGCATCGCTGACATGGAGGTAAGTAGAAGTGTTTTTTTGTTTTTTTTTAATACCCGACTGTTACTGCCATGGGGGGAGCAGGAGGCACTATGATACATGCACATGAGAGGGGAGGGAGAGAGGCACTTGATACTGGCATGTGTGTGTGTGTGTGGGGGGGGGGGGGGGTTGGCACTTGATACTGGCACATGGGTGGGTTTGGCACTATGATACTGGCACATGGGGGGGGGGAGAGAGGTACTTGATACTGGCACATGATGGGGGGCATCTATGGGGACACTTACTGGCACATTATTGGGAGGCGTTATGGGGGACACTAGACAGGCAGCCTATCAGAGGCAGGACACTGAGGGGCATCTACTGGGGCACTATATATGGGGCATTTTATACTGGTACATCGTACATTATGGGGGGCACTAGCAGGGAGGAGGGGGAGAGGAGAACTATGGGGGAATTTACTGGGGGTACTATATAGGGGTATTTTATACTGGCACATTATGGGGGCACTATGGGGACATACTGGGGGCATTTTTGCACTGTCACATTATAAGGAGAATTATTACTACTGGGGGGCATTATGGTGGGCTTTATTACTCCCCCATGGTATGACCCCCTAGTAGCAGCACCAGCCTCTCCCTGCTCCGCTATCCCTCTGCCCCTTTTTTAAATCCTTATTATGAAATCTTTCTCATTAGGATAAAACACATCAGCTCCACCGAGCCCCCGGCCAAGTGTTGAAGTGGTGTCCGAGATCCCCAAGGGCGAAGCCAAGTAATTGTAAGTTTTCATATGAAATATGTTTACGTTATACACCTATATCCTACACGGTGCCCCACAATATACAGTATACCGCTACACTGTGCCAAAGGAGTGGGGTTTACACAGGAGGAGGGAGGTGCAAAGCGCGCTGGGGGGCCCCTTACAAATATTTGCTGTGGGGCCCAGTCACTTCTAGTTACGCCCCTGAACTGGACTATTTTAAAACTATGGGCAAAATTGCTAAGGAAAGATCCAAGGACTTCCAGGGGACCTTAAAAGCTTGTCTGAATCAAGGAGAAATAGTGCGCTTCATAAGGGAGACATTGGCTACAGTGGCGCACATGGAAAGCAAGATGGGGCCTTCCAAACAGAAGGATCCTCCTGCACCAGAAGAAGAAGATTCAGAAGCGGAGGACGACAGCGAATTGGAAGATCTGTCAGGCAGAGGGGACCAGATGATCTTCAAATAGTTTCTCAAGAACCTGCTGGCACAATCCCTGGAACCTCTGGTTTGTGAACTTAAAGATATCAGGTTAAGATGAGCGAATTTTCAAAAACTCGATTCGGATGCTTCGCTGAATTTTTCAAAAAACTTGATTCGATCTGATTTCATTTGCCACAAAGCGCATTATAAATCAGCTATTTCCTGGCATGCAGGGAGAGCGTTTCTCAGTGTACATCACTGTGCATCACAGAAACATGTATAGCTAGTCCTTTGTGGTAGTGAAACTGTTACTGTGTGTACTGAAAGGAGTGTGACAGGTGCCACTCTTAGACTCAGTTCACACTACACTTAGTCAGTTACGGGTCAAAAACTGACCAAATAACTGAATTGTGAACTCAGCCTTACATGTCAATGTTAGGATCAGGTATAATGGACTTAACAGTGCAGTGGCCCAAGATTCTACTATAAAGTGAACGAGCGCTCTCCATTTACACGTCTTCTGATTCTACATAGATTCCTCGAGAACCTGTTCTGTTACACAGTGATACAAGTACTGTAGTTGGCCCATTACAGAGAGAAAGGGGGTGTCAGCAGTAAGTTTGTATTGACATCACTAGTTATTGGTCCCTTCTGATTCATCAGAAGAACAACCCCAAGAAAATGGATCCTGTCTCTTGAGCATCCACCTTCACACGGTCAGTATTTCATCTGTATTGGCAAGGCCAAAAACCCCTGCTTTTGGCTTCCAAATCAAGAGCAAATGCTGATGCAATACTGATTCAACTGGTGAAATACTGATGCAAAAAACTGACCAAATACTGACCGTGTGATAGAGGCCTCAAGCTCAATTTAAATTAGTTTTGGCTATTTACCTCTGAAATTGCTTCTATTCAGATAGAAAAGAAGTCCTGCATGCAGGACTATAACGGCCTCTATCACACAGTCAGTATTTGGTCAGTTTTTTGTATCAGTATTACATCAGTAATGGTAAGGCCAAAATAAATACGAGGTGATATGTGATAGAAATATTTGTATGTCTTTTTTATACCCATTCCTGCTTTTGGCTTCTAAATGATGAGCAAATTCTAATGCAAAATACTGAACGTGTGATAGAGGCCTTATGGATGCTTCAAAGACAGATCAGAAGAAGGGTAAAATAGACGGTAATGTCAACAAGGCCAAACAGGGACACTAGTGGCCCCCGTCACACAGTGGTGAGGGTGGCAACCGCATGAAGAGTTGACATAGTGGCCGGTCACAGAGCGGGGAGGGTGGCAACAGCACGAGGAGTCAACACAGCGGCTCGGTCTCAGTGTGCGGAGGTGGGAGGCAACATCAGTGGCAGTAACAGCACAGACTGCTGGTACTAAAATGAGGATGGGGCAAGGGAAACTGGGAAAAGGAAGCCACCGGCCCCTTATAACTTTGACCAAATAATACTCGGACAACTTAGTTTATAAACCAATCTTTTACTGGGTGATGATCGGCCACAGCAAATTGTTTCCTTATTACAGAAAACGGCATCATAACCCCACCTCCTCCTCGAACCATTTCTCCGCTGTGGTATACCACCCTGGGTCCCCAGGGCGTACATTCGCCAATAACTGTTTACCACGATCTTTCATTTCCAAATTCGGCCACGGAGGAGGACCGTGTCTCACACGGGATTCCGACCACCACCCAGCAAACTAAAAGCTTGTTCGATGCCATCCTGCAAACCAGACAAAAAGATATCCAGACCTATATCTGTGAGATGTACCCCATCTGGCCTCATCAGAGGTCTATTATCGCCCTCTAACTGCCAATGCCGGACCACTATCCCCCCCTTTGAACGCACAAATCGGGACATTCGGGCATTCAACGTCCTCCTGCATTTCTCCATAGCCTCCCCGTCCCTGGCGCCGTGCCAAACTATCCTCGGCACTACTTCTGACGATACGATCACCAACTCCGGGAAGAACGCCGGGAAGCTCTCCAAATCAGACCTCATCAACGCCATTAGCTCCAACATCCTCTGAGAACACAGGTAATTTCCACCCGCATGTAGGACCAGTATAACCGGACCCACCGACCTACGTCCAATCTCAACCACTTCCGGTAACACTTGCGCCCATCTCAGCCCCCGAAGACCTCTCCATTGCACATCTACTTCCCTGAATCCCAGGCTGCGACCTCCAGGCCTGCATTCCGCCCTCTGCGCTGCCCAGAATATGTAGGAATGCCCAACCAACCAAATCACTGAAAAAGAATTAGTAAAAACACCAATACGTTACCCACATGTAACCCCTTCCAACACAACCCCATATATATAATTATTTTTTTTTAACAAACTAACTCACCAACAAATCTGGCCTTACGTATCACGCAAAACAGGCCGACCTCCACCGCCCAATCCGCATAACTTCCGATTCTGGCAACCCCACCCTAGCCGCTTCCGTCGCCGCACCTATTCTAAAGGAGTGAGTACCGAATTCCCCTGGATCCAACCCCAACTGCTCCAAGCATCTACGCAACACTGAAGCGAACTGAAATTTCGTCAAGGGTAACCCGTCGGCATGAACAAAAAAAATTCTCCCACTCACCCTTACCGCCAGGTACTCCGAAACCAATCTAATAGGGCACGCCCCGCTAGCAACTGGATGGATAGGTAACCATACACCTTTTCCGAACTGATCGGTCTTAGAACGACGAACCCGGACCCGCAGCGCATTATTATTCATAATCACATCCGACAATAACAAACCTCCTTGCCGCTAGCTGGAAGGCGCAACCAGTTCCCCCACCCGTAAAGCCGCAAAAAAGGCAACGCTAAAACACGCCGTCACTAACGCCCTCTCAAACCCTGAAGAACACACGACTCGACACACCTCTACCAATCTTCCCAGCAAGCTAAACGAAATTGGCCGCCTACTCTCCCGCACTACAAATTCCTTCTGCCACCCTTTCAACGCCTGCCTGATCAAGAAATTCTTTGTTACATCAGGCCATCCTCGCAGCTTAAAATAAAAACCCACCCCGGCCAATTTACGCCGCGCAACTGGAGCAGAAACCCCTTGACCCCGCAACCTTAACAACCACTCCATCGTAACCTCCAAACACACTCCCTCTCCTGCCGACACTTCCCTATTACCTTTTACCGCCAACCACTCAGCCCAGGCCTTACCATGCGCCTGCCAGGTGGCAGAAGTCACCGAAGAGCTGACCAACAGCATCAATTGTTGAGCACTAGACGCCATAGGAAATCCGGGAACGCTCATCCATCCATTTCCGCTTCCGGAAGAAGGTCCCGAAAAACCTGCCAACGGAATCGAGAAAGAGCATCAGCGATCCTGTTATCCACCCCTGGAACATGACGTGCCCTAAAATAGATATTGCGCTCCAAACACCTTAGCACCAGATGCCGAAGCAATGCTAGGACCGGCAATGATTAAGAAGACAACCTATTAATACATTGAACCGTACCCAAATTATCCGACCAAAAACACACATGACGATTCTCTAGTCTGTTACCCCAAATCTCAACTGCAACTACAATAGGGAACAACTCCAGCAATGTTAGGTTACTCACCAACCCCAAATCTCTCCACTCATCCGGCCACGGAGACGCACACCATTCCTTACCCAACACCGTACCAAATCCACAGGAGCCTGCTGCATCCGACCACAGCTCAAGCTCGCAACTAGAAATTTCCTGTGAAATATAACACGTATGGCCATTGTAAGAACATAAAAATTCACGCCACACTTTCAAATCAGCCTTGAGCGACCTGGTCAGTCGAATGCGATGCCGAGGGGAAACCACTCCCCGTGTTGCCAAAGATAACCACCGCGAAAAGACACGCCCCATAGGCATAACCCGGCAAGCAAAACACAACAAACCCAAAAGCGACTGCAGCTGCCTAAGAGTCACCTTCCTCACCACCAGAAACCCCTCAATCAAAGCCTTCAACCCAACTAACTTGTCCTGCGGTAAACGAAAAACCATAGCCACCGAATCTATTTCAATACCTAAGAAAGAACCGCGTCACCGGACCCTCCGTCATTTCAGCCGATATGGGAACCCCAAAACGCTCCATCAATGACAAAAAAAGGCAGATAACAGAGCCTGACAGACTCCCATACCCCCCGGCGCTACAAACAAGAAGTCATTGAGGTAGTGAATCACCGGTGAACAACCGGACTCAAAACGCACCACCCACTCCAAGAATGAACTAAACAACTCGAAATAGTGACACGAAATGGAACAGCCCATAGGCAAACAGGTATCGTAATAGAAGAAACCCTCAAAACAACCCCCAAGCAAATGGAAACAATCCGGATGAATAGGCAGGAGCATAAACGCTGATTCCACTTCCGAATTTGCCAACAGAGCCCCTTTTCCAGCGTCCCTTACTAGCGCCACCGCCCGATCAAACGATACATACGACACTGATGACTCCTCCTGAAGTATCGCATCGTTCACTGATGCGCCCTTCGGATGAGACAAATGATGTATTAGTCGAAATTTTCCTGGTTCCTTCTTTGGTACGACCCCCCACGGAGAAACCCGCAAATTAGAAAAAGGGGGCTGGACAAAGGGACCCATAATCCTACACGCTGCCACTTCCTTCAGCAGCTTATCCCTAAGAACCTCCGGATACTCCCTAGCTGATTTGAGATTTTCTGAAAACAACGGGGACCTATTGGGAATAAAAGGTATGAAAAAACCTTCCGAAAAACCCTTCCGCAAAATGTCCACCGCGCCCTTATTGGGGTACCGGTCTAACCAAGGGGCCATCCTTGCCACGCTGACCGGAGTCCTTCTGTTCCAGGGGGTGTGGGGTTTAACACCTCTCCCTTGAGATCTAAGGCACCTACTCGCGGGATGGGGGCCCCCGCATGCTGAACATTCATGCTTGTACCTACACAACCCTGCAAATTTACAGTGCCCCTCGTTGTACAACCAACAAGCCCCCGGGCGTCTAATGGCCACTGGCGCCTGGGCGACTGAGGCCCCGACTCCAGTGGCCACCCCTGGAAAGGAAGGCGGCCGAGACGCCATCAAACGTAGCCAGACATCCGTGGCTTTCACACCCCAACCCATCTCTGGCTGAGAGACGCCTCCGAAATTCCTCGTCATATTTCCACCAAGCACTACCCCCATGCGCCTTATACGCACTATAAATTGTGTCCATATAAATAAACAGTTTAGCGCACCGCTCCGGATGCCTCTGACCCATCACACATCCCAAAACCGCAAACGCCTGCAACCAATTATTCATCGTTCTAGCAACTTTCAACCGTTTATCATAAGGCTTGTCCGCCAAACGTTTCTCCTTATCCACTCCATGTTGGTCCACAGACACCAGGGACCATATGCCCACATATTGGTGGGACCAGATATTTTCACAGATGTGCTTAAAACCTTGTTAAATCTTATAATTGCTGTAATTCCAATGTTCACCAGCAGGTGGCAGCAATGTGTTAGTAAGGAGTTAAGTTCAGTTTAGTACATCTAAGCTGGAATAGTTCGTTCCATCTTAGCTCCCCCTCTGTGAGCAGAGTGGGTTGTGCCCAAATCCTGCAGCATGGGGAGGGAAGGAAGTTAGAGGCTGTGTGCCAGCCACCCCTGTTGGGGAAGGCTGTGTGATAGAGTTCAGGAGTCTCCCAGATATAGGGAAGAAAGCCAGGATCTTGTCTCGGCTAGGACATTGATCAAATCCCCAGCCTGAGCCCTGCAGCCTTGGCTGGATGAAACAGCAGACAACTCCAGTTATAGAAAGAAAGCATACCCTGAGAAGATAACTGAGTAAAGTCCAGAGATCCAGGAGAAGCCATATTCCTCCTCAGCTAGTCATTCCCCATACAGCAGAAGATAGAAAGTACAGAAGCCAAATTGCTGCCACATGTTTAGAGCTAACAAGCAGACATCCTTTCCTGCAAGCTCCAGGTTGATAGAGCAGAAGATAAATTGCTGCCAACCATTGCTGAAAGCCTGCTGGGACCTAAGACCAAAGCTGTACCTTGCTTGGACGAAAGTTACCCTCACTAAACACGAGTTTGAACTTTACCAAAAGTCTGGATATCAGTTTCTGCTGCAAAATCCCTCTATTATTCCTCCTATCACTACAATCATTTTATTGCAAGAAAGCCAGGATCCAGGAGTCCAGCTGTACCCAGGTAGGAGACACCATTGCCACCATTACCACTACCATTGACACATTCCTAACCTGGGGGGTGAGTTATAACACCTTGGAGGGCCCTGTGACTTTACCCTGGGCATGCTGGAATTGGCGTCACAAACAAAACTATAGACTATTATATCCACACCCTGACCCACTGCATAATTTGGCATCAGCGTACCCCATTCATGCTCATTGCGGATTTATTCAGGAACTTTTACAATCCTAAATTCCCCCCCCCCCGCCCTGTTTTTTTATACTATCAGACTATCTTTATACCAATGGATTCTTATAATATTGACCTAGTTTTCTATATACAGTTACAAGAAAAAGTATGTGAACCCTTTAGAATATGGATTTCTGCACAAATTGGTCAAAAAATGGGATCTGATCTTCATCTAAGTGACAACAACACAATCAGTCTGCTTAAACTAATAACACACAGAATTAATTGTTACCATGTTTTTTATTGAACACACCATGTAAAAATGTACAGTGCAGGTTGAAAAAGTATGCAAACCCCTAGACTAATGACATCTCCAAGAGCTAATTGGAGTGAGGTGTCAGCCATCTGGAGTCCAATCAATGAGACGAGATTGAAGGTGTTGGTTACAGCTGCCCTGCCCTATAAAAAACACATCAGTTTGCTTTTCACAAGAAGCATTGCCTGATGTGAATGATGCCTCGCACAAAAGAGCTCTCAGAAGACCTACGATTAAGAATTAAGCTTATCAAGACATGTTGCAGAAGAACTTAAGGACATCTGTCCACCAGCTGAAGCTCAACAGAAGATGGGTATTGCAACAGGAGAGTGACCCAAAGCATAATAAACAGAATGGCTTAAACAGAAGAAAATGCGCCTTTTGGAGTGGCCCAGTCAGAGTCCTGACCTCAACCCAATTGAGATGCTGTGGCATGACCTCAAGAAAGCGAATCACACCAGACATCCCAAGACTATTGCTGAACTGAAACAGTTCTGTAAAGAGGAATGGTCAAGAATTACTCCTGACCGTTGTGCACGTCTGATTTGCAACTACATGAAACGTTTGAAGAAAAAGGAAATTCAGCAGCTCTCACCTGCCCCTCCTTCAGCTGGGAGCACGGAAGGCCCGCATCAGGTAACGGACAGCAAATGCGAAAAGAGGTTGAAAGAAATCCAGCTCCACTTGAATAAAGGAATGTAGATTTATTTTGCTTGCGGTAAAAACTCATCCATAAATGACAAAAATAGCAGTCTTGTCTAAGCTTTTTGGGCTACCAGAGACAATTCCAGCCCTTCCTCATGACACAGAAAGACATGTGTCATGAGGAAGGGCTGGAATTGTCTCTGGTAGCCTGAAAAGCTTAGACAAGACTGCTATTTTTGTAATTCATGGATGAGTTCTTACCGCAAGCAAAATAAATCTACATTCCTTTATTCAAGTGGAGCTGGATTTCTTTCAACCTCTTTTCGTACAAAAAACGTTTGGTTGAAGTTATTGCTGCCAAAGTAGGTTCAAACAGTTATTAACCACCTCAGCTCCCCTAGCTTAATCACCCTTAATGTCCAGACCACTTTTTACATTTCTGCACTACACTACTTTCACCGTTTATTGCTCGGTCATGCAACTTACCACCCAAACTAATTTTACCTCCTTTTCTTCTCACTAATATAGATTTTATTTGGTGGTATTTCATTGCTGCTGACATTTTTACTTTTTTTGTTATCAATCAAAATGTACCGAAATTTTTGCAAAAAAATGCAATTTTTCACTTTCAGTTGTATTTTTTTTTTAAAAACATCTATATATAAATTTTTCTCTAAATTTATTGCTCTACATGTCATTGAAAAAAAAATGTTTGGTTAAAAAATGGTTTGGGTAAAAGTTATAGCGTTTACAAACTATGGTACAAAAATGTGAATTTCCGCTTTTTGAAGCAGCTCTGACTTTCTGAGCACCTGTCATGTTTCCTGAGGTTTTACAATTGCCAGACAGTAGAAAAAAAAAACACAAATGACCCCATTTTGGAAAGTAGACACCCTAAGGTATTCACTGATGGGCATAGTGAGTTCATAGAACTTTTTATTTTTTGTCGCAAGTTAGTGGAATATGATGATTATTCTTTTTTTTTCTTACAAAGTCTCATATTCCACTAACTTGTGATAAAAAATAAAAACTTCCATGAACTCACTATGCCCATCACGAAATACCTTGGGGTGTCTTTCCAAAATGGGGTCATTTGTGGGGTAGTTATACTGCCCTGGCATTTTAGGGGGCCCTAATGCGTGAGAAGTAGTTTGAAATTCAAATGTGTCAAAAATGTCCTGTGAAATCCGAAAGGTGCTCTTTAGAATTTTGCCCCTTTGCCCACCTAGGCTGCAAAAAAGTGTCACATGTGGTATCGCCGTACTCAGGAGAAGTTGGGCAATGTGTTTTGGAGTGTCATTTTACATATACCCATGCTGGGTGAGAGAAATATCTCGGCAAAAGACAACTTTTCCTATTTTTTTTTATACAAAGTTGGCATTTGACAAAGATATTTATTTCACCCAGCATGGGTATATGTAAAATGACACCCCAAAACACATTGCCCAACTTCTCATGAGTAAGAAGTTACCACATGTGTGACACTTTTGCAGCTTAGATGCGCAAAGGGGCCCAAATTCCTTTTAGGAGGGCATTTTTAGACATTTGGATCCCAGACTTCTCACGCTTTAGGGCCCCTAAAATGCCAGGGCAATGACCCCATTTTGGAAAGAAGACACCCGAAGGTATTCAATGAGGGGCGTGGCGAGTTAATCAAATTTATTTTTTTTTGGCACAAGTTTGCTGAAATTGATTTTGTTTTCTCCCCCTTTTATGCTAACTTGGGACAAAAATTTCAATCTTTCATGGACTCAATATGCCCCTCAGCGAATACCTTGGGGTGTCTTCTTTCCAAAATGGGGTCATTTGTGGGGTGTTTGTACTGCAATCATTACATGTATGGTCAGCATTAGGAGTTTCTGCTATTCTCCTTATATTGAGCATACGGGTAATGAGATTTGTTTCCCGTTCAGCTTCTGGGCTGAAAGAAAAAATTAACGGCACAGATTTCTCCATTGGCATCGATCAATGTGGATGAAAAAAAATTCTGCCAAAAGAAAAAAGGGAAAGGTGGCTGCCAGGACATAGGCGCTCCGCCCAACATCCAAACCTACTTAGCTCGTATGCCCTGGCAAACCCTATTTCTCCATTCACATCAATCGATGTGGATGAATAAATCATTGCCGGGATTTATTTTTTTTATATACAAAGTGTTTGCCAAAGCATATGAACACCGCCGCCCCCTCAGCTTATATGCCTCGGCAAACGTATCTTTTACTGCAGAGGAGAAATCTCGTCTTGCAGCGCCGCATACACCGACTTTTGTGTAATCTGACAGCAGCACAATGCTTCTGTCAGAATGCACATCAGTGCTGCAGCTGGTTCATCGGTTGGTCTACCTAGAAGGTAAAAAAAAACAAGAAAAAAAACAGGCCGCAACGCAATAAATGTATTATAATAACATTTGAACGGAACATTAACTATTTTTGCTTACTGGTGATTATTTTTTTTTACCCTTTTTAGAAGATAAACCTCTCCTTCCCCATGGGACAATGTGCAAAGCGCAAATCGCCCAGAGATGTGGCGAAGTATATTATGCACTTTGTCCCAGGTGAAAGGAGAGGTTTGCAGCAGCTCTGTGCGAATGGGCCCCAATAGCCCTGTGTGCCTGTCCTGTGATATGCAATCCCTTTGCTAAGTGTACCTGTGTGTGGTACTTCCGGAAACACTCCCCTAAGCATAGGGCAGGGTGGTCAGGGCAGTCAGGACAGAAATAGCGGGTGTCATGCCTTATTCCACTCCTGCTACAGACAACATCTTTTTCGGGGTGACGCTTGGGTTGAGGTACCAGAAATGACATTGGGGAAATGTCGCTCGTGTAGACGGCTCACTACACTGGTGGATGGGGCCATGGAACCTCCTGGGTACAGGAGGTACTCGATGATCTCTTCCTGAAATTTGAGGAAGGACTGTGTTCTTTCAGCCTTACTGTAGAGAACAAAACTATTATATACAGCCAATTGAATTAAATATACAGACACCTTATACCAGCGTCTGGTGCGGCGGGACACTAAATAAGGAGCCAACATCTGGTCATTGAAGCCCACCCCTTCCATGAGCGAATTATAGTTGTGGACAGAGAGGGGCTTTTCAATGACACTGGTTGCTCGTTCAATTTGTATTGTAGTCTCTGCGTGAATGGAGGAGAGCATGTACACGTCACGCTTGTCTCTCCATTTCACTGCGAGCAGTTCTTCATTGCACAAGGCAGCCCTCTCCCCCCTTGCAAGATGGGTGGTAACGAGCCGTTGTGGGGAAGCCCCGGCGACTAGGTCGCGCAGAGCCACAGCAGCCAATCTGTTCTAGGAACAAATGCCTGAAGAGGGGCACACTTGTGTAGAACTTGTCCACATAAAGATGGTACCCCTTGCCAAATAAGGATTACACCAAGTCCCAGACTGTCTTCCCACTGCTTCCCAGGTAGTCAAGGCAACCGACCGGCTCCAGGGTCTGATCTTTACCCTCATAGATCCGAAATTTGTGGGTATAGCCTGTGGCCCTGTCACAGAGCTTATACAATTTGACCCCATACCGGGCGCGCTTGCTTGGGATGTATTGTTTGAAGCCAAGGCACCCGGTAAAAATGTATAAGGGACTCGTCTCCGCAGAGGTTTTGCTCAGGGTTATACAAATCTGCAAATTTGGTGTTAAGGTGGTCTATGAGGGGCCGAATTTCGTGGAGCCGGTCAAAAGCTGGGTGACCTCTGGGACGGGAGGTGCTGTTGTCGCTAAAGTGCAGTAAACGCAGGATGGCCTCAAATCGTGCCCTGGACATGGCAGCAGAGAACATGGGCATGTGATGAATTGGGTTTGTGGACCAATATGACCGCAATTCATGCTTTTTTGTTAGGCCCATGTTGAGGAGAAGGCCCAGAAAAGTTTTAATTTCGGAAACTTGGATGGGTTTCCACCGGAAAGACTGGGTATAATAGCTTCCCGGGTTGGCGGCTATAAATTGAGTGGCATATCGATTTGTTTCTGCCATAACTAAGTCCAACAGCTCTGCAGTCAAGAACAGCTAAAAAAAAAAAAAAAAACAGTGCCGAACCGATCTGAGCCATCTCAACCCAAACTCCAGACTGGGCGGTTAAAGGGGGAACTACTGGTGTGGCTGAAGTTGGGGGCTGCCAATCAGGGTTTGCCAACACCTCAGGGATTCTAGGGGCTCCACAGGCCTGTCTGTGCGGTGGCTGCGACAGGGGAACTACTGCACGTGCCACCGTACCAGCTTCAACTGCCCTTCTGGTGCTCGCCACTTCACCATGTTGTACGGCAGTACTGGTACTAGGTACATTGTGGGCTGCGCTGCTGGTGTATGCCTCACCGCGTAATCCGACAGCGCCAGCCTCACTCTGCTGCCCATGAAGCGGATCCTGCGCAACCTGTGGTGTAGCAACACAGGGCTGGGTACGCCTGTTGGTATCAGGGACCTCAACCTCCTCGTCCGAACTTTGGGTCAGACTCCAACTGCTTTCTACAGGTTCATATTCTGACCCGCTGGATTCGTCAGATGAGGTTTCCCATTCCTCATCCGACTGGGTCAGAAGCCTGTAGGCCTCTTCAGAAGAATACCCCTTGTTTGACATTTGGACTACTAAATTTAGGGGGTATTACCTGAGACTACCCAAGAAAAAAAAGAAAGCCTGTCTTACAAATGGGAGGCTAGCGAAGTAGCGGAGGCCGCTGCAATTGATAATATCAAAACTGATTTTTTTTTATACTTGTAAAGTGATTGTGCAGTGATCAAAAAAAATAAAAATATTTTTTGTCATTGCGGCGGGGCGGGCGTGGGTGAACGCACGTGTGGGCGACCGATCAGGCCTGATCGGGCAAACACTGCGTTTTGGGTGGAGGGCGAGCTAAGGTGACACTAATACTATTATAGATCTGACTGATCAGTTCAGATCACTTACAGATACTATAAAAGTACAAATGCTGATTAGCGATACGCTAATCAGCAAGTCAGTGACTGTGGTGCGGTAGGCTGGGTGCTAAACGATCGCTAACTACCTAACCAAGGGGCTGTAATGACCGGCGTCACGCACAGGGAGGAAAAAGGGAAAGCCCTGGCCAAGGGAGAGGGAAAGGTGGTGACCCCTGACTCACCTTGCGGCTGGCACCTGACGTCCCTAGACGGGTTCCTCACCCGTGCAGCGATCACGTGCTTAAACCCTGGCTTTCCCTAAAATGAGCCCTAGATAGTGAGTTAGTCCGCACCACTGACACTAAGAGGGAAACACCAGGGAGAGGACAGACAAACACATAAACCTAGGTGGGCGACCACAGCAGACCACAAAGGCCCAACAGGGATCCGGAGGGAAACATTCTGGACCAACAACCAGGGAACGCAGCAACACAGCTGCAGTGGGTCAGTATAGAAGTCCAGGCAGGAAGCTCTATATCTGGCAACCAGAGAAGTGTGAGAGGGGAATATAAGGAGGTTGGGAGTGCTGGACAGGGAACAGCTGAGGAGAAGGAGCTACGGATTCCTGAGTGAGCCAAAAAAGGGTTGCAAAGCAAACCAAGAAAGCTACCATAAGGAAACAGCCCTATTTTACATAGAGCGCGCAGCCAACCGCTGCGACTTCCTGACCCCGGGTATAACGGAGTCAGGCGTGGGTCTTGACACCCTCGTGACAGGGGCCTAAACTATCCTAAAACTATTAGTCAATACCAGTGGAAAAAAAATAAAAATTGACAGTTTACACTGATCATTTTTTTCCCTTTCACTAGGTGATTGATAGGGGCGATCAAGGGGTGAATTGGGGTGATGGGTGGTGATTTGGGGGCTAAGTGTTGTGTCTTGTGTACTCACTGATCTGTGCTCCTCTGCTGAAATCAACCGACGAAAAAAACCAGCAGAGGAGCACAGCAGCCATTTAACACATTATATTTATAAATATAATGTGTTAACTGGCTTCTGATTCATTTTTTTGAAAATCAGCCTTTCAGCGATGATCATTGGCTGGCAGGCTTATGACGAACTTGTCCTTTAACTTTTGCCGGCCCGTTATGCGCATGCGCGGGCTGGCTGTGAGCGTAATCTCGCGTCTCGCGAGATGACGCATAGATGCGTGACTGTGCCTGAGTGAGCCGCCTCCGGAACGCGATCCTGCGTTAGGCAGTCCGGAGGCGGTTAAATCCAAGGGTTTACATACTTTTTCCACCTGCACTGTGAATGTTTACATGGTGTGTTTAATAAAAACATGGTAACATTTAATTCTTTGTGTGTTATTAGTTTAAGCAGACTGTGATTGTCTATTTGTTGTGACTTAGATGAATATCAAATCACATTTTATGACCAATTTGGGCAGAAATCCATATCATTCCAAAGGGTTCACATACTTTTTCTTGCAACTGTATTTCTTTTTTATATATATATTTCCGTTTTATATTTGTCACACAACTTTATTTGTTCATATGTTCACACGAATTGTATTGTGTATTCTGCATATGTATCGTTATTAACCTTTCTTTTAGACTTGATAAAGGGGTCTCCAGCACCCCGAAACGCGTTGTCTTTGAATAAAATGAAAATTGCTAAAATGACCAGTTGTGATAGTGTGCTCCATACGTTAGACACATAAGGTCGAGCATTTTCTCTTTTCCATACTAATAGTAGTCAGTAGCGATGACCTTGCGGTTCGCCAGGCGGTCAGTTCACAGCGAACTTTGCTAGTTCGAGATTCGCCAAACATGTGAACATATGGCGATATTCACGCCCGCCGTATTCTTTACATTGTGAAGAACTTTGACCCATGACACATCCATTAGGTGGTACAGGACAGCAGATTGAAAAGTTTCATTACATGGAGATACCCTCTACCTTATAAATAGACCAGATCTGGCTGCCATTTTACATTCAGTCTTTTGTCAGTGTAGGGAAAGGTTGCTGTGTGGAGCAGGGACAGACTGTTAGGGACAAAAACACTATCAAATAGGTCCACAAAAGTAATTTTAAGGACTGGTATAGGTGTACTATTGATAGGTGTGCAGTACAGAGGGGTGTAATACACTTATAGTATACTTTATAACATAGAAAGCATATTATAGTAGATTTTTTGTCATGGATGAGATTTGCAGATAGCTGGAACTAATAAATAAACGAGCGACTGGCTTGATCCCAAACTAAGGAGCTCATAGGTGAGCCCTATAAAACCCTAAGAGCTCTCCCTGACTGCTATGCACATACAAGGGTCTCGATGGTAGACAATTGCATGCCCATGTACCTAAGCCTGTGTGACACCTGAAAACCCTATAATAGTGAGGGGACACAACCAACGGCTCCCTGCACTTCATACAGAGGGAGTCAGAGTCACCTACAATCAAGCCAGCAAGCAAACACAATAAAGTAAAGGACTTATCTGAGCAAACAGCCTCCAGCAGTGAACACTTCATCCAGGAAGTAGTATAAACCGCAAAGTGAGGCAGTGTGGGAGGGAATAGAAAGGAGACGATTATGTCTAAACAATTGAAAGCAATTGGAAAAAATAATTATAACTGGTGTGATATACTAGTCACCCCCCCCCCCCTAACAAACTGATTGAAGCGGGGTGTTATATACCAATAATATACTTTCTATATAGTGCATTTGGGTACAGCAGCATTTGTTTGCAGTTTTGCTACACACAGTGAAAAACAGTATTGGAAAAAATAATTATAACTGGTGCGATATATACCAGTCGTCCCCCCCCCCCCCAAAAAAAAAAAAAAAAGATATAAGCGGGGTGTTATATACCAATAATATACTTTCTTTATAGTGCATTTGAGTACAGCAGCATTTGTTTGCGGTTTTGCTGCATTCCCTCTGCTACACAGTGACAAACGGTATTGGAAAAAATAATTATAACTGGTGTGCGCATGAGCGTACCTGAAAATTATATTGCCAATATTTCGCACTGAAAAAATAATGAATGGAGATTGCAAATTCGAATAATACATCTGGTATGGTCGTCGCCCTAGAATACCCTATATTATTCTGTCACAACCTAGACTGCACTAAATTTTACATTGTACTTTCATGTACTCAAATAGATGTCAGGAACAGGCTTTCATCCATAGATTAGCTTTGGCTAATTTACTTCATACTCAATCTAGTAAGATCCCAGAGCGTTCCAGAGATAACATCCTATTGATGTCGACTTGGCGAGCCTGGCAAGAAATGAGGCTTCCCAAAAGCCTACACCCCTGTAGCTTACTGCATGTGACACGTCTGGCAAACCCACATTTCTAGGCACGTTCACCCCACAGGAATTTCTATAAATAACACAGGAGGGGAATAACTCTGGTTGGCCACCTGGTGAATTGCACTACACATAAGAGCTTGTTGCTTGAACATCTTAAATCCAAATATCCCAATATTCATTTCAGTTATCTCCAGAAACTGTCTAATTTAGCCCCCCCCCCCTTCCCGGGAATGGAGCTTTACAGGCCTCCCTTAAGCATACTCTGACCCTAAGGGGATATACCACTAGCTACTATAAATTCTTACTCAGCCCTATGGACTACAGGTAGGGCGAGTCGGCAATAGCAGAATGGCTCAAAGATATCCCAAAGTTAACAATGTCCACCCTATATCAGGCTCTGGAGCATAACCTTTGCCATTTGCCATCTAGACGTTACAGGAAAATGACCCTACAGATTTATCACCAGGCATGCATCTCTCCAAGTTCAGGTTCTGTTCTGGTATAAAGTTCACACATTTGCTACCACCCATCAGACGTCAGCGACACCTCTAGATCCTATATGGACCATAATTTGATACATTGTCTCCCCTGTTAGTCAAAAATTATAATGTCTGATAGCAGCTGCAAGAATCAAGACCATCCTTCATACTTGGATCGGCCCAGCACCCCCACTGTTTAAGCAATTTCTCGAGAAAGTCCTTCTTAATAAAGATGGACTGGGTGGAGGCATCTTCCAGGAAGGAGACCCATGTGAAGCAGGTCTTTACTTGTTGGAAAAGCTTTATAGATATGCTGCCCCTCCATGTGAAAAGGTCTATTTTGGACTGTTTTCATCTCACCTCCTGGTATCAGACACGTGTTTTATTAGGCCATCCCAACTGTGGAGAAGAGGTGATCACGTTGGGCTTTTGTTGTGTTCTACTCACCCTGCGGTTTGCGGGTGTTAAGTTATGGTTTCTAAGTTAAGCTGTGTTGGTAACCCCCCATAAACCCCTCCCCTTCCCTTCCCCTTCACTACCTTTCTCACTACCTTTCTCCCCTCTTATGGAAAAACCGACTAGCGTTGAAAGGTTGATGTAGCAGCTCCAATATATCAGCCTGATTGTCTATCTTGGGACTTTTATTGATGACATGTCACTTAAAGAAATGCTGTGATGAACTACTCATCATACCACACTGTATGTACTCCTTTAGTATGTCAATCTAGAATAAAAACACTTGAAAATGAAACTTTCTAAAATAAAAATTGCTTTTGTTGCCATAGCTTTAATTTCTTATACAGCTTTTGGAAAATTAAATCTTCAATGTGATTGGTTGCTATAGGCAACAAGTATACCTTTTCTTTTAGACAGTTTTCACAAATCTGTCCCAGAAGATATTGTTTGGTTTTAAAAGTGAACTGAAGTCTGTACACTTGGAAATAACAGCCAAATATGAAGAACCTGTAGTAGACACCAATGAGACAAGAATCCCCTGTTGCTAAAGTACCTGGGCCTAGGTAGTAGCCATCTTCAGCTAGTTTCACACTAGTTCTATGTATTTGGCAGGCTTTTCCGGCAGGGAACAGCCTGCCAGATCTCTCTGCATTACATAGCGCAAGTGTGAAACTAGCTTTAACCATGATGCCATTTGGAGCTGCAAAAATGACAGTTCACTTCACTGATTAGCTTTCTGTTCTTCTGATCCGTGAGAAGAATATAAAATAAATTATCCTTTAGAGCATCAGTAGTTATGCTCAGTTATCACTTGAAAAATAGGATCATCTGAGAGCAGTTATTTTTGCCAGGAGAAAAAGTGCTACATGCAGGACGTTATTTCCTGCCAAAATGACTGATCTCTGATGGAACTGATGCAAATTGTTCATAACTGATGCTCAAAATAACTCTGTTTTTTTCTGTTATTCTGATGAATCAGAAGAACAGAAAGCTAAGGCCAAGTTCACACTTCTGTCATTTTCATCAGTTATTGTGAGCCAAATCCAGGTATGGGTCAAAAACACAGAATAGGTGCAAATCTTTCCTTTATACCATATCTCTGAGTAGGCTTTACTACTGGTTATGGATCACAATAACTAATGGAAATAACTGACCAAATAACAGCCTAAATGGTGATGTGAACTCAGCCGTGGGCCACTTTCACACAGTGAATGGTTGGTCAGTGTCTGATCAGTGATTTTCATCAGTGAGGTGTTGACCCACACCTGCTTTTGGCTCACAATCACTAATGGAAATCACTGACCAAACAGTGACTGTGTGAAAGTACTCTTACTGTAAAAGAAATGATCACTGACATAGATCACAATGCCTGAATGGTGGACTTATTTGATGGCAAGAGCACATTGACACTAACAGTTGGGGGACCACCAGGTCAGAAAAAGCATAATGAAAATATTTGTTCCTGTTCTGTGTATTGGATCTGCTTCTGGTTTTGGCTTACAAATACTGATAAAAAAAATAAAAAAATAAAATAAATACTGACCTGTGAAAGGGGCTATAAATTGTGTGAAAACCGCTATCAGGGGTGCAAAAGATCTATAATCCTGGCAATCAATGGGTTGATCAAGCTTGGGAGAGCTAGTCATAATGTCAGCATCAATTTGAGCATAACACATATCTCTTTCGATTGTTACATAATAAAGAATCAAAAGAATGTCAAAATTAACCCAAATCAAGCCAAATAATTATCAGGTTCAACAGACAGGCCAACAAAAAGATATATTATATCTCAAACCTATGAAAGAGTGGTCAAAGCTACTTGTCTCACATGAGCCAATCATTTTGGAATAGGGTAGTTAAGTAACAGGCAACAAGATTAAAATACAGTATAAATGACTTCCATTTGTTTAAATTGGAAATGTACATATAGCACTTACCCAGGAATTGTAACTGGCTTTAGACTGCACTGAATTCCAGCATCCATTCGGAAATAGTAAATGTAAGATTCTAGTTTGGATACTCTTTTGGCTAATTGCTCTAAAACTGTACATGAGTTGCGCCCAGTTGTGTCAGACTGCCAGCCCTCATCTTCTGTGAAGCCATGACATTTAGAGGATAGACAACTATGGCTTTGTAGCTGTTGCAATAGCTTCTTAAGTGTCTGCAAATGACTCTTCAGCTTCTTCACATGCTGTTTTGGCACACTGACATCTGATTTCTGGTCAGTATGCCAGAAGCCCTTGTTTTTAGCAGGTGTCATAGATGTCATAGGAGAGCAGTATTGATCGTCACAGCCGTTCTGTACCATGTGGTTGATTTCAGTAAGGAAGTCGTCATCCTCCTCACACTCTGTAAAAATGAAATATAGAAGCATAGAATACGGGTGTAGGGTACAGCACAAGCCTTTTTCAATGTATGCATCAATACAGTGTATTTGTTATATTACTGCATTTGAATAAATGAAATAAAATGCTGAAAAGTATTGAAGCACATTATACACATATGGTCCCTCAAGTTAGAATTGCCTTAAAGGGGTTGTGAAAGAATGTGGGAGAGAAGGGTATATAACCACCTCCCGACCGCCTAACGCACGGATGCCCCATCCACCAGTGTAGTTAGCCATCTACACAAGCGACATTTCCCCAATGTCGTTGCTGGTACCTCAACCAAACTGTCACCCCGAAAAAGATGTCGTGTCTGTAGCAGGAACACACACCAGTAAGCAAAAAGGTTAGTGTTTAGTTCAAAAAGTTAAAGTTTATATGTTCTGTTCCAAAGTTAATAAAATTATTGCGTTGCGGCCTGGTTTTTTTCTTTTTTTTTTGACCTTCCAGGTGGACCAACCGATCGACTAGCTGCAGCACTGATGTGCATTCTGACAGAAGCATTGCGCTGCTGTCAGATTACGCGCAAGTCGGTGTATGCGGCGCTGCAAGACGAGATTTCTACTCTGCAGTAACAGATACGTTTGCCAAGGCACACGAGCTGAGGAGGAGGCGGCGTTCCTATGCTTTGGCAAACACTTTGTATATAAAAAAATAAATAAATCCCGCCAAGGATTTATTCATCCACATCGATTGATGTGAATGGAGAAATCTGGTTTGCCAGGGCATACGAGCTAAGTGGGTATGGATGTTGGGCGGAGCTCCTATGTCCTGGCAGACGCCTTGCCCCTCTTTTTTTGGCAGAGATTTTTTCATCCACATTGATCGATGCGAATGAAGAAATCTGTGCCATTCATTTTTTTCTTTCAGCCCAGAGGCTGAACGGAAAAAAAAATCTCATTACCTGTATGCTCAATATAAGGAGAATAGCAGAAACTCCTAATGCTGGCCATACATGTAATGATTTCGGAGACCCTCAAATGCCAGGGCAGTACAAACACCCCACAACTGACCCCATTTTGGAAAGAAGACACCCCAAGGTATTCGCTGAGGAGCATATTGAGTCCATGAAAGATTTAAATTTTTGTCCCAAGTTAGCGGAAAGTGAGACTTTGTGAGAAAAAAATAAATAAAAAAATTTAAAAAATCAATTTCCGCTAACTTATGCCAAAAAAAAATAAAAAAATAAAAAAAATTCTATGAAGTTGCCAGGCCCCTCATTGAATACCTTGGGGTGTCTTCTTTCCAAAATGGGGTCACATGTGGGGTATTTATACTGTCCTGGCTTTTTAGGGGCCCTAAAGCGTGAGAAGAAGTCTGGGATCCAAATGTCTAAAAATGCCCTCCTAAAAGGAATTTTGGCACCTTTGCGCATCTAGGCTGCAAAAAAGTGTCACACATCTGGTATCGCCGTACTCAGAAGTTGGGGAATGTGTTTCGGGGTGTCATTTTACATATACCCATGCTGGGTGAGATATCTTGGTCAAATGCAAACTTTGTATAAAAAAATTGGAAAAGTTGTCTTTTGCCAAGATATTTCTCTCACCCAGCATGGGTATATGTAAAATGACACCCCAAAACACGTTCCCCAACTTCTCCTGAGTACGGCGATACCAGATGTGTGACACTTTTTTGCAGCCTAGGTGGGCAAAGAGACCCACATTCCAAAATGCACCTTTCGGATTTCACCGGTCATTTTTTACACATTTTGATTGCAAATTACCTCACACATTTGGGCCCCTAAATTGCCAGGGCAGTATAACTACGCCACAAGTGACCCCATTTTGGAAAGAAGACACCCCAAGGTATTCCGTGAGAGGCATGGAGAGTTCCTAGAATTTTTTATTTTTTGTCGCAAGTTAGTGGAATATGAGACTTTGTAAGAAAAAAATAAAAAATAAAAAATTTTCCGCTAACTTGTGACAAAAAATAAAAAAGTTCTATGAACTCACTATGCCCATCAGCAAATACCTTAGGGTGTCTACTTTCCAAAATGGGGTCATTTGTGGGGTTTTTCTACTGTCTGGGCATTGTAGAACCTCAGGAAACATGACAGGTGCTCAGAAAGTCAGAGCTGCTTCAAAAAGCGGAAATTCACTTTTTTGTACCATAGTTTTTAAACGCTATAACTTTTACCCAAACCATTTTCTTTTTGCCCAAACATTTTTTTTTTTATCAAAGACATGTAGAACAATAAATTTAGCGAGAAATTTATATATGGATGTCATTTTTTTTTGCAAAATTTTACAGCTGAAAGTGAAAAATTTCATTTTTTTGCAAAAAAATCGTTACATTTTGATTAATAACAAAAAAAGTAAAAATGTCAGCAGCAATGAAATACCACCAAATGAAAGCTCTATTAGTGAGAAGAAAAGGAGGTTAAATTAATTTGGGTGGTAAGTTGCATGACCGAGCGATAAACGGTTTAAGTAGTGTAGTGCAGAAGTGTAAAAAGTGGCCTGGTCATTAAGGGGGTTTTAGCTAGCGGGGTTGAAGTGGATAAAACCCCCCTACTCAGCTGGACCTACCGTATAAAGAAAAGATGACCTACCTGCCTCCCTGCACCAGCTCCCTGCTCCTTTTCCTCCAGGCCTGCGATGCTCCTCTACACTCCCTCAATGTCAGCATCTGGTTTGACATCACCACAACCAAATCATTGGCCATGGTGGCAACTGATTGTCATGATGTAAGGGGAGCTGGTCACCATAACAGCCAGTGATTGGCTGCAGTGATGTCAGGTCTGGCCAAATTAAGGTTTTGCTCCCCCCCCCCTTTCCCACCCCACACACACATACCATTCTTGTACAACCCCATATAATATTTTCAGCATACAATTGTCTTTACTGTGCCAATTTAACTTGAATTTATATTAAAGCCACATACACTACTGATCTGCTGCATGTTTGATTGGCTGGAAGATACAGACAACTAGCATTTCAGTAATAGATATCCTTTATTAATGTAGTGGAACATCTCTACAGTACACTAACAGTACTACTGTATGTGTACTCTACTTTTCCACACTTGTATGAGGATGAAATGCTCTTTTGGACACTAGGTGAGGGAAGCTTATATGTAAAAAAAATTGCTTTATCTGTATTAGCTTTGTGCTTATTGTTCTTTACTCTTGTAATGATCAGAGCATGTGGAACCACACTGTCAAATCAATTTGATTTTCCGTATGGATGAGCGAACCCGCTGAAGTTAGTTTTCGGATGAACTTCAGGTCAAAGTTTGGGTTTTGGCCCTGAACTTGACCCCGAACGCCATTGAAGTCAACCCAAACAAATTTATTATTTTTCGTTATAACATGGTTATATCGGAAAATAGCATTCTTAAGACAAAATGCAAAAGAATATGTCCATTTAGGGGTTAAAGAAAACCTCACCTCCACTTGATCGTGCTACAGCAGTCTTTTCTATCTTCATCCAGAAGGACCTGCCAAAGGGCCTGCAATGTGCTTGATGACATCACCACGCTCTCCCACATGGTGAGCTAGGTGATGTCATCGTGCACATTGCAAGTCCTTTGGCAGTTTACTTATCCCTAATCTTCAGCTGTCAGGGCAAGCAGCAAAGGGTCAATTTTGTGATGAGGCACAGGTTAGGTCAGGCAGTAAAGGGTCGGAGTAAAAAAAAAAAAAAAAAAGGTTAGTACACGGGCAGACAAACACGCTACCCTAGGGAAATATGTGTTAAGTACCCCAGGTTTACCAGCCATTGGCTGAAGGAGAGTAGGGCGTGTATGTGCCCCACGGACAGAGTGGAGAGAAGTGCTGGCTATGGCTTGCAGTGGAAGAAGGCGGATGGGGGCACATTACTGGTGGCTGGACTCTGGCGGCTAGACCTATTGCAGGTTGAAAGAGTAGTGGCAGCAGATGGACCACCAGACCAACAGGAAAGACAGGGCGAGTTGAGTGGAATCCATGCCAGCCCAGAGACCAACATGACTCTTTATTCAAACTCTTCTTTTAAATGTCACTGTTTAGAGTGCACATAATTGAATTATACCAGAATTGAACCAGAAGGGGACTAAAGGTAACTAAATAGTCATTGTAAACCTTGTTTTTGCTTCTCACAATAGTCACTCCTGTTGTCCTACACTTCCTTAAATACCCTCAAAGCTCTACACGCAGAAATTACCTATACTGTATATCTCTCCCTCCATCTTACCCACCCATTTGTCTTCCTCCACAGATTTGTTCCTTAATATAAAAGCTTTTCTCTCCAAATACACACAGCCACCTCATGCCCTCTCCTACTCCCGCCTAATAACAATTTCTCCGCTTCTCCTTATCCTATTAGGGATGAGCGAATTTTCACAATTTGATTTGCACAGTTCGCTGGATTTTCCAAAAAGATTTGTTTTGATCCAAATTTATTCATAATGAATTGCGTTTAAAGTCAGCTATTTCCCAGCTGCTATAGCCTTTATATTGGTGTAGAACACTGTTTATTGCAGAAATATACAGAGGTAACCACCACAGTAAACTACCTATGCATCTGTATGACAGACAGTTGACAGCTTATAGTCTTAGAATCACTTCACTTATTTGGTCAGTTACGGGGCCAAAACTGACCATATAACTCAAGTATGAACTTATAGGTCAATGTTAGCATCAGGTATAAAGAACCGTGCAGTGGCCAAAGATTGTACCATAGAGTGAAAGAGCACTCCTTTTACACCATTGTCAGCAGATTTCACTTAGATTTCTTCCTGTTTTGTTACATTGCCACCAATATGATAACCGGATCAATAGTTTTAATACTGCAAAGAGGGCAAAAACATGTAAACCGAGCTACAAACAAATTGCAACGCCACTCTTTGGTGAGAAAGTGGTAAATACAAACTTTAAAGGTAAAATATTACAATACAGTACATAGATAATTATTTTAGACAGCAGCCATAACAAAATAGAGGACACAAAACCAAGGCTGAGTCTGAGTGGTCAGCACATACGGGACACTGAACAGCATGGAAAAAGCAGGCATCCACATTCACCTGTCTATAAGGTGCATGAAACTCCGAAACAGTTTTTGAAGGCGGCGGTGAATGTGGATGCCTGCTTTTTTCATGCTGTTCAGTGTCCCGTATGTGCTGACCCCTCAGCCTCCTCCTTGGTTTTGTGTCCTCCATTTTGTTATGGCTGCTGTCTAAAATAATTATCTATGTACTGTATTGTAATATTTTACCTTTAATAAAGTTTGCATTTACCACTTTCTCACCAAAGTGTGGCGTTGCAAATTGTTTGTGGCTCTGTTCTGTTGCATGTTGATACAAGTAATGCCCCCATAACCGAGTGGAGAGGGTGTGAAAAGTAAGCTTGTGCCGACATCACTGTTTATTTTGCCCTTCCGCTGATCAGTCATAAGAACAACCCCAAAAAATAAAAAATAAAACCCATCTTTTGCGCATCCGCCTTCACCAGCATTTGGTCAGTATTGCTAAGGCCAAGAAAAACAAAAACAGGAGTGGATCCAAAACAGAGATGACACGTGATTGGAAAGTTTGCATATTTTCTGTGTTTTGTACCCACTCCTGCTTTTGGCATCCAAATCATGAGGATATCCAGATTCAAAATAGGGACCATGTGATACAGGCCTTACGAATGCTCCAAATACAGGATCCGTTGTGTTTATCATTTTTCCGTCCTTTTGAAAGATCAGAACAAGGGTAAAATAAATAGTGATGTCAACAAGGCTAAAACAGGGACAATGGTGGCCCCATCAGAGTGGGGAGGGTGGCAACCGCATGAGGAGTCAACACATTGGCCCAGTCAGAGTGGTGAGTTAGCAAACACAAGAGTGGACCAGTCACAGAGTAGGGAGGGTGGCAACCACATGAGAAGTCAGTGGTCAGTCACAGACTGGTGAGAATGGCAAATGCATCAGGAGTCAACACAATGGCCCAGTCAGAGTTTTGAGGTGGCAACCACATGAGGAGTCAACAAAGCGGTTAGTCACAGGGTGGTGAAGGTGGCAAAAGCATGAGGAGTCACAGTGGCCCAGTCACACAGGGGGAGGATGGAGGGCAACAGCAGTGGCAGTACGCTGTTAGACAGTTAATGGAGATGGGAACTTATATAGTTTATTTTTTTAAACCATTTTCTATGGCTATTTCAATGGTTAGTTATATGCTAGTGGCCTTTTCTGGTAATGCACTTGTTTTTTCCATGTTCCCTTCCCTGAAATCTATGACTCATTTCTTTTGTTTGCAATGCTCCACCCTTCATCTGGAGTACAGCACTTCCTGTATCATGGATGCAACTAACAGGCCATATGTAACAGGGGCACATGTATTCTTCATGGTACGCTAAAGAAAGTGTCATCTTTTGACCACATAATACTGAGATCCATTAATTTTGCGGTATCCTGTTGTCTGATGTACAGAATGAAGCAACTTTGTGGATGAACACGGTATTGGTGAGTTCAGTTATCTGCAGGACTCGAGGATTCTTCAGCAGAACTGACCAGGACTGATGCACTGAACCAACAAAGGGATCTCGCAGTGCAAAATGCTAAGTTTAAAGGCAGAACTCTGCATTATTCAACTGTAGGAGACCAGATCTCACAGATCCACCTCAACCAAGCACACTGCACTTTCTTCTAGATCCTCTTGCTCCAGAAGGTCAACATTAAGCAACAAGCTAATAGAGGCATGCACTGATGCGGAATAAAAAAAAAGCGCAAAGCCTTTTTACCAGAAAGGAAGCAGAGGTAGAAGCACGCAAGGCAGCTCGCCATGCTGACATGGTAGCTCAACAAGCAGAGGCAGATTTACAAAAAAAGATTCTGCAAATGGAAAGGGAGGAAACAGATTCCCTAGCAAGGCTAAGTCCTTGAACAAGCAATTGGACGAAGTACTAATTGAGACTGCCTTATCCCAGCAGAACTGGAAGATCCAGTTGAACGCACCAGTGAATGCAAAAATGCATACTGTGTAGGATGTCCATTGTGGTACTTGTGGTCCGCTGCAGGCATCCTCCATTGTATGCATTTTTGGGGATTGCCATTAGCAGTAGACCAAAAGTGCAGGATCTGTACATCCGGTATAGATGCACCACTGCATATGGGGTTGAGCACTTCCTGGTTTTTAATACCACACCAATTTGTAGTTTGTACTTTGAATTTTTTGGAGGTGTAGAAACTCCTAGTCTGAATGTGGCTTTATTTCCATCCACAGGCAGCATTCTGGAGCACATGTGAGGCCCGGGATATATCAGCCAGTCTTGGGTAGGGCTCAGAGCTCTCTGCCTCCTCCCATTGTATGCATGGTCACATGCTGGAGGTTAGTGGGAGATTGCTTTGAGTCGGACATTGCACTCCTGTAATTCGCCCACTGGCTCCTGGTATTGCCCATATGGCCCAGGTGGGTTTAGTGTTAGGTCCCGAGCTACTTGAGAAACCTTGGCGCGGTGCTTGGGCTCAGATATGTCCTCCAAGCAGGATATGTTGGCTAATTCTTAATTTTACACCAGTACGAGGTGCAGTAAGACTGCAGAGTGCACCTGTCTTTGCTTTTGTTATACAAGTTACTTTGGCACCAAAAAGTGAGAGATCAGACTTGAATGACTGCCATTTATATGGTACGTCGTGAGCTCATTAACACTAGCCTCTCAAGGCTTGCCAACTGTCCAGGGAGCTACAGGGCCTGGAGATCAACCTTCAAGGCTGCTATTGCTGATCAACCTTACTACTAAGGAGGAACTTCATTTGCTCATAAAGTAGCTGGGACCAGAATCTGCAGATCGTGTTAAAAAGACTGATAGCAGTACATGTTGACCACCCAGATGCAGGTCTTTTTGCTGCATGGGCAAGACTTGAGTAAGCCCCCATAACCGAGGGCTAGCCTATGGTAGCTCTGAAGGCATAGAAAGTGCTCTATTCAAGAGACTGCAAAAATCCCCAAAAATAGGGAACAAAGACTAAGTCTGTGGAGAAGGCATGGATCACAAATGCCATGCCAAGATATGCCTAGTCAAGATATACCCAAAGGGTCATCCTGAGAAAAATACTAGGATGTATGCCATAATAGATTACCAGTAGAGTTGAGCGGACACCTGGATGTTCGGGTTCGGCCGAACTTGAGAAAAATTTTCGAGTTTGGGACCCCGAACTTGACCCCGAACCCCATTGAAGTCAATGGGGACCCGAACTTTTGAGAACTAAAATGGCTGTAAAAATGTCATGGAAAGGACTAGAAGGCTGCAAATGGCATCAAAATGTGGTTAAGAGCATGGAAAGTGCTCTGCAAACAAATGTGGATAGGGAAAGGACTTTAAATAACATAAAATACGTAAAAAAATAATCTTGATCTTGGAGGACGAGGTCTATATGGAATAGGAGGTTAAGGAGGCGGGGGGGGGGGGGATGTGGCAGTGTAGGTGGAAGCGGTGGTGGAGGAGGTAGCTTACACTGCTTTTTGGTTTTAAATTTTATTTTTAAGATTAGGGTACACCCCAAAACATTGGGAAATATAACCTGTGATAACCCCCTCCAGTCATGCTAAACACACGTTCAGACAATACACTGGCTGCAGGGCAAGCTCAGGCTATGTGCCCAATTTGGAGACCCAGAAGTTGCATGGGCTGACCCCTGTCAGTCAGTTCGTGTAGGCGTGTGCACACTTACTGCCCCACCATGTTGCATGTCCCCGTGATGTTCACGATCCAATTTGATATCTGCTATATCAACTTTCGATGTTATTTTATGCGCCTACCATGGTGATCACGGGTGGCGGGGAATCAGGGTTCCAGGCCAGAGAAGGAGCGTGAGAAAGACCACATCCAAAGGTGGATTCATTTTTTCAAATTTAAAATTAGAGTTAAAATATGGGAGAAATTATTAAAGCCTAAAAGTGTGACAACTTTTCGAAGTTTAAGCATTGAAAGAAAGGATGTGGCCACACACTAATTACTGAATAATTTATTAAATTTTATTCCCTGTCACCTATGCATAGCAGGTGTTTATTCACGGCTAAAATTGTCTAATGACAACCCAAGAATGTAACAGAAAAATTATTGAAATTTATTAAGCTGTCAACTTGGTAGAGGAGGGGTATATTACACCCAAAAATTGGTGAATTTGACCGGAAAATGTAACCGACTATTTTTTTTTTTTTTTACCTGTCTACTAGGTATAGGATTGGTACATCACACCCAAAAATTGGTAAATTTCAAACAGAATATATAACTGACAATTATTTTTTTTTTAACGGTCAACTAGGTATAGCATTGGTACTATACACAAAAATTGGTTAATTTCACCCGAAAATGTAAATGACAAAGTAGTAAAATGTTAATAAAATACGTACCAAAAAAATAATTTTGATTTATGAGGTGGTGTTCCATATGGAGTAGGAGTTTGAGGAGGCGGTGGACGTAGCAGTGTAGGTGGAAGTGGCAGTGGAGGAGGACGAGGTAGTAGGGATGAGCGAACTCGAACTGTATAGTTCGGGTTCGTACCGAATTTTGGGGTGTCCGTGACACGGACCCGAACCCGGACATTTTCGTAAAAGTCCGGGTTCGGGTTCGGTGTTCGTCGCTTTCTTCGCGCTTTTGTGACGCTTTCTTGGCGCTTTTTGAAAGGCTGCAAAGCAGCCAATCAACAAGCGTCATACTACTTGCCCCAAGAGGCCATCACAGCCATGCCTACTATTGGCATGGCTGTGATTGGCCAGAGCACCATGTGACCCAGCCTCTATTTAAGCTGGAGTCACATAGCGCCGCCCGTCACTCTGCTCTGATTAGCGTAGGGAGAGGTTGCGGCTGCGACAGTAGGGCGAGATTAGGCAGATTAACTCCTCCAAAGGACTTGATTAACTGATCGATCTGCAGCTGTGGATCATTGAGCTGCTGATCCTCAATTGCTCACTGTTTTTAGGCTGCACAGACCGTTTGTCAGTCTCATTTTTCTGGGGTGATCGGCGGCCATTTTGTGTCTTGTGGTGCGCCAGCACAAGCTGCGACCAAGTGCATTTAACCCTCAATGGTGTGGTTGTTTTTTGGCTAAAGCCTACATCAGGGTGAAGCTGTCACACCAAGTGCATTTAACCAGCAATAGTCTGTTCATTTTTTGGCCATATACAAAATCAGGGGCAAGCTGCGCCTGTCACCAAGTGCATTTAACCCTCAATGGTGTGGTTGTTTTTTGGCTAAAGCCTACATCAGGGTGAAGCTGTCACACCAAGTGCATTTAACCAGCAATAGTCTGTTCATTTTTTGGCCATATACAAAATCAGGGGCAAGCTGCGCCTGTCACCAAGTGCATTTAACCCTCAATGGTGTGGTTGTTTTTTGGCTAAAGCCTACATCAGGGTGAAGCTGTCACACCAAGTGCATTTAACCAGCAATAGTCTGTTCATTTTTTGGCCATATACAAAATCAGGGGCAAGCTGCGCCTGTCACCAAGTGCATTTAACTGTCACTAAATCCATACCGGTCACCCAGCGCCTAAATACTAGGCCTCAAATTTATATCCAGCTAAATCTGTCCCTAGTGCTGTAGCTGGGCGAGTTATTTAGTGTCCGTTCAAGCACATTTCTTGTTCTGGGTTGAAATACAATTCCCAATTTAGCAATTTCATAATTTAGTGGTTTCTGCTATATCAGAGCTATTTGAAATCTATCCCTAAAAGGGTATATAATATTCAAGGTGCACATTGGGTCATTCAGAATAACTTCACACACACCCGCTACTGTGTATTTCCAAGTCTAATTCTGTCACTAAACCCATACCTGTCACCCAGCGCCTAAATACTAGGCCTCAAATTTAAATCCCTCTAAATCTCTCGTTACCCACCGCTGTACTGTTGTTGCTGGGCAAGATATTTAGTGTCCGTCAAAGCACATTTTTTGTTCTGGGTTGAAGTACAATTCCCAATTTAGCAATTTCATAATTTAGTGGTTTCTGCTATATCAGAGCTATTTGAAATCTATCCCTAAAAGGGTATATAATATTGAAGGTGCACATAGGGTCATTCAGAATAACTTCACACACACGCTTCTGTGCATTTCCAAGTCTAATTCTGTCACTAAATCCATACCGGTGACCCAGCGCCTAAATACTAGGCCTCAAATTTAAATCCCTCTAAATCTCTCGTTACCCACCACTGTACTGTTGTTGCTGGGCAAGATATTTAGTGTCCGTCAAAGCACATTTTTTGTTCTGGGTTGAAGTACAATTCCCAATTTAGCAATTTCATAATTTAGTGGTTTCTGCTATATCAGAGCTATTTGAAATCTATCCCTAAAAGGGTATATAATATTGAAGGTGCACATAGGGTCATTCAGAATAACTTCACACACACGCTTCTGTGCATTTCCAAGTCTAATTCTGTCACTAAATCCATACCGGTGACCCAGCGCCTAAATACTAGGCCTCAAATTTAAATCCCTCTAAATCTCTCGTTACCCACCGCTGTACTGTTGTTGCTGGGCAAGATATTTAGTGTCCGTCAAAGCACATTTTTTGTTCTGGGTTGAAGTACAATTCCCAATTTAGCAATTTCATAATTTAGTGGTTTCTGCTATATCAGAGCTATTTGAAATCTATCCCTAAAAGGGTATATAATATTGAAGGTGCACATAGGGTCATTCAGAATAACTTCACACACACGCTTCTGTGCATTTCCAAGTCTAATTCTGTCACTAAATCCATACCGGTGACCCAGCGCCTAAATACTAGGCCTCAAATTTAAATCCCTCTAAATCTCTCGTTACCCACCACTGTACTGTTGTTGCTGGGCAAGATATTTAGTGTCCGTCAAAGCACATTTTTTGTTCTGGGTTGAAGTACAATTCCCAATTTAGCAATTTCATAATTTAGTGGTTCCTGCTATATCAGAGCTATTTGAAATCTATCCCAAAAAGGGTATATAATATTGAAGGTGCACATTGGGTCATTCAGAATAACTTCACACACACCCGCTACTGTGTATTTCCAAGTCTAATTCTGTCACTAAACCCATACCTGTCACCCAGCGCCTAAATACTAGGCCTCAAATTTAAATCCCTCTAAATCTCTCGTTACCCACCGCTGTACTGTTGTTGCTGGGCAAGATATTTAGTGTCCGTCAAAGCACATTTTTTGTTCTGGGTTGAAGTACAATTCCCAATTTAGCAATTTCATAATTTAGTGGTTTCTGCTATATCAGAGCTATTTGAAATCTATCCCTAAAAGGGTATATAATATTGAAGGTGCACATAGGGTCATTCAGAATAACTTCACACACACGCTTCTGTGCATTTCCAAGTCTAATTCTGTCACTAAATCCATACCGGTGACCCAGCGCCTAAATACTAGGCCTCAAATTTAAATCCCTCTAAATCTCTCGTTACCCACCGCTGTACTGTTGTTGCTGGGCAAGATATTTAGTGTCCGTCAAAGCACATTTTTTGTTCTGGGTTGAAGTACAATTCCCAATTTAGCAATTTCATAATTTAGTGGTTTCTGCTATATCAGAGCTATTTGAAATCTATCCCTAAAAGGGTATATAATATTGAAGGTGCACATTGGGTCATTCAGAATAACTTCACACACACCGCTTACTGTGTATTTCCAAGTCTAATTCTGTCACTAAATCCATACCTGTGACCCAGCGCCTAAATACTAGGCCTCAAATTTAAATCCCTCTAAATCTCTCGTTACCCACCGCTGTACTGTTGTTGCTGGGCAAGATATTTAGTGTCCGTCAAAGCACATTTTTTGTTCTGGGTTGAAGTACAATTCCCAATTTAGCAATTTCATAATTTAGTGGTTTCTGCTATATCAGAGCTATTTGAAATCTATCCCTAAAAGGGTATATAATATTGAAGGTGCACATAGGGTCATTCAGAATAACTTCACACACACGCTTCTGTGCATTTCCAAGTCTAATTCTGTCACTAAATCCATACCGGTGACCCAGCGCCTAAATACTAGGCCTCAAATTTAAATCCCTCTAAATCTCTCGTTACCCACCACTGTACTGTTGTTGCTGGGCAAGATATTTAGTGTCCGTCAAAGCACATTTTTTGTTCTGGGTTGAAGTACAATTCCCAATTTAGCAATTTCATAATTTAGTGGTTTCTGCTATATCAGAGCTATTTGAAATCTATCCCTAAAAGGGTATATAATATTGAAGGTGCACATAGGGTCATTCAGAATAACTTCACACACACGCTTCTGTGCATTTCCAAGTCTAATTCTGTCACTAAATCCATACCGGTGACCCAGCGCCTAAATACTAGGCCTCAAATTTAAATCCCTCTAAATCTCTCGTTACCCACCGCTGTACTGTTGTTGCTGGGCAAGATATTTAGTGTCCGTCAAAGCACATTTTTTGTTCTGGGTTGAAGTACAATTCCCAATTTAGCAATTTCATAATTTAGTGGTTTCTGCTATATCAGAGCTATTTGAAATCTATCCCTAAAAGGGTATATAATATTGAAGGTGCACATAGGGTCATTCAGAATAACTTCACACACACGCTTCTGTGCATTTCCAAGTCTAATTCTGTCACTAAATCCATACCGGTGACCCAGCGCCTAAATACTAGGCCTCAAATTTAAATCCCTCTAAATCTCTCGTTACCCACCGCTGTACTGTTGTTGCTGGGCAAGATATTTAGTGTCCGTCAAAGCACATTTTTTGTTCTGGGTTGAAGTACAATTCCCAATTTAGCAATTTCATAATTTAGTGGTTTCTGCTATATCAGAGCTATTTGAAATCTATCCCTAAAAGGGTATATAATATTGAAGGTGCACATAGGGTCATTCAGAATAACTTCACACACACGCTTCTGTGCATTTCCAAGTCTAATTCTGTCACTAAATCCATACCGGTGACCCAGCGCCTAAATACTAGGCCTCAAATTTAAATCCCTCTAAATCTCTCGTTACCGCTGTACTGTTGTAGCTGGGAAAGTTATTTAGTGCCCGTCAAAGCACATTTTTTGTTCTGGGTTGAAGTACAATTCCCAATTTAGCAATTTCATAATTTAGTGGTTCCTGCTATATCAGAGCTATTTGAAATCTATCCCAAAAAGGGTATATAATATTCAAGGTGCACATTGGGTCATTCAGAATAACTTCACACACACGCTTCTGTGCATTTCCAAGTCTAATTCTGTCACTAAATCCATACCGGTCACCCAGCGCCTAAATACTAGGCCTCAAATTTATATCCCGCTGAATTTGAATACAATACATTGGGCCAAATAATATATTTGTTGTTGTGGTGAACCATAACAATGAGAAAAACATCTAGTAAGGGACGCGGACGTGGACATGGTCGTGGTGGTGTTAGTGGACCCTCTGGTGCTGGGAGAGGACGTGGCCGTTCTGCCACATCCACACGTCCTAGTGTACCAACTACCTCAGGTCCCAGTAGCCGCCAGAATTTACAGCGATATATGGTGGGGCCCAATGCCGTTCTAAGGATGGTAAGGCCTGAGCAGGTACAGGCATTAGTCAATTGGGTGGCCGACAGTGGATCCAGCACGTTCACATTATCTCCCACCCAGTCTTCTGCAGAAAGCGCACAGATGGCGCCTGAAAACCAACCCCATCAGTCTGTCACATCACCCCCATGCATACCAGGGAAACTGTCTCAGCCTCAAGTTATGCAGCAGTCTCTTATGCTGTTTGAAGACTCCGCTGGCAGGGTTTCCCAAGGGCATCCACCTAGCCCTTCCCCAGCGGTGAAAGACATAGAATGCACTGACGCACAACCACTTATGTTTCCTGATGATGAGGACATGGGAATACCACCTCAGCATGTCTCTGATGATGACGAAACACAGGTGCCAACTGCTGCGTCTTTCTGCAGTGTGCAGACTGAACAGGAGGTCAGGGATCAAGACTGGGTGGAAGACGATGCAGGGGACGATGAGGTCCTAGACCCCACATGGAATGAAGGTCGTGCCACTGACTTTCACAGTTCGGAGGAAGAGGCAGTGGTGAGACCAAGCCAACAGCGTAGCAAAAGAGGGAGCAGTGGGCAAAAGCAGAACACCCGCCGCCAAGAGACTCCGCCTGCTACTGACCGCCGCCATCTGGGACCGAGCACCCCAAAGGCAGCTTCAAGGAGTTCCCTGGCATGGCACTTCTTCAAACAATGTGCTGACGACAAGACCCGAGTGGTTTGCACGCTGTGCCATCAGAGCCTGAAGCGAGGCATTAACGTTCTGAACCTGAGCACAACCTGCATGACCAGGCACCTGCATGCAAAGCATGAACTGCAGTGGAGTAAACACCTTAAAACCAAGGAAGTCACTCAGGCTCCCCCTGCTACCTCTTCTGCTGCTGCCGCCTCGGCCTATTCTGCTGCTGCCGCCTCGGCCTCTTCCTCCGCCTCTGGAGGAACGTTGGCACCTGCCGCCCAGCAAACAGGGGATGTACCACCAACACCACCACCACCACCTCCGTCACCAAGCGTCTCAACCATGTCACACGCCAGCGTTCAGCTCTCCATCTCACAAACATTTGATAGAAAGCGTAAATTCCCACCTAGCCACCCTCGATCCCTGGCCCTGAATGCCAGCATTTCTAAACTACTGGCCTATGAAATGCTGTCATTTAGGCTGGTGGACACAGACAGCTTCAAACAGCTCATGTCGCTTGCTGTCCCACAGTATGTTGTTCCCAGCCGGCACTACTTCTCCAAGAGAGCCGTGCCTTCCCTGCACAACCAAGTATCCGATAAAATCAAGTGTGCACTGCGCAACGCCATCTGTAGCAAGGTCCACCTAACCACAGATACGTGGACCAGTAAGCACGGCCAGGGACGCTATATCTCCCTAACTGCACACTGGGTAAATGTAGTGGCAGCTGGGCCCCAGGCGGAGAGCTGTTTGGCGCACGTCCTGCCGCCGCCAAGGATCGCAGGGCAACATTCTTTGCCTCCTGTTGCCACCTCCTCCTTCTCGGCTTCCTCCTCCTCTTCTTCCACCTGCTCATCCAGTCAGCCACACACCTTCACCACCAACTTCAGCACAGCCCGGGGTAAACGTCAGCAGGCCATTCTGAAACTCATATGTTTGGGGGACAGGCCCCACACCGCACAGGAGTTGTGGCGGGGTATTGAACAACAGACCGACGAGTGGTTGCTGCCGGTGAGCCTCAAGCCCGGCCTGGTGGTGTGTGATAATGGGCGAAATCTCGTTGCAGCTCTGGGACTAGCCAATTTGACGCACATCCCTTGCTTGGCGCATGTGCTGAATTTGGTGGTGCAGAAGTTCATTCACAACTACCCCGACATGTCAGAGCTGCTGCATAAAGTGCGGGCCGTCTGTTCGCGCTTCCGGCGTTCACATCCTGCCGCTGCTCGCCTGTCTGCGCTACAGCGTAACTTCGGCCTTCCCGCTCACCGCCTCATATGCGACGTGCCCACCAGGTGGAACTCCACCTTGCACATGCTGGACAGACTGTGCGAGCAGCAGCAGGCCATAGTGGAGTTTCAGCTGCAGCACGCACGGGTCAGTCGCACTACAGAACAGCACCACTTCACCACCAATGACTGGGCCTCCATGCGAGACCTGTGTGCCCTGTTGCGCTGTTTCGAGTACTCCACCAACATGGCCAGTGGCGATGACACCGTTATCAGCGTTACAATACCACTTCTATGTCTCCTTGAGAAAACACTTAGGGCGATGATGGAACAGGAGGTGGCCCAGGAGGAGGAGGAGGAGGATGAGGAAGAGGGGTCATTTTTAGCACTTTCAGGCCAGTCTCTTCGAAGTGACTCAGAGGGAGGTTTTTTGCAACAGCAGAGGCCAGGTACAAATGTGGCCAGCCAGGGCCCACTACTGGAGGACGAGGAGGACGAGGATGAGGAGGAGGTGGAGGAGGATGAGGATGAAGCATGGTCACAGCGGGGTGGCACCCAACGCAGCTCGGGTCCATCACTGGTGCGTGGCTGGGGGGAAAGGCAGGACGATGACGATACGCCTCCCACAGAGGACAGCTTGTCCTTACCCCTGGGCAGCCTGGCACACATGAGCGACTACATGCTGCAGTGCCTGCGCAACGACAGCAGAGTTGCCCACATTTTAACCTGTGCGGACTACTGGGTTGCCACCCTGCTGGATCCACGCTACAAAGACAATGTGCCCACCTTACTTCCTGCACTGGAGCGTGATAGGAAGATGCGCGAGTACAAGCGCACGTTGGTAGACGCGCTACTGAGAGCATTCCCAAATGTCACAGGGGAACAAGTGGAAGCCCAAGGCCAAGGCAGAGGAGGAGCAAGAGGTCGCCAAGGCAGCTGTGTCACTGGCCAGCTCCTCTGAGGGCAGGGTTAGCATGGCAGAGATGTGGAAAACTTTTGTCAACACGCCACAGCTAACTGCACCACCACCTGATACGCAACGTGTTAGCAGGAGGCAACATTTCACTAACATGGTGGAACAGTACGTGTGCACACCCCTCCACGTACTGACTGATGGTTCGGCCCCATTCAACTTCTGGGTCTCTAAATTGTCCACGTGGCCAGAGCTAGCCTTTTATGCCTTGGAGGTGCTGGCCTGCCCGGCAGCCAGCGTTTTGTCTGAACGTGTATTCAGCACGGCAGGGGGCGTCATTACAGACAAACGCAGCCGCCTGTCTACAGCCAATGTGGACAAGCTGACGTTCATAAAAATGAACCAGGCATGGATCCCACAGGACCTGTCCGTCCCTTGTCCAGATTAGACATTAACTACCTCCCCATAACCATATATTATTGGACTCCAGGGCACTTCCTCATTCAATCCTATTTTTATTTTCATTTTACCATTATATTGCGATGCTACCCAAAGTTGAATGAACCTCTCCTCTGCCTGTGTGCTAGGCCTAAATATATGCCAATGGACTGTTGCAGTGGTGGCTGACATGAAGCCTGATTCTCTGCTATGACATGCAGACTAATTCTCTGCTGACATGAAGCCAGATTGTCTGTTACGGGACCTCTCTCCTCTGCCTGGGTGCTGGGCCTAAATTTATGACAATGGACTGTTGCAGTGGTGGCTGACGTGAAGCCTGATTCTCTGCTATGACATGCAGACTGATTCTCTGCTGACATGAAGCCAGATCGTCTGTTACGGGACCTCTCTGCTCTGCCTGTGTGCTAGGCCTAAATATATGCCAATGGACTGTTGCAGTGGTGGGTGACGTGAAGCCTCATTCTCTGCTATGACATGCAGACTGATTCTCTGCTGACATGAAGCCAGATTGTCTGTTACGGGACCTCTCTGCTCTGCCTGTGTGCTAGGCCTAAATATATGCCAATGGACTGTTGCAGTGGTGGGTGACGTGAAGCCTCATTCTCTGCTATGACATGCAGACTGATTCTCTGCTGTCATGAAGCCAGATTGTCTGTTACGGGACCTCTCTGCTCTGCCTGTGTGCTAGGCCTAAATATATGCCAATGGACTGTTGCAGTGGTGGGTGACGTGAAGCCTCATTCTCTGCTATGACATGCAGACTGATTCTCTGCTGACATGAAGCCAGATTGTCTGTTACGGGACCTCTCTGCTCTGCCTGTGTGCTAGGCCTAAATATATGCCAATGGACTGTTGCAGTGGTGGGTGACGTGAAGCCTCATTCTCTGCTATGACATGCAGACTGATTCTCTGCTGTCATGAAGCCAGATTGTCTGTTACGGGACCTCTCTGCTCTGCCTGTGTGCTAGGCCTAAATATATGCCAATGGACTGTTGCAGTGGTGGGTGACGTGAAGCCTCATTCTCTGCTATGACATGCAGACTAATTCTCTGCTGACATGAAGACAGATTCTCTGTTACGGGACCTCTCTCCTCTGCCTGTGTGTGTGCTGGGCCTAAATATATGCCAATGGACTGTTGCAGTGGTGGCTGACGTGAAGCCTCATTCTCTGCTATGACATGCAGACTGATTCTCTGCTGACATGAAGCCAGATTCTCTGTTACGGGACCTCTCTCCTCTGCCTGTGTGTGTGCTGGGCCTAAATATATGCCAATGGACTGTTGCAGTGGTGGCTGACGTGAAGCCTCATTCTCTGCTATGACATGCAGACTGATTCTCTGCTGACATGAAGCCAGATTCTCTGTTACGGGACCTCTCTCCTCTGCCTGTGTGTGTGCTGGGCCTAAATATATGCCAATGGACTGTTGCAGTGGTGGCTGACGTGAAGCCTCATTCTCTGCTATGACATGCAGACTGATTCTCTGCTGACATGAAGCCAGATTCTCTGTTACGGGACCTCTCTCCTCTGCCTGTGTGCTAGGCCTAAATATATGCCAATGGACTGTTGCAGTGGTGGCTGACGTGAAGCCTCATTCTCTGCTATGACATGCAGACTGATTCTCTGCTGACATGAAGCCAGATTCTCTGTTACGGGACCTCTCTCCTCTGCCTGTGTGTGTGCTGGGCCTAAATATATGCCAATGGACTGTTGCAGTGGTGGCTGACGTGAAGCCTCATTCTCTGCTATGACATGCAGACTGATTCTCTGCTGACATGAAGCCAGATTCTCTGTTACGGGACCTCTCTCCTCTGCCTGTGTGTGTGCTGGGCCTAAATATATGCCAATGGACTGTTGCAGTGGTGGCTGACGTGAAGCCTCATTCTCTGCTATGACATGCAGACTGATTCTCTGCTGACATGAAGCCAGATTCTCTGTTACGGGACCTCTCTCCTCTGCCTGTGTGCTAGGCCTAAATATATGCCAATGGACTGTTGCAGTGGTGGCTGACGTGAAGCCTCATTCTCTGCTATGACATGCAGACTAATTCTCTGCTGACATGAAGACAGATTCTCTGTTACGGGACCTCTCTCCTCTGCCTGGGTGCCGGGGCCTAAATATCTGAGAATGGACTGTTCCAGTGGTGGGTGACGGGAAGCCAGATTCTCTGCTATGGAACCTCTCTCCAATTGATTTTGGTTAATTTTTATTTATTTAATTTTTATTTTAATTAATTTCCCTATCCACATTTGTTTGCAGGGGATTTACCTACATGTTGCTGCCTTTTGCAGCCCTCTAGCCCTTTCCTGGGCTGTTTTACAGCCGTTTTAGTGCCGAAAAGTTCGGGTCCCCATTGACTTCAATGGGGTTCGGGTTCGGGACGAAGTTCGGATCGGGTTCGGATCCCGAACCCGAACATTTCCGGGATGTTCGGCCGAACTTCTCGAACCCGAACATCCAGGTGTTCGCTCAACTCTACGAGGTAGCCAACACAGGCTTTTGGTTTAAATATTTTTTTTCTTAATTAGGGTACACTCTAAAAGAGTGTGAAATATCCAAAATACAAGAATGAGCAATTGTGCTGCAGTATAACAATGGCTGGTTACTGCCAGTATACATGTCTATTCTGCACAAGGTACGGACAAGTCCTGAGGGATACATGCCTGGTTCATTTTAATGAATGTGAGCTTGTCCACATTGGCGGTGGACAGGCGGCTGCGCTTGTCTGATGACGCCCCCTGCCGTGCTAAACACACGTTCAGATAATAAACTGGCTGAAGGGCAGGCCACCACCTCCAAGGTGTAAAGGGCAAGCTCAGGCCATGTGCCCAAATTTGGAGACCCAGAAGTTGAAGGGGGCAGATCAGTCATTTAGTACATGTAGGCATGTGCACACATACTGCTCCACCATGTTGGTGAAATGCTGCATCCTGCTAAGATATTCCATATCAGCTGGTGGTGCTGGTTGTTGTGTGCTGACAAAGCTTTTCCACATGTCGGCCATGATAACCCTGCCTTCTGAGGTGCTGGCGGTGCCCCAGCTGCATTGGCGACCTCTTCCTCTGCCTTCGCCTTGTGCTTCCACTGTGCCCACTGTCAGGTGGGAATGCCACCAGCGGCACGTCTACCAGCGTGCGCTTATACTCGCGCATCTTATGAACACGCTCCAGTGACGTTATTAAGGATGGTACGTTGTCCTTGTAATGGGGATCCAGCAGCATGGCCACCCAGTAATCAGCACAAGTTAGAATGTTGGCAACTCGGCGGTCGTTGCAGAGACACTGCAGCATGTCAGTCATGTCTGCCAGGCTGCCCAGAGGAAACAAAATGCTGTCCTCTGTGGGAGGTGTATTGTCTGTGTCCTCTGTATCCCCCCAGCCACGCACCAGTGATGGCCATGAGCTGGTCTGGGTGCCACCCTGCTGGGAACATGGTTCCTCCTTCTCCTCCTTGTCATCCTCCACTGTGCCCTGGCTGGACAATTGTATACCTTGGGTTTGTGGGTCCAGGAACCCACCCTCGGAGCCACTTGGGAATGACTGGCCGGAAACCCTACAAAATGATCCCTCTTCCTCCTCCTCCTCATCCTGTGCCACATCCTCTGCCATCATCGCCAGGAGCGTCGTTTTTTCAAGGAGGCATAGAAGTGGAATAGTAACGCTGAGAACGGAGTTATCGGCACTGGCCATGTTGGTGGAGTACTCGAAACAGCGCAACAAGGAACACAGGTCTCACATGGAGGCCCAATTATTGGTGGTGAAGTGGTGCTCTTCATCCGAGCGACTCACGCGTGCGTGCTGCAGCTGAAACTCCACTATGGCTTGCTGCTGCTCGCACAGTCTGGCCAGCAGGTGGAGTTCCACCTTGTGGGCACATCGCATATTAGGCGGTGAGTGGGAAGGCCGAAGATACACTGCAGCGCTGACAGGTGAGCAACAGCAGGGTGAGAACGCCGTAAGTCTGCACAGACGGCCCGCACTTTATGCAGCAGCTCTGACATATCGGGGTAATTTTTAAGAAATTTCTGCACCACTAAATTCAGCACATGCGCCAGGCAAGGGATGTGCGTCAAACCGGCTAGTCCCAGCGCTGCTACGAGATTTCACCTATTATCGCACACCACCAGGAGGGGCTTGAGGCTGACTAGCACAAACCACTCATCGGTCTGTTGTTCAAGACCCGTCCACAGCTCCTGCGTGGTGTGGGGTTTGTCCCCCAAACAGATAAGTTTTAAAACTGCCTGCTGTCGTTTATCCCAGGCTGTGCTGAAGTTGGTGGTGAAGGTGTTTGTTACGGTCGCCTCAGGCTGGCTGAGGGTTGGACCGCTTGGATGTCCTTGTCCCCAAATTCTAAAAAGCGCTGTTAGGTTCCTTTTAGCAGTCATCCATGCTCCTGTAGGTGTAGATAAAATCCTGAGAGCTCTTACAAGGGCTAGTGATTAGTGATGCTCTACAAAATGAGTCAAAGCATGAATTGAAGGTAAAAAGCAGAATCTCTCTTTACTGAGGGCTACCCGCCTGTATTTTTGCAGGTTCCCATCTGGTGGACACTCCCCTAGGGGACCAGATGGAGGACTGTGACACAGGACAGATAAACAGTTCAGGAGACACAGACACAATACATCCCCACAATGCATTCTGGTTTTCTCCTCTCTGCCCCGGAGACAACCGAGGAGTAATTAAATAATCTCTCAGGACAAAGGGAGATTGCCAATACACGTGGAGACAATAGGACAGAAATCACTACTCCAACATACAATGTCACAACCATTACAGTAAACGTAGACATGTAACACATCCCCAGATAGCTCCGGTCTGAGTGCATATTATTAGACAAATGGCACTCAGACTACACAAATACAGTAGAATCGCCATGGAGCCAAAGTCTTTACTTTCACATAGTCTTTTGTTTTCCAAATAGGCTCCATGGCAAAGCAATCTGGGGTATCACTGTTCAAATCGGGCAAGTACCAAATGACCCAGCTTTCATGTCTTAAATAACTGAAATACATGGTTGCAACAAAGTATCAGCAAGAGTGTAACTGTAACAGTGTTACGCTGACCGGATAAGGAGCTGGTAGAGGATGAGGAAGCAGAGTAGGAGGAGGAAGCAACAGGTGGTGGAAGGACATGCTCCAAACTGCTATCTGCCTCAGGCCCAGCCGCCACTGCATTTACCCAGTGTGCTGTTATGGAGATATAGCGTCCCTGACCGTGCTTACTGGTCCACGTATCTGTAGTCAGGTGCACCTTGCCACAGATGGCGTTGCGCAGTGCACACCTGATTTTGTCCCCTACTTGGTTGTGCAGGGAAGGGATGGCTAACCTGGAAAAGTAGTGGCGGCTGGGCACAACATACTGTAGGACAGCCACCGCAATAAGGCCTTTAAAACTATCTGTCTCCACCAGACGGAATGACAGCATTTCAAAGGCCAGTAGTTTAGAAATGCTGGCATTGAGGGCTAGGGATCGCGGGTGGGTACTTCCTCTTCCTCTCCAGTGTTTGGGAGATGGAGAGCTGAATGCTTCCTTGGGACATTGTGGAGCTGCTTGGTGACCCAGGTGTTGGTGTTGCTGGCAGATCCTCTGTTTGCGGGTTGGCAGGTGGCACTGTCACTCCAGAGGTGGATGAAGAGGCTGAGACTGCAGCAGAAGAGGAAGCAGGAGGAGCCAGAGACCTTCCTTGGTTTTTGAGGTGTCTACTCCACTGCAGCTCGTGATTTGCACTTAAATGCCTGGTCATGCAGTTGTGCTCAGGTTGAGAAAGTTTATGCCTCGCTTCAGGCTCTGATTGCACAGCGTGCACACCACTCGTGTCTTGTTGTCAGCACATTGTCTGAAGAACTGCCATGCCAGGGAACTCCTTGGAGCTTGCTTTGGTGTGCTCTGTCCCTTGCTGCGGTGGGCAGTAGCAGGCGTACTGTCTAGAGCAGTGTTTCCCAACCAGTTTGCCTCCAGCTGTTGCAAAACTACAACTCCCAGCATGCCCGCACAGCCAAAGGCTGTCAAGGAATGCTGGGAGTTGTAGTTTTGCAACAGCTGGAGGCACACTGGTTGGGAAACACTGCTCTAGAGGACGGCCGCTCTGCTTTTGCACCCTGCTCCCTCTTCTGCTGTGCTGGTGGCTTTGTGTGACCACCGCCTCTTCCTCTGAACTACATAGGTCACTCGCATGACCTTGATTCCATGTGGTGGTCGAGGACCTCATTATCCTCCACATCATCTTCCACCCAGTCTTCACCCCTGCCTTCCTTGTCAGTCTGCACACTTTTGAAAGCCCCAGCAGTTGGCACCTGTGTTTCGTCATCATTCGAGACGTGCTGCGATGGTCCTCCCATGTACTCTACTTGAAAGATAAGTGGTTGGTCATCGGTGCACTCAATCTCTTTCACTTCTGGGGCAGGGCTATGTGGATGACCCTGGGAAACCCTGCTAACAGAGTCATCAAAAAGCAGAAGAGACTGCTGCATGACTTGGGGCTCAGACTGCTTGGCTGATTTGCAAGGGGGTGAGGTGAAAGACTGATGACATCGGCTGCAGGTGCCAACTGTGGTATTTCAGCAGGAGACTGGGTGGGAGACAATGTGAATGAACTGGATCCACTGTCAGCAACCCAATCTACTATCGCCTATACTTGTTCAGGCCTCACCATTTGTAGAGCCGCATTAGGCCCGACCAAATACTGCTGCAGGTTCTGTCGCCTACTCGCACCTGAGGAAGGGTTTTCACGTGTGTGCGCAGCTGGCACAGATTGACCACGTCCTCTCCCCCTGCAACAGGAGCTCCACCAGCAGAACCACGACCTGGGCCACGTCCCTTATTTGACGTATTCCTCATATTTCTCGAATTTAGGATCTTGCCCTAAATGGGTGTTTAATTAATAGTAGAATAGAACGACAGTATGTAAAGGGTGTATCTCACACGGCCTGACCCGCAGTAGGCCTCAATTAAAGATTACTTTGCCCAAAATGGCTGCATTTCAAATGCCTTAATCAAACCCTTGTATGTAAAGAGAGTGTATCCCACACGGCCTCAACCAGTGTAGGCCTGAATTAAATATTGGTACACCAAATGGCGGTATTTCAAATCTCAGAATCTAACCCAAATGTATTAATGGTGTATCTCACAATGACATGCAGCAAATGCTGCCAAATAAACTTTTTTTTTTATCCCAAACGGGTGTTTGTTTAACCCTTTCATGACCAAAGGTCATTGATGCCCCAGTGTCCAGGTAAAATTTTTTTACAAATCTGACATGCGTCACTTTATGTGGTAATAGCTTTTGAAAACTTACTTATCCACGCCATTCTCAGATTGTTTTCTCATGACACATTGTACTTCATGACAGTCATATATTTGAGTCATAATATTTCACCTTTATGTATGAAAAAAAATCCCAAATTTACCAAAAATTTAGAAAAATTAGCAATTTTCCAAATTTCAATTTCTCTGCTTCTAAAACAGAAAGTCATACCTAATAAATTATTTATTACTTAACATTCCCCATATGTCTACTTTATGTTGGCATCATTTTGGAAATGTTATCTTTTTTTTTTAGAACGTTAGAAGGCTTAGAAGTTTAGAAGCAATTCTTTCAATTTTTAAGTAAATTTCCAAAACCCACTTTTTAAGGACCAGTTCAGGTTGGAAGTCACTTTGTGGGGCTTACATAATGGAAACCCCCCTAAATGACCCTATTGTAGAAACTACACCCCTCAAGTTACTCAAATACTCAAAACTGATATTACAAACTTTGTTAACCCTTTAGGCCTCCACAAGAATTAAAGGAAAATGGAGATGAAATTTCTAAATTTCAGGGCAGATTTTCCATTTTATAATTTTTTTTCTTTAATACATTGAGGGTTAACAGCCAAACAAAACTCTATATTTATTACCCTGATTCCGCGGTTTACAGAAACACCCCACATGTGGTCATAAACTGCAGTACGGGCACATGGCAGGGTGCTGAAGGAAAGGAATGCCATACGGTTTTTGGAAGGCAGATTGTGCTGGATTGGTTTTCTGAACGCCATATGTTTTTTATTTTTCTGCCGATCGTCTTGTGCAGGGGCTCGTTTTTGCAGAAAGTGTTGAGGTTTTTATTGGTACCATGTTTGGGTACATAGGATTTTTTGATCATTCATTATTACACTTTATGGGGCAAGGTGACCCAAAAATTGGGTGTTTTGGAACAGTTTTCATCTATTTATTTTTACAGCGTTCATCTGAGGAGTTAGGTCATGTAAGTTTTATAGAGAAGATCGTTACGGACTTGGCAATACTTAATATGTATACTTTTTCATATTTATTTAAGTTTTACACAATAATAGCATTTCTGAAACAAAAAAAAAATGATGTTTTAGTGTCTCTATAGTCTGAGAGCCTTTTTATTTTTTGGGCAATTGTCTTAAATAGGGTATCATTTTTTGCGCGACGAGGTGACGATTTGATTGGCACTATTTTGGAGGTCATAAGCCTTTTTGATCGCTTGCTGTTGCACTTTTTGTGATGCAAGATGACAAAAATAGCTTTTTTGGCACAGTTTTTTTTAATTTTATTTTTATGGTGTTTATCGGACGGGGTCTATCATGTGATATATTTATAGAGACGGCCGTTACAGACGCGGTGACACCTAATATACATTGCAAAGTATAATACTATTAGATGCCCTGTAATGACCCGATTGTTAAGAGAGGGAGCTCCCTCCCTCTATTAACCCCATGGATGCTGCAACCGCGGCATCTATGGGGTTACAGGAGAGCATCAGCATAGAGCTAACACTCTCTGCTGATGGCGGCAGCTCAGTAATGGAGCCGCCATCACACACAGCAGGGGGATCGAGGGCAGCGCTGGAAAGGGAGGGGGGGGAATCGGGGGGGTACGACCGCCAATATTGAGGGAGGCTGGGGCAGGAGGGGCGGGTGAGAATGAATGCATGGGGCGGACCGCATCAGCGCAGCTGCCTCTAGGAGATGAGCTGCAGGCGGACACAAGGGGGGCCTTGGAGGGGAACAGCCACAGATCAGGGGGGTATTACGAGGACCCTACCTGATTTCAGCTCGGATCTGCAGAGTGCAGATCAGAGCACGAAACCGGCATTTTTTCACTGCCATGATCCGATTGGTTAGTCTGCACAGACTAACCAATCGGATCGATTGTTGGCAAGGGGCCACTCTGATTGGTCCCTTGCCGGCATAACTGCACTGTATGCACGGGGTATGTGCAGCCATCATAGAAAAAAACTAAATTTATATATATATATATATATATATATATATATATATATATATATATATATATGTAATTGCGGTCGGGAAGGGGTTAATAACTCAATATGGCAGCAGTAAATAACCCAGGAATTTCAAACGCAAGGCCTGAAATATTGTGTATTTTGCCCCAAAAAGGGTGTTTTATTAATGAAAGAATTTAAGCCCTGTATATACAGGGTGCATCTCACACGGCCTGACCTACTGTAGGCCTGAATTAAAGATTTTTGCCCAAAATGGCTGTATTTCAAATGCCTGAATCAAACCCCTTATGTAAAGGGTGTATCTCATACGGCGTGAACCACTGTAGGCCTAAATTAAATATTGGTGCACCAAATGGCGGTATTTCAAATCTTGAATAAACCAAATGTATTAAGGTTGTATCTCACAATAACATCTGAATCTAAGGCTGCCAAATAAAATTTTTGCCCAAACAAGTGTTTAACAACCAAATTTGACAGCAATATATAAGCCTGTAATTTCACACGTGCTGATGCTGCAAGGCCTGAAAATAGTGTTTTTTGGCAAAAAAAGTGTGTTTTCAAAACCCCAGAAAATGATGGGTGTATTTCTAGCTTAACCGCCTCCGGACCGCCTAACGCAGGATCACTGTCCAGAGGCGGTAGTCTGAGGCAGAGTCACGCATATAAGCGTCATCTCATGAGACACGAGATGATGCTCACAGCCGGCCCGCGCATGCGCATCACGGGCTGGCAAAAGTTAGAGGGGGGGGGGGGGGGGTTACATCATTAGCCTGCCAGCCAATGATCCAGCCCTACAAGACAATGATTTTTTTAAAAACTAGTCACCTTTATATTTATAAAGGTAAGGCTTTAAATGGCTTCTCTGCTGATTATTTTGGTTGGTTGGTCTCAGCAGAGGAGCAGACATTACAGTGAGTACACCAAACACCACACTTAGCCCCCAGATCACCCCCCATCACCCCAATTAACCACTTGATCGCCCCTGTCAATCACCTAGTGAAAGGGAAAACTGTCACTTTTTTTTGCTGGTATTGACTGATAGTTTTAGGATAGTTTAGGCCCCTTGGTTAGGAAAGTTAGCAATCGTTAAGCGCCCACCCTCCACACCAAAGTCAATGATTCGCGTATCGCTAATCAGCATTTGTACTTTTATAGTATCTGTAAGTGATCAAAACTGATCAGTCAGCTCTATAATAGTTTTAGTGTCACCTTAGTTCGCCCTCCACCCAAAACAGTGTTCGCCCGATCAATCGCCCACACGTGCGTTCACCCACGCCCACCGCAGTGATCTTTTGTTTGATTGCTGCACAATCACTTTACAAGCGCTGCGGCGATCAAAAAAAAATCAGTTTTGATATTTTTTTATCAATCGCAGCAGCCTCTGGTCCTTCGCTAGCCTCCCATTTGTAAAACAGGCTTGCTTTTTTTTCTTGGGTATTCTCAGGTAATACCCCCTAAATTTAGTAGTCCAAATGTCAAACAAGGGGTATTCTTCTGAAGAGGCCTACAGGCTTCTGATCCAGTTGGATGAGGAATGGGAACCCTCATCTGACGAATCCAGCGGGTCAGAATATGAACCTGTAGATAGCAGTGGCAGTCTGACCCAAACTTCGGACGAGGAGGTTGAGGTCCCTGATACCAACAGGCGTACCCGGCCCTGTGTTGCTACACCACAGGTTGCGCAGGATCTGCTTCAAGGGCAGAAGAGTGGGGCTGGCACTGACGGATTACGTGGTGAGGCATACACCAGCAGCGCAGCCCACCCTGGACCTAGTACCAGTACTGCCATACAACATGGTGAAGTGGCGAGCACCAAAAGGGCAGTTGAAGCTGGTACGGTGGCACGTGCAATAGTTACCCCGTCGCAGCCACCGCACAGACAGGCCCGTAGACTCCCTAGAGTCCCTTAGGTGCTGGCAAACCCTGATTGGCAGCCCCCAACTTCAGCCGCAGCATTAGTTCCCCCTTTCACCGCCCATTCTGGAGTTCGGGTTGAGACAGCTCAGATCGGTTCAGCACTAGGATTTTTTTTAGCTGTTCTTGACTGCGGAGCTCTTGGACATAGTCGTGGCAGAAACAAAATCGGTATGCCACTCAATATTAAGCCGCCAACCCAGGAAGCTATTATTCCCAGCCTTTCCGGTGGAAACCCGTCCAAGTTTCCAAATGTAAAAAAATTCTGGGCCTTCTCCTCAACATGGGTCTAACCAAAAAGCATGAATTGCGGTCATATTGGTCCACGACCCCAATTCATCACATGCCCATGTTCTCTGCTGCCATGTCCAGGGCACGATTTGAGGCCATCCTGCGTTTCCTGCACTTTAGTGATAACACCACCTCCCGTCCTAGAGGCCACCCAGCTCTTGACCGTCTCCACAAAATTCGGCCCCTCATAGACCACTTCAACAACAAATTTTCAGATTTGTATACTCCTGAGCAAAACATCTGCGGAGACGAGTCCCTTATACATTTTACCGGGTGCCTTGGCTTCAAATACATTCCAAGCAAGCGCGCCCGGTATGGGGTCAAATTGTATAAGCTCTGTAAAAAGGGCCACAGGCTATACCCACAAATTTCGCATCTATGAGGGTAAAGATCAGACCCTGGAGCCGGTCGGTTGACCTGACTACCTGGGGAGCGGTGGGAAGACAGTCTGGGACTTGGTGTCACCCATATTTGGCAAGGGGTACCATCTTTATGTGGACAGTTTCTACACAAGTGTGCCCCTCTTCAGGCATTTGTTCCTAGAACAGATTGGCTGCTGTGGCACCACATGACCTAGTCGCCGGGGCTTCCCCCAACAGCTCGTTACCACCTGTCTTGCAAGGGGGGAGAGGGCTGCCTTGTGTAATGAAGAACTGCTCGCGTTGAAATGGAGAGACAAGCGTGACGTTTACATGCTCTCCTCCATTCACACAGACACGACAATACAAATTGAACGAGCAACCAGTGTCATTGAAAAGCCCCTCTGTGTCCACGACTATAATTCGCTCATGGGAGGGGTGGACTTCAATGACCAAATGTTGGCTCCCTATTTAGTTTCCCGACGCACCAGATGCTGGTATAAGAAGGTATCTGTATATTTAAATAAATTGGCTGTATATAATAGTTTTGTTCTCGACAGTAAGGCTGGGAGAACAGGATCCTTCCTCAAATTTCTGAAAGAGATCATTGAGAACCTCCTGTATTCAGGAGGTTCCGTGGCCCCATCCACCAGTGTAGTGAGCTGTCTACACGAGCGACATTTCCCCAATGTCATTGCTGGTGCCTCAACCCAACCGTCACCCCGAAAAAGATGTCATGTCTGTAGCAGGAGTGGAATAAGACTTGACACCCGCTATTTCTGTCCTGACTGCCCTGACCACCCTGCCCTGCGCTTAGGGGAGTGTTTCCGGAAGTACCACACAGGTACACTTAGCATAGGGATTCCATCTCACAGGACAGGCCCACAGGGCCCATTCACACAAAGCTGCTGCCAACCTCTCCTTTCACCTGGGACAAAGTGCATAATGTACTTCGCCACATCTTTGGGGCGATTTGCGCTTTGCACATTGTCCCATTGGGAAGGAGAGGTTTGTCCTAAGGTAAAAAAAAATAACCCCACCCCCAAAAATCACCAGTAAGCAAAAAAAGTTAAGTCTATTCAAAAAGTTAAATAAAGTTTATATGTTCCGTTCAAATGTTATTATAAAGTTAATACATTTATTGCGTTGCGGCCTGGTTTTCTCTTTTTTACCTTCCAGGTGGACCAACCGATCGACTAGCTGCAGCACTGATGTGCATTCTGATAGAAGCATTACGCTGCTGTCAGATTACACAAAAGTCGATGTATGCGGCTCTGCAAGACGAGATTTCTCCTCTGCAGTAAAATATACGTTTGCCGAGGCATATGAGCTGAGGGGGCAGCGGTGTTCATATGCTTTGGCAAACACTTTGTATATATAAAAAATAAATTAAAAAAAGGGCATATGAGCTTAGTGGGTATGGATGTTGGGCGGAGCTCCTATGTCCTGTCAGACACCTTTCCCCTCTTTTTGGCAGAGATTGTTTCATCCACATTGATAGATGCGAATGAAAAAATCTGTGCCGTTCATTTTTTCTTTCAGCCCAGAGGCTGAACGAAAAAAAAAAAAAAAAATCATTACCTGTATGCTTAATATAAGGAGAATAGCAGAAACTCCTAATGCTGGCCATACATGTAATAATTGCGGAAAAGAAAGAAGACACCCCAAGGTATTCGCTGAGGGGCATATTGAGTCCATGAAAGATTTAAATTTTTGTCCCAAGTTAGCGGAAAGGGAGACTTTGTGAGAGAGAAAAAAAAAAAAAAAAAAGATTCTATGAACTCGCCATGCCCCTCATTAAATACCTTGGGGTGTCTTTCCAAAATGGGGTCACATGTGGGGTATTTATACGGCCCTGGCATTTTAGGGGCCCTAAAGCGTGAGAAGAAGTCTGGGATCCAAATGTCTAAAAATGCCCTCCTAAACGGAATATGGGCCCCTTTGCGCATCTAGGCTGCAAAAAAGTGTCACACATATGGTATCGCTGTACTCAGGAGAAGTAGGGAAATGTGTTTTGGGGTGTCATTTTACATATACCCATGCTGGGTGAGATAAATATCTTTTATAGATATTTAACTTTGTATAAAAAAAAAAAAAGTGAAAAGTTGTCTTTTGCCAAGATATTTCTCACCCAGCATAGGTATATGCAAAAAGACACCCCAAAACACATTGCCCAACTTCTCCTGAGTACATCAATACACATGTGTGACACTTTTTTGCAGCCTAGGTGGGCAAACGGGCCCACATTCCAAAGAGTACTTTTTGGATTTCACATGGGATTTTTTAAACATTTGGATTTCAAATTACTTCACGCATTAGGGCCCCTAAAATGCCAGGGCAGTATAACTACCCCACAAGTGACCCCATTTTGGAAAGAAGACATCCCAAGGTATTTCGCGATTGGCATAGTGAGTTCATGAAAGTTTTAATTTTTTGTCACAAGTTAGTGGAATGAGACTTTGCAAGGAAAAAAAAAATTTTTTTATAATTTCCGCTAACTTGTGACAAAAAATAAAAAGTTCTATGAACTCACTATGCCCATCAGCGAATACCTTAGGGTGTCTACTTTCTGAAATGGGGTTATTTGTGTTTTTTTTTTACTGTCTGGGCATTGTAGAAACTTAGGAAACATGACAGGTGCTCAGAAAGTCAGAGCTGCTTCAAAAAGCGGAAATTCATTTTTGTACCATAGTTTGTAAACGCTATAACTTTTATTTATTTTTTATCAAAGACATGTAGAACAATAAATTTAGCAAAAAATGTATATATAGATGTAGTTTAAAAAAATAAATAAATTACAACTGAAAAATGTAATTTTTGGGCAAAAATTTTGTTAAATTTCGATTAATAACAAAAAAAGTAAGAGTCAGCAGCAATGAAATACCACCAAATGAAAGCTCTATTAGTGAGAAGAAAAGGAGGTAAAATTCATTTGGGTGGTAAGTTGCATGACCGAGCAATAAATGGTGAAAGTAGTGTAGTGCAGAATTGTAAAAAGTGGTCTAGTCATTAAGGGTGTTTAAGCTAGGGGGCTAAGGTGGTTAAATTGCACAGTGACTAATCCAGATCGTGTATATTGCCCAAAAATATTTTTTTTTTGTAACAGAATATGAAAGCTGTATATATTAAACTTGGATTTAACACTTGCCGATCAGGAAAATACTGTTTTTTGGCAAAAAAAGTGTTTTTTTAAACCCCACAAAATGATGGCTGTGTTTCTAGCCTAAATTGCACACTGACTAATCCAGATGTTTATATTGGCCCAAAAAATTGTGATTTTCAATATCCCAAAAGCTCAGATGCAGTGCTGGTGCACTGAGCTTGCATAAAATGGCCGCCGCCCACCTAACAATGGGCTCAGGGCAGGGTAAAAAGATTGCGCCCTGCACCCACACAACAATTTGTATGTAGATCACTGAGTTAGATTCTTAGAACTTAAGCTTCTAGATATCCAGAACTTGAGCTCCTTCTCCCTGCCTAAGAGCGGGGCGCTGGTATTGGATGCGCTCGCTGCCAGGGAGAGGATAACCGCACCCACCAGAACTAAAAGAACAACGCGTACTATAACTTCGTCACCTCATTTGCATATGAAGTGAGGAAACTAACGGGGAGCGTAGCGGGGGTCCATTTGAGAAAAAAAAAAAGGGTCTGGACATCAGTGGCAGCAGCCCCATAAGGTCATATAATAATTGAACACTATTTTCTGATGAAAGGTCTTCTTTAAGGCACCTTGTTGATGATTCCTGCAATAGACATGAGTTCTTAAATCTTAGTCCTGCTAGGAAGGGACATTCTCAGAGTACATAAAGTAAGCGATCAGTGCGATGGACCTGACGATGCTCCTTATGCACAAAGACTTGACCTAGGCTGGGTAATAGTGAGCGATGTATGCTTGGCCAGGACCCATATGTCATCCGAGATCCCCTCCTTCAAAACATACATGTTGGGAAATGGACTTGCATCCCACTAGTGGTGAGCACGAATATTCGAATATCGCCACTTCGAGAGTTCACGAATATTTAGAATATAGTGCTATATATTCGTTATATCGAGTATTCAGCATGATTCCTCTCTGCTTCTTGCTTGTGGGCCAATGAGAAGGAAGCAATGTCAAGTTCACAACAATACTTAGTGCACCAATCAGTAATCTGTAGTCAGAACTGCTAAAATGTGAAGTTTCACGTAGTGAGATAAAATATTCTAATAACTGCTGATTACCGCAATTGCAAATATATTGGAGCACTTGACTCTATCTGCATGAAAAGCTATTCTAATGTTCTGCCATGGCAACCATTTTCTCCAGTCTCTGGAAACTTATACCAGCTTGAAAAATGTAGCCAAAGCCACCCAAGCCTGTATTTCGCGTTACGAATTTGCATTACGCGATTTTTACATTGCCGATTTTTCGCATTCAATAAATTGATCTTGAATTTTTGAAGTTTGCGAATATATGACGAAAATTCTACAAAATATTCATGAAATATCACAAATTCTAATATAGCCCCTGCCGTTCACCACTACTTCATCACTATTCCCACTTCAAACAGTGCCCTCACCATTATGAAGTAAAGGAAAAGCCTCTTGACATCATCCAAGAACCTGATGTTACTCCTGTCCTTTGTGATGACAATCTAGGTACCACAGTGTTTTGTACTACAAGTGATGACAACAAAATAGCCTTGTTAGTTGAAGACAGAAAGTTCATCAAAATAATGGATGAAGAATTCTCCCATGAGGAGTCTAACAGCTGGGTTGCACCATTACCTCTTCGTGCTGTAAAGGTCCAAACTCCGAAACAATCGTGAACAGGCTCTATCCAGATTCAACTCACTTCAACGAACACTAAAGAACATGTCTGAAATGAAGGACCATTTCATCGCCTTTCTGAAAAGGATCTTTGACAATTATCACGCCGAATCAGCACCACCACTTCTAAGACATGATGAGTGCTGGTACCTGCCTTTCTTCGGAGTGTATCATCCACGTAAGGCAAAACAAAATTAGGATAGTATTTGACTCCAGTGCCAAGCATCAAGGCGTATCCCTAAACGTTCTTCTGACTGTCCTGAATCTAACCAACAACCTTGTAGGTATACTTATTAGGTTTAGAAGAGAATCAGTTGCCATAACTGCTGATATTGAGCAAATGTTTCATTGCTTCATTGTACGCGAAGACCATATGAACTTTCTAGGTTTCTGTGGCACTGTAACAACAACATGGAGAAAGATTATTGAATACCGCATGAAGGTACATGTCTTTGCAAATAGTCCCTCACCCGCTGTTGCAACATATGGTTTACGAAGGACTGCCCTTGATGTAGAAAAGCTGTATGGAGTGGATGCTTGACACTTAGGTGAGAGAGACTTTTATGTTGATGATGGATTGAAGTCTTTACCTACAGACAAAGAAGCCATAGACCTGCTCCAAAGGACACAAGGTATGCTTTCTGAGGCTAATCTTAGATTACACAAGATTGCCTCAAATAGTGTTGCGGTTATGAAAGCCTTTCAACCTGGCGATCATGCTACAGGGTTTAGAGACTTAAAGGGGTTATCAGAGTTATTTTTTTGTTCTATGTTCCTAACTAAACAAATGTAACAGCTTTCCAATTAACTCACTTTATCTCCAGTGGCTGGTTTCTCAGATTTCACTGAGGATCACATGACCTGTGATGTCAGCTTCTCTCCCTACTCTGATATAGGTCGTTTAAAGCCTGTAAACGAGATGTTACTGTGCTGGCCACACCTACCCCCCCCCCCCCCCCTTCACTGTCTACTCTCTGCTAGGATTCTTAACCCCTTTAGCTGCACAGCTCTGCAGGCAGTGAGGAGACAATGCTGGGCACTGGAGCTGAAATAATAGATTGAACATTCCACAAGAAGGTAGGGGGAAGATCCTATGTGTATTAGCAGTGTCATTGTACATCTGGGACTTGTAGTCCTACACATATAACATGCTGCAGAGTCTCCAAGCAGGCAGACATGTCACTCAGGGCAGATCTTGTAGCCACGCCATTAGCAGTGTAGGGGGAGGGGCAGAGATTGTTTTTATTGCATGTAAACCCCACAAAATGATGAATGAGGCCAGAAAAGAACCAGCGAAATGAGGAAATATATTATTTTTTTTGCATAAAACTTGCTTAGCTCAGTTATATATCAGATTTTCAGTGCTATACAGGGACTACAGAATTATTAGGCAAGTTGTATTTTTGAGGATTAATTTTATTATTGAACAACAACCATGTTCTCAATGAACCCAAAAAAACTCATTAATATCAAAGCTGAATATTTTTGGAAGTAGTTTTTAGTTTGTTTTTAGTTTTAGCTATTTTAGGGGATATATGTGTGTGCAGGTGACTATTACTGTGCATAATTATTAGGCAACTTAACAAAAAACAAATATATACCCATTTAAAATTATTTATTTTTACCAGTGAAACCAATATAACATCTCAACATTCACAAATATACATTTCTGACATTCAAAAACAAATCAGTGACCAATATAGCCACCTTTCTTTGCAAGGACACTCAAAAGCCTGCCATCCATGGATTCTGTCAGTGTTTTGATCGGTTCACCATCAACATTGCGTGCAGCAGCAACCACAGCCTCCCAGACATTGTTCAGAGAGGTGTACTGTTTTCCCTCCTTGTAAATCTCACATTTGATGATGGACCACAGGTTCTCAGTGGGGTTCAGATCAGGTGAACAAGGAGGCCATGTCATTAGATTTTCTTCTTGTATACCCTTTCTTGCCAGCCACGCTGTAGAGTACTTGGACGCGTATGATGGAGCATTGTCCTGCATGAAAATCATGTTTTTCTTGAAGGATGCAGACTTTTTCCTGTACCACTGCTTGAAGAAGGTGTCTTCCAGAAACTGGCAGTAGGACTGGGAGTTGAGCTTGACTCCATCCTCAACCCGAAAAGGCCCCACAAGCTCATCTTTGATGATACCAGCCCAAACCAGTACTCCACCTCCACCTTGCTTGCGTCTGAGTCGGACTGGAGCTCTCTGCCCTTTACCAATCCAGCCATGGGCCCATCCATCTGGCCCATCAAGACTCACTCATTTCATCAGTCCATAAAACCTTAGAAAAATCAGTCTTGAGATATTTCTTGGCCCAGTCTTGACGTTTCAGCTTGTGTGTCTTGTTCAGTGGTGGTCGTCTTTCAGCCTTTCTTACCTTTGCCATGTCTCTGAGTATTGCACACCTTGTGCTTTTGGGCACTCCAGTGATGTTGCAGCTCTGAAATATGGCCAAACTGGTGGCAAGTGGCATCTTGGCAGCTGCACGTGCTTGACTTTTCTCAGTTCATGGGCAGTTATTTTGCCCCTTGGTTTTTCCACACGCTTCTTGCGACCCTGTTGACTATTTTGAATGAAACGCTTGATTGTTCGATGATCACGCTTCAGAAGCTTTGCAATTTTAAGAGTGCTGCATCCCTCTGCAAGATATCTCACAATTTTTTACTTTTCTGAGTCTGTCAAGTCCTTCTTTTGACCCATTTTGCCAAAGGAAAGGAAGTTGCCTAATAATTATGCACACCTGATATAGGGTGTTGATGTCATTAGACCACACCCCTTCTCATTACAGAGATGCACATCACCTAATATGCTTATTTGGTAGTAGGCTTTCGTGCCTATACAGCTTGGAGTAAGACAACATGCATAAAGAGGATGATGTGGTCAAAATACTAATTTGCCTAATAATTCTGCACTCCCTGCATTATTTTTTTCATAACTCGGTCAACCCCTTTAAATCTGGGAATGGACATGCCACCTGTACAGAGAGGTCTGGGCCTATGGTGGGACCTATTAAAAGACACCTTTGGCTTTTAACCCCTTAAGGACACAGCCCTATTTCACCTTAAGGACCAGGCCATATTTTGCAAATCTGACCAGTGTCACTTTAAGTGCTGATAACTTTAAAACGCTTTGACTTACCCAGGCCTTTCTGAGATTTGTTTTTTTTGTCACATATTGTACTTCATGACACTGCTAAAATTGGGTCAAAAAAGTAAATTTTTTTGCATAAAAAAAAAACCAAATTTACCAAAAATTCAGTTTCTCCACTTCTGTAATACATAGTAATGCCCCAAAAAATTGTGATGACTTTACATTCCCCAGTACATTCTACTTTATGTTTGTATCATTTTGGGAATGATATTTTATTTTTTGGGGATGTTACATAGCTTTGAAGTTTAGAAGCAAATTTTGAAATTTTTCAGAAATTTTCCAAATCCCACTTTTTATGGACCAGTTCAGGTTTGAAGTCACTTTATGAGGTTTACATAATAGAAACCATGCAAAATGACCCCATTATAGAAACTACACCCCTCAAGGGATTCACAACAGTTTTTACAAACTTTGTTAACCCTTTAGGTCTTGCACAAGACTTCATGGCAAATAGACATAAAATTTTGATTTTTGGGAACATTTTTCCAATACAATCAATTTTTTTCCAGGAAAAAAATAAAAAACAAGGGTTAACTGCCAAACAAAACTCAATATGGGTTGCTCTGATTCTGTAGTTTGCAGAACCTCCCCATATGTGGTTGTAAACTACTATTTGGCCAAACGGGAGGACATAGGAGGGGGAACGCCATATGGTTTTTGCAAGGCAGATTTTGCAGGACTGGTTTTGTTTATACCATGTCCCATTTCAAGCCCTTCCTTGCACCCCTAGAATAGAAATTTTAAAAAAGTGACTCCATCTAAGAAAGTACACCCCTCAAGGTATTCAAAACTGGGTTTACAAACTTTGTTAACCCTTTAGGTGTTCCACAAGAGTTAATGGCAGATGGAGAAACAATTTTGGAATTTCTATTTAGTTAGATCCCAGCCTGGCAAATGTTTGTTTTGTATTATGTTTGTTTTGCTGAGGTGCCAAATAAAAGCAATGTTTGGACCTTAACCCCTTCAGGACCTTGGACGAGTATACTCGTCCTGGAACAAGGGTACTTAGCGCTCCAGGACGAGTATACTCGCCCTGGCATTAAACTGTCACCATGTCTGCTAAAAGCATAGATCTGTTCAGTGTAAGTAAAATACAGTACAATATATATTGTACTGTATTATACAGACATCAGACCCACTGAATCTTCAAGAACCAAGTGGGTCTGGGTCCCAAAAATGTAAAAAAAAAAAAAGTGAAAAAAGTAAAACACATTTATCACCGAATAAAAAAAAAACACAAAAAAAAAAACACACTACACATATTAGGTATCGCCACGTCCGTTACGACCTGATCTATAAAATGTTCATGTTACTTTCCCCGCACGGTGAACGCCATAAAAATAAAAACTATCAGGAAATTGAAATTTTGCCCACCTTACTTCCCCAAAAAGGTAATAAAAGTGATCAAAAGAGTCGCATGTACGCCAAAATAGTACCAAACAGTCACCTCATCCTGCAAAGAATGAGCCCCTACATGAGACAATGGCCCAAAAAATAAAAAAGCTATTGTTTCAAAATGATAGTGTAAAACGTACATAAATGAAAAAAAAAGTATACATATTAGGTATGGCCGCGTCCGCATCGAGCAGCTCTTTTTATTTTTACGGTGTTCATCTGAGGGGTTAGCTCATGTGATATTATTATATCACATGAGCTAACCCCTCAGATGAACACCGTAAAAATAAAAACTGTGCTAAATAAACAATTTTTTGTCACCTTACATCACAAAAAGTGTAATAGCAAGCGATCAAAAAGTCATATGCACCCCAAAATAGCGCCAATCAAACCTTCATCTCATCCCACAAAAAATCATACCCTACCCAAGATAAATCGACCCAACTGAAAAAAGTATGGCTCTTAGACTATGGAAACAAAACATGATTTTTTTTGTTTCAAACCTTGAGGGGTGTAGTTTCTTAGATGGAGTCACTTTTATGGAGTTTCTACTCTAGGGGTGCATCAGGGGGGCTTCAAATGGGACATGGTGTCCCAAAAAAACTGTCTAGCAAAATCTGCCTTTCCAAAACCGTATGGCATTCCTTTCCTTCTGCGCCCTGCCGTGTGCCTGTACAGTGGTTTATGAAAACATGGGGTGTTTCTGTAAACTACAGAATCAGCCATAAATATTGAGTCTTGTTTGGCTGTTAACCCTTGCTTTGTAACTGGAAAAAAAAATATTAAATTGGAAAATATGCCAAAAAGTGAAATTTTGAAATTGGATCTGTATTTTCTAATAATTCTTGTGGAACACCTAAAGGGTTAACAAAGTTTGTAAAATCAGTTTTGAATACCTTGAGGGGTGTCATTTTTGGGTGGTTTCTATTATATAAGCCTCACAAAGTGACTTCAGACCTGAATTGGTCCCTAAAAATTTGGTTTTTGAAAAGTTCAGAAGAATTTGAAGATTTGCTTCCAAACTTCTAAGCCTTGTAACATCCTTGTATACATATGGGGAATGTAAAGTAATAAATATGTTTGGAGGTATTACTATGTATTATAGAAGTAGAGAAATTGAAACTTAGAAATTTGCAATTTAAAAAAAAATGTTTGGTAAATTTGGTATTTTTTATAAATAAAAATTTATTTTTTTACTTCATTTTGCCAGTGTAATGAAGTACAATATGTACCGAAAATTTAAGATTACACTTACCGGTAATCACTTTTCCATAAGCCCATGACAGCACCCTTGAGAGACCGCCTCCATCCAGGACAGGAAACAGGAACTTTCGTGGAGAGCTCATAAGGAGGAGCATGGCCCCGAGACCACCAGTTAATCGAAAAAAAAAAGAGAAGAGTGTGGTCTAGGACAAGTTCTTGCGATTAACTGGTGGTCTCGGGGGGCATGTTGTCTTACTCCAAGCTGTATAGGCTCGAAAGCCTACTACCAATTAAGCATATTAGGTGATGTGCATCTCTGTAATGAGAAGGGGTGTGGTCTAATGACATCAACACCCTATATCAGGTGTGCATAATTATTAGGCAACTTCCTTTCCTTTGGCAAAATGGGTCAAAAGAAGGACTTGACAGGCTCAGAAAAGTCAAAAATAGTGAGATATCTTGCAGAAGGATGCAGCACTCTTAAAATTGCAAAGCTTCTGAAGCGTGATCATCGAACAATCAAGCGTTTCATTCAAAATAGTCAACAGGGTCGCAAGAAGCGTGTGGAAATACCAAGGGGCAAAATAACTGCCCATGAACTGAGAAAAGTCAAGCACGTGCAGCTGCCAAGATGCCACTTGCTACCAGTTTGGCCATATTTCAGAGCTGCAACATCACTGGAGTGCCCAAAAGCACAAGGTGTGCAATACTCAGAGACATGGCCAAGGTAAGAAAGGCTGAAAGACGACCACCACTGAACAAGACACACAAGCTGAAATGTCAAGACTGGGCCAAGAAATATCTCAAGACTGATTTTTCTAAGGTTTTATGGACTGATAAAATGAGAGTGAGTCTTGATGGGCCAGATGGCTGGATTGGTAAAGGGCAGAGAGCTCCAGTCCGACTCAGACGCCAGCAAGGTGGAGGTGGAGTACTGGTTTGGGCTGGTATCATCAAAGATGAGCTTGTGGGGCCTTTTTGGGTTGAGGATGGAGTCAAGCTCAACTCCCAGTCCTACTGCCAGTTTCTGGAAGACACCTTCTTCAAGCAGTGGTACAGGAAGAAGAGCAGTGGTACAGGAAGAAGTCTGCAAGGTAAGAAAAACATGATTTTCATGCAGGACAATGCTCCATCACACGCGTCCAAGTACTCCACAGCGTGGCTGGCAAGAAAGGGTATAAAAGAAGAAAATCTAATGACATGGCCTCCTTGTTCACCTGATCTGAACCCCATTGAGAACCTTTGGTCCATCATCAAATGTGAGATTTACAAGGAGGGAAAACAGTCCACCTCTCTGAACAGTGTCTGGGAGGCTGTGGTTGCTGCTGCACGCAATGTTGATGGTGAACAGATCAAAACACTGACAGAATCCATGGATGGCAGGCTTTTGAGTGTCCTTGCAAAGAAAGGTGGCTATATTGGTCACCGATTTGTTTTTGTTTTGTTTTTGAATGTCAGAAATGTATATTTGTGAATGTTGAGATGTTATATTGGTTTCACTGGTAAAAATAAATAATTGAAATGGGTATATATTTGTTTTTTGTTAAGTTGCCTAATAATTATGTACAGTAATAGTCACCTGCACACACAGATATCCCCCTAAAATAGCTAAAACTAAAAACAAACTAAAAACTACTTCCAAAAATACTCAGCTTTGATATTAATGAGTTTTTTGGGTTCATTGAGAACATGGTTGTTGTTCAATAATAAAATTAATCCTCAAAAATACAACTTGCCTAATAATTCTGCACTCCCTGTATATATATATTTTTTTTTATAATTTTTTTTTTTTTTCCCCATTAGCATTAATTCTATACAGGGTGGGAATAAACCCGGGTGCTGTCATGGGCTTATGGAAAAGTGATTACCGGTAAGTGTAATCTTAAATTTCCCTTGCGCCCATGACAGCACCCTTGAGACGACTAGAATAGAAATCCCTTTATTTCTTAGGGTGGGACTACTGCCTGGAGGACTTTCCTACCGAAGGCTAGCTGTTCTCTATTGCCTAGGTCTAATCTGTAGTGACGAAAGAAGGTGCCAGGCGACTGCCATGTGGCTGCTCTACAAATCTGTTTTAAGGTAGCGTCAGCCCTTTCTGCCCAAGTGGTGGAGACTGATCTTGTGGAATGAGCACCAAAACCCCCCGGGGGAGCCTTTCCAGCTGAAGAATAGGCCAAATTAATGGCTCTCACGATCCATCTGGAAAGGGTTTTAGCAGAGGCTGGTAGACCCTCATTTTTCCCACTAAATTGAATGAAAAGTTTTGAGGTTTTCCTCCACTGACTAGTAACCTCTAGATAATGATAGGCATCTTTTTACATCTAAACAGTGCAGTTTTTCCTCTTTTTCATTTCTCGGATTTTGACACAGTGAAGGAAGCATAATGTCCTGTGTTCTATGAAACATAGAAACCACTTTCGGTAAGAAGGAAGGGTCTGGTTTAATGAGTACCCTATCATCTAGGATGTTAGTGTAAGGAGGCGAGGTAGAGAAGGCCGAAATCTCACCAACCCTCCTTGCTGAGGTAATTGCCACAAGAAACGCTGTTTTGAAGGACAAGATTTTTATGGGTAACTGTTTAAGTGGCTCAAAGGGAGGCTCTGTGAGGCTAGTGAGGACCAAGTTGAGGTCCCAGGGGGGAACTGAAGGTTCAGATATAGGCCTAAGCCTTCTGATAGCTTTAAAGAATCTTCGGACCCACGGGTGGCTAGCGATGGGAGAATCAAAGAATGCACTCAAAGCGGATACCTGTACCTTAAGAGTACTTGGCCTCAAATTTTTTCTCATGTCCGGCTTGCAAAAAATCTAAAATCTTACACATAGATGGGGGATTTAAAGGATTCACCGGATCTTTGGCAAACTTCTGGAAGGTGTTCCAAATTCTGAGATAAATAGAGGAGGTGACATCCTTTCTGCAGGATAGCAAAGTGGAAACTACATTCTTGGAGAGTCCTCTACTTTCTAGGATTTCCCCCTCAAGAGCCATGCTGTTAGGTGTAACTGCTTCACACTCGGATGATTGACTGGTCCTTGGGATAGAAGGTCTTGCCTCTCCGGGAGAATCCAAGGGTCCGTCAAGGATAGCTTTCTCAACCAGGTGAACCAGGTTCTTCTGGGCCAGAAAGGAGCAATTAAGATCACTGTCGTTCTTTCTTGTCTCAACTTCTGTAAGAATCTTGGAAGAAGTCTTAATGGAGGAAAGGCATCTATCCCTGCAGGTGAATCTCTCGCGCTGAGGGAAAAGAAAAGATGACACTTTCTGTTTTCTCTGGTGGCAAATAAGTCCAGATGAGGACGACCCCAAAGTTGAATTATTTGATCGAACACCATTTGATTTAGACACCATTCCCCCTGGTCTAGTGTATTTCTGCTTAAGAAATCTGCCACCTTGTTTTCTGTACCTTTTAGATGTACTGCCATAAGGGACGGAACAGAAGGAATTATAAGGGAAAAGATATCCGTTGTTAACTGCATAAGATTTTCTGATCTGGTTCCTCCTTGTTTGTTCAAATAGGAGACAACTGTGGCGTTGTCCGAAAAAACCTTTATAGAGATTTTCCCTGCAGTAAAGGAAGAAACTCTTTTAAGGCGAGAAAAACCGCTCTCAGTTCCCTCATGTTTTGGGAGTCTAGACTCTGCTCTCTTTCCCAAACACCTTGTCTTAAGTACCCTTGGCAACAGGCCCCCCAACCGGAAGGACTTGCGTCGGTGGTAAGGGTAACAAAATTTTGTTGGATCCAAGGGAGCCCCTGGGACAGGTTTGCAGGAATCAGCCACCAGTGAAGGGACTGGATCACTTGGGGGGGGGGGGGGGGGGGTGAGTGTGAGAGTGTGAGGGGTGTATCTAATGGGTGGAGGGTACCCTGCCACTCCTTCAGAATTTGCCACTGTAGGGGTCTGGAGTGAAGATGGCTCCAACTGACCGCTGGTATAGTGGAAGTCATTCTGCCCAAGACCGCCATTGCTTGTCTGATAGTAGGGTTCTTTGTCGATATCAGGGACTGAACCTGTTGTATTAACCTCTGAATCTTGTCTTGGGGTAGAATACAGAGTAGTTTCTTTGAGTCCAGCATCATTCCCAGAAAGACACAAACTTGGGAAGGTATTAGATGTGATTTTTCCCCGTTTATTTGCCAGCCGAGGTCTTCTAGGATCTGTACTACTTTTTTGAGGTGTACTTCGAGAAGGGATTCTGACTCCGCTACCACCAGGAGATCGTCTAGGTAAGGAATCACTAGAATGTCTCTTTCCCTTATATGAGCCATGACTTCTGCCATGACTTTTGTGAAAAGTCTGGGAGCTTGAGAAATCCCAAAAGGGAAGGGCTGTATATTGTAGGTGCTGAATGTGACCTCCTATTGAAACAGTGACTGAGGAATTTTTGACAGTCTAGCCGAATAGGGATGTGATAGTACGCATCTCTTACATCTATCGTAGCCATGAAACAGCCCCTGAAAAGATGTTTTACAACTGATTGGATCGACTCCATTCTGAATTTTTTGTAAGAGAGGAATTGATTTAAATCCTTTAGATTTATGATAGTTCTGAATGTTCCATCCGGTTTGGGGACCAGAAAAAGGGAAGAGTAGAAACCCCCGCCTTTCTCCGCCTCTGGCACCGGAATTAGAACATTTTTTCGAAGTAGGGATGCAATCTCCTGTTGTAAAGCTAGATTTTTTCCCGGGTTTCCTAGAAAATTCATAATTTTGAATCTGTCCGGTGGGTGGGAGACAAACTCTAGACAAAACCCTTCCTTTATAACGCTTAAAATCCAGGGACTTGAGGAGATTTTTTCCCAAGCGTAAAGGAAGAGAGAAAGTCTGCCACCCACGGGAGAGAAACCGTTATTGCTGTGATGGTTTAGAGGTTGAGGAGGATTGGGAACTGAAGAGGAACCCCTTGCTTTTCCTATTCTTGTTGTCTGCTCTGAAGTCTTTCCTCTGCCCCCTAAAAAAAACCTTCTTGTTTTTGCGAAAAAAAAACTTTGTTTTTTCGGGGGTCTGGAGACAGGGAATCCTTTTTTATTGTCCGAGGCTTTATCCAAAAGGTCGTCTAAGACGGACCCAAAAATATAATCACCCTGACAAGGAATTGCGCAAAGCTTATTTTTAGATCCAGTGTCTCCCGACCATCCTTTTAGCCAAATAGCTCATCTGGCTGAATTTGAAAGAGCAGCTGACCTAGCATTTAATTTTAAAGCATCTGCCGATGCGTCAGAAATAAAGTCTACTGCTTTAAGTAGAGTGGGAAAAACGGCTAACAATTGATCTCTCGGGATCTTATTCTTAATGTGAGATTCTAATTCTTCTAGCCATCATTTCAGAGACCTAGCAGTGGATGTGGCGGCAATATTTGGTTTGAACGCTTGAGCTGAGGTCTCCCAAACTTTTTTTTTAGGTAAACCTCTGCTCGCTTATCCATAGGGTCTTTAAGAGAACCCAAGTCCTCAAACGGTAGGGCCGATTTTTTTGAGATTTTTGCAACAGGTGCATCCAATTTAGGAGGTCTGTCCCAGTTTACTGAGTCTGCCTCGTCAAAGGGATACTTCCTTTTCACATTTTGGGACAAAAATTTTTTTATCGGGTCTTTTCCATTCCTTCTGTATTAAAAACTTTATATTCTCGTTTACAGGAAACACTCTAGATTTTTTTCTGCCCGAGGTCACCAAACATAATATCCTGAACGGATTTTGGGTCTTTGGATTCGTCTACTTTCATGGTCGCACGAACTGCTTTTAGTAAAGCTTCCGTATCATCCGGGGAGAAAAGTGGCCTGCCCGTGGATTCTTCATCCTGGGACGAGTCTGGGCTATCTAGGATTTCTCCTGTATCACTATCTTCTAAAGGATCCGAGTCAGATTTATTAGCCGTGCCTGATCTGGTTCCAAGGGAGGTTGAGACTACAGAGGGAAAGCTCTTCTTGAAATCTTTCAAGGAATCCGAGACCTCTGTCTTCACCATCTGCCTAATACTCTGCAGAAGGGATGGGGACTCCTCCTCCACTAGTTTCTCAATGCAACATTGACATAGTTTTTTCAACCAAGAGGGGGCCAGTTTCCTTTTACAGATGGCACATTCCTTCCCTCTGGTCTTTGAAATTGCCTTTCTAGGGCCCTCTTTTATAGTCTAAAATGCAAGACGGAAAAGAGGGAAAAGGAGATTTAGCCTGAATAAAAATAAATAAGTGATGGGGAATGATCCCCCTTACCCCACCAGGAGTACCGGTCTGCTCTCATGACCCTCCTGCTGATCGGCGCGTTGGGCACTCTCCTCCTCCATGCTGCTGTGGGATAGAGTGACTCCCAGGATCCAGAAGAAAACTGGCTTCCTATCAGGCTGGCTGGCTGGGCTGCTGCTGACCGTGCGCCTGTGGGTCCAATCCCCTCGGTCGGGTCCTGCTGAAAGCCCTCTGCTGCCTAAGTAGGAGAAGGCACTTCCTACTTCCGGAACGCACGCTACATGCGTTCCAAATACCGGAAGTCTCGACCGAGACCCGGATCTCGCTTGGATCGCGAGATTTGTTCCCCCCCCTTCCCCGAGGTGAGGAGGAGGCCCCGGCCCGCCTGAACACTGCCAGGAAGGACCGGCGTGCCGAACGCACCTCTCAGTGCGCCCGGGACTGCAGAGTAGCGGCCAGCACGGCGTAAGCCAGACCCCAGCAGCAGGCACCAGACTCCAGCCGGCGGCTCCTAGAGGAGACTTACGCCGAAACAGGTAACCCCACTTTGATACAATCCTCCGGGGCCCTGCAGCCTAGCTTTCTCCTCTTCTCCACGAACAGTCTTCTGTCTAGGACAGGAAACAGGAACTGGTGGTCTCGGGGCCATGCTCCTCCTTATGAGCTCTCCACGAAAGTTCCTGTTTCCTGTCCTGGATGGAGGCGGTCTCTCAAGGGTGCTGTCATGGGCGCAAGGGAAAAACAATCTCAGAATGGCCTGGATAAGTTAAAGTGTTTTAAAGTTATCACCACTTAAAGTGTCACTGGTCAGATTTGCAAATAATGGCCTGGTCCTTAAGGTGAAAATGAGCCGGGTCCTTAAGGTGTTAAAACTTGGTGTCTGGCGAAGATACTTGTGTGAATGACCCCCAGAGAATAGCTAACCCCCACAGGTGATAGGAGCCACAATTCCCACTGGACCGTATAGGCTGTTCACCACTGACAGAACACAACACTTGGTAAATGCCTTGTCTGCAGAGCTGACTTAACCCCTTAAGGACGCATGACATACCAGTACGTCATGGCTTTAAAACGCGATTGCGGCGCCGCAGGGGTTAATCTGAACAGGATGACCGCTGAAATCCTTCAGCGGGCATCCTGTAACAATGCCGGGGGGGGGGGGGTCATTTGACCCCCTCCCCCCGTATCGGCAATCGCAGAAAACCGCAGGTCAATTCAGACCTGCGGTTTACTGTGTTTTCGGTCCATTCGGGTCTCTGCGATCGGTGGCGTATTACACACCATCAATCGCAGTACGAAGATTTGGAGAGGCGGTGCTGGCCATGGTGCTGATGCCTGCTGTCCAGGGTGCTGATTGGTGCAGGGGAGAGAGAGACGAGAGATTCAAACTTCCTGCCCTCTTCTCTCCCCTCCTCTTCCTGTTCTGCACGAGCACCCTGCATCACCGTCCTCACCTCGCTCCTGAGTCCCTCCCTAATCGGCATCCATCACCCTCCTGCACCCATCGCCCTCCAGGTAGTAGTTTCTTAGATGGGGGTCACACTTTTGGAGTTTCTAGTCCAGGCTACATCAGGGGGGCTTCAAATGGGACATGTTGTCAAAAAAAAAAAAAACAGTCCATCAAAATCTGTCTTCCAGAAACAAGCCATATGGCGTTCCCTTCATTCTACGCCCTGCCGTGAGGCTATATAGCCATTTACGGCCACATATGGGGTGTTTCTGCAAACTACAGAATCAGGGCAATAAATATTTAGCTTTGTTTGGCTGTTAACCCTTGCTTTAGTACTGGAAAAAAAGGATTCAAATGGAAATTTTGGCATGGTTTTTATTTTATATTTTTAACGCTGTTCATCCGAGGGGTTTGGTCAAATGTTATTTTTATAGGGCAGATTCCTACGGACGTGGCAATACCTAATATGTCTCCATTTTAGTTTTTTTTTTTGCGTTGTTCATCCAGGGCGATTGGGTTAAATGTTATTTATATAGAGAAGATTTTTACAATCGGGCTTGAAGTACCTCGCACGGGGACAGGATGCCATTACCGTGGATTGTGGACAGTACAAGGACATCCCTCTTGTCCTTATATCTGACCAGCAACAGGTTTCCACTGGTAAGTGCACGGGTCTCACCCCTAGGGATAGGTACCTGAATAATGCAGACATTTCCGGATGGCCTCAAACCAGGAGCGTGTCATGGTCATACTGTAGAGTGGGGTCCGGTAGAGGACGTCCCCACTCCAGTATTGCCTGACACTGGGTTTTTGCACTAGACCCATATGCAGCACGAGGCCCCAAAATGTTCTCATCTCGGCTGCACTGACCGACGTACAGCCACCGGGTCTAGCCAAAAATGAGCCCGGGTGCTGAGCAACGAACTGTTGGGCGCACAGGTTCGTCTGCTCCACCATCAGATTCACAAATGGGCTACTGATAAAAAAAAAAAAATGAAAAAAAAAAAAGGCCATTTCAGTAAACCCCACTGTGGGAATCTGGATTTCTGGATTGCCAGCAAAATCCGGAATCTTGGGCTCAAAGTCCACTGGGGGACACCAGCTAAGTTCATCGGCAGGGGGCTCCGGTGGGCTTATTTGGTGGGGCGGGAAACCAGTATGAACCCCAGAGCGGCTCGTACTAGGGTGGGCCACAGGATCCCTAGCATGTGGGGCCCCTGGCTCCGCCCTGAGGCGTCTCCGCCGCCTTGGGGGCTCATTGTCAATAGATGATGACGAGCACGTGGATGACAAGAGGAACATGGGGTCATCCTCCTCCTCACTGGGGCTCTCGGAGTCAGAGGCATATGCCTCCTCCACTGAGAACATCCGGCAGGCCATGGGTATGTGTGTGTGCGTGTGTATGTGCGTGTGTGGGGGCATGGGTGTTCACGTACAAAGTCCAAGCAAAAAAATTTAAAATGTTAGGAAAAAACAAAAAAAAGTTCAAACTTGCTGATCAGCGGTGGAGAGGACAATGCTCTAACAGTGGCTGGACGCTAAGAGTGCCGCCCAGTCAGCGCACGCAGAAAATAAATGTGGCGGGGGGGGGGGGGGGTCTAGAGGAGTCTGAAAGCTCCTAACTAACCTTTCCCTTCTATCCCTGCCTAACGGTGCCTCTCCCTTACTGACCCTAACCTACCTGGGGGGCGATGGATGCCGATTAGGGGGGACTCAGGAGTGAGGTGAGGACGGTGATGCAGGGTGCTCGTGCAGAACAGGAAGAGGAGGGGAGAAAGGAGCGCATGAAGTTTGAATCTCGCGCCTCTCTCCCCTGCACCAATCAGCACCCTGGACAGCAGGCATCAGCACCATGGCCAGCACTGCCTCTCCAAATCTTCGTACTGTGATTGATGGTGTGTAATCACGCCACCGATCGCAGAGACCCGAATGGACCGGAATTGACCTGCGGTTTTCTGCGATCGCTGATACGGGGGGGGGGGGGGGGCAGGGGCTGGTGAAATTACCCACCCCCTGCGTTGTTACAGGATGCCAGCTGAAGGATTTCAGCAGTCATCCTGTTCCAATTAACCCCCACGGCACCACAATCGCGTTTTAAAGCCATGACGTATGTGTCCTTAAGAGGTTAAGTCAGCTCTTCAGACAAGGCATTTACCAAGTGTTGTGTTCTGTCAGTGGTGAACAGCCTATACGGTCCAGTGGGATTTGTGGCTCCTATCACCTGTGGGGGTTAGCTATTCTCTCGGGGTCATTCACACAAGTATCTTCACCAGACACCAAGTTTTAAGGTCCAAACATTGCTTTTATTTGGCACCTCAGCAAAACAAACATAATACAAAACAAACACCTGCCCGGCTGGGATCTAACTAAACATAACCAGTGTCTCCTTAACTCATCTACAGTATACATCACAGTTCACACACTGTTTCAGGTGCAGCTTTCTCAGCCAATAGACCACCAATTCCCAGGCTGCAGCACGGTCAGAATATCTCCCAGCCTCGTGGTCTCTTAGCCTTGCCCAGCTAAGACCACACTCAGAGCCTCACCAGGCCTCTGTTGGCACACTCCCCCCATACTGACACCCTGGGAGGTGCTTTATGCCTGCCTGAGTACCTCCAGCTGGTCTCACCTGGTGAAATATGGGTGTGGGGGCACTATCCACCCCTTCCTTGCCTCTAACTTGTGTGATATCTGTCACTGACATCACCCTCACGGGCTTGAACAAAGAGGGGGGGGGGGGGTAACACATGCATAACCACGGGAGGCTGGTGAGAGGGCATCCATCTGGCCTATAACCTTCCCTTTGGTCTGCCAGACCCATGCCAGCAGACCTTGGTTTATCACCAAAACTGACGTATTGCCGAATAGAAACTGCCTAAAGGCCTCATGTGCCCATCTTATGGCTAGATACTCTTTCTACTCTTTCCCAGGTGATGATTGTAACGGATATCCTGGCACCCCGACCGGGTACCTCCATCGATGGATGCTCCTAGTGCTTCCCGAGGACTCCAAGCACTCCACTTGACACCATAAGCACTGCAGATCCCACGAACCGCCGAAGCTTGGTTGAGGTCTCGCCGTCTCCTACCCACCCTGGACCTACGACAAGGCTCCAGGCTCCAGTGGGTGAACCTCTCCTTAATCCAGAGAGCAGGAACAGCTCTTACAAGAGCTAGGAGTTATAGCCAGGGGAGTATATAGCATATAGCAATCCCCATACACATGAGACAAGGCTCTATGTTGAATGTAAAACTGGACGCTAAGGATGGTAGAGTCAATCGAGGCTCACCTGAGTCAGAGGACACCCGAGCTGGAAGTATGGAGTCCAGTGGCTGAGGCCCACAGAGGCAGGAGTCAGGTAGCGTGGTTGATCAGTCCAGGTCAGCAGCAGAGATGGCAGCGAGGTAACAGCAGGAGTAGACGGAGGCGTGGTCGGTGGTAAGCAGTGAGTCAATGCAGGCGGCAAATCAGCAAGGTCAAGCAGTCCACGATGGTAAATCAGCAATAGTGGTGGAGGAGCAGAGAGGACACTTGCTACAGGCTTGGAGGCACAATAACCAGCAAAGGGCTGGGTTCAAGGGCTGGGTTTTATAGGGAAGTAGCAGGTGCAAGAGATTGGAATAATCAGCAGGTCAAGGCAAGGACAAGAGAGGTAGTTAGAAGTTAGCAAGTTAGCAAGAGAATAGTCCAAGGAGAGATGGTAGCCTAGTGGGTAAAGCTACTGCCTGGGACATGACTGGTCACGGATTCGAGTCCTGACACAGGAACTCTTTATTGAACACACAGCATTGACTTATATACAAATGACATAGCAGCCAATACTGTACAGTTTAAAACACAAAACTAAGCCTATTCAACAAACACAATGGCATTGTCTGTGACTCAATTAACCACTTCAACCCCGCTAGCTGAAACCCTCTTAATGACCAGGCTACTTTCACCGTTTATGGTCATGCAACTTACCACCCAAATTAATTTTACCTCCTTTTCTTCTCACTAATAGAGCTTTCATTTGGTGGCATTTCATTGCTGCTGACATTTTTACTTTTTTTGTTATTAATCAAAATTTAACGATTTTTTTGCAAAAAAATTACATTTTTCACTTTCAGCTGTAAAATTTTGCAAAAAATACAATATCCATATATAAATTTATTGTTCTACATGTCTTTGATAAAAAAAATGTTTGGGCAAAAAAAAAAAATGGTTTGGGTAAAAGTTATAGCGTTTACAAACTATGGTACAAAAATGTGAATTTCCACTTTTTGAAGCCGCTCTGACTTTCTGAGCACCTGTCATGTTTCCTGAGGTTCTACAATGCCCAAACAGTAGAAAACCCCCACAAATGACCCCATTTAGGAAAGTAGACACCCTAAGGTATTCGCTGATGGGCATAGTGAGTTCATAGAACTTTTTATTTTTTATCACAAGTAAGCGGAAAATAATGATTTTTTATTTTTCTTTTTTTTTTCTTACAAAGTCTCATATTCCACTAACTTGTGACAAAAACTAAAAACTTCCATGAACTCACTATGCCCATCACAAAATATCTTGGTGTGTCTTCTTTCCAAAATAGGGGCACTTGTAGCGTAGTTATACTGCCCTGGCAATTTAGGGGCCCATATGTGTGAAAAGTAGTTTGCAATCAAAATCTGTAAAAAATGACCGGTGAAATCCGAAAAGTGCACTTTGGAATGTGGGTCCCTTTGCCCACCTAGGCTGCAAAAAAGTGTCACACATCTGGTATCGCCATACTCAGGAGAAGTTGGGGAATGTGTTTTGGGGTGTCATTTTACATATACCCATGCTGGGTGAGAGAAATATCTTGGCAAAAGACAACTTTTCCAATTTTTTTATACAAAGTTGGCATTTGACCAAGCTATTTATCTCACCCAGCATGGGTATATGCAAAATGACACCCCAAAACACATTCCCCAACTTCTCCTGAGTACGGCGATACCACATGTGTGACACTTTTTTGCAGCCAAGGTGGGCAAAGGGGCACATATTCCAAAGAGCACCTTTCGGATTTCGCAGGCCATTTTTTACACATTTTGATTGCAAACTACTTCTCACACATATGGGCCCCTAAATTGCCAGGGCAGTATTACTACGCCACATGTGACCCCATTTTGGAAAGAAGACACCCCAAGGTATTCCGTGAGGGGCATGGCGAGTTCCTAGAATTTTTTATTTTTTGTCACAAGTTAGCGGAAAATGATGATTTATTTTTTTTTCCTTACAAAGTCTCATATTCAACTTGCGACAAAAAATAAAAAATTCTAGGAACTCGCCATGCCACTCATGGAATACCTTGGGGTGTCTTCTTTCCAAAATGGGGTCACTTGTGGCATAGTTATACTGCCCTGGCAATTTAGGAGCAAAGGTGCCCAAATTCCTTTTAGGAGGGCATTTTTAGACATTTGGATCCCAGACTTCTTCTCACGCTTTAGGGCCCCTCAAAAAACCAGGGCAGTATAAATACCCCACATATGACCCCACTTTGGAAAGAAGACACCCCAAGGTATTCAATGAGGGGCCTGGCGAGTTCATAGAAATTTTAGTTATATATACTCGCAATTTCGAATATTCGTTTTTTTTTTTCCGATTTTTTTTTCCAACTTTTTTTCTTTCAGATTTTTATTTTTTAAATCAGTACACATGATCCCTTCCTGCTTCTAGCTTGTGGGCCAATAAGAAGGCTGCAATATACTTGACTTTAGGAGTAGTGATGAGCGACAGGGGTCATATTCGAAAATGCACGATTTTTTTTTCTTGAAAAAAATCGGCAAGGTAATGATTGTGTAATATGTGAATTTTCGTAATTCGAATTTTCGGATTGGAATTTTTATTGCGAATTTTTCAACTTTAAGACAAAGAAGATTATAGCACTATATTAGCTAAATTGCTCTATATTCGTTTTTTCAAATATTCGCTATATTGCTATATATTCTTGTTTTAGAATAATACAAATATTCGAAAAAATGAAGTTATAGCAATATAGCGAATATTCGAAAAAAAATGAATATAGAGCAATTTAGCTAATATAGTGCTATAATCTTCTTTGTCTAATAGTTGTAATTTTTTCTCATCTGAAGTTCAGATTGGAAAAGAATTACAACTATAAAAAAAGATTATAGCACTATATTAGCTAAATTTCTCTATATTCGTTTTTTTTTCGAATATTCGCTATATTGCTATATATTACGAATATTCGAAAAAACTGTTATAGCAATATAGCGAATATTCAAAAAATCGAATATAGAGCAATTTAGCTAATATAGTGCTATAATCTTCTTTGTCTAATAGTTGTAAGTTGAAAAATTTGCTAAAAAAAATTCGAATCCGAAAATTCGAATTACGAAAATTCGCATATTACACAATCATTACCTTGGCGATTTTTTTAAAGAAAAAAAAATCGTGAATTTTCGAATATTCGACGAATATTCTAAAAATATTCGCGAAATATCGCGAATTCGAATATGACCCCTGCCGCTCATCACTAATCATTACATGTATGGCCAGCATTAGGAGTTTCTGCTATTCTCCTTATATTGAGCATACAGGTAATGAGATTTTTTTTTTCCGTTCAGCCTCTGGGCTGAAAGAAAAAAATGAACGGCGCAGATTTCTTCATTCGCATCGATCAATGTGGATGAAAAAATCTCTGCCCAAAAAAAAAAAGGAGGAGAAAGGCGTCTCCCAGGACATAGGAGCTCCGCCCTACATCCATACCCACTTAGCTCGTATGCCCTGGCAAACCAGATTTCTCCATTCACATCAAGAAAAAACCAGGCCGCAACGCAATAATTTTATTAACTTTGGAACAGAACATATAAACTTTAACTTTTTGAGCTGAACATTAACCTTTTTGCTTACTGGTGTTTTTTTTTTCTTACCTTTATAGAACAAACCTCTCCTTCCCCATGGGTCAATGTGCAAAGCGCAAATCGCCCAAAGATGTGGCGAAGTGCGTTATGCACTTTGTCCCAGGTGAAAGGAGACGTTTGCAGCAGCTGTGAGTGAATGGGCCCTAATAGCCCTGTGTGCCTGTCCTGGTGAGATGTGATCCCTATGCTAGGTGTACCTGGCAGGGCAGGGTGGTCAGGACAGTCAGGACAGAAATAGCGGGTGTCACGCCTTATTCCACTCCTGCTTCAGACACGACATCTTTCTCGGGGTGACGGTTGGGTTGAGGTACCGGCAACGACATTGGGGAAATGTCGCTTGTGTAGACGGCTAACTACACTGGTGGATGGGGCCACGGAACCTCCTGGGTACAGGAGGTTCTCGATGATCTCTTCCTAAAATTTGAGGAAGGATCCTGTTCTCCCAGCCTTACTGTAGAGAGCAAAACTATTATACAGAGCCAATAGAATCAAATATACAGACACCTTCTAATACCAGCGTCTGGTTCCGGCGGGAAACTAAATACGGAGACAACATCTGGTCATTGAAGTCCACCCCTCCCATGTGAAGGTTATAGTCGTGGACTGAGAGGGGCTTTTCAATGACACGGGTTGCTCGCTCAATTTGTATTGTCGTGTCTGCGTGAATGGAGGAGAGCATGTAAACGTCACGCTTGTCTCTCCATTTCACCGCGAGCAGTTCTTCGTTACACAATGCAACCTTCTCCCCCCTTGCAAGACGAGTGGTAACGAGCCGTTGGGGGAAGCCCGCGCGACTAGTTCGCGCGGTGCCACAGGTGCCAATCTGTTCTAGAAACAAATGCCTAAAGAGGGCCACACTTGTGTAGAAATTGTCCACATAAAGATGGTACCCCTTGCCGAATAAGGGTGACAAGAAGTCCCAGACTGTCTTCCCACTGCTCCCCAGGTAGTCAGGGCAACCGACCGGCTCCAGGGTCTGATCTTTTCCCTCATAGACACGAAATTTGTGGGTATAGCCTGTGGCCCTTTCACAGAGCTTATACAATTTGACCCCATACCGGGCGCGCTTGCTTGGGATGTATTGTTTGAAGCCAAGGCACCAGGTAAAATGTATTAGGGACTCGTCTACGCAGATGTTTTGCTCTGGGGTATACAAATCTGCAAATTTCTGGTTGAAATGGTCTATGAGGGGCCGAATTTTGTGAAGCCGGTCAAAAGCTGGGTGGCCTCTGGGACGGGAGGTGCTATTGTCACTAAAGTGCAGGAAACGCAGGATGACCTCAAAACGTGCCCTGAACATAGCAGCAGAGAACATGGGCATGTGATGAATTGGATTTGTTGACCAATATGACCGCAATTCATGTTTTTTGGTTAGACCCATGTTGAGGAGAAGGCCCAGAAAAGTTTTAATTTCGGAAACTTGGACTGGTTTCCACCGGAAAGGCTGGGCATAAAAGCTTCCCGGGTTGGCGGTTATAAATTGTGTGGCATGCCAGTTTGTTTCGGCCATGACTAAGTCCAAGAGCTCCACAGTCAAGAACAGCTCAAAAAATCCCAGGGCCGAACCGATCTCAGCTGTCTCAACCCGAACTCCAGACTGGGCGGTGAAAGGGGGAACTACAGGTGCGGCTGAAGTTGGGGACTGCCTATCAGGGTTTGCCAGCACCTCAGGGATTCTAGGGGGTCTACGGGCCCATCTTTGTGGTGGCTGCGACGGGGTAACTACTGCTCGTGCCACTGTACCAGCTTTAACTGCCCTTCTGGTGCTCGCCACTTCACCATGTTCTACGGCAGTGCTGGTACTAGGTCCAGGGAGGGCTGCGCTGCTGGTGTATGCCTCACAACGTAATCCGACAGCGCCAGCCCCACTCTGCTGCCCTTAAAGCGGAACCTGCGCAACCTGTGGTCTAGCGACACGGGGCCGGGTACGCCTGGTGCTATCAGGGACCTCAGCCTCCTCGTCCGAACTTTGGGTCAGAGTGCCACTGCTTTCTACAGGTTCATATTCTGACCCGCTAGATTCGTCAGATGAGGGTTCCCATTCTTCATCCGACTGGGTCAGAAGCCTGTAGGCCTCTTCAGAAGAATACCCCCTGTTTGACATTTGGGCAACTAAATTTAGGGGTATTCCCTGAGACTACCCAAGAAAAAAAAGCAAGCCTGTCTTACAAATGGGAGGCTAGCGAAGTACCGGAGGCCGCTGCGGTTGATAAAAAATATCAAAACAGATTTTTTTATCGCCGCAGCGCGTGTAAACTGAATGTGCAGTGATCAAAAAAATATATTTTTTTTGTCACTGCGGTGGGGCGGGCGTGGGTGAACGCACATGTGGGCGACCGATCAGGCCTGATCGGGCAAACACTGCGTTTTGGGTGGAGGGCGAACTAAAGTGACACTAATACTATTATAGATCTGACTGTGATCAGTTTTGATCACTTCCAGATACTATAAAAGTACAAATGCTGATTAGCGATAAACTAATCAGCGAATAAGGGACTGCGGTGCGGAGGGCTGGGCGCTACTAACTGATTTCTAAACTACCTAACCAAGGGGCCTAAACTATCCTAAAACCTAACGGTCAATACCAGTGAAAAAAAAAAGTGACAGTTTACACTGATCACTTTTTTCCTTTCACTAGTGATTGACAGGGGCGATCAAAGGGGTGATCAAAGGGTTAATTGGGGTGCAGGGGGTGATCTGGGGCTAGTGTGTGGTGTTTGGTGTACTCACTGTGAAGCCTGCTCCTCTGCTGGATCCAACCGACGAAAAGGACCAGCAGAGGAGCAGGGCAGCCATATAACAGATCATATTTACTAATATGATCTGCTATATGGCTTCTGATTGGATTTTAAAAAAATCATCAGCTTGCCAGCCGCGATCATTGGCTGGCAAGCTGATGACGCGACCCCCCTTGACGAAATGCCGGCCCGCATTGCGCATGCGAGACGCGAGATGACGCGCCAATGCGTGATTGTGCGCAGCACTGCCGCCTCCGGACCGCGGATCTGCATTAGGCGGTCCGGAGGTGGTTAACAAACACATTGTTGACACAATCAACAATGAGCATGCAAACAGATATCTTCATCCCCTCCATAATGAATGAATGGGAAGAGGAGACACATGTGATGGGATTATCTCCTGAGTGTATCATAGAAGTCGGCTGCTATTATAATCAACTATCTTAATTCCATCACTAACACAATCAGTGGGAGTCTCTGCAGAGTTAACCCTTTTTGTGTTGCTGAATCCACACCATGCCTTTTTAATGGGCAATAGGAAATATGTGGCATATTCATAGTTCCTTGTAACCCCAAAAGGTCTGAGGGGGACTCCATAGTTCTCAGTCCATAGTCTGTAGGAAGGAGGCTGGCCCTCAGGCCTCTCCAGCAGCCTCAGTGACTGTTCAGTCTGTCACAATGATGATGCACTCTCGCACTCTTTGATCTCTCTCTTTTTTTAGATCCTCTGGCTCCCGCACATGCTCCTCATGTCCTTTCTTGGACTGCTGCAGCTCTTGACTGAACTGTTCCCAATCATGGTCATGTCCATGGCATATTCATAGTTCCTTGTAACCCCAAAAGGTCTGAGGGGGTCTCCATAGTTCTCAGTCCATAGTCTGTAGGAAGGAGGCTGGCCCTCAGGCCTCTCCAGCAACCTCAGTGATGGTCATGGTCCCAGTCATGGTCATGTCCAGACACTTTTTCCTTTGCTTTGTGGGGCTCCTTCAGCAGAGCATTCTTGCCCCTGCTTGCTTCTTTTACGTGCATCTGGTTCACTTCTTCCTTCTTTCCAGCAGTAGTTTCCCAAGCTATGGTGGCAGTTTTCTGCTTCTTTAGTGGCTTTTTCCACTTCGGCTGCTGCTCCCTTTGTCTTAATTTTGGTCTCTGCAGCACCTGGGGACTTCACGTCCACCAACACATCGGCCTTAACTTCTTCGGCCTTTGTCTTCTTAGAGTCTCTTTGACAGCCTTCTCATCCTTCTTGGACATGGCACCATACACTTGCCCTCTTAACTCCTTCCCCTCTTTCTCATTGAGGCAGGAGGCATCGGGGAGATCTGGGTCTTCAGCAGACTCCTCGTCTTCTGCATTTTCTCCAGAGCCTCACCCAGGACACTGTTCTCCTTTTGGGGAGGAGTCAGGAGAGCCAGCCCATCATAATAGCCAGGATCCAAAAACTGATCGTTCAACTCCTCGTACTTCTTCCCCAGCAGGCTGCTGGCTATTTGGAAGGCCTTGTAAGCAGGGGGGGATGTCTTCCGGGCCCGGGCAAACACTCTACCATGGGTCTGTGGTCTTCGGCATCCGAATCTCCACATCAGCCCCATCAACTGGTTCAGCAGAAGCATCTTCCATCTTCTCTGCCACAGCCAGCACCGCAGGGCCACTATCTCCAGACCCATTCTAAATAGGCTCTAACTAAGACTTCTCCAACTCATAGACATTCTTCCCGATGTCATCCTTTGAGCTCATGAGATCCTCTATCTCTGCTCTGAGTTGCTTGTTCAGCCTCTCAAATTCAGCCTGATCCTCAAGTGTTTCTTCAAGGGGTCTAGCCAAGGAGAGGGTTTTGGTCTCCTCCCAAGCATCAGTCTCCATTAGGTCACGTTCTACGTTCTTCGTCCTTCGTCGTTCTTCGATGTATTTCTCTTTAGCCAGGAGTCGGTTAAACTTCTTCTGTTTCTTCTCTAGGTTAGACATAATTTGCTTCTGGTGGTCCAGGTTCACCATCAGATCATCCAATTCTCGATGAAGTTTGTTCTTGGTTTTCTCCAACTTTTCATATGTCAGACCCTTTTTCTCCAGGCGCTGAACCATCAACTCCATGTTTTTCAACAGTTTTTTTTCAGCTTTTCGCACAAGCTTGTGGGAAGTGCCCCGCTTTTGGGTCTCCGGTTCCAGCTGCTCCTCGCTTGGCTTTGCTGCAGCAGATGTAGGAGTATTACCATTTTCTTTCTGGCTGTCCTCCTTTGACCCTTCTGAAGCCTTCTTCAGTTTCTCTGTGAAGACAGCTAGTCCCTTCTCTGACATTTCTAGGGAGCGTGTGGAGAGAGAGAGATCATCCTCCTGTTTGCGGCTGTACGGTCCTGTTACGTCATCTACAACTGTCTGGATATGGGCTTCAGACAGTAGGCTGACGTCACTCAACTTAATTCTAATCTCGTCAGATATAACTGTCTGGTCGCTACTAGTAACCACCTTAGTTTCGCAGGACCTTGACATGGTAGGTCCACTCTCTGAGTTGCTATCGGTCACAGCACATACGTCACATATACCGCTCGTGTCATTATTAATTCTGACCTCTAGGGGCACTGATGAGCTAATCTCCACGTGGGACACTTCCTTAGGAACCATAAAACACTGAAGTCATATAGATCTTCATGAAAAATAGTAGATGAAGAAAATAAAGCTTTACCATCTACATTTTTACCACTAGGGGGCGCTTCTCCCCTGACCACTACCTGCAATGGAAAAGGCATGTTATTTCATTATGCATTTCCACCAACTTGGCACAATCACCTTGCACCTTATCTGCACCATTGTTTTTTTTTTTTTTTTTTTTTTTAAAGATTTATTGAATAATTCGTAATCATACATAGAAACTGGAATGGCAGAGAGGTGACAAGTCTCCACCCTTCCAATACATTTATGAACAATATCCAGGTCTATACAATACATATTTCAGGTCATATTCTTTCAAATATACAATTCAACAGGGAGGTTTGTAATATCGAGCATAGGTGTAGGTCCAAATACTTGATCATATATATAAGACGTGAGTCCTTCAATATAAAAAGAGTCTGCAAGAAAGATAGTCAGGGAGATGAATCTGTTAATCCCTATACTTGGTTATCTTCAAAGAAGTAAAATTTGGAGGTACAGATTGGTTCTAGATCAAAGGCACTCCTCCGAGCAGTTCATCCGAGACAGGTCAAGAGATGGGTTCCACGGCATGAAGTATACCCACCATTTGTCCACCAAACTTTAGGTTATAAGAGAATCGGTCGAACGAAATGGACCATCTAGTAACCTCTATAGGAGATCCACCTATTCCAGGTTTTCAAAAATTTGGGGTGAGCTCTCAATTCCCAGGAGGATAATTCCTCTAGACGATATATTTGATCAGTTTTTAAGTGCCATTGTTCCATAGATGGAACCTCCGTTGATAACCATAGAGTGGGAATCAGTAATTTGGCAGCGCACATTAGATGTTTAAAAAGTGCCATATTGGGTGAGGATGATTCTTTAGGATAGAGGTTTAAAAGAGCAACCTCTGGTGACGGGGCGATATTTGATTTACAGATTGTATTGCAGGTATTGAAAATTTTGATCCACCAGGCAGCTAAAATCGGGCAAGACCACCAGATGTGAATATATGTACCTCTATTCTTTGAGCACCTCCAGCATATGTCCGAAGCTGAGGCTGAGTATAAACATGCCAGAATAAACGGGGGGGGGGGGGGGAATTACGGGACTGCAACGTTGAATACATAAAGGCCCAATTGACCCTATCGAAAGCCTTCTCAGCATCTGTGCTGAGAAGGACTAGGGGGAGTTTTTTTTTTTTTTACATAATGGATGATATTGAGAATCCAGGCTGTATTGTCTTTCCCCTCTCTTTGCTTTACAAACCCCACTTGATCTCTGTGTATTAAAGACGGGAGGAGTCCCGACAGTCTATTTGCGAGCATTTTGGCTAGGAGCTTTAAGTCTAAGTTGAGAAGGGAGATAGGTCTAAAATTGGGGCATAAAGTGTGGTCTTTACCTTCTTTAGGGATCAGAGTGATGTGGGCCCTAGTCATATCAGATGATAGGGGTGTACCTAATAGAGTGGCATTGTACACTAGTAAGAGGTGTGGGATTAAAATTTCCTGGAACGTCGAGTAGTAAGGGATAGGGAGCCCATCAGGACCCGGGCATTTCCCTTTGGGCGAATTTTTAATAGCTACTAACAATTCCTCAAAGGAGAATGGCGATGCTAGTTGGGTTCTGTCTTGTTCCAAGAGTGAGGGGAGGGCTAGTCTATCTAGGTATGAAGATATGGTTGCTAACAGTGTAGTATTATCTGGAATAGGATGTTGTGGGTTTAGATTATATAGAGAGTGATAATAGTCCCTAAATAAGGAGGCTATTTTACTAGTTTCAAAGGTTAAGGCACCATCAGGAGTTTTTAGTTTATGTATGAAGTTTTGCATTTTTCTACTTTTAAGTCTGGACATCATAAAGCGTGATGCTTTGTTTCCATGTGCAAATATTTTAAATTGGGAATGTAGATAGTACTTGGCGGACTTAGTGTTTAAGAGATTTTTGAGAGAGGTTCTGCATGCTGAAAGCTCCTGCAAATGGGTCTCCAGCAAGGAGATTTTGTGAGCTCTTTCTAGAAGGCTAATTTTCTCATGGAGAGAATCCATCAATTTTTGTCTTTCTTTTTTGAGGTGAGAACCAAGACTAATACAGTATCCCCGTATGTAAGCTTTGTGAGCGTCCCAGACTGTTTGTGGGGAAACATCGGAGGTGCAGTTTTTGTCAAAGTATTCTCTTAACATATGTTTCAGTTTATCTATGTTATCAGATGAATTGATAAGTTGTTCATTAAACCTCCACTGGCTATTATGTCTATGGTTAGAAGGCGATTTCATGTGGAGGAATATTGGGGCATGATCAGATAGGATTATGGACCCAATTTCGGTTTCGGAACACAGCTGGAGATGCTCTTTTGAGACAAATAAATAGTCTAATCGCTGGTAAGATCTGTGCATATGGGAATAAAAGGTGTAGTCTTTGGAGTCCGGGTTCATGGTACGCCAAACGTCAACCAAATGGGCTTTGGAAAAGATATGTAGTAAAGATCGGATACCTTTTTGTGATTGGGCCGACTTTTGGGATGAAGAATCAATAAGGGGATTTAAGACTAAATTCCAATCACCTCCTACCACCGTAATACCGCCTCTGAAAGCTTCTAGTTTTAGAAGGGTAGACTTTAACCAGGAGATTTGGTGGTCATTAGGGGCGTAGAAGTTCAAAGGTGTATAGGTGTTGACCAATTTTACCCTTAATCATCAAGAACCTTCCTTCTGGGTCACATAATTGATCATCAAGGGTAAAGGGGATTTTATTTTGGAACCCTATACTAACACCCCTAGAATTTGAGGTAGGGGAGCCACAATGAAACCAAGTAGGGTAAAAAGAAAAAGAGAGATTTGGGAAATGTCGTATTTTAAAATCTGTTTCCTGTAGGAAGATGATATTTGCTTTGTTTTTCTTCAACATTCCAAAAATCTGACTACGTTTAGAAGGTGAGTTACACCCCTTGACATTATAGGAGGCAATACTAATAGCCATCTTGGATACGTAGAGGAGAAACAAAGTGCTGCATTAAAATGTCGTAAGAGTGTGTTGCAGTAAAGAATATATTATAGGACTTATCGTCTGGACAAATTGTAGAATGAAGCCGTCCTGTTCCTGGCGTAAAAGCGACCTGTCTCGGATGAGCTCTCTCTTGAATATGCAAGGACCTGGAGAGGAAATTAAAATACAGAAAAACTTTGAACAATGAAAAAACAGATATAACCTGAACAAAAAGGGCCCATAAGACCCGGTCTATTGGGGGAAAAGGCATTTGCCTGTTATGGATCCGGCTCTTAGTTATAGGTGTCATAGGCGCTACAGGGTAAATTAACATAAGATACAGGGCACGTATGATCTGGACCGGCGAGATAGGATATAAGAAAGTTGTGCAGGAGTCCTGATAGGGTTTCCTACCCAGATGAGTGATATGGGACTCAAGGTTTTCAAGGGTGAGTTGAAGCTCCTAGATGTTGTATATCTGCTGTATATCTTATATCGTTGAGCTCAAACATAGGGAAGTTGCTTACATGACAAAATATATAAGTTTTATAGTCTAGAGTAACTCAAAAACTGTCTTACAGATCGTATAGAATCTAGAAATTTGTAACTTCTGTTAAGAACTGCAGGGATAGAATTGTACATATCAATAGGAGTATCTTATAATACCCTAACGTGAAAAGTATAGATACGGGCTAGCAGAGCTATACGTGGTTCTGAATGGCTGTCTCCTAGGAGTAGAAGAGTCGTATGTCCAATAAGATATAGTGTCAGAGGTTTATTATTTTAATCGCGTTTCAGTTTCAAAGGTAATGCAATTTTTATATTGCGCTGCGAATGTTACACACTAGATCATGCGAATATTTATAGTAGAATATGGAGGATAATTGTCGCAACAATACGCAAAGTTTATCGACTAAACCTAGCTAAGTGCCAAATACTATCGGGTGAACTCAGTTATTTCTATTGGTCGTATCCTGTATAATGGGGGAAAAAGTAAGTCACTAACCGGGTTTCGTTTTGTCTGGAAGCGTGTCTCTATGGCATATGCAAAGTTTGCTAATAACAACCTCCTGTCAAGGAACCATGAACCAGACTTACAACAAGAGATAAGTGGAAATAAGAAGGCTTTATTGAAAATCAAGCTGTAAGGCAAAAGTCCAAACGGATGGCTAAACCGAAGCAGGGTCTTGCGAAGCCAGAGGTCAGGAACCAGAAGGGTAGTCAGACGAAGCCAGGATCAGGAACCAGCAGGGTAGTCAGACGAAGCCAGGATCAGGAACCAGAAGCAGCAGCAGTCTTAGAAGCATGTGAACACAGGAGGACCAAGCAAGGAACTGAAGCCACAGACCTCCTATATATATGAGCTAGGCATCCAGCTCCTCCCAGTGGGAAGGAGAAGCCGCAGGGTGGGAGGCTACAAGAAACCCAGAAACCAAGATGGCCGCCAGCACGAAGGAGAACAGCAAGAAGGTAAGACCATGACACCTCCGAATAGCTTCTACACTACTTCTGACTATAGTATTCCTAGGCTAACGGATATTCTGGCGATAGACAGGTACAGAGACCTTGCGAATAAAAGCAATATGTTCGCCAGGAGTTACGGTCTTAATAGATGACCGTTAGGATATGGGACTAGGGGTATAGTTACAAGAGAGGTCTATACACGTGAAAATAGGAGAAGCAAGAGAATGTTATAATACATAGATGGGATAACTATACTCATCACTCAACCAAGTAGGTAAAGAAGGATGTCGCTTCTACTTTCTAAAATATGTCCGTAGGAATACTCCTTGGTGTGAGAGATTGAGTCTTCTTCTTGTCTCTTTGTCTCTGTGCCTTAGGAGTGTTCTTTAGTTCAAATGGCACCATCCTGGGTAGACTCGGCAGCGAGGAGATATCTTGCACAGCGTCCCAATCAGCTATTGGCAAGGGTGAAATATCCAGAAGTTCAAAAACGGGGCCTAGATCCAGGTAAGTCTTGATGTTGATCCGCTTGCCTTGGTAAGAGAAGGAAAGCCCAAATGGGAACTGCCAGCGATAGAGAATTTTATGACTTCTGAGCCAGTCCGTGAGTGGTTTAAGGCTCCTTCTTTTTTGGAGGGTTATAGGGGCCAAATCTTGGTAGATGCTGATCAAGACGCCCTTGTACTTTGCACCTTGCGGAAGTCTTGCTTTCGCCATTACATCCTCCTTGTCTTGAAAGTGAAGAAAACGACATATAATGTCTCTAGGAGGCTCGTTACCTTTGGGTCTCGGACGTAGAGCTCGATGTGCTCTTTCTATTATAATCGAGGCCGATCGTTCTGGGCCTAGAAGCCCCTCGCAGATCTCTTTTATCACTTCTGAGGGTTCTTGGGGGGAATCGATTTCTGGAACCCCTCTGAAACGCAGGTTATTTCTTCTCCCCCAGTTTTCCTGGTCTTCCAGGGCGTTAAATGCTTCATTAAGCCGTATTTGGCACCTTTGTAGGCTAACGGCTGTCGCTTCTTGGAAGTCAAGGATCACTGCCTGGTTGTTCTCCAGGGTCTCGACTCTGCCTCCTACGTGTTTTAAGTCTTGTCTGAGGGACGACATTTCGCTCACAAGCGGCTCCATTGCCCTCTGTAATGCCGAATCCAGGTATTTCCTTGATATCGGGAGGTGTTTGCGATGTCTAAGGTCTTCAACATCACTGCTGTCTGCTTGGCGATCTGGATCGCTGTCTTCAGTCTCTTTGTTCTGCTCCGGCGCCATCTTAGATTCCCGGGCTGCACATATTGCCGCGGCTTTCTTAATGAATTTGTCCATGTCCCCGCAGTTCGATGGTTGTTTGTGGGAGAGGGACGAGTCCCCCGTCTTTTGTTGGCCGATTTTGCCAATATTCTTTGCTCAGTAGCTATCGTTTGCTATGAAAAGGCCGGGATCCAGCAGTGGAGCTCAGACGCACACGTCCATTCAGGTCTGGCGCTAGCTCCGCCCCCCTGCACCATTGTTTTTAATGGTCACTTCACTTAAAGGATTAGGTACCAGTTCTGCAGGAGTTTCGTCACTGACTGCAGAAGTGTTTCCACTTCCCCATAAGTCACGGAACAATGGGAAATCACGGCCCAACATTCCTTCATGTATGAGCATATTTATAAGATCAAGTTCACAAGTCCCAGTTCTCACTGGAGTCTCACACTGAGTGAGAACCACCGATTAGTACTTATTATCCGCATGACTGTCCAGCCCCTTTATCACTTTATCAGTCTCAGGTTTTACTATCGTGCTACCTCTTACCCGGGCTAGCATAGGATCTCTGAGTTTTGCCATCCCAAACCTAGCTTTTGTTACAGGCAATTCAGGCAACACAGTAACCTTCTCCCCTGCAGACTCCTGTGGGGCAGCAACCACAACAGGCTTACCTGCCTGTTTCAGACACAGCTTTATTCACATTGTCACATATTTTTGTATTTTCTTGACTGGGTGTCTTACCCCATACCGGCCCAACAGGTATCAACTGCCGCTGGCCCACTCTCACAGGGTCTGCCATACAATCAACAGGAACATTCTTACCCCCTGATGTCACGGGTTTGGCAGTCTAGGGAGACAAAGACATTCCAGGGACATCTCTACCGAGATCATCATCTTTCTTCCGGACTTTGGAAGCCTGCTCCTGGTTCCTGGTACCACGATATCCTGCAGAATCCGTGACGCAACCGTTGCTACTGGAAACACCCTGGCCTTGAGTCCAGACTTTTCCTGGACGGTCACTCCAGCCGCACCCTTTAGGACTCTGTGCACATTTGCAGGAAATATAGGAACTCCTGAGAGTCAAACTGCTCTCCACCTCCTTTTTTTCCCACTGGTTGCAACGGCACATATCTTTGTCTCCGGAACGCCAACTGCAGAACTTGAAGCACTCTTGCCGCTCCATATCTGCCAAAAGAACGGAAAGTCCTTGCTGAGTATGAACTCTACCCTCAGGGTCTCGCATTTCAAGAACTCCCACTGTACGGAGCCATAGTCCGTCACAAAGGTCAGTGACACCGTCGTTTTTGTCTCTGACCCCCTTGTTACAAAGTCCAGAATTTCAGGCAGGACCTGAGATACTTGCTGGCAGGAGTCTAGAATGACCCCCAGCGGGATTCCCCCATCACTAACTCGCAGGATTTCTCCCACGGGCTATACCATTTTGCAGCTCTTTCCACTGATCAGTCTCTTGTACTGGGCTTCTGGCCCTTTAAGATCCACACAGTAATTTCCTTTGCAGCCTAGCAAAAAAATATAAATAAATGTCCAAAACAGCAAGGACACTGCCCTTTGCTGCAATGTCGTTGCTCCTAGCAACCACTTTGCCTCTTACTTTCCGTGTTGTCCTGTCCTTGACTCATTTTCTTTTGTTTGCATTGCTTCACCCTTCCTCTGGAGTACAGCACTTCCTGTATCATGGATGCAGATAACAGGCCATATGTAACAGGGGCACATGTATTCTTCATGGTACGCTAAAGAAAGTATCATCTTTTGACCACATAATACTGAGATCCATTCATTCTGCTGTATCCTGTTGTCTGATGTACATAATAAAGCAACTTTGTGAATAAACACGGTATTAGTGAGTTCAGCTATCTGATAAGGATTGTCCGCAGTGATTACATCTGCTTATACAGGCCAGGCATAGAGGTTTTACAAGGGATAGATCGCTATCACAACAATCGGAGGCAGAATAGGCAGTAACATCACAAAAGGTGGCAGTAGAAAAACATGGCAGCAGGTGTGTGGCAGCGTCCGAATAGTGGTTAAAGCAGGTGGCCAGAAGAAACTGGTCTCTTTTCACAAAGTTTTGGTGTGGCACCCAAAATGATCTAGTCTGATGGATCAGGCACTGGCGTGTGGAAATCAGTCTCTCCACAGTTTGGGTGGAGATTTTTCCTTGGGGTAACTATGCCCCCGCCACCCTAAAAACCCGCTCTGATGCCACACAGAAGAAAACTTGTCCAGGGCAAACTTGACCTGTTGTGGCTAGAGATTAGTGAATTTATCAAAAATGTAATTCGGACGAACTCACTGAATTTCCCAAAAAGATTTGATCTGAATTAATTTGTGATGAATCACATTAAAAAACTGCTATTTCCTGGCTGTTTAAAGCCTGCATAGTAGTGTAGAACACTGTGCATTGCAGAAACATGCATAGGGAGTTCACTGTGCAAGTGAAACATTACTGTGAGTCAGTATGACACGCAGATGACAGGCATCACTGTTAGAATCACTTCACTCATTTGGTCAGTTATGGGGCCAGAACTGACCAAATAACTCAAGTGTGAACTCAGCCTTACAGGTCAATGTTAGTGTCAGGTATAAAGAACCGTGTAGTGGCCCAAGATTGTACTATAGAGTGAAAGAGCGAACTCCTTCACATCGTCTTCAGCTGATTCCACATAGATTTTTACAGAACCTGTTCTGTTACACACTGATACAAGTAGTGTCCCCCTGGAGAGGGTATCAGGAGAAAGTTTGTGTTGATGTTACAGTTTATTTTGCCCTGATACAAAATAGGGACCATATGATAGGGGCCATATAGATGCTCCAAAGACAGGATTCTGTGGTGTTTTTCATTTTTCTGTCCTTATAATAGATCATAAAAAAGGTACAATAAATGGTGAGGTCAAGAAGGCCAAGTAGGGACACTGGTGGCCCAGTCACAGAGTAGGGAGGGTGACAAGCACATGAGGAGTCAACATGGTGGCTCAGTCACAGAGTGGGGAGAGAGGCAACTGCATGAGCAGTCAACATAGTGGCCCACTTACAGAGTGGTGAGGATCGTAACAGCATGAAAAGTCAACATAGTGGCCCAGTCACAAAGTGGGGAGGGAGGCAAAGCATGAGGAGTCAACATAGTGGCCCAGTCACAGAGTAAGGAGGTGGACGGCAACAGTAGTGGCAGTAACAGCACAAGATGGTGGGTAGCAGTAGAAAAAGATGACAGCAGAGGCAGCAGGTGTGTGGAATCAGGCGGGTGGCAACATTAGAATATTGGGTGAAGCAGGTGGCCAGAAGAAACTGGTCTTTTTTCACAAAGTTTGGTGTGGAACCCAGAATAATCTAGCCTGATGCATCAGGCACTGGCTTATGAAAATCCTGGCTGATCCACGCCTGATTCATCCTTACAAAGGTTAGTCTCCAACATTTTGGGTGGAAAGGAGAGTTCTCCTTGGGGTAACTATGCTCCCTGCCACACAAAATACCTGCTCTGATGCCACACTACTGGCCAAGCAGGAAAGAGCAAACTCGGCCAGTTGCGGCCACAAATCAAGCTTGGCTGCCCAGTAGTTAAGGGGATCTTGGTCTGCACCCTGCCACTCCAGATCCAAAGATGCCACCACCTGCTGGTTCAGGTTCTGCTCCATGTCCTGCTGCTGCTGTTCCTAGGTGGTTTCTTCAGTAGTCGGGTGACGAAAAGTGCTCATTAAAGACTACACACTTAAGATGCTTCTGATGGAGCTGGTGCTGCTCCTGCCCTCCCAACCCCCTCCAGCAGTCATGGCGGTGAAGCATGAGCACAGAGGGCCCCCTGGCCAGACATTTGTGAGGATAAGGGATGGCGCACATAGGCAGCGGCCAACTGACTACATAGGATGTATCAATAGTAGCTGAATTTATCATCCCCCAGGCCCCATTTTGAACTGGTAGCGAGGGTCTAACATGGTGGAGAGCCAGTAGTAATCCCTCTGATGAATGGTGATAATACAGCTGTCAATACACAAGCAGCTTAGTATGCATCTGGCCATTAGCCCGAGGGACTCAGAGGGACTTCCTGTCTCCATCTCCACTGTATACTGCCATAGTGTCAGGGTCATCTGTCTAGCCTTCCTCATCACCTTCCAGCTCATCTCCAGTAACATGTGCAGATAAACCATCCATTTCTGTATACATTGTTTGTGCATGAATGTCCTCCTCCTCCTCTTCCTGCTACTCTGACAGTTCAGCACATATAGGGCTCAGGTGGTCATGATATGTAGGAACTACATCTCCTGTCCCCATGTCAACCACATTTATCAGCATCTGCTCCAGTATGTAAAGGGGTAGAATAAAGTCATTCTTCCCGTAGTCCCGGCAACTGACAAATAAAGTGGCCTCCTCAAAGGGCCTGAGCAAACAGCAGGTGTCACACATGAGCTCCCACTGGGTAACGTCAAAGTTACACAGAGGAGTACTCCTGTCCGCCTGCATCATCAAGAAATCGTTAACAGCCTTCCTCTTCTCATACAGTCCATCCAGCATGTGGTGGGTGGAGTTCCAAAGGGTGGAAACGTAGCATATGAGGCGATGTTGGAGAACGCACATGCACGGTTTCTTGGCCATTTTTAGGATGTCTTGCAGTTGATTGGAATACTTCAGGAACCCCTTTACAACCAAAATAAAGACGTGCTCCATGAATGGCGAATGAGTCAGCCCTCCCTGGCGCAGCGCTGACACTATGTTCTTCCCATTATTGGTGACCATGTTTTTGATTTTCAGTTGGCGAGGAGAGAGACAGGATTTGATTCGCACTTGAAGGACACAGAGCAATTCCTCCCTGGTGTGACTCCATTCACCCAGGCAAATCAGGTGCACAACAGCGTGACACTGCCATGCTCTGCATAGTTGGTATGCTGGAGGAGCATTTCGAATTGTGCCTGCAGTGCAGGCTAAGTACAAGGTTGAGGATGAGGAGGCAAAGGAGGATATTGGCACAGGACTCACAGCTTGAGAATGTGGAGGTGGCAGTGCTGTCACCTGGCCAAGTTGGTAGTGTGGCTGGACAGGAACCACATTTACCCAGTGAGCCGTAAAGAAAACATATTGTTCTTGCCCCTAATTACAGCTCCACACGTCAAAGCTGTTGCAAAGTTTAGCAGACACCAACAGGCTCAAGGTCTGGTCCAGCTTCTGTTCAACATACATGTGCAGGGCTGGTACAGCATTTTTGGAAAAGTAATGAAGGCTTGGAACCCTCCACCTTGGCTCAACACAAGCCATTAGTTCTCTGAAAGGTGCAGAGTCAATCACATAGAAAGAGAGGGACTGCACTACCAACAAATTAGCCAGGAGCATGTTCAACTTTTGCGCCATTGGATGAGTGCACGCATACTGTTGTCTTTTTGCAATCGCCTCGGTGATCGATTGTTGGCAAAATGAGTGATGAGGAGAAGGAGGAGCATCAGGTAGCTGATGGGAAGGAAACATACAGTAGCTCCTTTCTGCCACTACTTCACACGAAAGCCCCCTTTTCAACCGGATCCTACGTGCGATTGGCTACATCACCATCCACTACTAAGTGCACATCACCGATGTCACCCTACTGCATGTCTGACTGCTCGCAACACCTGTTCCCACATGACTCATCGTTGTCATTTGCCCGCCTACTGGAGGAAGAAACAGATCTCTCCTCTACATATTGTTTGGGCTGTAGCTGTTGACTGTCCTAAATAAGCTCATTCTCACTGAAAAGCGGAGCAGAGCTCAAATGCTTCCTGCACAGAAAGAACAGAAAATGAAAGAGTCAGGTTCAAGAAGGTGGGGGCACAGAGCTTGTTCCTGTGCCATGCGAACTAAGCATGGTGTCAGAGGAACCCACCAACTCTTTAGAGAATCAAGGATTAATGGACTGAATAATGTATAAAAGAACATCAACACCCCAAAATCTCTAGTATCAGCTGCAGTTTCACCACAGACTCAAGGATGAATACATGTACTTATGTATAAAAGAATGTGAACACCCTAAAATTTGTAGTATCAGGCCGCAATTTCACCCCAATTACACAATCAAGGATTAACGGATTGAATTATTTATAAAGGAAAGTGAACACCCTAAAATCTGTAGTATCAAGTCACAATTTCTCCCCAATGACACAATCAAGGATTAACAGATTTACTTATGTATAAAAGAATGCGAACAACCTAAAATCAGTAGTATTTGAGCACTTTTAACCACGCTTAGAGAAGCTATTCTATTACACCTACCTGCACTATTAGCCGAGCTTTACATTGTTCAATTGGCCCCAGCTCTCTTCCCTATAGTGTGGATAAAATCTCCCTATTATATTCCTACACTATCTCTAAGCTGCCCCTAAACTGCTCAAAAGTAATATACTGTAAATAAATTGAATCTAGCGCTAGTGTTGATCGCGCATGCTCGGCTGAACACCAGTTCAGCTCGAGCATCTCGATGCTCAGCACATGGCGGTATTCAGCCGAATACCGCATGTGCTCGAGCGCAATGCTTGAGTCTGCTCCCCACACATTTCTTGGGTGCTACGCGACCAATAAACGTGCAGGCCAAGTACTGCCTTCACTGTAATGCCATAGCCATGTTGGTTACTGGCATTACAGTGATTGGCTGGCTGAAACGTGTCATCGGGTGCTATATAGCACCCGATGACGCGTGTTCGGCTCAGTCTTGGTCAGGGAGAGCTGTGCTGAGGAAGGGACAGACAGTGTAGGGAGTGATATACAAATATTTCTGGTAGAAAAACTTTTCAGAGATCCAAAAGTCCTTTTAAGGACTATTGTTGTGTGTGGCAGCAGCAATATCAATTTTTATCGCATCCTGCGCTAAATAGCGTGAAATAGTTAGGCCGCTGGAGACAGTGACATTAGCTGCGTTACATCTCGAGTTTAAAGTGTGCGGATCTCAAAAATATCTGACATCCAGTGTACTTTTTCAGTAGACAGTAGTGTCCGCTGCACACAGTGACATTAGCTGCGCCACATCTGCTAAACAATCATTCACGATACCCAACTTCATGTCCCAGTTTGAAGAAGACACCATTCTTGAAGTCAGACCAGTGTGACCAGGTGGTCGGTTGGATTTCAGCAGAAAATGCTTCTAGTCGGTTAAGTACCACCCTGTCTTCCACCAAGTCCAGTTTCAGTAGCCAAGAGTCTGCTCAACCCAATCCTCACAATGATCCTCCTGCCTCCCACCATGGAGAGTCTGGTTAAATAAGTGATCTTACACTCGGATGTTCTGAGGAGCTCTTTTCAGCACCATTCCTTGATTTGGCCCTCTTGTCAAGCACGCTTGAAGAGGGACAGATCTTATGCCCTGATTGCCAAACTTTAAAGCATCCACAATCACAAGAAGAAGACAGTTGGGAACAGCAATTATTGTTTAATGAGGTGGATGAGGATGAGACACAATTGCCAATAACTCAACGCCAATTACTGTCTAAAGAGGTTGATGAAGTTGTCAATCACTGAGGTTGTGGTTAGTTCAACAAGTCAGGAGGATGAGCAGAGTGAGGAAGTTGTGGATGATGAAGTTACTGAGCCAACCTGGGAAGGTGGATAGCAGTACAGAGGGGGAGGGATCTGCTGCACCGCAACAGTCTGGAAGAGGCAGTGGGGTGGCAAAAGGAAGAAGGCGGGCCACACCAAACAGGCCTGCAACTGTTCCACAAAGCACCCCCCTTGCGGAAATCTCCCTTGCCAAGGGGTCGGTGTTCTGCAGTATGGCTCTTTTTTAAGAAAGTCCAGACGACAAAAGAATAGTAGTTTGCAACCTATGCCGTACCAAAATGAGCAGGGGCGTGAACACTAGCAACCTCACCACCACCAGCATGATCCACCACATGGCATCCAAGCACCGTAATAAGTGGGACTAACGCCTGGGTCCACAATCTGTGTCCGCGGGTCACTTCACTGCCTCCTCTTCCCCGTGTTACGTGCTGGCCAATCCCCTGTCGTAGGTGCAGGCCCAGATGCCTCCCGCCCTGCACCTGGACCTTCGCAAGCACCATCAGCAACCAAATCTGATTCTGTGTCCCAGCACAGTGTCCAACTGTCTTTACCCCGGGCTTTTGAATGCAAGCGCAAATACCCAGCCACCCACCCACAGGCCATAGCACTAAAGGAGAAGCTTTCAAAATTACTGGGCCTGGAAATGTTATTTAGGCTTTCCGCAGCCTAATGGTGGTGGCGGTCGCTCGATACTCTGTCCCCAGCCGCCACTATTTTTCCTGGTGTGCCGTGCCTGCCTTACACCAACATGGGTCCTGTAACATCACCCATGCCCTGAACAACGCAGTTACTGGGAAGGTCCACTTAACCACGGACACATGGACAAGTGCATTAAGCCAGGGATGCTACGTTTCCCTGATGGCACACTGGGTGAACGTTGTGGAGGTCGGGAGCGAGTCGTACCCTGGGATAGCACAGGTGCTACTACCGACACTAAGGATTGCGGGCCCTCCTTCAATTAGGGTTTCTGCCAGCACCTACGTTAGTGTCCCAAACCCCCACTTCTCCTCCTCCACATCCTCCAGCACTTCCACCTCTGAATTATCCACATGCAGCACCAGTCAGCCATCAGTCGGTAACTAGAAGCAGTGTAGCACTGCAGTGGGGAAGCGGCAACAGGCTGTGCTGAAGCTGATATGCTTATGCTTAGAGCTGTGGCAGGGGATAAGAGACCAGACTGAGCCGTGGCTCTCGCCACTTAACCTAGAACCAGGCACGGTTGTGTCTGATAATGGCTGTATCCCATGCCTGGCCCACATCTTAAACATTGTGGTTCAGCATTTTCTCAAAACCTACCCCAAATTGCCTGAGCTACTGGTGAAGATGCGCCGCGTGTGTGCCTATTTCCGCAAGTCATCGACAGCTTCAGCGGGTATGTTAACGCTGCTGCAGCCCTGGAAATTGCCTGCTCACTGGCTGTTGTGCGACTTGAGCATGCCCTGGAACTCGACGTTCCACATGTTGGTCAGGCTTTGTGAGCAGCAAAGGGCAGTAGTGGAATACCAGCTGCAACATGGTCGTCGCCTTTCCAGTAAGCTTTCACTAATCACAAGTGAGGAGTGGACATGGATCTCTGATGTCTGTGAGATTTTAAGAAACATTGAGGAATCAAAACAGCGATAACGCTATTATCAGTGTAACCATCCCACTTCTGTGTCTACTCAAACGCTCGCTGCTCACAATTAAGGATGATGCTTTGCATGTGGAAGAAAGTACACAGGGTAATAGCCAGACCACCCTCAGTTTGTCTTCTCAGCGCGAATTGGACGATGAAGAGGAGGAGCAGGAGATGGTTGCCTCCGCTACATAGGGTAGTACCCATGGAAGTTTAATTTCATCTGTTCAGCGTGGGTGGACAGAAGAGGATGAGGAGATTGAGAGTGATCCTCCTGATGATGATAGCAAAGTCTTGCCTGTTGGTACTCTGGCACACCTGGCTGACTTCATGTTAGGCTGCCTTTCCCGCAACCTTCGCTTTATACGCATTTTAGACAACACAGATTACTGGTTGTTCACCCTTCTCGACCCCCGCTACAAAGAGAATTTCTCATCTCTCATTCCTCTGGTGGAGAGGATGAGCAAAATGGTGCAATACCTAAAGATCCTTGTTGAAAAATTGCTCCAAAAATTTCCTTCTGACAACGCTGGCGACAGAGTCCGTAGTTTCTTTGCCAACCGAGAAGGGGAGACAAGGGGAACACACAGCAGTTTCAACAGAGGCAGGGCAACACTCTCCAAAGCCTGGGACCGTTTCATGACACCCCGCTAGCACCCTCAACCTGATGTGTGGCCTAGTGTCACAAGGAGGGAAACATTTTGGAAGACCGTGTCAGCGTCCTAAATGATCCCTCAGTGCCTTGCAACTACTGGGTGTCCAAGCTGGACACGTGGCACGAACTGGCGCTCTATGCCCTGGAGATGCTGGCCTACCCTGCCGCCAGCGTTTTGTCAGAGCGGGTATTTAGTGCTGCTGGTGGCATTATAACAGATAAGCGTTTCCGCCTGTCAACTGAAAATGCTGACAGGTTGACTCTTATAAAAATGAACAAAGCCTGGATTGACTTTTCAACTCCACCAGAGGAAAGCTGATGAACATAAAGGCACTTTAAATGTGTTCTTTATAATGTACCAAATACACTGTATTCCCATGCACCCCTTCCACCACAAACAAAGGTATATGGTTGAATCTTCCTTTTCTTATCTTCTTTCTCCTCTTCCATCATATCAACACGTGCTTATTCGTCGCATATAATGCCCTCGTATATATGCCCTTTGCATATAATGTTTTTTAGAGTCAGCTCACATGCAGGCCCTTGCATATTATTTTTTAGAGGGTCAGCTCACCAGCAGGCCTTCACCTACAATATTTTACAGGGTCAGCTCACCTGCAGGCCCGCACCAATTTTTTTTTTACAGCATCAGCTCACCTACAGGCCCTCGCATATAATTTTTTAGAGGGTCAGCTCACCAGCAGGCCATCAATCATAATTTTTCAAGGGTGTATGAGGCCCTCATTTATGTGATATACAGGTTGTATCGGAGTGCCTCTTCCTTCTAATTTTTGGCAGCACTTGCACTTTATATACAAGTAAATATACAGGAAAGAATGTTTCCTAACAATTTTTCCTCTAAAATCTATTTATATTCCTTTGGTTTTGTGTGTATTAATGTCAGTCTGTAAAAGTGGCGAGCTACTCGGACAACATCGTTCCCAGCAGTGACCTAAGAGTCCAGGATGCATTAAGACATCTTCCACATGGTGTTTCCGAACCATTTTGTTGGTGTTTCCATCAATTTCTGACCTTTTTCTATGAACCAGATACCCTCCCCTGTTCAGAGCAGGAAGTGTCTGGTTTAATGCTCGGGTTCTCCCATTGACTTCGATTGTGCTCATGTGCTCGGTAGAGCACCCGAGCATCCCGAGGTGTTGGGCCCGATCACCTGAGCAGTGTGATAGCAAGCGATCAAAAAGTCATATGTAAAATAGTGCTAATCAAACACTCACCTCAATTCACAAAAAAATGAGCACCTACATAAGACAATCGCCCCAAAAATAAATAAAAAATTTGGCTCTCAGAATACGGAGACACTAAAAAATTTATTTTTTCTCAAAAACGCTTTATTATGTAGCGCTAAAAACAAACAAAAAAATTGACATATTTTATATTGTCGCGTCCGTAACAATCTGCTCTATAAAAACAGCATATGATCTAACCACTAAGATGAACATTCTAAAAAACAAAAAATGGTGCCAAAACAGCCAATTGTTTTTTACCTTATCTCAGTGTAATATAGGGCAATCAAAATCATTTGTACCAACAAAACTTCCACAAAAATCTGCAGGATTAGCCGGCGCATGCGCAATAGGTATTGCGATGCCCTGCCAGGAGCGGGCATCGCAATGCGCATGCGCCCGCTACGATTTGTACTGCACAGCCGCAGTGGAAAGGGACAGGGGAGGGGAGTAAACGGGCGGGCAGAGGCGCACGGAGGGCGGAGTTATCAGCCGTTTAGGAGGTGCCTGCCTGGGGCTCCGAAAATTGAGAGACTGCCCTGGGCACTTGAGAGGGCTCAGAAGATAATCTTATAAGTTTGTTTTCTGCAAATTGAAAAGTCCGTTTTCTACCACAAAGGTACAGTTTTTATGTTCTGGCTGGATCACATAACCCTATTTTAACGGTCTAATATGCTAAAATGTGGTGACAGACTCCCTTTAAGGTGAAATATGGTAGGGTCCTGTAAGGGTTAATTGCCCTGCACTGTATAATGCAGGGAAAGGGTTTGTTTATATTTTTTACACTGCTAGACAGTGAAATGCTTCCATGCTCATCAGAGGGGCAGCCTGGGTGAAAATGAGGATTTGTCCTGGTTCAGCTCTGAACTTGGACAACCCGTTAACTGTAACTCTACAAATGTAATTTATATAATTTATATAATTTATATAATTTTATGTTGTACATCCCGTAAATTAAAGACCCAGATCTTAGAACATCCCCAAAACAAACAGAAAAATCTAGTGTATCAAAACATTTTTACATGCACATAAAGGGTGATTAGCAGGCTCGGACTGGCCGACAGGGGTACAGGTGAATCCCCGGCGGGCCCCTGAGCAAGGTGGGCCCCTAGTCTTCCATCCCCTACACAAGTGGCTCATAACACAGTAGACTTACTGCACTACGTACACCTCAACCAGCCTATGTTCATATAAAAAAATAACTTGTTAGATTATATATGATATTTGAATATATCAGTACGGTGGGCCCCCAAAATAAATTTTACTGGTGGGCCCTAGGCGAATCTTTATGTGCTAATAACTCTTTTACTTATCCAAGCCATTCTGAGACTGTTTTCTAATGACAAATTGTACTTCATGGGAGTGGTAAATTTGAGTCAATATATTTCAAATGTATTTATAACAATCCATAATTTACCCAAAATTTGGAAAAATTCATAAATTTTCTAAACTGTTATTTCTCAACTTTTAAGACAGATAGTAATACATCTGAAAACATAAATTGCGGGGGGCCTGGCTAGCTGAGCATGTGAGCGGCCGCAGGTCCTATGAGCTCCCGCACACCCTCTGCATTTTATCCTGAAAACCACACCGTATGCCATAATCGAAACCCTAAAGCTTACCTGACGGTGCCCGGAATCCTCCGATACCTGTATCAAGGAAGTGGGGGCTAAAATGACCGCCCAGAGAGGAGCTAAAAGCGTCGACAGAGATATCCAAGATGACGCCGGACCCGACACGCTGAGGCGCCGAGAGCGCACTGGAGAAGTGCAGAGGGAAGCAGCAGCTAAGCTGGGCAAGTATGCCCGTAATACAGCCTCAACCCCAGCAAAGAACAGCAGTGGAAACAGACACAACCATCCTACTGATTCGGAGGAAGAATATACCGCTGCAGGCGCTGCACCCAGACATGTCTCTGGCATAAGTGACTCCCTGCTAACTTATAAAGACAGGGCTGAGATGGATGCAGATCTGGAGCCAGAAGAACCCACTCTTAAAGACGTCCTGCGAACCATCACTAAGTGCAGTAAGTCCCTAACTGCTCTTACAATGAAAGTAGGCACTATTACAGGAGGACGTGTCTATAGTGCGCCATGAATTAAAACGGTTGGCGGAGCGTACCACTGCTTTAGAAGGCCGCATGGGGGATCTGGAGGACGCTGTACCACCTCTATGAAGGGAAACAAGTGAGCATGCCCGCAAGCTAGATGTTATTGCGGCCAAACAGGATGATTTGGAAAACCGTCTATGCAGAAATAATGTGCGTATAGTGGGGGTACCAGAAAAAGTGGAAGGGCCGAACCCTACTGACTTCTTTGAAAATTGGATTAAAGAGCAAATTGGGCCTGAATCCCTTACTCCGCTTTTTGCAGTAGAAAGAGCGAATCGGGTCCCGACCCGACCATTACCACCGGGAGCCCCACCCAGACCAGTGCTCATGAAAATACTTCACTATAAAGACTGGGACATTATCCTCAGAGAAGCTCGTGAAATGCCTGCAATATCTATCAACGGCCAGAAGGTGTCACTCTTTCCCGACTATTCTCTGGATGTTCAGAAAAGGAGGGCGAAATTCCTGGATATAAAGCGTCGCCTGCGAGGCCTCAATGTGGCCTATTCCATGCTTTATCCGGAAAAATTGAGAGTAGTTGCCTTTGGAACTACCACATTTTTTGAAGACCCAAGAGAAGCGGTGCGATGGCTGGATCGTCATGAGCGACAACTCCATGCGGCAGAACCACAGGCAGACGGGGACTGAATTATCTTCTCTTCTGATTGCCGTTGAATACTTGAGTATACTGCACTGAATGCATGCATGAGAATGTGCACCTGAATGTTTGTGCTGCTATGTACTAGAGTTTCCATTTTTAGCGGCACTGTTTTTTCCCTTTCTAGCAAAAGATAATAGGGATCCATAGAAGATATATAATATAGGTAGGTTTGAGATTATATTGAAATTGGATAGTCCGAGGGGGTGACCCCGGTAAGTCTGTGGACTTTACAGGTCCCAACGATCGCAATTTTTTTTTTTTATTGTTCCGTGCTACATGGTTCAGAGTTCATTTTTGTATCTTACTACCACTCCGCTCACGGGGTAGCCAACTACGGGGCTGGGCCCGGTAGTGCTGACAGGTTTTGTTTATTGATCCCGCGGTCCTGTCATGGGAGTTGTTGCGGGGACCTGTTGGCACAGCCGGTGTCTATCCTTTGGTTCTAACTGTTTACATGGGGTCCGGATGGGGGGGTTCCAATGGTCGCGGTTGGGAATCTCGAATTCTTAGAAATTATGTTCTAATTAGTCACTTGCTGATGTTTGATGACTATGGCTAGTTCCGTAAATCTTCTGAGCTGGAATGTGAGAGGGGTTAAGGACGCCGACAAAAGAAAAGCAGTTTTAGACAATGTACGACAACACCAGCCTGTAATATGTTGTTTGCAGGAAACCCACTTGCTGTCCTCTGACACTGATTTGCTCACTCCTTTCTGGGCTGGACACAGCTTCCATGCTACGTATTCGTCATACGCCAGGGGAGTGAGCATTTTGGTTCCTGCATCGCTAAAAAAGTTGATGAGGAGGGGAGGTATATATATTTACACTGCACTGTATTTATTGTTGAATGCGTTCTTATAGGGATCTATATCCCCCCACCCTACTCTCCGCTGCTAATAAGGAAGGTGATCTCCTTTATTGCGGACTTGCCACAGGTTCCCACTCTACTTTTTGGTGACTTTAATACTGTTCCCTGTCCAAAACTAGACAAGCTCAGCCAGACCTCTAGTGTGATTAATGAGGATATTACTCCCTTCACGCGGTTAATACAGGAGGTGACGCTTTTTGATTTCTGGAGACTGAGAAACCCGGATATGAAACAGTATTCTTGTCACTCTAGTTCGTATGGCTCATTGTCTAGAATTGACTTGGTGCTAGGAAATGAAGCTATGGGCCGTTTTGTTCGAGACATAGTGTACCTCCCCAGGAGGTTGTCTGATCATTCTCCATTACTGACAGTCATTGCCTTGCAGCCGCGCTTGCAGCAGGGAGACAGGTATTGGAAATTTGACCCGAACTAGCTGCATATACTAGTAGATGTAGCAGATGTTAAGCAGCAGTTGACAGAATTTTTCACTTTTAACTTAACTACTGCCTCGCGGAGGATTGTTTGGGATGCACTGAAAGCCTTTTTACGGGGTCTTCTGATAGCGAGGGTTAATGGGAGCAAAAAGAAGACTAGAGAAAAAGTGAGGAGACTGACGCAAGAGGTAGCAGAAACAGAAGCTGGGTTTATTTTAAATCATAGAAACATAGAATGTGTCAGCAGATAAGAACCATGTGGCCCATCTAGTCTGCCCAATATACTGAATACTATGGATAGCCCCTGGCCCTATCTTATATGAAGGATGGCCGTATGCCTATCCCATGCATGCTTAAAATCCTTCACTGTATTTGCAGCTACCACTTCTGCAGGGAGGCTATTCCATGCATCCACTACTCTCTCAGTAAAGTAATACTTCCTGATATTACTTTTAAACCTTTGCCCCTCTAATTTAAAACTATGTCCTCTTGTATACAGCTATCGGCAGATCCTCTGGATTTTTATTACCGCTATTAGATAAATTCAGACAGAAGGTCCAAGTGTGGATTAGACTCCCCTTGTCACTCATCGGTCGTACCAACTTGCTAAAAATTATCCTTATGCCTCAGCTTTTGTACATTTTGCATAACTCCCCGTCCTGGATCCCCTTACAAATATTTCATTCTATTAAGGCAATATTTCAACACCTTATTTGGAAGAAAAAAACACCCCGAATTAAACTTGCGGTGCTGTGCAGATCCAAAACCCAGGGGAGGTTGAGTGTCCCTGACCCACGGATGTATTACATGGCGGCCCAATTACAACATCTTTGGGGATGGGGAGAGGCAGATAAGTTCAGCACTGCTGGGCGGGTTGTGCAACAGCTTATCCGTACTAAGAATGTAATGGCAGCTTTGGAGGGTGGAGTTTTTTATGACAACGGTAGGCAATATGATATCCTACGCACTATACACACAGTATGGTGGAAAGCTAAAGAGATTGTAGGAATCCAAGGGTACACACGACTTACCCCGATCTGGCCCAACTACCTGTATAAAGAGCTAAATACGGTAACTAATGTGAAATTATGGGACGTCTATGGTCTTAATCGAGTGTGTCAGCTATATGAGAACAACTCACTTAAATCCTTTAATATGCTGCAGCAAGAGTTTGGACTGCCTAAGACGTTATTTTATGTCTACCTTCAGGTACGACATGCTGTACAAACACAGGACTGTAAGGAGAAAATAGTCTCTTCTGATTCACATCCGATTATTACTCATATTACCTCCCTGGGGGATACAAGAGGGGTGATCTCTTCGTTATATCTGAGCTTAATGGAGGTGTTACACAAGGCCCATCCGCTGCAGTTATATTCCAAATGGCAACATGATGTCACGGACCTAACTATGGAACAGTGGGAGGAGGTATTGGAGGATTTCACAGTGGTAGTGGTAAGTGAGGCCCACAGAGTCTCACAATTGCTATTACTGCATAGAGTGTACAGAACTCCAGTCTTATTACACAAAATGGGGTATAGGACGGACGATACTTAATGTGGAATTGCCCAAAGTTGCGAAGATATTGGTCTGATGTGGGGAACTTAGTCTGAAATGTGTTTGATGTAACTATTGAACTGACTCCTACAATCTGTATTCTGGGATATACCAAGGAGATACCTGTTACCTCTGAGCTTAGAATAGCAATCACAAGAATCCTTTACCAGGCAAGGAAGCTAATTGAGTTTCACTGGATTGCCTCTCTCCCCCCAGCTATCCAGAACTTAGTAGATAAGATTCATATGGTAGTAAGACTAGAGAGTTACGTATACCAAAAACGGGGGAGTAATAAGAAATTTGAGAAAATATGGTCTTTTTTGGATATAACATTATGACGTTGTGGTTTAATGTAATAAACTTGTTGTTTTGAATGAAGATGGGAACGTGTGGCACGATGGTCTGTGAGAAAGGTTGGGAGATAGGCGGAATTATATGCTGGATATGCATGTGAAAAATGGAGAACCAATGGAAAATTGGGCAATGGCTTATCCTGAAGATCTTCTGGGACTATGGTTCTTGGAGTACTATGGAGCCACCATTGATGCCTCTTCTAGAGACTTTCTTACAACCGCAAACCCAAAACTTTGGGTGTGGGGCCTGAGTTTATGTTTTTCCCTTTTTTGGGGTGTTTGTATAAAATCTTATTGAAAATCAATAAAAAATATTTGATTTAAAAAAAGAAAACATAAATTGCTTACCGGTAATTGTTTTTCTTGAAACCCATGACAGCACCCATATGCGATAGACCTCTCATCCAGGACAGGAAACCTGAGGATTTAAAAAGTTCACACTCCCACCACACCTTAGTGATTTGAAAGGAAAAAAGACCCTCCAGAGGCGTGATAACACAACAAAAGAAAAAAAAGAGATAGACCCCTGCCAGGGAACCAATACGGTACATTTTTTCCCCTATCTAAACTGGGATATAATAACTTCAAGAATAAGTTTTAACGAAAAAAAGAATTGGCAACATTTTTGAGTGCTGTTATGGGTTTTAAGAAAAACAATTATCGTAAGCAGTTTATGTTTTCCCCTCACCCATGACAGCACCCATGCGGACTAAACAATGAACTTAAAATTAAGGGGAACCACAGCTTGCACTATCTTCCTCCCAAAGGCAGCATCAGAGTCCAGATGAAACCTGTAGTGTTTTAAGAAAGTATGGGGCGAAGACCATGTGGCCGCTCTGCAAATCTGAGATAAGGAAGCCTCTGCCCTCTCTGCCCAAGTAGTAGCTACTACCTTAGTCGAGTGGGCCCCAATTGCATCTGGAACTGGCAAACCTCTCGCCGAATAAGTCCAAGAAATGGCAAACTTAACCCATCTTGCAATCAAGGCTATGGAAGCTTTCTTTCCTTTACCAGATCCCTGAAACTGTATCAGGAGATTTTCATCTATTCTCCAATCCTTAGAGGATTCCAGGTAAGTGATGAAACATCTTGTAATGTCTAGACAATGAAAATTTTGTTCTCTAGAATTATTGGAATTAACACAAAAAAAGGTAAAATTATGTCCTGGTTTCTATGGAAGTCAAAAACCACCTTAGGCAAGAAGGCCTTAAAATGACTTTATCTTCCAATATTTTTGTATAAGGAGGTAAGGCTGAAAGGGGCTGGATCTCAGAAACTCACCTAGCAGATGTAATAGCTAAAAAAAAAAGTAATTTTAAAAGTGAGCATATTGATTGGTATCTCCTTAATAGGTTCAAACGGGAAATGATTCAAGGCAGTTAATACTACATTTAAATCCCATGGGGGAGACAGAGGTCTTAAAGAGGACCGTAATCTGGAGGCTGCTGATAGAAATGTTTTTATCCAAGAATGCTTTGCTAGTTTGCAAATCGTAGAAAAACTCAGGGCTGCTACTTGGACTTTTAGAGTTTTACTTTTTAGATTCTTGTCCAGGCCTGCTTGCAAAACAATGTCCGGTAGACAAGGTGCCTGCAAAGGGTCAGAAAACCTTCCCAAAAATGTAGAGAATGTATCCACATCTTAACATACTTTTTAGCCGTGACCTCTTTCCTACTGGCCAGTAAAGTGGAAACTACCTCATTCGACAAGCCCCTCCTAGCTCATATTATCCTTTCAATTTCCAGGCTGCTAGTTGTAAAAGACCTGGTCTAGGGTGACACAGAAGGTTGTCCCACACTGGAAGCATTCATGGGGGTTCCATCGTTAGGTTTTGTAACATTGAGAACCAAGCTATTTTGGGCCATCTTGGAGCTATTAAAATCAAAGAAGCCCTCTCCTGGATAGCTTTCTTCAGGACTTTGGGAATGAGTAAATACAGAGGGAAGGCATATCCGAACTCCTGATCCCATTACTAGGATAATGCATCTATCCCTGTCGGGAAGTCCATTCTGTTGAGTGAAAAAAATCTGTCCACCTTTTTGTTTTCCCTTGTTGCAAAAAGATCTATAGTTGGCAGACCCTACTTCTGTGCTATGAGCTGGAAAATTGAATTGTGAAGGCACCATTCTCCTTGCTTTAACTCTTTCTTGCTCAAAAAAATAAAAACAAAAAATGACCAGGGCATTGTCCTTCTCTCTGAAGTGAACTGCTCTGTAAATGAACTGGTTCCTCTCAGCAATTTGAAAAATTTCCTGGGATAACGTCAACAGATCTCTTATTCTTGTGCCCCCTGGTGGTTTATAGAAGACACTGCTGTGTCTGAATATATTATTACAGTTCTTTCTGCCAATGTCAATGGGATTTTTAATATAGCCTATTTTATTGCACTTAGTTCCTTGTAGTTTAAGGATAGGTTTCTGGACTGAATGTTCGATCTTACCTGCCAGAAGTCTCCCCCTGAATGGGCTCCCCATCCCCAAGGGCTTGCGTTCATGGTGATTGCTATCGGATTCTGAGACACCCAAGGGTATCCCCTCGATAAATTCATTGGGATTGTCTACCATAGTAATGACATACTTGCTACTGAACTCAGATGGAAGTTGTAGTTCAAGGATAGGGTAGAACCGTCCCAGTTCCTTAGAAGAGCCTCCTGCAAAGGTCTTGAATGAAACTGAGCAAAGGTTACCGCCAGGATGGTGGATGTCATTACACCTAGTACAGACATAGCCTGTCTCAGGAAACACCCATAACTGAGAAAGAGATCCTGTATTTTGTCTACCATTACCTTTTGTTCTGGCAGGAAACATCTCTGATTTTGGAAATCTAGTAGAATCCCCAAAAACACGCATCTCTGAGAAGGAAGTAACTTGGATTTTTTGCAATTTATCTTCCATCCTAAAGATTCCAGAATTACACACAATTGATCTGTCTCCTGCTTCAAAGATGATTCTGTCTGGGGAATTATTAAAAAAGTTGTCTAACTAGAGTGATTCTTTTTAATCTTACATAGGCTGCTACTTCTTCTATAATCTTGGTAAACACCTGAGGAGCCAGTGATATTCCAAAGGGGAGGGCTTTGTATTGCAGATGAAGAAGAGAACTGGCATTCTCAAAAATGTTTGGGAGCTGACACTGATCGGGACATGATAGTATGCCTCTTCTAGAGCTATACTTGTCATCCAACAGTTCTAGGAGAGGATATTTTATGGCAGATGATAAAGCCTCCATACAAATTTTTTTGTATCTCAGATTCTTGTTTAATCTCTTTAAATTCAAGATTACTCTGAAGGAATCGTCTTTTTTTTTTTTTTGTACTAAATAGAATAGAACCTGTTTCCTTTTTCCCCCTCAAGATCTAAACTTACAACCCCTTTCAGAAGTAAAGAAAAAACCTCCCTTTCCAAAATTAAATATTTTCTCCTTCTTTTGGATTCTTGGTTATTATTTTAAAAAAACTTCCAGTGGTGAGAGGAATTCTATTTGAAATCATCTTAAAATGATCCACTTGTTTTTTGTAATTTCTTTCCAGGCTGGGTAAAACTTGGAGAGTCTTCCCCCCACCTGGTGTCAATCCTGCTTATCCTCTGATTTGGAATCATTTGAGGCTGCGAACAAAAACCTTGACTTTCTGGGAGCTCTATCTTTCTTTTCTGGGTGTCTGAACCTCTGTTTACTTCGAAAATTTCTAGACCTTCTGAGCCCTTTTTTTCTGTCTGATGCTTTTTCAAGAATATCATCCAAGAAAGGCCCAAATAACCTCTGACCCCCATATGGTAGGGAACAAAACCTCGCTTTGGAACCATGGTCGTCCTTCCAAGATTTAAGCCAGATGGCCTGTCCAGCAGCATTAGATAAAGCCACTGATTGAGCAGAAAATCTAATGTCATCAGAAGAAGCATCCACCAAAATATAGGCCGCTAATCTCTAGGGGTTTTAATTTCAATATGTGACTGCAATTGTCCTAACCATAGCTTTAAAGACCTAGATACCAAAATACCAAGCAACACTAGACCTAAATCTAGTAGAAGCAGAATTACAGGTTCTTTTAAGGTAGATATCTGCTTTCTTATCTAAGGGATCACTAAGAAACCCTAAGTCATCAAAGGGAAGTGCTGATCTCTTTGCCACTGGGGCAACTACATTAGGTGCTTTATCCCAGACTGAAGAACCTTGTTTATTAAAAGGATATTTTCTTTTAATTGTATTAGGATCAAAAAATTACAATTTGGATTCCTACATTCTTTTTTAATTAGGGCCTCCATATTTGCATGAACAGGAAACATTCTATACTTTTTAGGCGCTAATCCTTCAAAAACCTGGTGGGCAATGGATTTCTGCTGCTTAACATCCTCCAATTGCATTGTCGCTCTTACTGCTTTTAATAATGGCTCCGTATCTTCAGTGGGAAAAAGTGCTCTGCCTGTTTCATATTTAGAAGAAGAAGAATTGCCCCCCACATCACTAGACACATCAAAATTCCATTTATCTTCACCTGAAATATCTGAATCAGAATCCACATTCTGTCTAGTGCCACATGCGGATTGAAGAAATTGCTGTTTTAGGGTTTTAAGGGAAGCTCTAACCTCTGATTTTACCAGAGCCTCGATACTTTTTGACATAGATTGAGACTCTTCCAATACTAACTTTTCAATGCAGGATTGACAAATTGGTTTCAGATGAGAAGCAGGCAGCACACTTTTACAAATAGAACATTCTCTGTGCTTAGTCTTTACAGTATTTTTTTAAGGAATTCTAGGCACCTATTATAAATAGCCAAAAATAATCCAAATCAGCAATGCAAGAGAAATAAAGGAATAATCTCACCCTCATGGTAGCTGTCCTCCACTCCTCGGGCCAAAGTATCGGGCTTGATGGTCTAGAGGGCTCAATTGGGTCGGCACAGACTGCATCCCCTGTTTCAAACATTCTCAGAAGGAGGAATCCTGCACAGCCCTGTGTGCAATAAGGCTGACTGGATGCTGTCCCCCACTGCTCATTTACATATTGCGCACCAGGCACTCTCCCTTGCTACCGCAAGTCCCAGCCACATGTGTCCCCAGTTTGAACCGACATGGGCCTGCACTGCTGGCATCATGACACCGCTCCGAAGTTCCTCTGTACATGCCCACACCCAGCGCACAGATGCCTTGGCCATCTTTGAAAGTCCTCGACACTGTGATCAAACTGGAGCCGCCTGGCATGGCCATAGCAGCTCCAAACATGGAGGAAACTGGAAGGAGACGTGGAGGAACAGCAGGCTCGATGAGCGGCTCCCTAAAGAGTCTTACACGGCCATAGGAAAGGTCACCCATGGACTTAAAACCTGGACCATCCACAGCCATCTTGGTGCGAACTTCTTCAGAGGTATGTTCCCCAGGATCTCTTATCCGGAGGACAGGAAACCTGAACTGAAGTGTTCTGGGGGTGTGAACTTTTTATATCCTTAGGTTTCCTGTCCTGGATGGGAGATCCATCTTGTATGGGTGCTGTCATGGATGAGGGGAAAATAGGTATCAATCAGCATTCCCTATATGTCTGCTTTATGTTGGCATTATTTTGTAAATGTCATATTTTTTTATTTTTTTTAGGGAGTTAGATGGCTTAGAATTTTAGAAGCAATTATGATTTTTAAAACCATTTTTTAAGCACCAATTTAGCTATAACATGATTTTGAGGGGCTTATGTTATGGAAACCACCCATAAATGACCCAATTTTAGAAACTAAACCCCTTAAATGATTCAAAACTGATGTTACAAACCAAGAATTAAAGAAAAATGGAGGTGAAATTTAAAAAGGGTTAACAAAATTTAAAAAGGGTTAACAGCAAAATAAACCTCAATATACATTACTCTGATTCTGCAGTTTACAAAAATACACTATATGTGGTAGTATACTGCTCTATACGTTGGTTGTGGCTGCATTACCCTGAAGACGCCTGTAACGGTCACGTACACACACACACACACACACACAGGGGGGAGGATAGTGACCACTGCGCTCCACCCTCACCCCTGGCCCTGCCTACTTGCCTCACGAGTCCTGATGACAGGGGACAAGTGGACGGCAGTCCCTAACTTAGGATACGTGCGGGAAGGACAGACAAGACAAATAACGGATAGTGAACGGACCGGGTCAAAACCAAGGAGTCCGCAAAGAATAGTCAGGTGGAAGCCGAGGTCAATAAACCAGGAAGGATGCGCAGTACAGGAGGAGCAGGCAAAGGATCGTCAGGGAACAGGATCAGGTAAGTACACAGGTATCCAACAACTGCCAGGAACCTAAATTAACAGGCAACCTGTGGCCAGCAGGCTGCCTGTATTTATAGTGGGGAGTGAGGGTCATGTGACGTGACGTGGCCAGTGTCACATAACCGACAGACCGACCAGTCGAGCACCGAGTGATCAGCTCGGCGCTCAAGGCAGACCTAGGAGCAGGGAGCCTCCCAGCTAGCAAAGCCCTGGGAACGAGGTCAAACACAGATCCTCACTCCCGAAGCTAAGCAGCAGGTCTGCGGCTGATGGGAGACCGAGTACACCTTCAGCACCCCGTTACAACGCCGCTTTGAGAGGTGAAACATGTCGGGGGAGCTGCGTCTCATAATATTTTAAAGATTATGGCAAGGCAATTCTGAGATGCTGTGCGTATAAGCTCATATGATAGGGGCAGAATAGACATCTATTTAGCAACAATCGACAGTGGAGATAGCATAGTCCTAGATAGGACAATAATCTCAGGTCGATCTGCTTATAGGGTGCAGTTTAGTCTATATGAGGTCCGGTGCCAGATGACACTGTAGACAAATAAGTTAACAATCAGGTGCCAGGTGACACTGTAGACAAATAAGTTAACGGTTATCATACAAGACCACTAAACACTACTTATAGGAGGATATGATAATATCCCCTATATTTCTCTGCATTTAGTGACAGTACGTCACACATCTGTACCGCTATCAAGTATCCCTCCATATGTATTTTTACATTTTCTCAATAGAGTCTTTTTGTTTTGGTGTTTGTAAATAAGAAATAAAAGTTATGTTTATAAAAGACCACAAACAGGAATTTATAGTCTCAGACTATTGAACCATTAATACTCTATAGGCACGTGGCAGAGGTCATAAGAAAAGGAATGCCATATGTTTTTTGAAGGCAGATTTTGCTAGAATGTTTTTTAGGCACCATTTTGCAAGATCCTGACGTACCCCTACAGTGGAAACTCTCAAAAACGGACCCCATTTTGGATACTACACCCCTCAAAGAATATATCAAAGGGGTGTACTGAGCACTTTGACCCCTAAGCATTTGGAAATACTTGGCTGTGAAATGAAAAATTTCATTTCTCCCAATAAAATGTTAGCCTTAAAATTTTCATTTTCACAAGGGTTAACAGGAGGAAAAAACCCCCATAATTTGTTACTAATTTTCTCCTGAATATGGCAACACCCTATATGTAGTGCTAAACTGCTGTGGGGCACATGGCACAAAAAAGAGCGCCATATGGCTTTTGCAGCACAGATTTTGATGGATTGGTTTAAAGGTGCCATTGTTTTTTTTATTTTTTGAGTGATTGCCTTATGTGGGAGTTCATTTTTTGTGGAATGAGGTCATGTTGGTCCCATTTTGGGTATATAGGACTGTTTGATCACTCGCTATTATGCATTTTGTAAGGCAAGGTGACAAAAAAATGACTGTTCTGGTATAGTTTTTATTTATTTTATTTTTATACCGTTCGCCTCGCGTTTTTTTTAGACCAGGTTGTTACAGACACAGCGATACCCAATATGTATATTATTTTTATTTTTGTTAAATTTTAAACAGTGAAAAGATTTTTTTTAATAGCATAAAATTGTTGCCATGTTCTGTGAGACATATTTTTTTCTTTTTTTCTGGTGATTGTCTTAGGTAGGGGCTCATTTTTAGCGGGATGAGATGATGGTTTGATTGGTACCATTTTGGGCTACATATGCCTTTTAGATTTCTTTGTATTACACTTTTTGTGAGGCAAGGTGACTTTTCTATTACTTCACTTTTTGTCCCACTCTGGTACTTCAACTTTTGGGGTTCTGATCCCCTGTACAATGCATTACAATACATCTGTATTGTAATGCATTGGCTGTAATAGTGATGAGCGGCAGGGGTCATATTCGAATTTGCGATATTTCGCGAATATTTTTTAGAATATTCGTCGAATATTCGAAAATTCGAAAATTCGCAAAAAAAAATTCTTGCAAAAAATCGGCAAGGTAATGATTGTGTAATATGCGAATTTTCGTAATTAGAATTTTCGGATTCAAATTTTTCTTGCGAATTTTTCAACTTTAAGACAAAGAAGATTATAGCACTATGTTAGCTAAATTGCTCTATATTCGTTTTTTTCGAATATTCGCTATATTGCTATATATTCTTGATTTAGAATATTACAAATATTCGAAAAAACAAAGTTATAGCAATATAGCGAAAATTCGAAAAAACGAATATGGAGCAATTTAGCTAATATAGTGCTATAATCTTCTTTGTCTAATAGTTGTATTTTTTTCTCATCTGAAGTTCAGATTGGAAAAAAATTACAACTATAAAAAAAAGATTATAGCACTATATTAGCTAAATTGCTCTATATTCGTTTTTTCGAATATTCGCTATATTGCTATAATTACGAATATTCGAAAAAACGAAGTTATAGCAATATAGCGAAAATTCGAAAAAAACAAATATAGAGCAATTAAGCTAATATAGTGCTATAATCTTCTTTGTCTAATAGTTGTTAAAAAATTCGCAATAAAAATTCGAATCCGAAAATTCGCATATTACACAATCATTACCTTGCCGATTTTTTTCAAGAAAAAAACCCAAAAGATTATAGCACTATATTAGCTAAATTGCTCTATTTTCGATTTTTTGAATATTCGCTATATTGCTAACAGTTTTTTCGAATATTCGTAATATATAGCAATATAGCGAATATTCGAAAAAAACGAATATAGAGCAATTTAGCTAATATAGTGCTATAATCTTTTTTTTTTATAGTTGTAATTTTTTTCCAATCTGAACTTCAGACAAAGAAGATTATAGCACTATATTTGCTTAATTGCTCTATATTCGTTTTTTTCGAATTTTCGCTATATTGCTATAACTTCGTTTTTTCGAATATTTGTAATATTCTAAAACAAGAATATATAGCAATATAGCGAATATTCGAAAAAAACGAATATAGAGCAATTTAGCTAACATAGTGCTATAATCTTCTTTGTCTTAGTTGAAAAATTCGCAATAAAAATTCGAATCCGAAAATTACGAAAATTTGCATATTACACAATAATTACCTTGCCGATTTTTTAAAGAAAAAAAATCGTGCATTTTCGAATATGACCCCTGCCGCTCATCACTACTCCTAAAGTCAAGTATATTGCAGCCTTCTTATTGGCCCACAAGCTAGAAGCAAGAAGGGATCATGTGTACTGATTAAAAAAAAATAAAAAATTGAAAAAAATAACTATATTCGCGAATTTTCAAAGTGGCTATATTCGCGATAAAAATTCGAAATTCGAATATTCGTGATCAACACTAGGCTGTAAGTATATTACTCAGTGTAATACACTTCAGCCTGCTTGCCTGTGAGACTGCCTGTAAAACCCAGGGGGCTGGATCTCAGAGGCTTACATGGAAGGCAGCCACAATGACCATGGCATTGTGAGGGTTAATGCAGCGGCATCAGTTTTTTCACTAATGCGGGCACATACAGCAGGGGTTTGGCTATCAGTGACTGCCGGACCCCTGCTGCTGATCACATTTCCCAGTTCTGTATATATAGGTTTAGCAGGATTGGCATGGAAAAAAAAAAAAAGTCTTGTGGTGGTGACTAGTGTTGATTAACCACCAAAGTGCTCAGGTGCTCTAGTAGAACACCTCGGGATGCACAAAGAAAGTAAATGGGAGAACCCGAGCATTAAACCAGGCACCCCCTGCTCTGAAGAGGGGAGGGTGTCTGGTTAACATGAAATAGTTCGGGAACAGCATGGGGAGGATGTTTGGATGCATCTTGGACTCCCAGGTCGCTGCTGGGAACGATGTTGTCCGAGTAGTACGCCACTTTTACAGACTGACAAGAATACGCAAAAATACAAAGATAAAATCGATTTAGAGGAAAAATTGTTAGGAAACATTATTTCCTTTATATTTACTTGTATATAAAGTGCAAGTGCTGCCACAAATTACAAGGAAGAGGCTCTCCGGTACAACCTGCATATCACATAAATGAGGGCGTCATTCACATTGTGGTACAATTGTTTAGGTAGTGGGACTCCTACACTCATAAAGCCTATGCACTAAGTGAAAGGGCTGCCAAAAATTGCAAGGAACCGACACAACAATACACCCTTTATTAAAACATAAAGGAGGGCATTAGTGATGAGCGAGCATGCTCGGCCGAGTACCGATTCGGCTTGAGCATCGCTATGCTCGGCACGTGGCGGTACTCGGCCGAATACCACGTGTGCTAGTCGCATTGCTCGAGTATCCTCCCCGCACGTTTGGCGCCTCCTAAGCAGCCAATCAACATTCAGGTAAGTAATTCCCTTCAGTGTAATGCCATAGCCATGTTAGCTATTAGCCTTACACTGATTGGCTGGCCGGAACACATGCTACCAGTATATATACTGTAGGAGCCGATGTCCTGCGCTCAGATAATTCAGCATCAGGGAGAGCAGACAGTAGGCAGGGACAGATAGCGTTTTGCTGGAAATTCACAGATTTAGCTCCAAAAAAACTATTGAAAGACCAAACAGTCCTCTTAAGGACTACAGTGTGTGTGACAGCAGTACAGCACCATTTTTATTAAATTTTTTACCAGGGGTTAAATTCAGCAGTATCAGGGACAGGCGTCTTCAGGAAGGGGCAGATATTGCAGGGCTGGAAAATTTATTTTTTTAAGTACCCAAAAGCTTTTAAAAGACAGAAAGATTTGATATTAGTGAGATGTACAGTACGCCATCAGAAAGCAGTGTGTTTAGCAGACTTTATAAAAAGGGGCTTATTCACTAGTGTGTGTCTGCTAGTGAGATATACACCGCGCCATCAGAGAATTTTTTTTCTGGGGAAATTAACCACATCTGTGTGTGTGTTCAATCCGCAACCGTTATATTCAGTACTCCAGCAGAGAAATATTTATATTTTGGGCAAATTTAACTAGTTCTGGGCACTTCATTGTGTGCATTCAATCCACAAACGTTATATACAGTATTCCAGCATAGAATACATTTTATTTGGGACAAATTTAACTAGTTTTAGGCACATCTGTGTGTGCGTTCAATCCACAAACGTTATATACAGTATTCCAGCAGATAATTATTTGCATTTGGAACACATTTAACTACTTTTGGGCACATTTGTGTTTGCACTCAATCGACAAACGTTCCAGCATATAATTGTTTGTATTTGGAACACATTTAACTACTTTTGGGCACATCTGTGTGTGCATTCAATCGACAAACGTTATATACAGTATTCCAGCAGAGAATACATTTTATTTGGGACAAATTTAACTAGTTTTAGGCACATCTGTTTGTGTGTTTAGGCCGCAACCGTATATACAGTATTCCAGCAGAGAATTATTTGTATTTGGGACACATTTAACTACTTTTGGGAACATCTGTTTGTGTGTTTAGGCCGCAACCGTATATACAGTATTCCAGAAGAGAATTATTTGTATTTGGGACAAATTTAACTAGTTTTGGGCACATCTGTGTGTGCGTTCAATCCACAAACGTTATATATACAGTATTCCAGCAGATAATTATTTTGCTCGGGGCAAATTTAAATAAGTTGTCCAACATCTATTGAATAAACCTTTTAATATGAAGAAGGCGAGCACTAAGGGACGGGGAAGTGAGCGTGTTGCTGACGGTTCAGGCAGAGGCCGTGGCCCTGGGCGCAATGAAACCGTGCCAGCTGCCGGTGAAACTGGAAAAAAGAAAAAAATCCACCATACCCAGTTTCATTTCACAGTTAACTCGGTGTCGCAGGACAACACTGTCCAAGTCAGACCAGTGCGACCGGGTGGTCAGTTGGATGGCAGAAGATAATTCTTCCACCAAGACCAGTCTCATTAGCAAAGAGTCTGGTCCAAAGAATCCTCACCCTGATCATCCTTCCTCCCACCATGTAGAGTCAGGAGTCGGACAAACCATTGATACCATACTCGGACATTCCGAGTACCTATAGTCATTGCCATCACTAGATTTGGCCCTCTTGCCAAGCATGCTTGAAGAGGCACAGATCTTGTGCCCTGATTCACAACCTCTTGACCTATCACAGGGTCAAGAAGATGAGGGTGGTGAACTTCAATTATTTGTTCACGAGGTGGATGAGGATGAGACACAAAGGTTGTGGTTAGGTCAAGTCAGGAGGATGGGGATGAGGAAGTGGAAGAGGAGGTGGTGAACGATGAGGTCACTGACCTAACTTGGGAAGGTGAAAAGCCGAGCGAGAAAAGCAGTACAGACGAGGAGGGATCTGAAGCACCACAACAAGCTGTAAGAGGCAGTGGTGTGTTAAAAGGGAGAATTCGGCCCACACCAAACAGGCCCGAAACCGTTACATGGAGCACCCACATGCGTAAATCTCCCTTGCCAAGGGGTAGGTGTTCCACAGTATGGAATTTTTTTGCGGAAAGTGCAGACAAAAGAGTGGTAGTATGCAACCTGTGCTGTACCAAAATGAGCGAGGGCGCAAACACCAGCAACCTCACCACAACCAGCATGATCCGCCACATGGCATCCAAGCACCCTGATCAGTGGGCCGAATGCCTGGGTCCACAATCTGGGTCTGCGGGCCACCCCACTGCCTCCTCTTCCCCTGTCTTACACACTGCTGGCCAATCTCCTGTCGAAGACGCAGGGCTGGATGCCCCTTGAACTGCACCTGGGCTTTTGCATGCACCATCAGCAACTACATCCACTTCCCTGTCCCAGCGCAGCGTCCAATTGTCCTTACCCCAGGCATTTGAACACAAGCAAATATACCCAGCCATCCACCCACTGTCCATAGCACTAAATGCGCAACTTAAAAAATGACTGGCCCTTGAAATGTTGCCATATAGGCTTGTGGAGACTGAGGCCCTCCGCAGCTTGATGTCGGCGGCCTTCCCTCTGTACGCAGTCCCCAGCCGCCACTATTTTTCATGGTGTGACGTGCCCGCCTTACTCTGGTGGCCAGGGATGCTACATTTCCCTGACCGCACACTGGGTAAATGTTGTGGAGGCCGGGAGTGAGTTGTACCCTGGGATGGCACAGGTGCTACCCACGCCCAGGATTGCGGGCCCTACGTCCATCAGAGTCTCTGCCAGCAGCTATGTTGCTGGCTCCAACCCCCACTTCTCCTCCTCCTCTTCTGGTGCTACCTCCACCACTTCTTCCTCCAGCAGTCAGCCATCAGTTGGTAGCTGGAAACAGTGTAGAACTGCTGTGGGGAAATGTCAACAGACCGTGCTGGAGCTGATCTGCCTAGGGGACAAACAGTACACCGCTGCAGGGCTGTGGCAGGGTATAAGGGACCAGACCGAGCTGTGGCTGTCGCCACTCAACCTACAACCAGGCATGGTTGTGTCGGACAATGGCTGTAACTTTGTGACGGCTTTTTAGTTCGGCAACCTGATGCACGTGCCATGCCTAGCGCACGTATTAAACTTAGTGGTTCAGCGGTTTATTAAAACATACCTAAATTTGACAGAGCTACTAGTAAATTTCCACAAGTCGTCCACAGCTTCAGCCACACTGTCAACGCTGCAGCAGAGATTGGGGCTTCCAGCTCACCGATTGTTGTGTGACGTGAGCACGCGCTGGAACTCTATGTTCTACATGTTTTCCCGGCTTTGTGAGCAGCAGAGGGCAGTTGTGGAATACCAGCTGCAACATGGTCGTCGCCTTTTGTGTCAACTTCCACTATTCACAAGCGAGGAGTGGGCATTGATGGCAGACCTCTGTGAGGTCTTGAAGGGAACCTGTCACCGGGATTTTGGGTCTAGAGCTGAGGACATGGGTTGCTAGATGGCCACTAGCACATCCGCAATACCCGTCCCCATAGCTCTGTGTGCTTTTATTGTGAAAAATAAAAAACTATTTGATACATATGCGGATGTGCTAGCGGCCATCTAGAAACCTATGTCCTCAGCTATATACCCCAAATCCCGGTGACAGGTTCCCTTTAAGAAACTTTGATGAATCCACACAGATTGTTAGTGGGGATAACGCTATTATCAGCGTAAACATCCCCCTTCTGTGTCTACTCAAACGATCGGACTTTAGTGTTGGTGATAGCCAGACAACCCACAATTAATCTTCTCAGCGCGAATTGGACCATGAGGAGGAGGAGGTGGAGCTGGAGACAGTTGCATCTGCTACAAAGGGTACTACCGACGGATCTTTAATTCCATTGGTTCGACGTGGATGTGCACAAGGGGATGAGGAGGAGGATGAGGAGATGGAGAGTCATCCTGATGTCAAAATAGACGTCTTGCCTGTTGGTACTCTGGCATACATGGCTGACTTCCAGGCAAACGAGGAAGGCAGACAATGGGAACACACTCTAGTTCCAACAAAGGCAGGGCAACACTCTCCAAGGCATAGGACACTTTCATGACACCCCGCCAGCAACCGCACCCTGAAGCACGGCCTACTGTACCAAGGAGGGAAAAGTTTTGGAAGATGATGAAGGAATACATAGCAGACCGTGTCAGCGTCCTCAATGATCCCATTGGTGCCTTACAACTACTGAGTGTCCAAGCTGGAAACATAGCACGAACGCTCTATGCCTTGGAGTTGCTGGCCTGCCCTGCGGCCAGCGTATTGTCTGAGCATGTATTTAGTGCTGCTGGTGGAATTATAACAGACAAGCGTATCCGCTTGTCCACAGACAATGCTGACAGGCTGACTCAGATAAAAATGAACAAGGCCTGGATTGCTCCTGACTTCTCCACTCCAACAGAGGAAAGCTGAGCTAATGAGGAACCAAAATTCAATTTAAATGTATGCTTTATAATGTACTCAATGCACCCTTTTCACCGCATAAAAAGGGTATATGTTTGAATCTTGTTTTCTCCTCCTCCTCTTCCATACAGTATACATGCCCACACTACAATTTTTTATAGGGTATGCTCACCTTCAGGCCCTCACCTCCAATGTTTTATACGGTCTGCTCTCCTGTAGGCCCTTACTACAATGTTTTATAGGGTCCGCTCACCTTCAGGCCCTGACCTCCAATGTTTTATATGGTCTACTCACCGGTAGGCCCTCACCTCCAATGTTTTATACGGTCTGCTCTCCTGTAGGCCCTCACCTCTAATGTTTTATACGGTCTGCTCACCTGTATGCCCTCACTACAATGTTTTATAGGGTCCACTCACCTTCAGGCCCAGATATTTAATATTTTATACAGTCTGCTCACCTGTAGGCCCTCACTACAATGTTTTATAGGGTCCACTCACCTTCAGGCCCTCACCTCTAATGTTTTATATGGTCTGCTCACATGTAGGCCCTCACTACAATGTTTTATAGGGTCCTCTCACCTTCAGACCCTCACCTCCAATGTTTTATATGGTCTGCTCGCCTGTAGGCCCTTACTACAATGTTTTATAGGGTCCGCTCACCTTCAGGCCCTGACCTCCAATGTTTTATATGGTCTACTCACCGGTAGGCCCTCACCTCTAATGTTGTATATGGTCTGCTCACCTGTAGGCCCTCACTACAATTTTTTATAGGGTCCGCTCACCTCAGGCCCTAACCTCCAATGTTTTATACAGTCTGCTCACCTGTAGGCCCTCACCTCTAATGATTTATACGGTCTGCTCACCTGTAGGCCCTCACAAATAATGTTTTAGAAGGTCAGTTCAGCAGCTGGCCCTCGCTCTAATTTTTTAACCACCTCAGCTCCCATAGCTTAAACCCCCTTAATGACCAGACCACTTTTTACAATTCTGCACTACACTACTTTCACGGTTTATTGCTCGGTCATACAACTTACCACCCAAATGAATTTTACCTCCTTTTCTTCTCACTAATAGAGCTTTCATTTGGTGGTATTTCATTGCTGCTGACAGTTTAACTTTTTTTGTCATTAATCAAAATTTACCAATTTTTTGGCAAAAAAATGACATTTTTCACTTTCAGTTGTAAAATTTTTCAACTAAAACTACATTTCTATATAAATTTTCTCTAAATTTATTGTTATACATGTCTTTGATAAAAAAAATGCAAAAAGTGTGTATTTATTGGTTTGCGCAAAAGTTATAGCGTTTACAAACTATGGTACAAAAATTTTAATTTCTGCATTTTTAAGCAGCTCTGACTTTCTGAGCACCTGTCATGTTTCCTGAGGTTCTACAATGAAACACCCCACAAATGACACAATTTCGGAAAGTAGACACCTTAAGGAATTCTCTGATGGGCATAGTGAGTTCATAGAAGTTTTTATTTTTTGTCACAGGTTAGCGGAAAATGATGATTTTTTTTTCTTACAAAGTCTCATATTCCACTAATTTGTGACAAAAAATAAAAACTTCCATGAACTCACTATGCCCATCACAAAATACCTTGGGGTGTCTTCTTTCCAAAATGGGGTCACTTGTGGGGTATTTATACTGCCCTGGCATTTTAGGGACCCTAATGCGTGAGAAGTAGTTTGAAATCCAAATGTGTCAAAAATCCCCTGTGAAATCCTAAAGGTGCTCTTTAGAATTTGGGCCCCTTTGCGCACCTAGGCTGCAAAAAAGTGTCAAGCATGAGGTATCGCCGTACTCAGAAGAAGTAGGGCAATGTGTTTTGGGGTGTAATTTTACATATACCCATGCTGGGTAAGAGAAATATCTCTCTAAAAGTCAATTTTTCCCATTTTTTTTATACAAAGTTGTCATTTGACAGAGATATTTCTCTAACCCAGCATGGGTATATGTAAAAATCCACCCCAAACACATTTCCCTACTTCTCCTGAGTACGGTCACATGTGTGACACTTCTTTGCAGCCTAGGTGCGCTACCGTGCGCAAAGGAGCCCAAATTCCAATGAGTACCTTTTAGGAGGGCATTTTTAGGCATTTGGATTCTGTGAGGGGCATGGCGAGTTCCTATAAGTGAAAAAAAAAAATTGGCACAAGTTAGCGGAAAATGATTTTGTAAGAGAAAAAAAAACATTTTCCGCTAACTTGTGCCCAAAAAAATAAAAAATATTCTAGGAACTCGCCATGGCCCTCACGGAATACCTTGGGGTGTCTTATTTCCAAAATGGGGGCACATGTGGGGTATTTATACTGCCCTGGCATTTTAGGGGCCCTAAAGAGTGAGAAGAAGTCTGGAATATAAATGTCTAAAAAAATGTATGCATTTGGATTCCGTGAGTGGTATGGTGAGTACATTTGAGATTTTATTTTTTGTCACAAGTTAGTGGAATATGAGACTTTGTAAGAAAAAACAAAAAAACTATTTCCGCTAACTTGTGCCCAAAAAAAAAAAAATCTTCTATGAACTCGCCATGCCCCTCAAAAGTGATCTTTTTATAGCGCCGCAGCAATTTTACGGTGTTTTTGCAGTGATCAGAAAAAATAATTCTGTCACTGTGGTGGGGTGGACTGAACGCAAGTGTTTGCACAAGATCAGGGCTTATCGGGCGAAGACTGCGTTTTTTGTAGAGCCTATAGAACATTGCCTATTCTTGTCTGTAATTGCGGACAAGAAAGGCATTTTCTATATAGTTCTGGCAATGTGCAGATCCGCAAAATGCGGAAAGCACATTGCCGGTGTCTGTGTTTTGCAGATCCACGGTGTCCGTGTTTTGCGGATCCGCGCATCCGTGGATCCGCAAAACACATACAGACATCTGAATGGAGCCTTACAGGGGGGTGATCAATGACAGGGGGGGTGATCAGGGAGTCTATATGGGGTGATCAGGGGTTAATAAGGGATTAATAAGTGACAGGGGGTGGGGGGTGTAGTGTAGTGGTGTTTGGTGTTACATACAGAGCTGCCTGTGTCCTCTGGTGGTCGATCCAAGCAAAAGGGACCACCAAAGGACCAGGTAGCAGGTATATCAGATACTGTTATCAAAACAGCTTCTGATATACCTTTCAAGGGTTAAAAAAATCGCATCTACAGCCTGCCAGCTGTTTACCTCCTGTTCCTGTGAACGCGCGCTCCTGTGTGCGCGCGTTCACAGGAAAGCTCGTGTAGATGCATCAAGGAGGAATGAATCGACCGCCTCCGGAACGCGATCCTGCGTTATGCGGTCCGGAGGCAGTTAAAGGGTTACCAGCTTGCCTTCACTACAAATGTTTTGGAGGGTCACCAGCAGGACATCAAGGAAAATTTTTAAAGGGTGTGTATGATGCCCTCCTTTATGTGTAAGAAAGGGTGTATTCCTTGTAATATTTGGCAGCCCTTTCACTTAGTGCATAGGCTTTAGGAGTGTAGCAGTGTATCTGAACAATTGTAGCACCATGTGAATGAGGCCCTCCTTAATGAAATATACAGGCTGTATCGGAGTGCTTCCTCCTTGTAATTTTTGGCAGCACTTAAGAATCCCAACAATTTTTTCTCAATTTTTTTTTATTTTTTTTTAAATTTATTTGGGGGGGAAGCGGGATTTTGGGCATTTTTGGGTCGGTCTGTAAAAGTGGCGTACAACATGGTTCCCAGCAGCTGTAGTGTCCCACTAGGTAGGGGTGGGCACTACACAAGGGTCAATTGGTGTGCGCGTTACTCCTACTCACAAGGAACATGTCATGTTTAATTGTGCATTTAATGTATGTTTTAATGTGTTGTTATATGCAATGTACCCCTGTATGATGCAACAGCAGGCCTAGTTGGGTGTAGTTAGACATCCCAGACACTAGAGGGAGATAGGGAGCCCCTAGTATAAATGTCCAGGCCCAGACAGGGAGAGTTAGGGCAGAGTCAGGAGTCTGAGAAGACAGAGGTTAAAAAGCCTGCTCCTGACATGCAGCTGGATAGCCCTGGCTGCTAGTGATGTCCAGGAGGCTAGTGAGAAGCTCCAGCCTGCCTGAGAACAAGAGAGCCTTAGTTAGCTCTGAAGACACCCCAGTTGCAGGATCCAACCTCCTGGGAGAAACCCACAGTTATCCACTTTACAAGAGAGGGCGATCCAGGGTAAGCTAAGTGACCCTGATGGGCAGATGAAACTAGAAAGTGCAGCAAGAATCTAATACCTGAGGAAGGCAGTAACCAAGGATTTAAGCCACCCTTTAGGCACCCGGGCCTTGGGATATAAAGCCAGAGCAGGAGTTCTAGAAAGGACAGTGTACATTGATTCTGAGGAAAGGTACAACCTGCTGCTGAGTGCTTGTGAATTTACCCTCTGCGTATCTTGCATGACTATTACCTGCCAATTTGTGAATAAGCCTACTTGTGGAACTGTGATTGAAGGACTGTACTACTACCTGCTGTACAAAGTTGGATTGTTCAGTAAAGTTACGTTTGGTTCACTATATACTTGTGTACCTCCATCATTCCAACCACCGACCGGCGTGCCACCGTCCAAAGGCACTGGCGTCACGAATACAACAGGGACCTTGCCCCAGGCACTCAAACTACCCGTAACATCCAGGGCACCTCATCCACCATCAGGCCTGGTCCCTATATACAGAGTGTGCCCCAGAGGAACCGTGTCTACCTCTCCTTCACTGCCACGCGCCTGCCCAGGGTTCTCCAATATAGTGAGTAACCCTCGATTGCCCATAACCGTGACCTCACTTCGTCTATACCCTGCAGGTCTGGCGTGTTGCACAGCGACATTGGAGTCCAAGATGCATCCAGACATAGTCCCTCTGCTGTTCCTCATCAATTTCAGAGCTGTTTCTATCACTTTCAGATCTTTTCCTATGAACCAGGCACCGTCCCCTCATCCTAGCAGGGGGTGCCTGGTTGTCTCCTATTGACTTCCATTACACGGGTGCTCGGCCGAGCGCACAAATATCGCTGTGTGTTCGGACCGAGTACCCGAACACCCCAACACTTTTGTGCTCGCTCATCACTAGAGGGCATCATAAACACCCTTAAAAAATTATTATTGATAGCCTGGTGGTGACCCTTAAAAATATTAGGAGCACGAGCCTGCTGGTGACACTCTAAACCATTAGGGGCGAGGGCCTGCTGCTGATATGACCCTCTAAAACATTAGGGGTGAGGGTCTGTTGCTGAGCTGACCATCTAAAAAATTACGGGTGAAGGTCTGCTGCTGATCTGACCTTCTAAAAATGAGTGGTGAGGGTCTGCTGCTGAGCTTACCATCTAAAAAATTAGGGGTGAGGGTCTGCTGCTGATCTGACTTTCTAAAACATTAGGGGTGAGGGTCCGCTGCTGAGCTGACCATCTAAAAAAATTGTGGTGACTATCTGCTGCTGATCAGACCTTCTACATTAGGGGCGAGTGACTACTGCTGAGCTGACCATCGAAAAAATTATGGTTGAGGGTCTGCTGCTGAGCTGTCTCTAAAACATTAGGGGCAAGTGCCTGCTGCTGATCTGACCATGGCAAACATCATGGCTGAGGGCCTGCTGCTGAGCTGACCATCGAAAAAATTATGGTTGAGGATCTGCTGGTGAGCTGACCATCTAAAACATTAGGGGCGAGTGCCTGCTGCCGATCTGACCATGAAAAAAAATTAGGGGCGAGGGCCTGCTGTGGAGCTAAACATCAACAAAAATTATGGTTGAGGGTGTGCTGCTGAGCTGACTCTCTAAAACATTAGGGGCGAGTGCCTGCTGCTGATCTGACCATGAAAAAAAAATTAGGGGCGAGGGCCTGCTGTGGAGCTAACCATCAACAAAAATTATGGTTGAGGGCCTGCTGCTGAGCTTATGCTCTGCCTAATAAGCCTAATAAGCATGTTGATATGATGGAGGAGGAGGACAAGAAAAGGAAGATTGAACCATATACCCTTTTTTTGTGGTGGAAGGGGTGCATGGGAATACAGTGTATTCAGTACACCATAAAAGGCCACATTTAAAGTGCCTTTATGTTCAGCCACTTTCCTCTGGTGGAGTAGAGAAGTCAGGGGCAATCCAGGCCTTGTTCATTATGATAAGAGTCAACTGTTCCGCATTTTCAGTTGACAGGCGGATGCGCTTATCAGTTATTATGCCCCCAGCAGCACTAAATACCCTCTCTGACAAAACGCGGGCAGGCCAGCAACTCCAAGGCGTAGAGCACCAGTTCGTGCCCTGTGTCCAGCTTGGACACCCAATAGTTGTAAGGCACAGAGGGATCATTGAGGATGCAGACGCAGTCTGCTATGTACTACTTCACAATCTTCCAAAATATTTCTCTCCTTGTGACAGTAGGCCGCGCATCAGTGTGAGGGTGCTGGTGGGGTGTCATTTAAACTGTGCCAGGCCTTGGAGAGTGTTTCCCTGCCTCTGTTTGAACTGCTGTGTGTTCCCCTCGTCTCCCCACCTCGGTTGCCAAGGAACTACGTACTATGACGCCAGCGTTGTCAGCTGGAAATTTTTGGAGCAATTTTTTAACAAAAAACTTCTGGTATTGCACCATTTTGCTAGTCCTCTCCACCACAGGAATGAGAGATGAGAAGTTCTCTTTGTAGCTGGGGTTGAGAAGGGTGAACAACCAGTAATCAGTCAACGTTGGCTAAAATGCATACAACCCGAGGGTCACAGAGTCCCAACAGACAAGATTTCGCTGTCATCATCAGAAGGATGACTCTCAATCTCCTCATCCTCTTTCTCCTCTTCTGCCCATTTACTCTGAGACGATGGAAACAATCTGCTATGGTTACTAGCCTCTACCCGCGTATTAGTGTCTGCGTTATCTGCTGCAAGCCAACCGACCACCTGGTAGCACTGGTGTGACGTCGAGAGTGGTGTCCTGCGTGGATGAGTGTGTTTCTTGTGCTCTAGCAGCATGCACAGTTTCACCACAAGCGTGCACAATCAGCAGCACGGCCACTTCACCAGACCACAAAATGAGGGTGTGTACTGTCTTCCCCCATTTCCACCTCTTCCACATGCAAAGCGTCTGACTTCATTGTGAGCAGCGAGCGTTTCAGTAGACACAGAAGTGGGTTGGTTACGCTGATAATAGCGGCATCGCCGATCACCATCTGTGTTGATTCCTCAAAGTTGCGTAAAACCTCACAGAGATCTGACATCCATGCCCACTCGTCGCTTGTGAAGAGCGGCAGCTGTTCACAAGTGCGCAAATAGTCCCACAACATGGACAATGATATACCATAGGGGGATGATTGACAAAAATTCCCACCAAAAATATGTATTTTAATCAGGGGCCATTTTTATGCGTCTTAAAGGCAAACTCTCAAAAATGTGCCCTGTTGGAGCCTAAATTTTTTTTTATTTCCTATCGGTTTGATGTATACAAATGTGCAGCACTCCATGTTTTTGTATTCTGCAGAGTCCATTAAAAAAAATGCATACGTTAACGTACGTTTTTTCAAAACAAAATTATTAAATGTATGTTGAACGGACGCCCCTGTACGGCATCAGTCTTAGGCATCTGTTAAGGCATACATTTTTGGTATGCATTAAATGGATGGCAAAAATAGGATGTGAACCAAGCCCTAGTATCAGAATAAGCACCAGTACATAGCAGAGAAGCATGGCGGAGAGGGGAGGTCGCAATGTATTGACAGAGCACTACCTAGTCCTGGTGGTCAGGGATGAGGACTGTGTTTCCCAAGGATCATTTTCTACTGGGAAATACAGGGCACAGTATAATACTGTATAATATCATTATATTATAGCTATATAATATAAATATATTAGCCCTACCCCCAATTAATCACACAATTAAGGGGTTCATTATTATATAGAAATAAGTCTATGTTAGGCGCATTTCTAACACAGAATGTGGCGCAGAGGTACTTAGCACTGCAATCTGCATATTCTTCCCGCTCATGCCAGGTCTAAAAAATAAGTCGTGGGCAGGGAAAGGGATACAGTTATGGCCATCCAAATATTGATTAGCACCGCCATACATTGATCGGATAACACCTCTGCACAGTGACCTAATAACACCGCCATACCGTGACCGGATAAAAGCGTATAAGAGGGCACAGTACAGGGAATCACTAGGGGCACTACACAGGGCGTGGTAAGAGGGCACAATGCAGGTTATAAGGGGGCACAGTCAGGGCAGGACTGGGAATAAAAACCAGCCCTGGAAAAAGTTGCATACCAGCCCCACAGTGTTGCATCATTATTTACTTGTTTATAAAAGGGGAAAGCATTCATTTTAAAACATGTGTGTAAACACGAATATGAACTTTGCCCCACAATAGCTCTTTTGTAGAACCCCATTGTTCATATTACCGTTTTACTGGCTAGGGCAGCGCTAAATCCAGCCATCAGTGACGTAGCCAGATCTTTAAAAAATGCCTTTGCCCTGCGCGATTTAGCGCAGGGCAAAGGAGAGCATCGGAGCATGAACTGCTCTGATGCTCAAGTCAGGGGGGCTGCCTGGGTGAAAATGGACAACCCCTTTAATTTATACTCAGATATAGTCCTCCTGTAAGTACCTGGCCTTCCCCCTCTGTCCTCCTCTTCCTCACCCCCTTCCCCTTCTGTCCCCCTTGAATGTATGTCAGCAGCAGCACCAGGAGAAGGACTGGAGCTGCAGGCTGCACAGGGACAAGTGAGTGACTGGCAACCCCTTCCTGCTGTCACAGAGTTGCTGGATTCTCCTGGAATAGTTGTTGAAGTGCAGCTGCCTGGAGGTGGTGGGCTCCAAGCTTCTCACAGCCACTCTGACCATCATGCATGGAGTTTCAGCTGCCTGGAAGTGACCTCCAGGCTTCTATGTATGAAGGCACAGTAGACTGCTGGGAGCTGCCTGTGTGGAGGCTGAGCAGCCTGCTGGAAGCAGAGAGCTTTGTGATCACTGTCTCCTCCTGTACAGAGCAATTCGGCGAGAGAAAAAAAAGAGAAGGGAGAGGCGCTCATTGGGTGGTGGGTAGCGGTTGTGTGGTTTTGCGTAATGGTTGAAGTGTGCTCACCTTTTGGTGTTGTGCGGGTTGGAGCACAACGTCCGTTGAGGCAGGTACATGTGGGGAAACAAGGGGGCGTGTTTTTTTTTTTTTAGGGTGGTCGGTGCTGCCAATACCCGTTCGGTCCCTTAGGGTGGAGTTGCCAAGGACTCCTAGGGACTGTGAAGGAAGAGGTTGCTGGTTTGTGTGCGGATGCACACAGTAGGGTATTTGTTTGGCGCACAAAAGACAACCTCAGTCAGTGGACTTTTGGTGAAATAGCTGTTTTTATTGTTCAGTAGACAACGCGTTTTGGAGTTTATGACTCCTTTATGAAGTCTAAAACAAGGGTATAAAAAAGTGCCGGAGGCAAAAGATATATCCCCACCTGGTTAGATGGGTGTGGACATGCATTAAACAATAGAATCTTTAGAGAGTTGTGCGCGTGCATTTAAGCATTAAAAGGTGCATAATTATATACAAGAAAAATGATAATGATGATAGTAATAATAATAATAATGATAATAATAATAATAAGAAGAAGAACTGTAGTTTGCAGAGAGAAATAAAATGCAAATGTCAGTTTCAACAGCAGTTGATTAAAAGCAAAGGAAGTCGATAAGTATTCAATGGTCCGCGTATAGGGCCACTTTTGGACCCAGTGGTGTCTACTATTTCTGCTGGCATGAAAAATTGTGTGCTCAATTGTGTCTCAGGAGGACTGTGGTTATGGAATGAGTGAATGTATAAAGTATGTAAAAACTGGTGTCCCTAGTGCGGTATTGGGAAGGTGGTGTGTGTATATTGACGGTATTTGTTGGAATGTAGTTGTGGGGGAGTGTGTAGGATAGAGGGGGGTTTACGTTATCGGGCGTCAGCAAAGAGACTGGCCAGATGGCTGTAGGAAAAGACACAACAAATGAAAAAACGGAGACTGTGCAAAGAGGCATGATAATGTCTGTGTGTGTGGTGATTAAACTAAGGGGGAGCGTGGGAATATGGCAGGTGGCAGGTTGGCGGGGGGGGGGGGGGGGGGACAGGATAAACTACCTGTGGTTAATGCAAGGCAAATTTATTAATTTAATGCAGTGCAATGTGATGTGGTATGTTGTTGTATTGGAATATGGCTGTGGGTGTAATATAATGAAGGGGGGTGGCAAGTGGCCGGTGATGATGAGAAAGGTGGGTGCAGTGTGTTTTGGTATTTTGATGATGTTGTAGCGCTGCTGGAGGGAAAGGGGGGGGGGAGGATGGATGCCCTATATATTGGTGGGGGTGATAAACTATGCAATTAGAATGTGGCCCAACATGGTGGTTGGATAGGGCTGACCAAGTTATTGAGGGTGCAGTGGGGGATGTGGACATCAAAACTGCTGTTGCGGTGTGCCTCTTACCTGGAGCGTCTGGTTGAGCTGAAAGCACCGCTCTCCATGTGCCTGAGCGCGCGCTTTTTGAAGTTCGGGTGGCGGGGGCGGGGGTGTGACGTCAGGCGGGGGCGTGGTGGTGACGTCAGGCGGGAAGGTTACTAACGTTGCTGCGACGATCAGCTGGTGTGCTAGGGGGCGGGGGAGCGGCCTCCTTGAATGCTGTGCCGATCAGCTGGTGTGCTGGGGGCGGGGTCGTGACGTCCTAGAATGCTGCTTCGCAGGCGCTGGGCAGTAGGGGAATGTGTAATGTGATTTGTTGGCAGTGCAGGAGAGGAAGGGGAAATGAGAGGCTGGCGCTGTGTAATGTTATTTGTTGATGGGGTGGCTGTGATGGGGTATTATGGTGGGATGTGATGTAATAAGGGGGCTGGTGTGTTGTGGCTGGTTTGATTCATGTGAATGGGGTGGGGAGTAAACAATGGTGGCTGGTTTGAGGCATGTATATAACCATAATTGGCGCGGTGGTTGGCAGGTGGGCAGAAGGGATATGGTGGTGGAGAGAAGGGCGGGTTTTGGGGGGGATTATTGGGATGGATTATGGTAAGGTGGGTGGGAAAGGAGAGGTGGGAACGTGAGTACTGTGGGTGCTGGAGGCGGCAGGCAAGGCGGGGGGGGGGGGTTTGTGGACATGGTGAGGTGTGATGATTGAAGGTGGGGGAATGGGGAGTGGATGGGGATGGATGGGGGGAATGTGAAGGAGAGGGCAGTGGTGTGTGTGAAGCAATGTGGAATGGTGCGTGGAAGAGTGGGTGGTGTGACTTGGGGGGCAGGGATCTGGGTTTTTAGACACAGTTGGTTTCTAACAATTCGTTTGGGCAATCAGGGTTTTAGAAGCAGTTGGTTTCTAGCGATTTGTTGAGGCCGTATGGTTCTATGGTTTGTAGTTTGAATATCCAGTACATTTCTTTTCTCCTCAATTTCTGGTAGCGGTTTCCATGGGTGGCTGGGATTTCTTCAATGGGTAGTAAGGAGAGGTCTCCTGCATCTTTTTGTGTGCCTACAAGAAATGTCGGGATACTTCATGTTTGAGGAAGCCGTTTGTGATGTTCCAACGGTGCTTGTTCATCCTTTCTCTCAGAGTGAGGGTGGTCCGGCCAACGTATTGTAATCCACAGCTGCATTCCAATAAATAAATTATGTATGTCGATGAACAGTTTAGAAAGTGCTTTATTTCAAATTTTTCTCCTGTTACATTACTGGAGAACTTGGTGGTCCGATTTGATATGTTCAGGCAACACTTGCATCTTTGGTGTCCGCATTTATAACTTCCCAGCATTTTGGGAAAAAGGCTCAAAATGGCTGGAGGATGTTTCTTCTGAGTGCGCAGGCGACTGGGGGCGATGAGATTTTTGATTGTTTGGGCTCTTCTAAAGGTTATGTGCGGTTCTGGTCGTTTATGTTTTGTTAGGAAGGGGTCCGCTTGTAGTATCTGCCAGTGTTTCTTCAGTATATTTCTCAGGGTCATGTGGTTGGTATTGAACGTGGTTATGAAGGACGTCTTGTATTTTTTGGTGGTATCTGGATCGCTTGGTTTGGCGATTGGTGATTTTGTTTCTGATGGTAGGCAGTCCTCCTGGGTGTATATCTGTGCCTGCCGTAGTGCTGCCTTGACGACACCGCATGGGTATCCTTTGTTGTGGAATCTTTTTTCAATTACCTGGCTTTGTAGTTTGACATCTTCATCCTTTGTGCAGTTTCGACGGATCCGCTTGAATTGGCTGAATGGGATGTTATTTTTCCACTTTTTGTGGTGCGCGCTCCTGTAGTCCAGGTAACTGTTTCCATCTACTTTTTTGAAGAAGGTCTTTGTTTCGATGATATTTTCCTTAGTGGATAGGACTAGGTCCAGGTATTCTATAGATGTTTCGGAATAGTTGGCTGTAAATGTGAGGTTGAAGTTATTTTTGTTTAGGTGGGTGGTGAAATTGTTGGCCTCTTCTAGGCTGCCATCCCAGATCAAAAGCAAGTCATCAATATAGCGTTTGTAGAAGACTACTTTGTCTTGCCAAGGGTGTTTGTTATAAATGAATTGGTCTTCGAAGATCCCCATGTACAGAGTTGCGAAGCTGGGCGCGAATCGTGTTCCCATAGCGGTCCCTCTGGTCTGCTTGTAGATTTTGTTCTCAAAAGTGAAGATATTGTGTTTGAGGATGAAGTCGATGCCATCCAGAATTAATTGTCCCTGTGAGGTTGGCAGGTTCGCGTCTTGATGTAGGTACTGCCGTATGGCGTCTATCCCTGTATTATGTGGGATGTTGGAATATAATGAGGCTACGTCAAGTGTGGCCCAAATGTATGATTTTTTCCAATGTACCCTTTTGAGCAAGGTAATTAGAGTGGCGGAATCCTTCAGGTAGGAGGGTAGTTGGATGACATATTTCTGTAGAAAAATGTTGATGTAGTGTGATAAATTGCATGTGAGTGAGGAGATGCCAGATAAGGTCGGTCTCCCTGGTGGATTGTGGGTAGATTTGTGTACTTTTGGTAGATGGTAAAAAAGTGCCAGGTTCGGTGGTCTATGGTAATGTATTCTTTTTCCTTTTTGGTTAATATTTCCTGTGATTCTGCTTTTTCCAGAAGACCCAATAATTTTTTGGTGTCTTCCTTTATCGGGTTGTGGGATAGGATTTCATAGTAGTTTATGTCTTCTAGGATTTTGTGTGCTTCGGCCAAATAATCCTCGCGGTCCTGGATCATGATGCTGCCTCCTTTATCAGCATTTCTGATGATGATGGTGTTATTATCCATTAGCTCTTTGAGGGCGATTTTTTCTTTTTTGTTTAGGTTATTTGTTGTTTTTAGATCTTTATTAATGGGTCTAAGGTCCTTTGTTACGAGTGCGGAGAAGGTTTCAATGTGGCTCCCCCTATGGTATATCGGGTTGAAGGTGGATTTGGGTTTCAGTCCTGTGGTGATGGCTCTTATGGTTTGTCAGGTTGTGCATTATTGGTGCTACTTTGTTTGGTGATTTTTTGTTTTGAGAACTGGATTCCGAAATGCCTAGCTAATGTTAATTTCCGGATATAGGAATTGAGGTCAACAAAAAGATCAAATTCATTGACCTTACCTCTTGGGCAAAATGACAACCCTTTATGTAGCAGGCTTATTTCCACTTCATTGGGTTTGTGCGATGAGAGGTTGAAGATCCTCACTGATGTTTTGTTTTCTTCCGTTTGGGACTTAGCTGATTTGGGGTCTGTTTCTGGATTGCTCCGGTTTTCTTTTCTTTCTGTTGTTGTTCTGCCTCTTCCTCCTCGTCGTCTACCCACAATCCGCCAGGGAGACCGATCATATCTGGCATCTCCTCACTCACATGCAATTTATCACACTACATCGACATTTTTCTACAGAAATATGTCATCCACTACCCTCCTACCTGAAGGATTCCGCCACTCTACTTACCTTGCTCAAAAGGGTACATTGGAAAAAATCATACATTTGGGCCACACTTGACGTAACCTCATTATATTCCAACATCCCACATAATACAGGGATAGACGCCATACGGCAGTACCTACATCAAGACGCGAACCTGCCAACCTCACAGGGACAATTCATTCTGGACGGCATCGACTTCATCCTCAAACACGATATCTTCACTTTTGAGAACAAAATCTACAAGCAGACCAGAGGGACCGCTATGGGAACACGATTCGCGCCCAGCTTCGCAAATCTGTACATGGGGATCTTCGAAGACCAATTCATTTATAACAAACACCCTTGGCAAGACAAACTAGTCTTCTACAAACGCTATATTGATGACTTGCTTTTGATCTGGGATGGCAGCCTAGAAGAGGCCAACAATTTCACCACCCACCTAAACAAAAATAACTTCAACATCACCTTTACAGCCAACTATTCCGAAACATCTATAGAATACCTGGACCTAGTCCTATCCACTAAGGAAAATATCATCGAAACAAAGACCTTCTTCAAAAAAGTAGATGGAAACAGTTACCTGGACTACAGGAGCGCGCACCACAAAAAGTGGAAAAATAACATCCCATTCAGCCAATTCAAGCGGATCCGTCGAAACTGCACAAAGGATGAAGATGTCAAACTACAAAGCCAGGTAATTGAAAAAAGATTCCACAACAAAGGATACCCATGCGGTGTCGTCAAGGCAGCACTACGGCAGGCACAGATATACACCCAGGAGGACTGCCTACCATCAGAAACAAAATCACCAATCGCCAAACCAAGCGATCCAGATACCACCAAAAAATACAAGACGTCCTTCATAACCACGTTCAATACCAACCACATGACCCTGAGAAATATACTGAAGAAACACTGGCAGATACTACAAGCGGACCCCTTCCTAACAAAACATATATGACCAGAACCGCACATAACCTTTAGAAGAGCCCAAACAATCAAAAATCTCATCGCCCCCAGTCGCCTGCGCACTCAGAAGAAACATCCTCCAGCCATTTTGAGCCTTTCTCCCAAAATGCTGGTAAGTTATAAATGCGGACACCAAAGATGCAAGTGTTGCCTGAACATCTCAAATCGGACCACCAAGTTCTCCAGTAATGTAACAGGAGAAAAATTTGAAATAAAGCACTTTCTAAACTGTTCATCGACATACATAATTTATTTATTGGAATGCAGCTGTGGATTACAATACGTTGGCCGGACCACCCTCACTCTGAGAGAAAGGATGAACAAGCACCGTTGGAACATCACAAACGGCTTCCTCAAACATGGAGTATCCTGACATTTCTTGCAGGCACACAAAAAGATGCAGGAGACCTCTCCTTACTACCCATTGAAGAAATCCCAGCCACCCATGGAAACCGCTACCAGAAATTGAGGAGAAAAGAAATGTACTGGATATTCAAACTACAAACCATAGAACCATACGGCCTCAACAAATCGCTAGAAACCAACTGCTTCTAAAACCCTGATTGCCCAAACGAATTGTTAGAAACCAACTGTGTCTAAAAACCCAGATCCCTGCCCCCAAAGTCACACCACCCACTCTTCCACGCACCATTCCACATTGCTTCACACACACCACTGCCCTCTCCTTCACATTCTCCCCCATCCACCCCCATCCACTCCCCATTCCCCCACCTTCAATCATCACACCTCACCATGTCCACAAACCCCCCCCGCCTTGCCCGCCGCCTCCAGCATCCACAGTACTCACGTTCCCACCTCTCCTTTCCCACCCACCTTACCATAATCCATCTCAATAATCCCCCCCAAAACTCCCCCCCTTCTCTCCACCACCATATCCCTTCTGCCCACCTGCCAACCACCGCGCCAATTATGGTTATATACATGCCTCAAACCAGCCACCATTGTTTACTCCCCACCCCATTCACATGAATCAAACCAGCCACAACACACCAGCCCCCTTATCACATCATATCCCACCATAATACCCCATCACAGCCACCCCATCAACACATAACATTACACAGCGCCAGCCTCTCATTTCCCCTTCCCCTCCTGCACTGCCAACAAATCACATTACTCATTCCCCTACTGCCCAGCGCCTGCCGAGCAGCATTCTAGGACGTCACAACCCCGCCCCCAGCACACCAGCTGATCGGCACAGCATTCAAGGAGGCCGCTCCCCCGCCCCCTAGCACACCAGCTGATCGTCACAGCAACGTTAGTAACCTTCCCGCCTGACGTCACCACCACGCCCCCGCCACCCAAACTTAAAAAAGCGCACGCTTAGGCACATGGAGAGCGGCGCTTCCAGCTCAACCAGACGCTCCAGGTAAGAGGCACACTGCAACAGCGGTTTTGATGTCCACATCCCCCACTGCACCCTCAATAACTTGGTCAGCCCTATCCAACCACCATGTGGGGCCACATTCTACTTGCATAGTTTATCACCCCCACCAATATATAGGGCAACCTTTCTCATTATCACCGGCCACTTGCCCCCCCCTTCATTATATTACCCCCACAGCCATATTCCAATACAACAACATACCACATCACATTGCACTGCATTCAATTTGCATTGCACCAACCACAGGTAGTTTATCCTGTTCCCCCCCCCCCCCCAATTTACCACCTGCCATATTCCCTCGCTCCCCCTTAGTTTAATCACCACACACACAGACATTATCATGCCTCTTTGCACAGTCTCCGTTTTTTCATTTGTTGTGTCTTTTCCCACAGCCATCTGGCCAGTCTCTTTGCTGACGCCCGATAAGGTAAACCCCCCCCCCCCCCTCTATCCTACACACCCCCCCACAACTACATTCCAACAAATACCGTCAATATACACACACCACCTTCCCAATACCGCACTAGGGACACCAGTTTTTACATACTTTATACATTCACTCATCCCATAACCACAGTCCTCCTGAAGCACACATTTTTTTATTCCAGCAGAAATAGTAGACACCGCTGGGTCCAAAAGTGGCCCTGTAAGGAAATATTCTTATCTTTCCCTCTTCTATGTACCCCTGGTACAAGACTTCAGTATTCAGCTTGTTTTGATTCTTATCTAGCGCTAGAGAGAGGGATAATGAAGTACGATACACTTCTGCGTAGTTCAAAAATCACTCTAAGTTTATTATGGATTTCTTAGACATATATAGTAGAACATGACATGATGTTTAAGTTAACCAGTAACAGGCGTCTTAGCCGGCTACACCTTTAAGTTATCTTATCGTTTATTAGAGTCCAAGGCTATATGTGACATGTGAGCAAAACCTCTTAGTGGAAGTTTTTCAAGAACTTTGACCGCTACGTGTTCATGTGTTCGTGTATTAATGTATAGATCATGATGAAATATAAGCTTATATCAAAAATAGGCTTTGGACTGAAATAGAACCCTTCAATCCCTTCTATAAAACCCATTTACATATATATAATGTGGGTTTTTCATTTTGTTCCTTTCTTGTTTTTCCTTTCAAAATATTTCTGTAAATATTGCTGGTAATCCTCTGGAGACCCAGGGTTTTCGTGAGGTATCTGAATATATTCAGCTTGTGGTGTATCTGGGACTCGCCTAAATCTTGTAAATGTATTAATTAATGACGGTATACATTGGATACAGCAACATATCATGATCAAGGAGGCAAATACTAACAAATAATTTTCTTAACCAACTCAAATCCGGCATCCAGCTCAATAACCAGTCCCACCAGGAGGATGAATCAACATCCGTCTTAATATTATTGGCTATGTCATGTAGCGATTGAATATGGGATTGGATTGATCTGGAATGGTCAGATAAATTAAAACAACACATCCCTGTGAACGCTGAGCATCCTACACCATGTTGGAGTAATAAATAGTCAATAGTTGCCCTATTCTGCTCTAGATAGATTTTTCATATGATTGTATATCCAACAGCATATCTTTCAGAACCGCACTAGTGACATCTATCTGTTTTACCATAAAGCAGGCAAGTTTTGATATTGTCCTGTGGTTATATATGGCCAACCCTGGTACCCCTATCAAAGATACCCCTTAACTCATGTATTCTGCTCTAGAGAGGAGATTCACATTATAGTCACAATTTTCCGGTAGCTGTAGGGAAGTGTCTCTCGTGTGTCGTGTCTGCATTGCTGGGACTAGTGGTATCATTGCTAATGTCAACCTAGCTATTGTACAGAGTCCCTCTGTAATATTGGCTGGTATGTATGTGTAACTAGTATTTCCACAGGCCAATACCCATCCTGTTGGTAGAGGTACATGTTTGTCTAGGGATGGTACTGTTTGTGTGATATTATATTGCATATTCTTTTCTGATACTATCTTTTTACAGTTACCTAGATCTCTATCACAAATATTTGGCTTACTCTTGTTCTGCATTTTTGCTTATATGCATTTCAGCCATCTCGAGGAATTTCCCGACTGCGTCATCTCGTTGGGGGTCAAGGCTGTCTGCCTTCGTTAGTACCCCTTCTGTATCTTCTTGGAGGTCAGGGCTGTCTGCCCCCGTTAGTACCTCTCGTCCTTCTTCAAGGCTGTCTGCCTCCGTTTCCTGCCTCCTCTCTTTCTCTCACAAGCTTCACTCGGGTGGCGTGGATCCAAATTGGAGATTGTTCAGTCAGCACAGCTGTTCTGGTTACTGCAACCACGGTAGTAGGTGGGCCATATGCGAAATCACCTTGAGCTCTTCCTTCCTTCAGTGTTTCAACTACCACCTCATCCCCCACCCTGTATGGGTGGGTGGGTTCCTGTGGAAAAGAGGGAGACTTACAAGCAACTTTTTTCCTCAGTGTTGTTAAGTACCTGTATCAATTTGGTGACATAGTCTTCCCAAATCTGGTCTATGTCGCCTTCCTGTACCACTAGGGGGTGACTTGCCCAAGGAGTTGGAAAGGGCCTACCCATACGGATCTCAATGCTGTTATGTCCTACTCCTTGAAAATGTGCTATTAAGATGGAAGCACTGTGTTGGGGGAATGCATAACTCCCCCTCTTTGCAGACTAATTCTAATTCTATCTTAGGATTTTTCTGCAATACTGGATAACACCAGTCTTGCTGTTCCTGTTCACTGGCATACCCCTGAAGATCAGTAAGTATTTGCAACATCCCAGGGGTTGGAGTTGCCAGACATGGCCTCTCCCAATGGTTACACAAACCTGTGGGGTTGCATTTGGCCACTCATTTCGCCACCCTATCTGCCAACGCGCCACCTTATCTGCCAGCGCATCGCCCTGTGGGACATGATCCTTACCATCTGCTGCAATCAATCCTTTCCTCTGCCAGATCATACCACGGTCCCACACTACCCCATGTGTGCACCTACTCTCAGTATAGATGGTGACAGGTCTATCAGTATGTAGAATACATGCTCTAGTGAGTGCAATGAGCTCAGCTGCCTGTTGTGTTGAGTGTGGATGCCCTTGAGTAGGCCTACAACATCATGAGTGGTGTGCAAAATGGTGTAATGTCACATTGTGAAAGGAGTTGCCAACTCTACCGTCATAGCACAGGCTGCAAGAGAACACAGACATGCCGGCATCCCTTGAACAGGGGTGGGCATTACCTTTGAGAAAAATACACAAGGACGCAACTTGCCTCCGTGTTCTTGTGTCAGTACACCCGCCATGGTTTTACAATTTTGGCGTGCAAACATGTGGAAGGGCATATTATAGTCAGGGAGGCCCAGCCCTGGACTCGACATGAGTAAACATTTCAAACAATCAAATGCATTGTACATTTCAGAAGACCATTTAATCAAATCTGGATTTTCGTCCAGAGTGGCTTGCCTCAAAACATTGTCATACATAGGAGCAATCAGGAATCCATTGTCTACAGTAGTTTATCATACCAAGGAAAGATAACATTTCTTTCTTGGTGTGCAGGGCGACCAAACCCGCATTAGACTGGACTCTTTCTGCGCTGATTCTCCTTACACCTTTTGTGAGGACAAAGCCCAAGTATTCAACCTGCATTTTACACCATTGGATTTTCTCAAGTGTCACTCTGTGACCACATCCTGACAATCATTATAACAGTGATAAACCATCCTGAATGCTGGCCTCCACTGACATGCTACACAGTAACAGATCATCAACATATTGCAGCAGCACAGAACCTTGGGGGGTGTACCATGGTTTTAACATTGCTAGGAGGACCATGCTGTACACTACGGGTGAATCAGCATATCCCTGGGGTCTACACCAGGTTAGTTGTCGTCCGTCAAAGGAAAAAGCAAAAAGTAGTCTGGTTATCTTATCAACTGGGATAGAAAAGAATGCATTCTTCAGATCTATCACACTGAACCAAACAGCGTCTGCTGGAATGGCAGATAATAATTAAGTGACACCAGGTACAACAGGGGCTATAGGCACAATGATGTTGTTGATGGCCCTTAAATCCTGTACAAAGCGGGTAGTACCATCTGCCTTTGTCACTGGATTCACGGGCATGCTGTAGGGTGAAATCACCTCTTCCAGGATTCCCTTTTTGTAGGAATTCTTTTATCATTGGCCTAAGTCCATCAAGTTCCTCTTTTTTTTGACAGCGGGTATTGTTTCTGATATACTGAGATGACACCTGGTTTCACAGTAGCTGTGTGAAGTGTGCAATCTATGAATGCAGGATTAATGTTGTTAAGTTCTGGGTGGCCCCGTATGTTTGCAAGAATCAGTGGCCCCGGTGTAGAGATTGGAATGAGGCCTGAGTGTACTCTTATGCCCTGATTCTTTGCTGATACCTGCAAGTCAGGCTTAATGAACAAATCTCTCCCCAACAGACTGACTGGGTAATCTAGTATAATGCTAAATACATGATCTGCGATGTATTCCCTGTCCATGGTCTCGAGTGGCAGTGAGTCAGTTTTGAAAGGTTTTATTAAAACCCCATTAATTCACATAGAAGGCACAGATTCTCTTTCCTCCCACTCTTTAGTCATCTAAAGTCCACCCCTTTTAGTCTGACGCTGCGGTCATCCGTCTGTCTGTTAGTAACGTGCCAGCTGCCCATAAGAACAGAGCTCAGATGTTAAGCACAACACTTAACATGTAACACGTAACTGCAAACATTGAAACAAACGGATTTGACAATACAGACATGAACACACAAAGGGCCCATAAAAACTTTTCATTGACTTCAATAAAAAAAAAATGTACAGCTTGATCAATGCTGTTGGCACCAATAAAAACCAAAAACTTCCAAGAAAAATAAAAAATAAAATAAAATTCTCAATGCGCATATTATATGAAAACAAATACCGTATTCCATACATATTTTTCATGTACTCATTTCACAAACCGCTCATAACCTTGCCCTCACAAATAAAAACTGAACTGCACACACAGCTCTGCTAAAACATCTCTTAATCTTCATACATTTTCAACTCTTCTATAACTCAAAGCCACACCCATCCACATTCCACTGAATCTTGTATCCCAAACTATTCACACAATTTCTTTGTTTCATTTCAAAACTTTCAGCATAGACAAACACAGCTTTCCTGGAAACAGATAATCACACCCAGCTTATAAAAAGACAATATACATGTTATATCATACAGTCATTTTGTTAAAAGCTGGATTCCCACATTACACTGCTTGGGAAAGAAAATGACCGAACAATTCTTTGTCTTGTATAATGTATTACACATCACTTACTCTGCATGATGTCCTGCCCGCTTCCTTTATCTCAGGAATGTGTTTGTGTGAAGGCGGGGGAAGTGGATCTCTATAGCTCACACTAGATACATACAATGTTTATCTAATAACTGATGCTGTCTGAAGTCCACGTGGAGACGTTCTGTTTTACTGTAAGCATTAGTCTATCAGATTGTTAATAAATGTGGAAATAATTAGACTGTCATTCTGGAGAACCGATAGCCATGTCTCCAATTTCCAGCAATCCATAAATCTCCTCCAGAAATCAGTAACGCTTTCTGAGGGTTTTTGCTTATATGCTACGGCTACTGGGAGTGAAGACTTTTGTTTAAATACCTCTATCACGTGTCCTTCTATCTCCTTTCTGCATATAATCCATATCCCATGAAGGGTCAGGTTCAAAATACGTTCAGGCGGCAGTGTCGCCTAAGCATAGACCCTTGACCATGTCCGTGTGATATATGCTATTGTCTCCTTCCCTGGGAAAGGGGTCTACTGCTTCCATTGCCTCTGTCCACCCTGCCAAATTATCTACCCATGGGTTAACAAGGTAATACTTTGTAGGACTGACTCGGGCAACATATTGGACTGAAATAGAACCCTTCAGGCCCTATACGCGGACCATTGAATACTTATCGACTTCCTTTGCTTTTAATCAACTGCTGTTGAAACTGACATTTGCATTTTATTTCTCTCTGCAAACTACAGTTCTTCTTCTTATTATTATTATTATCATTATTATTATTACTATCATCATTATAATTTTTCTTGTATATAATTATGCACCTTTTAATGCTTAAATGCACGTGCACAACTCTCTAAAGATTCTACTGTTTAATGCATGTCCACACCCATCTAACCAGGTGGGGATATATCTTTTGCCTCCGGCACTTTTTTATACCCTTGTTTTAGACTTGATAAAGGAGTTATAAACTCCGAAACGTGTTGTCTACTGAACAATAAAAACAGCTATTTCACCAAAAGTCCACTGACTGAGGTTGTCTTTTGTGCGCCAAACAAATACCTTACTGTGTGCATCCGCACACAAACCAGCAACTTCTTCCTCCTGTACAGAGAGCAGCAAGGGACTCTCCAGGAGTGGCATCAGCTGGGCAGATCAGCTTCTAGGATCTGGGCTCCATGGGCACTCTGTAGCCCTCACATGCTTCTTTGTGCATCACAGCAAGGAGATTGGAGCAGTTGACAGCAGGGCTCTGGCTGGAGGTAGCACTTTGTAAAAGGTTGTCACACAGGTTGTCAGGGGCTGCGAGTGGAGAACATCTTGGTGTGTAACCTGGTGTCACTGTGCTGTACAAAGGATCTGCTTGGCATGGTGCCTCCACAGAGGGCAGGGAATCAGATTGACTGAGGAGGGCTTGTACTTTGGAGAAGAATATGTGGCTTCATGTGACAGAACAGATGAATCGCACAGAAGAGTGTGTGGATAAGGACACGTCGTGTCTCCAGGAGCTCTGCCGCTGACATCTCCAAGTGACAGACACTGCTGGACCCCCCTGGCACCCTGCACACAGAGCCTTCCTGTATGTATGGCTGGTGCCAACTTGTGATCAGATATGACAGTCTGCAGCCAGGAAGCGCTACCACCCTGTCCCCAGGTCTGCTCTGTGCATGCACCCGGAGCCCTCTGTGCCCACGCCGGTGATGCCATGTCCCGCAACCATATATAACATCCCAGAGTATGTCACTAAAACTCTGATCACCCTGCTACATGATGTTAAAGTGTAAATGTGTTATCAGACTGCAGACAACTGACACACCTCACACAAACTCCTGTCTCTCTGCCTGGAAAAACGACACTAACAGCCAAATTTTTGTGGGTGGAAGGTCGGTCACAGCTTTATTCTTATTCATTATTTTAGACTCAATCCTTTGAGAATAACCATCAACTATAAACTGCCAGGCCCAAAGCCGGTCCCCGGAGTGCGAGAAGCGCTATGCCACACCAAACATTGGTGCGCAAGTCCGCCTTCCCCTCCGTTGTAACTCTTGTAATCCTCCGACCTCCTGCTGTGACTTAAATCAGATCTGAAAATAAACATGCAAAACATTGGAAAAATAACCAAAGGGAGGGGGGGGAAGTTTCCTTCCAGAGGTGCCGGAGACTAAGAGGCAAGACACAGGGATGACCCTCCTTTTTATTAAGTCTAAGGGTGGTATCTTCACCCATTACCCCGCCCCCCCAAGGGAGGGGGGGAGCGAACACCAACAACCAGCTATGCAGCTTTAGCAGGAAGACAGTGGGATTTTAACTCCCAAACTGCCAGCAGTGTCTGCAGTCCGGCGCGCCTGCGTTATACACTGTGGCGCTAGTATCTTGTGTAATCTGACATTTGCATTATATTGATTTACTAGGACTGTTTGATGTAAATTGCTGTAATTATTTATGTACACCAGTAGGTGGCGGCAATATATAGACAGTCTATAGGACAGTTTAGTATATCTAGGCTGGAATAGTTCATTCCAGGCTAGCTCCTCCCTTTCTGAGGAGGAGTGGAATCTTCCCACTTCCTACCTCATAGGGAGGAAGGAAAGGTTAGTCAGTGTGTACCAGCCATCCCTGTTGGGGTAGGTTGTGTGGATGGGAGCTGCCAGAACAAGGAATCACAACCCTGGATCCAACCTCGGCTGAGGTTCAGGATCCATCTTCCTAGCCTGAGTCATCTACCTCAGCTGGACGACCAGAGAAGCAGCCTCCACAGAACAATAGAACTCCAGGAAGAAGACACCATTCCCTGCGAGCTGTCCTGTGAGTACAAATCCCAAGTCCAGGAGAAGCCAAATACCTCCTCAGCTAGTCAGGCCCATACCAAGCAGAATACAGACAGAGCAGAAGACTAATACCTGCCAGATCTACAGGCGTATGTACCAGATGCAGAATAGATATAAATTCCTGCCACATATTGCCAAAACCTGCTGGGACCCAAGACTTATGCTGTAACTTGTATGGATTTAAAGCTGCATTAAGTAAAGACGAGTTGGATGATATTTCCTGTCTGGATCTTAATTATTCCATCAGAACTCCTATTAACAACACTCAATTTGTTGCATGTGAGCCAGGATACAGGAGTCCAGCCGTACCAAGGTAGGAGACACCGTTGACACTGCATAGAGACATTATTCCCCCTCTGGCATTCATCACCTGGTATGTGAGCTATACCATCTTAAAGGGCCCTGCTACAATACCTGCGCAAGCTGCAACTGGCGTCACAAACTTATACACTTATAAACTGACCCACTGCATAGCAACCCCACTGACCCAGTGTCCTGCTCATTGCATCACGTGGCGTCACAAACAGAATTCGGATTGTATTGTGTGTCCATCCCTAGCAACAGAATCGCATCTAATTGTGTGCAAAAGTGGACTTAAATCGCATGTTTCACAGTGTAACAGTAAGGGCTGAAGATTGTAAAAAGATCGCTAAAAAAGTGACTTTCTTACTTGTATTGCTGTGCCAAGAAAGCGCTAAATGTGCGCTTCAGCATAAGGAGTTAATTTGACATTGTGGAAATTCGCCATATTTGTTTTAAGATGGTGCTTTATCTTCATGCCAAAGAACAAAGGAACGCCCTCTCAAGAGCGCGAAAATGAGGAATACGCCCCCCGAAAGTGGGAAAATCTAGTAACACCCCCTACAGAAAGGCGCGAAGATGTCGAATACGCCCCTTTAGGAGCGGGAAAAATAGAAACCACCCTCCAGGAACTTGTTGCTGAACTGGCCCGAGGTGATAAAGACTCCACCCTCTGCGCCCCTCCCTTAGTTCTGGCGATCAGTGTATTCAGGAGAGCAGCAAACATGGCTTACCCGCGTCCCAGGTGGAACGAAATGTCCATCAGAGGAGAGCCTGTGTACCCAGAACAGTCGCTGGAGATCCAGGTCTCCCAGCTATTGCAGAGACACGGACCATCGATCTTTGGTGTCAGGCTGAGGCAGAGGAACCCTCCGTGCTCAAAGACCAAGCATCACCTGCCCTGTCCAGCATCCCAGAGGAGTCGGAGAAGGCTGCCGCTGAAGCCTCGATCCCTGATGTGGAGAGCCAGGAGTTGTTTGCGTGCTTACTGGGGGTAGGGGGGAGTGGTTGGTGGGAAGAGTCTGGAAATGATCTTACCTCCTTAAGTCAGTGAGCTATACCATCTTAAAGGGCCCTGCTACAATACCTGCACAAGCTGCAACTGGCGTCACAAACTTATACACTTATAAACTGACCCACTGCATAGCAACCCCACTGACCCAGTGTCCTGCTCATTGCACATAGTGGAGGTGATGTGGGAGGCTCTGGATAAAAAGCAGCTCTGGAGGTAAACAGGGGCAGGGACTGTTACTACGGCATGGAAGATGTGGAGTCGGGTCGGGGCAACAGGGTGCTGTTGAACTCCAGTAGAGGGGACGGGCTGCTTCTCCTGGGCACCAGTGACACTGGCAGTGGCAGCGGTGTGGGACCGGGAGGGGGCTTGCAGGAGAGCCACCAGGGGAAGCAGGGAGCTTGCATGAGCTTATTGGGGAAGCTGCTGTCGTACAACAGCAGCTAGAGCTGCCGGAGGAACGTGAAGTACCGGAGGCTGCATAACTACCTGTGCAACGTGCTGGAGAGACCCCGGGGCTGGGCATTTGTCTACCATATCTTTGTGTGAGTACCGGACACCGTGCTGGTGTGTATAATGCACCGCCACTCGTGGGCATGGCCCTGGAATCCAATACATATCAGGTAAAGCTATACTGTGCATTTATAATGTGTGCAGGGTGCCAGGGGGGTCCAGCAGTGTCTGTCACTTGGAGATGTCAGGGGCAGAGCTCCTGGAGACACGACGTATCCTCAGCCACACACTCTTCTGCTCTGTCACATGAAGCCACATATTCTTCTCCAAAGTACAAGCCCTCCTCAGTCAATCTGATTCCCTGCCCTATGTGGAGGCATGATGCCCAGCAGATCCTTTGTACAGCACAGTGACACACCAAGATGTTCTCCACTCCCAGCCCCTGACAACCTGTGTGACAACCTTTCACAAAGTGCTACCTCCAGCCAGAGCCCTTCTGTCAACTGCTCCAATCTCCTTGCTGTGATGCATAAAGAAGCATGTGAGGGCTACAGAGTGCCCATGGAGCCCAGATCCTAGAAGCGGATCTGCCCAGCTGATGTCACTCCTGGAAATTCCTGTAAACTGGAGACTGTATGTACACTAAAAGTATACATTACATAACCCTGACAGCCTGCACAGTCACATGTGGGCACAGCCCTGGCATCCAATACATATCACAGAGAGCTATACTGTGCATTATAAGCTATACTGCACAGTATAGCTCTCTGTGATATGTATTGGATGCCAGGGCTGTGCCCACATGTGACTGTGCAGGTTGTCAGGGTTATGTAGTGTATATTAGTGTACATACAGTCTTATAATTTATAAGACTGTATGTAAATAATATACACTACATAGCCCTGACAGCCTGCACAGTCACATGTGGGCACAGCCTGACCCCTTCTTACCCCCAGTATTTGCGGCTCCTCAAGTCCTCTCAGGGCTGTTTGCATCGGTCATGACGGTGGCATACACAGGGGTCGGGCTCTGCTTCAGTTCTGCGGCCTGGGCCCGGCATATTGAATCTGGAGATGAGGTGGCGGGAGCCTGAGGCCATTTGTAGGAAGAGAGGGGCGGCCACACACGGGACAGCCAGCCAGGCCCAGGAGGATCACGGGCTGCCACTCACAGCGACACCAGGTGGTCGGAGGGAGCAGTGCCGCTCCCACGGAGGCCGGCCGGCCACCGGCCTGCTGAACTCCACCCACCGGCCACGACTACATCAAAGCTTTCGGATTCGTCCCGCAGGCCAGCGAAAAAGTGCAGGCACATCTTAAAGCGGCCCCAGGGCCGGCGGCCTACCAGGAAATTTCCCCGGTATCCTGATAGGCCAGTCCGGCCCTGGGCACAGTACAGGGTGGGGGGCATAGTCACATGACCCTGGTACATTAGAAGGTCCTTATGGTGAATGCGGTTCATACTCCACCATAATGAGAGGCAGAGGAGTGAGACAAGGGTGTGATTATGTGCCTAGAGATAAAAAATTTAACAGTCGGCCAGTACGGGCCCAAAGGCATTCACCTGACAGCAAAGAACTTTGGATTCTGTGGCTGGACGTACATTAGGAGGTCATAGGTTAAAAATTTAACTGTCGGCCAGTACAGGCCCCAAAAATTAGGCAATAGGCATTCACCTGACAGCACAGAACTTTGGATTCTGTGGCTGGAGGTACATTAGGCAATCACAGGATAAAAATGTAACTGTCGGCCAGTACAGGCCCCAAAAATTAGCCAATAGGCATTCACCGGACAGCATACAACTTTGGAGATTCTGTTGCTGGAGGGACATTAGGAGGTCACAGGATAAAAATGTAACTGTCAGACAGTACAGGCCACAAAAATTAGGCATTCAACAGGGATCATGATTTGTTCTAGGTGGTGGTGGATATTTGTGGGCTGTCATAACGAAATTCAATCAATCGTGTTCGACTCGTGTTCGACTCGTCACATGTGTGGAATTCCTCTGAGTTCCATGCCTCACGATCCCTTCTACTGCGCTGAATGTCCTTTCGTACAGGACACTGGACAAGGGGCAAGCCAACAGTTCCATGGAAAATTGTGCCAGCTCTGGCCAAAGGTCAAGCCTGCACACCCAGTAGTCCAGGGGTTCATTGCTTCTCAGAGCGTCCACATCGGCCGTTAACCCGATGTAGTCAGACACTTGTCGGTCTAGGCGTTGCCTGAGGCTGGAACCGTAAGACGGCTGTCGATGGGTTGGCTGCAAGAATGATCTCATATCCAAAGTGACCAACGCATTTTCAAACCGCCCTCTTCTTGCATGCGCTGCTGGAATGGTACAGAAAGTTACAGAGTTTTTTGGGGTGGTTCAATTTCCTTTTTATTTATTTATTTATTTATTTGATCTAACAGTATGTCAGACAGAGAAGTGCCAGGCCCTGCACAGGGGAGTGGCAGAGGCCTAAATGTTTGTGCACAGGCAGAGGTCGCAGCAGAGTAAGGGGGCATGGCAGCAGGGGTCGCAGCGAGAGGCATTAGCTCTCGGTGTCATCTAAAGGTCATGTCTTGTCCAGCAACCCAGCGGTTCTTGAATGGTTGACTCAGTCACCCACTTCATCCGAAGTGACATCAGACACCCCCAGTAAAGAGTCGGTGGGCTCCCTCTGACACAACACTTAGTTGGCATGGCCCGGGAGCAGGCCCTGTGCCCCCACCTGTTCTGAACCTTCCTTTGTCATTTTCAGTTCCATCACCATGAGAAGTATTATATGCCGTAGGGTCGGCTCTACTTTTCAGCGAGGACGAGCTACTAGAGGACAGTTAACAGCTACTGCTCAGCGAAGATCTGGAGGAGACATCCGCCTCTTCCTCCTGTAGGCAGGCAAGTAGTGATGAGGAGGAGAGTGGCGTAGGAGCTGGTGTTGCAAGCGGTCAGGCTCCTGACTCAGAGACGGTTGAGGAGGAAATCAGTGACAAGCAGGCAGTACTTGATGATGTTGATGTAGCTGATAGCACTTGGGAGCATGGAGTGGAAGGGGCTTCATCATCTTAGGGAGAAGAGGGTGGCAGCTTGTCCATGAGGCAGCAGCGGAGCCAGCAAATCACTGGCGTGGCCGGGAGTCAGCAGGGTGGCAGCAGTGGGAGTTTGGTAGCCAAACGTGCCCGGGGTAGAACACCCGCTTCGCCTACCTAACCGGGAAGTAGCGGTGCACAGGTTCATGGAGGCAACGGTGGTAGAAGTCAGTCAGTGCGTACTGTTGGGGGTAAAATCACCTACTCGTGGCGTGACAGTATTTTGTTAAGCCACCATGGCAGCACCGACGTGTGGAGCTGTAACGATGGTCAGGGACAATACATGTACTTTACGGCCCACTGGGTGAATGTGGTTCCTGCACAGCCACACCAGCAACTTGGCCAGGTGACGCTGCTTACACCTCCACATTGTCACACCATTGGTCCTGCGAAAATGTCCACCTCTGACTCCTCATTTTCCAATATGTCCTCAGTCTCCACTACAGGGACAATTCACAGTGCCCCTCCAGCATACCACATGTGCAGGGAAAGGCGATGTCACGTTGTTCTGCACCTCACTTGCCTGGGAGAACGGAGCCACACAGAGGAGGAACTGCTCCGTGTCCTTCATCAAGAAATGTAATCCTGGTTTTCTGTGCGACAACTCGAAATCAGAACCTTGGTGACCAACAATGGGAAGAATATGGTGTTGGTGCTGCGTCAAGAAGGGTTGAGCCATACGCCCTGCATGGCACTTGTGTTTAACCCCTTAGGGAGCGGGCTAAGTTTCACCTTAAGGACCAGGCCATTTTTTGCAAATCTGACCAGTGTCACTTTATGTGGTAATAACTTTAAAACATTATGAATTATCCAGGCCATTCTGAGATTTTTCCCCCCGTCACATATTGTACTTAATGGCACTGGTAAAATGGAGTAAAAAAAAAATCATTTTTATTTATAAAAAATACCAAATTGACCAAACATTTTGAAAAAGTTGCAAATTTCCAAGTTTCAATTTCTCTACTTCTATAATACATAGTAATACCTACAAAAATAGTTATTACTTTACATTCCCCATATGTATACTTCATGTTTGGATCATTTTAGGAATGACATTTTATTTTTTGGGGATGTTACAAGGCTTAGAAGTTTAGAAGTCACTTTGTGAGGCTTACATAATAGAAACCACCCAAAAATGACCCTATTCTAGAAACTACACCCATCAAGGTATTCAAAACTGATTTTACAAACTCTGTTAACCCTTTAGGTCCGTCGTGATTTTAGATACGGCCCAAGACCTTAATGATGGGGCGGCATCTCTATCTGAAGGTCCCCTCTCACTTGGGATGACGCTGATCCCAGTAGATCCTGAAGTTGTGGCAGCTCCATCTAAAAAGACACAATCCGTGTGAATCTATGTGGGTCGAGTAACTACTCCCGTGCACCCCGGTGACACTTAGTGTGGATGGAACTGAAGCACCGTGCCCAAGGAGACGATATGTGCTACTTAAAAGGACAACCACCCTGTGTAACCCTTATTCACCATGTGCCACCCGGTGTACTACAATGAATGAAATGTACAGCAATAATAGCTAGCGCTCTACCATGGGGAGGTGACCATGCCTACCTGTGGACTGACTGCTAAAGTGGCCATGTTTATTGAGACTGAAAGCATGTACCCGTCCTGCCGATGTTCGTGACTAGCTTGGTCATGACCTAGATTAAGAAGCAGATGTGACAGGCTTGCCGCTTGTGCCTGAAGTCGTGACAGGACTTATGTCGTATCTGTAGACGTGACAGACCTATCGAGTATGCCTGAAGTCGTGACAGGACTTACATCGAGTCTGAGAACGTGACAGACTTGACGAGTCTGCCTGAAGTGGTGACAGGACTTACATCGAGCCTTAGGACGTGACAGACTTATTGAGTGTGCCTGAAGTTTTGACAGGACTTACATAGAGTCTGAGGACGTGACAGACTTGACGAGTGTGCCTGAAGTCGTGACAGGACTTACATCAAGTCTGAGGATGTGACAGACTAGCCGAAATGTGCCTGAAGGCGTGACAGTTCTTACACTGAGTCTGAGGATGTGACAGACCAGACGAACGTGCCTGATGTCGTGACAGGGATTCGTCATATCTGGAGATGTGACAGACTAATGCATGCCTGAATTTATGATGAGACTAATGAAGTTACCATGCTCAGCAGGAACAAAAAATTATTATTATTATTATATTTTTTAACCAATTTTTATTTATTTTTTACCAGATCCTGAAGGATGGTTGCCTCTAGTCACTGCAACTGCAAACACGAAAATATAGAGCCTTGGTCAACTTGATAAACCATGAGCCTGGCGTAACCATAACACTTGTATATATACAGTATACCTGCACAAGGACTTTGTAGGAAAATCGAAATATAATCTGCTGAAACCCCAGTGCACAGGCAGACATCTGTTTAGAACAATTAATAACATTTATATCTTGACAATACCACTTGAACATAAACATCTAGACCTTGAGAGAGCAGGGAGAAGAGAGAGAGAGAGAGAGAGAGAGAGAGAGAGAGAGAAAAAAAACATACCAGAGCTATGCGACCCCCTTTTTTCTTTTTTTTCCTTCCCCTCCCCCCTTTGAGTGCAGACTCGTTCGTATCTTAAGATGAGCGCTGACGTTTGATGACGCGCTAACGTGACTACTGCTGCCATATGCGGGAACCCTATTGTATATGGGTTGATTACCTGGTTGCTACAATATGGGACTGATTTGAACCACTATAACAATATGCCCACTGCTGTGTATGCAGGACTGTAATGACAAACCATGTGGCTATTAACTCACCGTGTGAGGCCACCGACATGTGGCTGCGCTAACGTGAGTACTGCTGCCATATGCGGGAACCCTATTGTATATGGGTTGATTACCTGGTTGCTACAATATGGGACTGATTTGAACCACTATAACAATATGCCCACTGTTGTATATGCAGGACTGTAATGACAAACCATGTGGCTATTAACTCACCGTGTGAGGCCACCGACATGTGGCTGCTGTGGACACAGAGTGTGGTTGTTACAACCTATGGGCACTGATATGTGTTCTCTACATGTAGGCTCATTATATGTGGGGTCAGTCAATGCCAATGCTAATCAGTAAGAAACAGAGCTGAGACCGCCGTTAGCAAGAAGTCGGAATGCCGCTGCATAGGAACTGAACGTGCCGAGCTGCATACCAGAGGACAAACGCTGCCCAGACATGGGGCACGGCGAGTAGAAAGAGGAGCATGCGAGTGCCTAACTTACCCTTACCCGAACTGGACACCCGTGCCGAGGGACGATGTGGGAACCACGCTGGCCGTATACTGAAGCGCAGAGGACGCTGACCCTGCTCGCAACCCGGAAGTGAAGCAGCGCCTGTGCACACCGCTGCTGTGGCCGAGAATCAAAGGTAGCTGACAGGGGGGAGGGCGCAGCAGTGCTTTAAATTGGATGTGCGGGAGCCTTCCCTCCCACAAATACGGCAACTACGTTGCCTACACTTATATACACACTTTGAACAAAGAGAGCTGGCTCACAATCTCACACATGCTCACTTGCTTGCGTAGTGACAGCTGAATGGTTACCATTCGGCAGTGGAATGACTTCTGGCTCTCCTCCTTTTTTGACCCTCGCTACTGGTCAAAAACGGGGGCCTTTTTTACATCTGCTGAGAGGGAGGACAAACTCAACTACTATAGAGGCATCCTATGTAGTCAGTTGACCGCTGCCTATCTGCTCCATCACCCATCCTCACGCAGGTGTGACTGGGGGCCCTCTGCGCTCACTTTCCACTGCCATGGCTACTGGAGGGGAATGGGGGGCCAGGAGCAGTACCAGCTCCATCAGCAGCAACTTAAGTCTAGAGTCGCTGATGAGCAGTTTTCTTCCCCCACCTACTGAAGAAACTACTCACCAGCAGTAGCAGGTAGACATAGAGAAGAACCTGAACCAGCAGGTGGTGGCATACTTGGACAGCATCCTGCCACCCCAAGTTGAAGATCCGCTGGACTACTGGGCAGCAAAACTGCATTTGTAGCTGCAACTGGCAGAGTTTGCCCTGGAAAAGCTATCCTGCCCGGCCAGTAGTGTGGCATCAGAGCGTTTGTTTAGTGCGGCGGGGGCCAGGATTTCCACCCACCAATGCCTGATGCATCAGACCAGATCATCCATGGTGCCACACCAACACTTTGACAAAAGAGACCAGTTTCTTCTGGCTACCTGCTTCAGCTACTATTCTGATGCTGTCACCTGGCTGATGCCACACATCTGATGCCAAGTGCTCCTTCTTTCACCCACGATCTTCAGCAGGTTCTGGTATTGCCACCCACCTCCACACTATGTCACCTTGCCACTCTGTGGCCTCCTGATGCTGCTGCCACCTCTACACTGTGTCACCTTGCCACTCTGTGGTCTCCTTATGCTGCTGCCACCTCCACACTATGTCACCTTGCCACTCTGTGGTCTCCTTATGTTGCTGCCACCTCCACACTATGTCACCTTGCCACTCCGTGCTCTCCTCATGCTGCTGCAAACTCCACACCATGTCACCTTGCCACTCTGTGGTCTTCTGATGCTGCTGCCACCTCCACAATGTCATTGTGTCACTCTCTGGCCTCCTGATGCTGCCGCCACCTCCAGACTCTGTAATTGGGCCACTTTGTGGTCTCCTCATGCTCTTCCCACCTTCCCCACTTTATGACTGGGCCACTATTTTGCCTTCCGGCCTGGCTGACATCTTCATTTATTTGACCTTTCTTCTGATCTTGCCAGAAGGAAGGAAAAATGAGGCGCAAAACTGATCCTGTCTGTGTAGCAGCTGTAAGGCCTGTATGGTCCTATCAGAATTGGCTTGTGGTAGCCAAAAGCAGGAGTGGGTAAAAAACACAGAAGACATGCAAATATTCCATTCACATGTCCTCTCTGTTTTTGATCCACTCCTGTTATTTTTGGCATTAGCAATACTGATGGATTACTAACCAAATGCTGACCAAGTGAAGGAGGATGGTCAACAGACAGGATCCGTTTTTTGTGGGTTTTTGTTCTAAAGGATCAAAGGAAGGGCAGAAAATCAGTGACGTCAACACAAACTTACTGCTGACACCCTATTCACTCTGTCGGGGGGCTCTACTTGTATAAGCGTTTAATAGAACAGGTTCTGTTGACATCTATGTGGAATCAGCTGCCGACGGTTTAAAAGGAGTGCACTTCTTCTTGGTGCTAACATCAACCTGTAAGGCTGAGTTCATACTTTAGTTATTTGGTCAGTTTTGGCCCCGTGACTGCCCAAATAAGTGAAGTGTGCAGTGATTCTAAAAGCGATGCCTGTCATCTGCATGTCATACTGACTCACAGTAATATTTCCTTACCACAGCAGACTCCCTATGCGTGTTAGTGCAAGGCACAGTGTTCTACACCACTATGAAGCCTCTCTGGATCAAAGCAAATTTTTTTTAAAAAATTGGCGAACCGGCCGAATTAAAAATTTTTTAAATCCGCTCATCTTTATAAATAAAGACTGAAGATTTTATTTTCATCCCAGTGCTGAACATCCTTTTTCTCCTGTGTTTTTAAACAGCCTGTTTATAACCACCGGCTACCATATATTTACCCATAGCAGCCATATATGCTGCTTTGACACTAAATTACATTTTTTTAATTTTTTTATTTGCCTTCTCCCATATTGGATCATTTTTAAGAGACTAAGAAATAGAACAAATGTAAAAAAAACACCTAATTAGTATTGCTGAGTCTGTAATGACCTGATCTATAATATGATCATGATACTAATCCCGGTGGCGAACAACATAAAAAAAAAAATTTAAATGCGGAATTGCTTTTATTTCCACCTCAGCTCCCAGAAAAGTGTAATAAAAAGTGATCAAAAAGTCAAAAAACAAACCCTCATACAGCTATGTGAATGGTAGAATACAAACAATTGTGGCTGTGGGAAGGCAGGGAGAGTAAAACAAAAATCAAAAAACCTCTGGGGTAGAAAGTGTTAATGCATAGAAATTTAAAATTAGGAAATTGCTATTTATTTCCAAATTTTCTGTAATTTATTTTTTTATAATATAAAGGTAAAACATATTGACCCAAATTTACACCTAAGATGACAAGAAAACAATGTCAGAATGGCTTGAGTGATGGCTAACCTCTGGCACTCTAGCCAGGGATGTAGCTATAGGGGGTGCAAAGGTAGCAGTCGCTACCGGGCCCAGGAGCCTGAGGAGGCCCAATGACCCTTGTGGTGCATAAGAAGCCACCAGTATGCCTTATTTACACTTCAGTGTTTGGTCAGTGATTTCCATCTATGATTGTGAGCCAAAACCAAGTGCGGCTATAAACACAGAAAAGGTGCAGATCTTTCCCTTATACCTTATGTATGTGAAGGCTCCAAACCTGGTTTTGGCTCACAATCATTGAATGGAAATCACTGACCAAAACACTGAAGTGTTAATGAAACTTTATAGAAAGTGCACACTGGTCAAGTTACACCTCTGGCTGGAGGGAAGGGGCTAGGTCAAGAATTTGGCATGGGGGGGGGGGGGTTGCTGTTTAAATTTTGCCTCAGGCAGCACGAAGGCTATGCGCTTCTCTGCCTCTGGCCACAAAGCAGTGAGTGAATGGGAGCCGCAGGTGAGGGCCCGTGAGCCTTTAGCTATGCCTCTGACTCCAGCTGTGGTGAAACTACGATTCCCAGCATGCTCCATTCATTTTTATGGTGTTCTGAGAATAGCAAAGCAAGTGTACATTTTGGGAGTCGTAGTTTTACCACAGCTGGAGTGCCCAAGGTTAGCCATGACAATGGGATTAGTAAAAGCATTCCATAGTTATCACACATAAAGTGACACGTCAGGTTTGCAAAATTAGGCTTGGTCACTTAGGTGAAAAATGTCTTGGTCTTGAAGGGGTTAAAGATCTACATGACTCAGAATACATGTACTACAATTCTATAAATAGAATTTGGTTGTAGACCATCACACAACACATATGCGACTGGTTGTAATTTAGACGTATAGGTAGACTTAGAAACCGGGTCTTACATCAGTTGCCAGCACATATAAGCCTGACTTATGAATACTCTAATCCTGGTGGTAAATCAGCTGTATATTTAGACTCAGACTCATATTTAAGCCTCAGGCCACATTCATACGATCGTAGTGTTTTGCGAATCCGCAAAACAAAGATACTGGCATGCGTGCGTTCCTCAATTTGTGGACCGCACATGGCCGCCGCTATCATAGAAAATGCTTATTCTTGTCCGCAATTACAGACAATAATAGGACATGCTCTATATTTTTTTGCGGGCCGCGGAATGCATTGAAACAAATGGGTCCTCACCTATTCCACAAAATTGTGGAACGGGTGTGGACTCATTCATATGGTCGTGTGAATAAGCCCTCATTCACACGTATTTTCCATCAGTGATTGTGAACCAAAACCAGGTGCGGCTCTAAACACAGAACAGGTGCAGATCTTTTCCTTATACATTATGTATGTGTAGCTTTAATCCTGGTTTTGGCTCACAGTCACTGTTGGAAATCACTGACCAAAACACTGAAATGTGAATTAGGCTTTAGGGGGTCATTTATCAAGCTGAAATATGCCTAATTTAGGCATATTTCAGGTGCAGATTACGACACAACAGTTAGATGCACAGCAATCTGCAACTTCTCCCCGCTCAAGCCAGGACTAAAATTGTGGACGTGGGCGAGGAAGGGCCGTCAGGCTCATCTCCTTCACCATTTTCTATGCCTGTTTTAGGTGAATAAAACTGTCTAAATGTAAGACAGCTAGGGAGCTGTCTTACATTTAGAAGCAGGGGAGGATCCGCAGAAGTTATGAAGAAGCTGACACCTCTTCATAACTCCTTAGACTTTAGTGCATAGGTCTAAAACACTTCTAAAAAGGAACTGCCATAATAAATGACCCCCTATTCTTTTTATACACACAATGGTGGAGGAGATTTATTAAAACTGGTGTAAAGGAAAACTGACTTATTTGCCCATAGCAACTAATCAGATTCCATCTTTAAAGGGAACCTGTCACCTGGATTTTGGGTATAGAGCTGAGAACATGGGTTGCTAGATGACCACTAGCACATCTGCAATACCCAGTCCCCATAGCTCTGTGTGCTTTTATTGTGTATATACATATGTTTATACATATGCAAATTAACCTAAGATGAGTCAGAGCTTGAAAATATGACTCTTCTCTGGTCACACAAGTAAGATATGACTCGTTTATGTTAATTTGCATATGTATCAAATCGTTTTTCTGACACAATAAAAGCACACAGAGCTATGGGGACTGGATATTACGGATGTGCTAGCGGCCATCTAGCAACTCATGTCCTTAGTTCTATACCCAAAATCCTGGTGACAGGTTCCCTTTAATGTCCCAAAAGAGCTCTGAAAAATGAAAGCTGAAATCTGATTGGTTGGTATGGACAACTAAGTGTCACGGACGTTCCCGTGGCAGGTACCAGGAGATCGGAGAGACTGGCAACTTGGTGAAATTGACAAGTTCACTGTTAGTGCAATGAAAAGTATTTTTAAAGAAGTTGCAAAGTTGAAGGACACAACAGCCATTCTTCAGGTTATGCAGGGATCTACTAATCCATGGCTGCAGGCTCAGAATTGTGTAGAAAACCTGATTGGTACCAAAAAATGGCACAAAAGGAAAGGCAAGTATTCTCTGATTTTTTCTGCTAGGTGGATAGCGGATAAATATCAGGAGTCTTGTAGGCTGAAGCTGAGTTTGGAAGGAGAAGTGGAAAATTTAAAAGTGGAAATTGTTAAATTGAGAACTCTTGTCCAGCAGGCAGCTGAAGCTAGCGCTAATTATGAATGTACTGTGAGGTGTAATACTGAGCTCCAAAACAAGAATGAATGGTTATCTGAAAGCCTGATGCAGGCACAGGGTTCTGTAAGGGAATTGTCTACTCTCTACAGGAGGACAGAGGATGAGCTTAGTGCAGCCTGAGGAATTGAAGCAACTGTTAGAGAGTAATGTGTCTGGGATTAGAGGAAATGTATGGGCTGTAATGTAAGCATGGATAAGTCTGAGGACTGTGGGTCACATAGTGGATCCGACTCAGGAATGAAGATGGACAATGTGTCTGACCCTGGAGTTGGAAGTATTAACACAATGGCAAAAGATTCCTCAGATGAGTCCGTGGTAAGTGGACTCAATACAGATAGTAGTGTGGGATCTAGTCATGCTAGGATGATTAATGCTGTGCACCAAGTCAAATCACCATGTGCCCAGACAAGGTATTGTACAGGGAGGTAAGCTATTTGTTGTTTTGCATGCAGGGAATACGGGCACATTGCATGATATTGTGACGTTGCTAATGGCAACAGACACAGGTATGTTAAGTACCCCAGAACTACACCTAGAAGTGAAGTGGTTTATTCAGCAAGGAGGGGTAATGGTCCCAGACATGGTTCTTTGCAAAGGCAGAGAACCCAGGGACAGCCAAGGTCATGGATCAATGAAGCAGATTTTAAATCACAATATGAACGGTTAAAATGTGAAAATTTGAAACTCAGAGAGGAAAGAGATCGGTTCCTGGAATTCAGCGGAGTTTCTAATTTTTGTGTGCCAGAGAAGGGTAAATTAAGGTCTTTATAAACCATTTTACTGTTTGTATTTAAAGAAAATAGAGGAACTCTGAGACCTAACTTAAATAGAATTTTTCCTTCCCCATAAAAAATAAACGGTTTTGGGACCTTGTAATGTTAAATCCTGCTTCTTGGTTTGGGGCTGGGCAAATTAGCATTTCAAGACTGGGTGGGTAGAATTCCACTGTACGGTTTGAGGTGAACCCTCCAAGACATTGATTTGTAAATTCAGTCCTATACAGTTGTATGTTTTCCAAAAGGTTTTTGTTTTTGTATTTGAGTTTCGGTTTTTAAGTAAAAATTTACTTTTTATTGAATCTCAATGTATATAGCAAGACTTTCTGTAACAAGTTTTTCTATGTTGTTTTTTTCTTTCCTTTTTACAGGTCTTCTTTTACTAATCCATTTTTATTTTTAGGTTTTATTGTTGTAATCAAGTTTTTCCTTTTTCATATTTTAGCATCTTTTTCGGTTTTATTTTCAGTTATTTTTGTCAATTTTTGTTTGGGTATTTCTTTGATTAATTTACATTTGCATTTTTCTGCAGTTCTATATTCAATCTTAGCATACTTTTTTTCCTTCTATTTCTCTTTTCCAGCCCCCCGTATATAATCTCACACAGCAGCCCCCCCAGTATGTAATCTCACACAGCAGCCCCCAGTATATAATCTCACACAACAGCCCCCCAGTATATAATCTCACACAGCAGCCCCCCAGTATATAATCTCACACAGCAGCCCCCCAGTATATAATCTCACACAGCAGCCCCCCAGTATATAATCTCACACAGCAGCCCCGCAGTATATCATCTCACACAGCAGCCCCCCAGTATATAATCTCACACAGCAGCCCCCCAGTATATAATCTCACACAGCAGCCCCCCCAGTATATAATCTCACACATTAGCCCCCAGTATATAATCTCACACAGCAGCCCCCCCAGTATATAATCTCACACAGCAGCCCCCCAGTATATAATCTCAAACAGCAGCCCCCTCCCCCCAGCATACAGTCCCACACAGAATCCCCCCCCCACTACATACAATTCTCAGCCCCTCCCCAGTAGTTACATCCACCTTTCCAGCACTGTCAGTCTCTCTCCCCTCTCAGTGCTGCAGCGTGACAGTGCTGCAGAGTGACCTTCCTATTGTGTAAACATTCGGCCAGTGCCTGTGATAACAGAGCGCTTCGGCTGCCGACCCACGTGACCTAGGTCCTTACAGAGTCTCTGAAGTCTGCCCTGCAAACAGAGCATGCGCAGCTCTGTACAAGGACGTGCTCATTCATGAATGAATTGAGAGGCCGGCCACTGAATGGATATGGTTTATCTGCGCAGGCACGGCCCATGAAATCGTCGGGCAGCTGTGGCTGTAACTATGGGAGACTAGGACAACAGTGAGGTAGGAGAGAAAGAATTTGATCAAGAAGGGTGGGAATTTGCTTATACAATATATTTACAAAAATGATCCATGGCACCCTATTAACATATCAAACTGTGATCATTGAGATGAGAATACCCCTTTAACAACCAGAGGTTAACCCCGTATTTCTTTTTATTTTATCAGTAGGAGATTGACTAGAGGAGCCATATTGAGCTGGAGAAAAGCGGATCTAATTTATTGGCTAGCTGTTGCTGGCCAAACACTGGCAGCTCAGCTGTGTGTATAGCCCTTTAGGAGCCATACTGGGAATCCAGCAAAAGGAGCTCTGGCTTAAATGCCCTGTGGGAGTGGAAATAGCATTGAGAGTAGCAATAGGCCGCTCTCAGTGTACGAGATTTCTAGCTGTCTGACATAGGCTGCGTAAAAGTAATTGGGTGGGACAAACATACCATAAGAATGAGCCGGGCGGTACCCTCCGTGTACGGTCAAAAGCTTGTCCCTGGACGCAGGCAACACTGGTAAGGTTTGGTTAACCAAGGATGGGTTGTGGCAGATCCATTTTCTGGGGGGGGGGGGGGACATATTCCCATCGTGGGGTCAGACGGCTGCTCAGTACATGAGATCTAGTTATGGGGTGAAGGCCACAAAGCCCCTTAGAGAATGGAAAAGGTGGAGTATCCCTCTGGAAGCTAGGTAGCGCAATTGTGGCTGCAAAAGTAAATCATGGTAATTAAGCAGGGCGTACAGAACCCAGTTTTAATTCGGAAGAACCGAGTGATGTATGCCTGGCCTGAGGGGTAAACTGAGTTTAGGGATCCAATGCAGGAAGCAGTGGAGGCTCTATCTGGGCTGACTTTGCTGAAACAGGCCAGATCCACTAAACCCGGGACTACTGAAACAACCAGTACCCGAGGTAAGTGAGTCCCTAACTGTCACTTCCACATCCACTACGGACAGGGTCGCTTTTTTTTTCTCTTTCTCTATCTTTCTCGTCACTCCCTCATCTCTCTATCCAACCTTGAGACGATGCACCATGTTGAATCCAGCTTCTCTTCGTCCTAGTTTTAAGGACGATGAATAGGGGGGAAAAGTGGTGCAGAAAACAACGATCTTCAAACTTTTTGCTAACCATTCTAACCTCTCAAATGTCAATCAATTTCTAACCTAGTAGGGAATTACGTTTAGAACCATCACGACTGCCTTTTCTTTAACTGGAACTTGGGTCAGATTTTTGCAAAGAAGGTAAGAATCTTTATTCCATCAGGTATGCCCACAGGCAGCCCCACTGGTTATCACCCAATGTCCACCACCAGGTTCGGGAGTCTCTGTGTTTATTATAGTCAACCAGGTGATTGGGTCATGCTAAAGAAACATCCGAGGACGGGACTAGAGCCGAGATATCTTGGGCCATTCCAGGTGCTCCTGATGATGCCAACCTCTCTGAAGTTAGAGGGACGAGACAACTGGATCCACAAGGGCCACTGCAAGAAGCTGCTCAACTACATCAAAGAATGAAGAGTATCACTTTTGTTTATTTGTTCAGTTTAATGTTTAGGGAGGGAAACGCACCTCAAACTAGCCAGTGCCACAAGGAGACATTTGTTAATAGCACTGATTTTCCATTTCTAAAGTATAATATAATAATAGCTCTGGTTCCTGCTCCTCGCTTGTTAATCCTGTATGGGTGTCCGGACAGCTAGGTGACCCATAGATGTGGTAAAGGGTATAAGTTGTGGGATACTCCAGTTGTGAGGAAGGTATAACGGTCAACCTTACTAATGAAACCCCCAATCTCTGTAATAACACCCATAGACCAGATTATATCCGCTGGAAAGAAGGGTGTGACGTTCAGACTCAGGGAGCGATCCCTCAGTCTATTCAGTTATTACTGGAAGCCCGTGACCATCGGAAGTTCTTGTGTGGAGTTGACGGGTCTGTGCTATTTCCTATGCGAGTTAGCCGCTTATAAGGTAATTCCCCCTAATACCAGAGTGTCATGTATCCAGGTGAAGCTTGTCCCTGTATCTTACGTTGCAGCCAATTGGGAGAAACTGATGGTGTGGAAGGAAGTAAGAAAGGCAGGGAGAGCTGGAAGGGATTTGTTTTCTGGCTGGACGGGATAGGGAATTGGACTTATGAAGTGATTGAACAATTTCTCGTCCATGGTGGATGAGATGTTCAATGAAACCGTTGAGGCAGTGAGAGAGATCACCGAGAAACCACAGTAGAACGTCCAAAAGAAGGGTTTCTTTGAATTAGATGATGGTTATGCCTGGCTAGCAGACATGATTGACAAGGGTCAGGCCCATACTGACAGGAGCAGGGCAGAGGTGGAGCTATGACTAGTGAGGGTTGGAATCCTTTTTAAAGCTTGGGGCTCACTGGTTTTCTATTGGATCCAGGCGAAAGGAAATAGCCCATGTACTTATGTTTTTTTTTGTTTCCATTCCTTCTATACGCCGGAGTGAGATGTTCCTGATATCTAATCGACTGAGTTACCGAAGCCCGAACAGACAAGATGCCCTGAAGACCAAACCATGGACCAGATGCAGAGGATTGCAAACCAGCCGGCGACCAGCGCGAAACACCACCTCCTGAGTCAAGATTTGTTTTTGAGCTACATGTCAAGATTGACTTTCTGTTTTCCATCATCTGTTTTGTTTTATGGATTCAGGACTTTTCATAGACAATACTTTTTTTTTCAAAGAAGATCGAGATTCGTCGAGGGACACTGTGGAGCATATGACAAAGAGGAGGGACTGTTGTGGAAATTTTATTAGGATGTATATCTAATATATTGTGTATTGTCATCATGTCTCTCAGTGTCAGGGTAAACCATTGGAGTCGATATATTCCTGTGTATGTCCTGTCACAGCTGCTGGGCACAGAGGTCTCCGTTGGTGAATGTGCTATGCGCTGGGCTGTGAGCCGGGGGAGACTGATGTGTTCAGCACAGCAGTGTTTTGTTGGCTGATGTATGGACGCCTGCTAGGGCCTCCGCGCAAGATGCAGATTCATTGGCTTGGCGTGGATGCATTTGTTAAGAGAACAATGTATGAAAGGAACGTGCATTTGTTGTCTCTAGTGCGCCTGATGAGCCGCTGGAGATAATGATATTGTCCTGTAACTAAACATGCATGAGGATCATGGTAACATTGATCACTGAGCAAGGCTGGATAAAGTTCGCTCCAGTGGTTATAGGATACATGTGTTTGTTAGCTGGCTATGTTTTTCTAAATGATGGTATCTTGTCTTCCTATGTCATCACTTCCTTTATGTCATCACTTCCTGCATCCTTGTTATGGGCCAGTCCCTTTTACACCTTTTGTGAGTAAATAAAAGAAACAGACTGGGCAGGGGGAGGGGGAGTTGCTCAGCAGAATTCAAGATGGTAACACCTGTGTCTGACTCTGACTGCGGTTGAGGGATTTGCCTTTCCTTGAACAAACTTTGATGAGAGCGGATTTCAAATATTAATATTTCTATTTCACTGTGGATCTTATTGTGTCTTTGTTTTGGCTAATGCCACACCCCTTGCTTTAGGTGTTGCTTGTTGGTAAACTACCTTTCCCATAAGTAACAGCTTCTCACTCTTGGAGGAGCGGTTAATAGATTTTCTTCCTGCCTTCTAACTAGCTGGTTGGTTGTACTCTGTGGTGCTTCTGAAGTTGCCAGTTTTCTACTTTCAGATAAGTCTTGTCTGTTCTTATTGTTTTGTGCTTGTTATATTCCCTGTTGTTTGTATCTAGGCCTGAGACAGAGACTTTCATTCGTCCATCTTCGGAGGAATCTGGTCCTAACCTCATTCCAGGGCCTTATAGGGATATAAGGGCCTAGGTATACAGCTTATAAATATTCCTACCTTCAAGGTCTATTCATATTTATAGGTAGTTAGGGCCTGGATTAGTGTTATTTAGGAGGTGACCTGTTCCTTCCCTAGTTTCCAGGCCCAGTTACTGTTCCCCTTCCCTCCTGTATTTAGTGTGGATTTTCTCCCACACTGATTGTGACATTATAAACCGCTGAATAACCGTCACTTTGTTGTCTGTATCAGTTCAGCCATGGATGTTATTGCTGCACTGACCGGACAGCTACAGGGGCTGTATCTAGAGGTGGATGACCTCCGCACGACCGTCTTACAGATGCAGAGACCACTGTTGGCTGATCCGAGTAGTGGTTACCTGACCTGTCCTGAACCTACAGTTGCTCTCCCGGATAGATTCTCGGGGGGGGGGGGGGGGAGTGATAATTATATTCGGTTCAGGGAAGTGTGTAAATGGTACTTTAAGTTGCGTCCACACTCATCAGGCGACGAGAGCCAGAGAGTGGGTTTGATTATTTCGTTGCTTAAAGGGGATGCCCAGTTTTGGGCTTTTTCTCTGCCGACCGGATCACAGTCTCTCCGATCAGTAGATGCATTTTTCTGAGCTTTAGGTCTCATAAATGAGGACCCGGACCAAACCTCCCTGGTCGAGACTAAATTACACAGCCTGTGTCAGGGAGAGCGTTCGGCGGAGATCTATTCTGAATTTAGGAGGTTGGGCTATGGATACTGAGTGGAACGATCCAGCTCTCCGTAGCCAGTTTTGTCAGGGATTAAGCTGAAGGATGCTTTGGCCTTTCATGAGAATCCTGAGTCTTTGGAAGCCGCTATGTCTTTGGCTGTACGTATTGATAGATGCCTAAGAGAGATCTAAGGGCCCGATCTCTCAGGAGATTCTATTACATAACGTACCATATTCCTTTGACTCTTTGGGTGAAGAGACTCCAGAGCTTATACCTCAGCATGAACCCATGCAATTAGGGGGAGCGACTTCGGGATCTGCTTGCAAAAGTAGGAGTCGCAAGCAGGGAGTATGCTTTTTTCTGCGGTCAAAAGGGACATTTTGTCAATATATGTCCAAGCATTCAGAAGCAAAAAAAGAAACAAAAAGGTGCATCTACATCCCACCTGACTATTGGAGGTGTGAGTGGGGAGTCAGAGAATGTGCATTTGTCCTTTGCTGGTAGTACCCAATTTATCCTGACTGCCGAGGTGGCGCTAGAGTAAAAAAACAGTGGAAATTGAAGTATTTATCGACAGCGGGGCCGGGGTGAACCTGATTGATGCTCAGTTTGTCCGCATGCATGGATTATCACCAAGTACATTAAAAAAAGACATTCCTGTTTTTGCTATTGATTCTGCCCAACTTACTCAGAGGTGCTTGTCGAAAGTTTTGCATGATATCAGATTAAGAGTGGGTGACTTTCATCAAGAAGTTATCTCGTGTTTTGTCTTGGAAGGTCTCCCTGCACCTATGCTTCTGGGTTTACTGTGGCTTACCAAGCATAATCCAACTATCTATAGGCAGATTCTGGATTGGGGGGCTATTGCATTGATAATTGTCTCAATAGATCCTTTTCTGTGGTTACTACTAAGGCTGTACCCTCTTTTATATTTGAGTTGACCGATGTGTTTTCTGAGAGTGGATGTCAGGATTTACCTTCCCATCGGGAATATGATTGTCCTGTCAATCTTATTCCAGGGGCTAAATTGCCTCAATCTAGGTTGCATAATCTTTCTGAACCTAAAGGTAGGCCATGAGAGAATATATTGCAGAGCGTTTGAAGAATGGGCACATAAGACCTTCTAAGTCTCAAGTGGCTGCAGGGTTCTTTTTTGTAAAAAAAAATAAAAGATAGAGGTCTTCGGCCATGTCTAGATTTTCATGAACTCAGATTACTATCCGTGATCCTTACCCTCTTCTTTTGATTCCCGATTTGTTTAAATCGTTAGCTTAACCGGAGTTGTTACCAGTCATAACAATAATTATAATATGGCACCCATATGTATTGGAAATAAGTACTTTTGAGCACTAACATGGCTGTAAAAATGTAATGGAAAGGGCTATAGGGCTGCAAATGGCATCAAAATGTGGTTAAGAGCATTGCAAGTGCTCTTCAAACAAATGTGGATAGGGAAATGACTTAAAATAACAAAATACGTAAAAATAAAAAAATAATAATCTTGATCTAGGAGGACCAGGTCCATATGGAGAAGGAGGTTGAGGAGGCGGTGGATGTGGCGGTGGCAGGGTCATCTTTAATATTGATTGGACCCTGGGCAAAAATTTACTTGGGCCCCCTGGATCCCGCCTTCCCACACCCTAGCAAGCAATCACGCCCTCCACCACAACACACACACAAAAAATCCACACACCTGGTAGAGTACGGTGAATGACTGTAAATACTTCCAGTTCTGAAGACTCCAACGGCTCAGGATCAATGCTCTGGGCTCAGGCTGGAAGTGGGCACTGCTCTGCAGGAAGGAGACCAGGGCTCAGCTCACCCTAGTGTTACAGTGCACCCCAGCGCAGTATGCAGTATAGCACCCTATAGTATACAGCCCCACACAGTATGCAGTGTAGCACCCCACACTATACAGTACACCACAGTATATAGTAGAGCAGTATAGCAGCCCACGGTATACAGCACCCCACAGTATACAGTAGAGCAGTATAGCACCTCACCGTATACAGCACCCCAAACTATACACAATACAGCCCCCCACACTATACAGTACGGCAGTATAGCACTCCACACTATACAGCACCCACAGTATACAGTATACAGACCCCCACACTATACAGGCCCCCCACACTATACAGCCCCTACACTATACAGCCCCCCACACTGTAAACAGCCACACACAGTATACAGCCCCCCACACAGTATACAGCCCCCCACAGACTATACAGGCCCCCCATAGTATACAGCCCCCCACAGTATGCAGGCCCCCCTCAGTATACAGGCCCCCACAGTATACAGGCCCCCCACAGTATACAAGCCCCCCACAGTATAGAGCCCCCCACACAGTATACAGCCCCCCACACAGTATACAGTCCCCCACAGTATACAGTCCCCCACACAGTATACAGCACCCCACTATACAGTAGTTTACAGTATATTAGCATAACAGCCCCTGTCACAATTTTCTGATGTAATATTCACAAAAAAAGCTCCACAGATAAGGTAAACTTCTCCTGCAACAACACTCCTGCTAGGACCTGTGATGACCTCATAGCCATGTGACCAGTAATATTGCTAGGTTACTGGTCACATGGTGATGATGTCATTAAGGTCCTAGATCACAGCTCTCACAGACACAGTACGCTGGCTGGAGTGCCGGCAGGCATGGCAGCAACCCCTGTGTAGCTGACAGCTGACACCCGGGGGAGTGGCTAGCAGGGCTCAAGAGGCAGCTGCCTTGGGCCCCCCAGGAGCAACTGGGCCCTGGGCAGCTGACCCTTTTGCCCCTGGGTAAAGACTGCCCTGGGCGGTGTAGGTGGAAATGGCGGTGGAGGAGGAGGAGGTAGCCTACACTGCTTTTTGGTTTAAATTTTTTTTTTAAATTAGAGTAAACCCCAAAACATTGGGAAATAAAACCCTCCAGTCGTGCTAAACACACATTCAGACAATACACCGGCTGCAGGGCGTAAAGGGCAAGCTCAGACCATGTGCCCAATTTGGAGACCCAGAAGTTGCAGGTGCTGACCCCTATCAGTTTGTGTAGGCGTGTGAATACTTACTGCCCCACCCACCATGTTGCACGTCCCTGTGATGTTCACGATCCAATTTGATATCTGCTCTATCAACTTTCGATGTTCTTTTATGCGCCTAACATGGTGATTAAGGGTGGCGGGGAATAAGGGTTCCAGGCTGGAGAGGGAGCGTGAGAAAAAGAGACCAAATTTAAGGGAGATACATTTATTTAAAAATTTGGGATCAAGAAGAAATGTGGGAAAAGTTATTGGGGCGCAAATGTGGGACAAATTACAGAAGCCCAAATGTGGGCCAAAAGTGTCAATCAGAATTGTGGGAAAAGCTATTGAGGCGTAAATGTTGGCCAAAAGAATATAGCGGAAATGTGGGACAAAGTATTGAAGCTTAAATGTGGTACAACTTGCTTAAGTTTAAGCATTGAATCAAAGGAGGTGGCGCGCATCAATTAAAGAAGCATTTCAGAAATTGTATTCCCTGTCACCTATGCAGAGCAGGGGTTTATTCACGTCTAAAATTTTATAATGTCAACCCAAGAATGTAACAGAAAAATTACAAAATTAATTAACCTGTCTACTTGCTAGAGCAGGGGTCTATGACAGAAAACAATTGTTTATTGTCACCTGGAAATGTAAATCATATTCGGGTTTTCAAATGGATCCTGAGAAAGTCTGTGCTGTATTGGACTGGGATCAACCCGAAAATCTGAAGGCTCTTATGCGTTTTTTAGGATTCACCAACTATTAACAAAAATGTATTAAGAATTATTCGACAATAGTAAAACCCTTAACGGACATGACTAAGAAAGGGACGAATGTCTCTGTATGGTCTGATTCGGCGTGGCAAGCCTTTTCTGCGATTAAGGAATGCTTCTCTTCTGCTCCCATATTGGTGCAGCCAGATGTGTCACAACCGTTTATTGTGGAAGTGGACACCACCGAGGTGGGGGTAGGAGCAGTTTTGTCACAGGGCCCATCACCTGGTAAATGGTGACCATGTGCATTTTTCTCGAAAAAACTATCCCCCGCTGAGAAAAATGATGATGTGGGTAACAGGGAGCTGCTGGCCATTAAATTGGCTTTTGAGGAATGGCATAATTGGTTGAAAGGGGCGATTCATCCGATCATGGTATTTGCGGATCACAAAAATCTGGCTGATCTGGAGTCGGCGAAACGACTGAACCCAATACAAGCCAGATGGGCCCTGTTTTTCACCAGATTCAATTTCACTTCACCTATGGTCCTGGAATTAAGACTGTCAAGGTGGACGCCTTGTCACGTAGTTTCCCTGGAAGTGATGATTTTGAAAACCTGAATTACATACTGTCTAAAGGGGTAGTGATATCCACCCTCTACCCTGACCTTGAGGTGAAGGTGTTAGAGGCTCAGGGAGACGTACCGGACATGTGTCCCTCTAGGAAACTATTTGTGCAACCGGATTGCATCACAAGGTGTTGGAGGAACATCACTGTACGGTTCTTACAGGACATCCTGGGAGTAGTTTTTTTTTTGCATTACCAGGCCTACCTAATGCTAAAACCCTTGCACAGGTATTTGTTGACAACATTATGAAACTTCTTGGCATTCGCTCTGATGTGGTTTCAGATCGTTCGACTCAGTTTGTTTCCAGATTCTGGAAGGCGTTCTGTACTCATCTGGGAATTCAATTTCAGCTTCCTTTTCTTCGGCTTTCCATCCTCAGTCGAACGGACAGACGGAGCGCACTAATCAGAGTCTGGAGACTTAATTAAGATGTTTTAGATCTGAGAACCAGGAGGAGTGGTCTTCCTTTTTGTCTTTGGCAGAGTTTGCCTTGACACAATCGTAGTCAGGAGTCCACTGGTGAGTCACCGTTTTTTTGGGGCCTATGGACTTCACCTGCAGTTTGGCACTTTTTCTGGTTCTAATACTTCTGGTATCCCTGAGGAAGAACGTTTGTCGTCATGATTGTCATCAATATGGCGAAAAATTCAAAATAGCTTAAAAATTTGGGCAACAAATATAAACGTGTGGCTGACAGGAAACGTATGAATGGTCCGGACCTAAGTGTGGATGATTCTGTGTGGCTGTTCACAAAAAACATTAAGTTGAAGGTACCTTCCTGGAAGTTGAGTCCAATGTTTATCGGCCCATATAAGATCACGTCCATTATTAATCCTGTAGCTTTTTGTCTTGAGCTTCCTCATGCCCTGAAAATTCATAATGTGTTCCATAGGTCTTTGTTGAAAAAATATGTGGAACCTTTACAGGCATCTTCCTTGCCACCCGCTCCAGTCATGGTGGACGGTAATTTGGAATTAGAGATCGCGAAAATAGTTGACACTTGAGTTCTCTGTGGATCCCTTCAATATCTTGTCCACTGGAGAGGTTAAGGACCGGATGAGAGGATGTGGGTGCCGGAATCCGACGTTAATGCCAATCGTTTAGTGAATGCCTTTCATAGATCTCACCCGGATAAGGTTGGTCCTGGGTGCCTGGAGGTCACCCGTAGAAGGAGGGGCACTGTCACTGACTTTCCAATGGCAGGTACCAGGAGATCGGAGAGACTGGCAACTCGTGGGTTAAATTGACAAGTTCACTGTGGATCTTATTGTGTCTGTGTTTTGGTGAATGCCACACCCCTTGCTTCAGGTGTTGCTTGTTGGTAAACTACCTTTCCCATAAGTAACAGCTTCTCACTCTTGGAGGTGCGGTTTAAAGATTTTCATCCTGCCTTCTAACTAGCTAGCTGGTTGTACTCTGTGGTGATTCTTGAGTTGCCAGTTTTCTACTTTCAGATAAGTCTTGTCTGTTCTTATTGTTTTGCGTTTGTTATATTCCCTGTTGTTTGTATCTGGTCCTGAGACAGAGACTTCCATTTGTCCATCTGGGGAGGAATGGGTTGTCTCTGGTCCTAACCTCATTCCAGGGCCTTATAGGGATATACGGGCCTAGGTATACAGCTTATGAATATTGCTACCTTCAAGGTCTATTCATATTGATAGGTAGTTAGGGCCCAGATTGGGATTAAGATTGTTTAGGAGGTGACCTGTTCCTTCCCTAGTCTCCAGGCTCAGTTACTGTTCCTTCACAGCCTGATGAACGTTTAAAAATAAACAAAACAAACCTTTATTATAGTCCGTTTATAAGGGGGCAAAAAGCCTATATGTCACAGTCTGTGACAGGCACCAGTTTCACAAATGCACAGAGGACGGTCATAAATAAATCCTATGTGCAATTGAGAGACTGGAATAAAAAACTGGCTTGCTAGCTGGTAGTTGCTAATATGCATGTCCAAAATTGGAGCACGGACTCTATATATACAGGAACGGTTGCGCCACTTGGTTCATAGGTCGCGTGATGCTACACAAAGTTGATCGCACTGTCTCTACATAGATAAAGTCTCAAGGGACATATTCACACTGTAATGTAGTGCAGTGATCTGATCAGCCTCTGTGTGTAGCTGCGGCCAGTGTATACGTCACAACCCTGCACCTGAAGCCAGTATATCAAGGCTAAACACAATCACTCATAGCCAGTATATTTTGGCTCCATTCATGCATCACATACACACTCTATGGCTTCAGGGTCAAATATTGCATCAAGTGCACCCTGCCTAGAGAGCCGTGCTACAATAAATAGCAACAGCTCTACACGTTTCAACGCGACATGTGATTGTCGCGTATCTTCAGGAGCTTATGCGCCTACGTCAGGACAAAAGTGGCCACACTGTAGCGTGTTATGGCTCCGGCGTTGTAATGGCCGCACGCGGCCAGACAAACGCCGACATCATATGGCCGAAGCCCCGCCTATCGGGAGGGGTATGCCGGTTCCACAGCCAATCAGAACTGGGGGCGGACTAAACAGTTCCGTCCTCTGACCGGAGGAAGCCGTACTGATACTTACCCCTCTCGGCAAGTATAGCGCACTAGCGCAGTTTATTGGGGGAAACATAATCGCGGCCCATGTATTGTCCAATGATACAGAGACATGTCCGGTAATCGAGACCCGCAAATAATGGTGGTACGCCAAAATAGCAAGTGTCGATCCCCGTCTGAGCTGTGGACCACCAGCGGGGAGGGGCAGCACAACTCAATACAGGCTATAACCATGTTACTACAAACCTCAGCTAGACAGATCAATAATATCCAAACGGTGTACATTATGGTATATAGGTATGTACACACATAAGTGCACTGGAGAATGGAACAAAGTAATAGATAAATAATAAATAATGCCATGGAGCAGTACAACAAAAGCAAACATGCAACTCAAAACTCGGATACAGTACATCCTCCTAGTTACGGTGTGGCTGATACATCAGATAAAGCTGGCATATGATATGGCCTCATTAAGCCCTTCTGGTTGAACCGTCTGCAACTTATAGGTCCACATTGCTTCTTTACGTAGAAGGGATATATCAATATCGCCTCCACGGACAGATATTTTCACCTGATCAATCCCCTGTATTTTCGAAACATCAGGGTTACCGTCATGCATATCACATACATGACGTGCCACTGATGTGTCACGCTTATTCCGGATATCAGACATATGTTCACCAAATCTGCGTCTCAGTTCACGTTTTGTTTTACCAACGTATTGTGACCCACAACGGCAACTGATTAAATACACGATACCTGTAGACGTACATCTGATAAATGAATGTATCTTGTATCTTTTTCCCGTTGTGTTGCTGGCAAAAAATCCACCTTTCAGGATATACTTGCAGATAATACATGAACCGCAAGGGAAATTGCCTTTTAAGGTATTTTTCAACCAGGTCTCAGACTGAGGTTGTGTATATAGGCTATGTACCAAGCGGTCACGTAGGTTAGAACTACGCCTGTACGTAATTGAAGGATAATCCGGAATAAGCTCTCCAATATCTGGGTCTGATTGCAATATGGACCAATGGTTCTGTAAAATGTCACGGACATTTTTATGGGCTTTATCAAAGGTTGCGACAATTCTGGGTGTGGGGTCTTCACAGTTTCTTTGTTTTGGAACCAAGAGCCGTGTACGATCTGTACTCATAGAGTGATGGAACGCATTCTTTAGAGTTTATTGTGGGTACCCCCGATTCATGAATCGGACTCTTAAGTCAGAAGCGACGGCTCTAAAATCACCCATCTCTGAACAGTTCCTCCTGGCCCTCAGGTACTGACCTTTCGGGATACCTCTTTTGAGGGCCAGTGGATGACCACTTTCCCAATGCAGGAGATTATTGGTCGACGTTTTCTTCCTGAATAGGTTCGTAGTGATCTTCCGGTCAGTACCAATAGTGATCATTAGGTCCAAGAACGCAATCTGTTGTTCTTGTACCTCGAACGTGAAAAACAACCCCATCTGGTTCACATTTAGTGCTGCCACAAATGCCATAAAATGCTCTCGTGTCCCTTTCCACAGTATCAGCACATCATCGATGTACCTAATCCACAGTTGCACGTTTGATGTGTACTGCTCCATGGCATCACCAAACACAACTTCCTTCTCCCACTTCCTGTTTTGAAAATACAGGGGATTGATCAGGTGAAAATATCTGTCCGTGGAGGCGATATTGATATATCCCTTCTACGTAAAGAAGCAATGTGGACCTATAAGTTGCAGACGGTTCAACCACAAGGGCTTAATGAGGCCATATCATATGCCAGCTTTATCTGATGTATCAGCCACACTGTAACTAGGAGGATGTGCTGTATCCGAGTTTTGAGTTGCATGTTTGTTTTTGTTGTACTGCTCCATGGCATTATTTATTATTTATCTATTACTTTGTTCCATTCTCCTGTGCACTGTGTACATACCTTTATACCATAATGTACACAGTTTGGATATTATTGATCTGTCTAGCTGAGGTTTGTAGTAACATGGTTATAGCCTGTATTGAGTTGTGCTGCCCCTCCCCGCTGGTGGTACACAGCTCAGACGGGGATCGACACTTGCTATTTTGGCGTACCACCATTATTTGCGGGTCTCGATTACCGGACATGTCTCTGTATCATTGGACAATACACGGGCCGCGATTATGTTTCCCCCAATAAACTGCGCTAGTGCGCTATACTTGCCGAGAGGGGTAAGTATCAGTACGGCTTCCTCCGGTCAGAGGACGGAACTGTTTAGTCCGCCCCCAGTTCTGATTGGCTGTGGAATCGGCATACCCCTCCCGATAGGCGGGGCTTCGGCCATATGACGTCGGCGTTTGTCTGGCCGCGTGCGGCCATTACAACGCCGGAGCCATAACACGCTACGGTGTGGCAACTTTTGTCCTGACATAGGCACATAAGCTCCTGAAGATACGCGACAATCACATGTCGCATTGAAACGCGTAGAGCTGTTGCTATTTATTGGAGCACGGCTCTCTAGGCAGGGTGCCATTGATGCAATATTTGACCCTGAAGCCATAGAGTGTGTATGTGATGCATGAATGGAGCCAAAATATACTGGCTATGAGTGATTGTGTTTAGCCTTGATATACTGGCTTCAGGTGCAGGGTTGTGACGTATACACTGGCCGCAGCTACACACAGAGGCTGATCAGATCACTGCACTACATTACAGTGTGAATATGTCCCTTGAGACTTTATCTATGTAGAGACAGTGCGATCAACTGTGTGTAGCATCACGCGACCTATGAACCAAGTGGCGCAACCATACCTGTATATATAGACATCTAATAGAACCACCAGCTAGAAACACACAGCGTCCATTTACACTGAGTCCGTGCTCCAATTTTGGACTTGGATATTAGCAACTACCAGCTAGCAAGCCAGTTTTTTATTCCAGTCTCTCAATTGCACATAGGATTTATTAATGACCGTCCTCTGTGCATTTGTGAAACTGGTGCCTGATGGTCACAGACTGTGACATATAGGCTTTTTGCCCCCTTTAAACGGTCTATAATAAAGGTTTGTTTTGTTTATTTTTAAACGTTCATCAGGCTGTGAATTAATAGTACCAAGGAACGTCTACCTACTTATTCGTCTTAGTGTGAATCACTTACTATTCCCCTTCCCCCCTGTGTTTAGTGTGTAGCCCCCCCCACTGATCGTGACACTAAGACACTTTTCCTTTACACCAGTTTTGATTGATAAATCTCCCCAATATGTTTTTCTACTAATAGTGATTAATGGCATTTTGCTAAGATCATCATGCCAGACAGACCACTGTGACTTGCTCAACCTTGTTGTTATCATATTACAGAGTCTCCATTGACTCACAGGCAGATTTAGTGATAGTGTTGCACTTTACACTGTTTAGGAATATGAATTAACTGTCTAATTACACCACTTAGAAATTTTGCTCCTTAACTGCACCAAAATCTTGGTTCATTTTTGGCACACAGATGCCATTAAGCCACACCTCTTGTTGGGGCGAGGTTAAAAATTCTTAGGAAAATGTGTAAAACAGTTAATGCAATACAAAACATGCGCACCAGTTTTCATTTGCAACAGTAAATCTGCCCCACTATGTTTGGAATTCAACTAAATTGCAGTTCACAGACTAAGGTGTAAAGTGTCGCTATGTTTGATAAAAAGCCTAAGGGACTACAGAACTGCACATAGCATATTGGACTCGTCATTATCATGATCAGCAGAGCTCCCAGCGGTTGGATCACATATTGATGACCATCAATCACTTTTAGTATCGACCACTTTAACATAAGGCATTTTAAAATGGCCTTACAGGTCTCATTGGAAGGAGAGAAATTTACATGCCACTTGGCAGAATTTGGAATGAGAGATAAAGATTGTTTGAAAAACAACATACCAACAACATCATCCCAAACAGAAGATAGCATCATCATTGCATGTCTAGTTCAATGGGGTTTAAGACAAAAAGGTTATGCCTAACCCAGTAATGGGCAAACTATGGCCAGCGGGCCAAATACGGCCCAGTGGACCTTTTTATCCAGATCACAGAGCTGTCCGGAGGCAGCAGGAGTGGAGATCAGCATTTACATTGTGGAAGCGCTCATCTCCATATTCATCTGTATCGCCGTCCTCAGGACTGCGATACAGATGGATGGTGCAGAGGTGCAGGGGAGAGGCGTTTCCCTTGCCCGTTCCTCTGATAGGCTACAGGCCTTGTGCCTGTAGCCTATCAGAGGCCGGAGCAGGTGCCTGAGCCATACAGAGCGGGACATAGGCTGGAAGAGGCCTGCATCGCATCACTGACAGCAGCATAAGGTAAGTATATGTGTTTATTGTTTTTATTATTTATAGTATACTGTGGCATGAAGGGGGGGTGGGCCCTATATATTGGCACAATAATGATCGGTACTTTGGAGAAGCGGGGAAGCACTGTGGGGGCCACTATAGAGAAAAGGCAAAGCACTATGGGGGCCCAATATACTGCCAAAATATGGGGGAACTATGGAAAAGAGGGGGAAGCACTATGGGACCACTATGAAGAAGAGGGAAAGCACTATGGGGGCCCTATATACTGGCACAATACTGGATACAGACGGAATGCCCACCGGCCACATATAATGGTGTCCGGCAAAAATGCTGATAATCAGCGGGACACAAACCGCTGCATGCTGCCATTTGTGTCCGGCCGATTCCTTGCATTTTTTGTGTTTGATTTGTCCTATATTTGGTGTTTTCAGATCAAATCATATCTGCTGATATTTGTTGCTATTTTCACAACAGCCAAGACTTGACCTCAGCGACTTTGCTGCATGTCTAGAGAATATAGACAAATATATGATCCATCCATAATTGATAATACCATATATCATATTGTCTATTATTTTATTATTTTTATTTTATTTGGGGGGTTATATGGAATATTTTAATTCTAATATGTTGAAAGGTTGAGTAATGTCGATATACAGGAGTCCTGTTTAATTTTCCGTTTACAGCCCTCCCCTTTGGTACATCATATGCTCCAAGAGTCTTTACAAAAGTGATTATAGAAATTGTAGCATCCTTCAGGGAAAAAACACTGAACCATAATTCCATAATTGGACAATTTTTTTATTAGTAGGAAATACAAAAGATACAGTATTTCTACCAGAGACTAAATTTGCTTCCTAAGCAAAGTTCAGGATGTAGGTTGGGTTGTAAACTGGAAAAATATTTTCTCCATCCACCCAGAAAGAAATTTTCAAGGAGTTCTGCTAGACTCAGACAAACAAAGTTCTTTCCTCCCTCAGGACAAGATAATTTCACTACAGAGGAAAATCTAAGATTTTTTTTTAAGAAAACATTTTGTTCTATCAGGGAAGCTTTGAGTGTGCTAGGCCTCCTAACATCCTACATAATAACAGTCTCTTGGTGCCCGGCCCACACCAGAATCCTTCAGAGTTGGGTTTTGAAGAACTGGGACAAGAAACAATCCTCCTTGGACAAGAAAATCCTTATTCTCCTATTGGTGAAAATAGACCTAAATTGGTGGAAGAAAGTAAATCTCTAGAATGGGATACCCTGACGAAAACAACCAGAAATCCAAATCCTGACAGATGCAAGCAGATTTTTTTCTAAAAAATTACAAGCGACCGTTCAAATTACAGAGAACTTTCAGCAGTTTGATATGCTTTAAAAAAGGCAGAATGCATTCTAAAAAAATCAACATGTTTTCTCAGACAACATTACAACTGTAGCCTACTTAAAACATCAAGGAGGTACAAGATTACCTTGGAGTCCTTGGCAGGAAACATTATCTACTGGGCAGAAAAAAACACCCTGTCTCTCACAGCTTTGCATCTCAGAGGTTCTCAAAATTTTGAGGCAGATTATTTAAGCAGGAAAAAAAATGCACTCAGGGGAATTGTCTTTAAATTCTCTTGTGTTCCAAAAAATAGTGTTGAGATTGGGTTCCCCTTTAGTAGACCTGTGAGGTACTATTACATGATTGGTCGGGAAGGGGTTAAGGGCCAGAAAATATATTGTGCAGAGTACAGACTAAAAAGGGCAAAGGCTACCTATGTTAAAATATTGTCAGCAAATGCCAGTTGATATTCTACGGAATCCACTTGAATTCTTTTTTAGGGAATATTTTAGAGCAGGGATGGCCAACCTGCGGCTCTCCAGCTGTTGTAAAATTACAACTCCCACCATGCCCTAATGTAGGCTGATAGCTGTAGGCAGTCTAGGCATGCTGGTAGTTGTAGTTTTGCAACAGTTGGAGAGCCTGAGGTTGGCCATGCCTGTTCTAGAGAATGATTGCCAGCAGTTCCATTATTAAAGGGTTTCTACCACTTCGGTGTCACATATTTAGCTGTCAGACACTAGCGATCCGCTAGTGTCTGCTCTGCCCAACCATCCTAATATAATTGCTTTTGGGGCAGCCGTTTTGCTAAAAAAAGAACTTTTATTAATATGCTAATGAGCCTCTAGGTGCTATGGGGGCGTCACTAGCACCTAGAGGCTCCGTCTACCTTCAGAAACTGCCGCCGCCGAGCGCGTCCCTCCAGCCCGCCCATCTCTTCCTGAATGCGATCCTCCTTGTGAGCGTATGTATTCTGCGCATGCGCAGTGAATGTCTGACCGCTTCCTTGCTCAGACATCTCCACTGCGCCTGCGCGATGACGCCATAGTGCTCCGAGGAACAGGCGCAGTGGAGATGTCTGAGCAGGGAAGCTGTCAGACATTCACTGCGCATGCGCCGAATACAGGCGCTCACAAGGAGGATTGCATTCAGGAAGAGATGGGCGGGCTGGAGGGACGCGCTGGGCGGCGGCAGTTTCTGAAGGTAGACGGAGCCTCTAGGTGCTAGTGACGCCCCCATAGCACCTAGAGGCTCATTAGCATATTAATAAAAGTTCTTTTTTTAGCAAAACGGCTGCCCCAAAAGCAATTATATTAGGATGGTTGGGCAGAGCAGACACTAGCGGATCGCTAGTGTCTGACAGCTATATATGTGACACCGAAGTGGTAGAAACCCTTTAATACGTTAGGGACATCATAAATAGTTCATATATTGCTAAAGTTTTGCCTTATATTACAGATTAGAATTTAAAATGATTGGACATCTTTAGTTCTTATTTTGGGTGCTCCCCACTGCTGTGTCCTTCACTCACCATGCTTGGCTGGTTCGATTAGGTACCCCGCTGTCAACATCCGCTTTGCTTTTCCCCCTATCTGGATCAGCACTCCTCCCCATTTGGCTCAGGTGCTTTTAATCTGCAGAAGTCTGCATAGGGTTTAAAATTCCTACCAAATCTCAGTTGGTGTTCCTGAGAGGCTGTGAACAGGTGAGCTCTTTGCATCAGTTCACATGCGGTGCTGGACGGTGGCCGTCGCTGCTTTTGTGCCGTGCTGGTGGAATAGTGAGACCCTGTCACGGACGGTGTACAGGAAACAAGACAAAGCAACATGCATATATGACTGAGTGGATCCAAAGCTAAGGAACCAAAAGGGAGACCCCTGCACAAGACCTGAGACTTTCCCTGACTGCTCAGACTATGCAATGATTCGAAAGGTGGAAGGTTGCATATCCACGTACCTCGACTATATAACCCCTGAAAACCCTACAATAGTGAGGGGACACGACCACCGGCTCCCTACACCAGACAGGGAGGGAGTCAGGGTCACCTGGGATCCAGCAAACAGAAAATAACAGATAAAAGTACAGCACTTAACTTTGTAGCAGACTGGAAAACAAGATCAGCATGCACACACACTCCAGGAAGTAGAATAAGCCGCCTAGTAATGCATTATGGGGCGGAATTTAAAGGGATGCAATCAGCCCAACTCCATGACAGCTGAGAGAGGCTAACGAGATAAGGAACTGAACAGCACAACAAAGAGAACTCAAGGAGGAGGTTCTGAAAGGCCTCTGTCAGAGCTTCTCAGCTGTCTGGTTGTGACAGACCCAGGGCCTTGGTGGCTTTTCTGCACAGTAGGTGCTGTGTGGCTACTGGGTCCCATTGCCTGCTGGAGCGGTGTGGGGGCGCGATGGTCGCCGCACTGCGCCGCGTCATAGTTAGAGTAGGTCCCCACTTAAAAGGAGGCGACCTTGTCGTGGTAAGTGGGCCTATGCTCTTTGATCAAACTGTATACCAATGCCTCCTAATAGTGCATAGCAAATTCATGATAAGAAGTGCTGTATAGCCATTGTTTATCTTACTTAAAATTAAAACAGTTGTTGTATCAAAAGCATAGTAATGAGGATGTGCGATTTAGATTCTCTCTCACACATTGGAACATCCGCTTTGATACAGCTGCAGCCAATCACTGTCCACAGTAGAGACCTGCTCCCTTTGCATCAGTCCTTTGATGCAAGGGAGACAGCAGTTTCAAAGCAGATGAGGACCCAAGTGAAGGATCCACGACCCAAAGGGTGTGGAACAGGTAAGTATGCTTCCCTTTTGCAGGGCTGGCTCGGGTGAGATTTTCCCCAAAAAATGACCAAAAGGTGGTGAGCCATTTTACATTATCAATGTACAGTACAATCACCTGGACTTGTTTCTTCTCGATCTATTTCATTTTCACTCTTTCCACAGGTTTCATAGCCAAGATCCTGGAAGTCCATATGAAACTTTTTTGTATCATAATTCGCAAGACCATCTGCAATAGGAAAATAAATAGCTCAATCATTATGTACTGTGGGTGAAGTAATTGAGGGTATATATGTGTCTCCCAGGTTCTTAGCATATGCTGAAGAAAGTTATTTAGGAAAGGGTTAAAAAAAAACAAAAAAACTAAGCCTGGGTCCTGATGAGCTGCACCTGGAGAGTTGCTAGATAACTGGGCTGTCAACACACTTGCTCAGAACTTCCTGGGAGTGAGAGAAGCCACATCTCACTGAGGGACCCTGAAGGTCCATAGCCTGCAAACTGCAAGTATCACAGGTACTCTGGTTGTGGTAGTGGGAGTGTGCCAAACTAGGGGGACTGGTGGGTGGTGGTACCATCCCAGTCTCGCCTGTTTTTGGATAAACCCTTTTTAGCATCAATAGTGGTAGGTCAGTGTCAAGCTACTCAGGTATATAGTAGGTCTTACATCAAAATAACATTTGTAAAAGAGTATAATAAAAGATGTGTGGATATATATAGAGATAAAAATAATAATTATTATATATAGGATAAAAATTATATATATATATATATATATATATATATATAAAAAACATTATACACACAGATAGGAACACTACATAACGCCTCGAGTGCCTAAGAGACTGTGTTTTGCAATGTCGTACACGATATAGTGTGGTATAGTGGGGCGAATTGGTTATATCTAACAGGTAAAATCTGTTTAAAAGGATACAAGTACATATAATAAAATAATGTGGTATCGTAGGTTCATTTACTCACTTCACAAGAAGGGCGGTTTACCAGGATAAGCATAAAACACCTGTAAACCAAACACCCGCCGAGCCTGGGTGCTTCTCTTCAAAGGTCTTTATTGCATTAAATGTAAAAATCCGTCTCAACGCGTTTCGGGACAGGCATGTCCCTTCATCAGGAGCAATATTATCTCTGTCAGTGGTCACAGGTATTTATACTCTAGGTTTATTGTTAAAATGGCACCTTTTGCAAAAGGTGCCAAAAAACGGAGAAAGGGCGCCAAAACTTTGTCAGGGGACCGCCCACAGGGAAAATAAGGCGTCTGGATCCGATATGTTCGGCCGGACGGAAGGGGAAGTGTCCGGCTGCGCTTTTGCGCATGACCGGAAGTTCGGCGGTGTCCGGCCTTGTTATTTTACTTCTTCTTCTTCCGGAGTTGTTTTGTGGGCGGTGCACATGTCCGGAAGTTGGGCTTAGCGTTCCAAGCTGGAACACATGCGGGGCTTCCGGTCTTTGCGATCTTGGATGTTAATTCTTCTTATGTTTGTAGTTGTGCTAGTTGAAGTAATGGGGCACAGAAAATATCATAATTTTGGGGACATCTAAAATAGACAGTGTGTATGATTTGGTATATATATCTGTGGGGCATATAAACTCAATATTTATTCAACCTGACATCTAATAATAAAAAAATCATCATCGTTACAATTAGGTTAATATCTTCTATTCTGGTGGCATGTAAAATCGGCCATGCATATAATAGGCCATATATATGGGTCATATAAAATCGATATTTATTCTACCTAACATCATGTAGGTATCTGGAAATAGGTGTATATGGCTATTGGCTGACGAATATCAGTAGAAAGGGGGAGGGGTGTTATATCTGCATTCACATCATGATCTGTGTAATTAGGGTATTTGGATGTGCTTTTGCATATTCTAATGGGGTGTATCTGGCTAATGTATTTGTGGGATGTTTAGGGATGGAACATTTGGGAGACATAGGGATAACATCAGAAATTAATAGTAAATAATATTTAATGTAAAAAATATAAAAATAAATGAAAAAAATGTGTGAAAAAAATGAAAATATGAATAAACTAAAAATAATAATAAATAGAAACTAAACTAAATTAAATCTAGAATCGGTGCTGATGGTGGAGTTGTTTTCTTCGGGATAAAATGAATTCGAGTTTATGGATAAAAGACATATGTATTTAAAATTTATTTAAAATATAATCAATAATTAAATAAATAATGTGAGATTAGTTTACTCTATTTGGATTGCTGTTTCTTTGTTTCTTGTGTTTTTTCACACATATATATATATATATATATATATATATATACAGTACAGACCAAAAGTTTGGACACACCTTCTCATTCAAAGAGTTTTCTTTATTTTCATGACTATGAAAATTGTAGATTCACACTGAAGGCATCAAAACAATGAATTAACACATGTGGAATTATATACTTATCAAAAAAGTATGAAACAACTGAAAATATGTCATATTCTAGGTTCTTCAAAGTAGCCACCTTTTGCTTTGATTACTGCTTTGCACACTCTTGGCATTCTCTTGATGAGCTTCAAGAGGTAGTCACCTGAAATGGTCTTCCAACAGTCTTGAAAGAGTTCCCAAAGATGCTTAGCACTTGTTGGCCCTTTTGCCTTCACTCTGCGGTCCAGCTCACCCAAAACCATCTCAATTGGGTTCAGGTCCGGTGACTGTGGAGGCCAGGTCATCTGGCACAGCACCCTATCACTCTCCTTCATGGTCAAATAGCCCTTACACAGCCTGGAGGTGTGTTTGAGGTCATTGTCCAGTTAAAAAATAAATGATGGTCCAACTAAACGCAAACCGGATGGAATAGCATGCCGCTGCAAGATGCTGTGGTAGCCAGGCTGGTTCAGTATTCCTTCAATTTTGAATAAATCCCCAACAGTGTCCCCAGCAAAGCACCCCCACACCATCACACCTCTTCCTCCATGCTTCATGGTGGGAACCAGGCATGTAGAGTCCATCCGTTCACCTTTTCTGCGTCGCGCAAAGACACGGTGGTTGGAACCAAAGATCTCAAATTTGGACTCATCAGACCAAAGCACAGATTTCCACTGGTATAATGTCCATTTCTTGTGTTCTTTAGCTCAAACAAGTCTCTTCTGCTTGTTGCCTGTCCTTAGCAGTTTTTTCCTAGCAGATATTCTACCATGAAGGCCTGATTCACACAGTCTCCTCTTAACAGTTGTTCTAGAGATGTGTCTGCTGCTAGAACTCTGTGTAGCATTGACCTGGTCTCTAATCTGAGCTGCTGTTAACCTGCGATTTCTGAGGCTGGTGACGCGGATGAACTTATCCTCTGCAGTAGAGGTGTCTCTTGGTCTTCCTTTCCTGGGGCGGTCCGCATGTGAGCCAGTTTCTTTGTAGCGCTTGATGGTTTTTGTGACTGCACTTGGGGACACTTTCAAAGTTTTCCCAATTTTTCGGACTGACTGACCTTAATTTCTTAAAGTAATGATGGCCACTCATTGGCCACTCACTGTGTATACACCTGACTTCTCCACAACGCAACTGATGGTCCTAAACCCATTTATAAGGCAAGAAATCCCACTTATTAAACCTGACAGGGCACACCTGTGAAGTGAAAACCATTTCAGGTGAGTACCTCTTGAAGCTCATAGTTTTGATGCCTTCAGTGTGAATCTACAATTTTCATAGTCATGAAAATAAAGAAAACTCTTTGAATGAGAAGGTATGTCCAAACTTTTGGTCTGTACTGTATATATATATATATATATATATATATATATGTGTGAAAAAACACAAGAAACAGCAATACAAATAGAGTAAACTAATCCCACATTATTTATTTAATTATTGATTATATTTTAAATAAATTTTAAATACATATGTCTTTTATCCATAAACTCGAATTCATTTTATCCCGAAGAAAACAACTCCACCATCAGCACCGATTCTAGATTTAGTTTCATTTCTATTTATTATTATTTTTAGTTTATTCATATTTTCATTTTTTTCACACATTTTTTTCATTTATTTATATCTTTTTTACATGAAATATTATTTACTATTAATTTCTGCTGTTATCCCTATGTCTCCCAAATGTCCCATCCCTAAACATCCCACAAATACATTAGCCAGATACACCCCATTAGAATATACAAAAACACATCCAAATACCCTAATTACACAGATCATGATGTGAACGCAGATATAACCCCCCCCCCCCCCCCTTTCTACTGATATTCGTCAGCCAATAGCCATATACACCTATTTCCAGATACCTACATGATGTAAGGTAAAATAAATATCGATTTTATATGACCCATATATATGGCCTATTATATGCATGGTCGATTTTACATGCCACCAGAAAAGAAGATATTAACCTAATTGTAACGATGATGATTTTTTATTATTAGATGTCAGGTTGAATAAATATCGAGTTTATATGCCCCACAGATATATATACCCCATCATACACCGTGTCGATTTTAGATGTCCCCAAAATTATGATATTTTCTGTGCCCCATTACTTCAACTAGCACAACTACAAACATAAGAAGAATTAACATCCAAGATCGCAAAGACCGGAAGCCAGCATGGGTTCCAGCTTGGAACGCTAAGCCCAACTTTCGGACATGCGCACAGCCCACAAAACAACTCCGGAAGAAGAAGAAGTAAAATAACAAGGCCGGACGCCGTGATGCGTTCCAGCCTGCAATGCATCAACTTCCGGTCATGAGCAAAAGCGCAGCCGGACACTTCCCCTTCCGGCCGGCCGAACATATCGGCTCCAGACACCTTCTTTTTCCTGTGAGCGGTCCCCTGACAAAGTTTTGGCGCCCTTTCTCCGTTTTTATGCACCTTTTTGCCAATTAGGTGCCATTTTAACAATAAACCTAGAGTATAAATACCTGTGACCACAGACAGAGATAATATTGCTCCTGATGAAATGACGTGCCTGTCCCGAAACACGTTGAGACGGATTTTTACATTTAATGCAATAAAGACCTTTGAAGAGAAGCACCCGTGTGATTGGCTGCCATCATCCGTTAAAACTCTAGAAGCGATCCAGGCTCGGGGGGTGTTTGGTTTACAGGTGTTTTATGCTTATCCTGGTAAACCGCCCCCTTCGTTAAGTGAGTAAATGAACCTACGATACCACATTATTCTATTATATGCACTCGTATCCTTTTAAACATATTTTACCTGTTAGATATAACCAATTCGCCCCACTATACCACACTATATCGTGTACGACACTGCAAAATACAGTCTCTTAGGCACTCGAGGCGTTATGTAGTGTTCCTATCTGTGTGTATAATCTTATATATATCTATATATATATATATATATCTATATATATATATATAGATATATATATATATATATATATATACAGACGTGGACAAAATTGTTGGTACCCTTTGGTCAATGAAAGAAAAAGTCACAATGGTCACAGAAATAACTTTAATCTGACAAAAGTAATAATAAATTAAAATTCTATAAATGTTAACCAATGAAAGTCAGACATTGTTTTTCAACCATGCTTCAACAGAATTATGTAAAAAAATAAACTCATGAAACAGGCATGGACAAAAATGATGGTACCCCTAACTTAATATTTTGTTGCGCAACCTTTTGAGGCAATCACTGCAATCAAACGCTTCCTGTAACTGTCAATGAGACATCTGCACCTCTCAGCAGGTATTTTGGCCCACTCCTCATGAGCAAACTGCTCCAGTTGTGTCCGGTTTGAAGGGTGCCTTTTCCAGACTGCATGTTTCAGCTCCTTCCAAAGATGCTCAATAGGATTGAGGTCAGGGCTCATAGAAGGCCACTTTAGAATAGTCCAATTTTTTCCTCTTAGCCATTCTTGGGTGTTTTTAGCGGTGTGTTTTGGGTCATTGTCCTGTTGCAAGACCCATGACCTGCGACTGAGACCAAGCTTTCTGACACTGGCTAGTACATTTCTCTCTAGAATTCCTTGATAGTCTTGAGATTTCATTGTACCCTGCACAGATTCAAGACACCCTGTGCCAGACGCAGCAAAGCAGCCCCAGAACATAACAGAGCCTCCTCCATGTTTCACAGTAGGGACAGTGTTCTTTTCTTGATATGCTTCATTTTTTCGTCTGTGAACATACAGCTGATGTGCCTTGGCAAAAACTTCGATTTTTGTCTCATCTGTCCACAGGACATTCTCCCAGAAGCTTTGTGGCTTGTCAACATGTAGTTTGGCATATTCCAGTCTTGCTTTTTTATGATTCGTTTTCAACAATGGTGTCCTCCTTGGTCGTCTCCCATGTAGTCCACTTTGGCTCAAACAACGACGGATGGTGCGATCTGACACTGATGTTCCTTGAGCATGAAGTTCACCTTGAATCTCTTTAGAAGTCTTTCTAGGCTCTTTTGTTACCATTCGGATTATCCGTCTCTTAGATTTGTCATCAATTTTCCTCCTGCGGCCACGTCCAGGGAGGTTGGCTACAGTCCCATGGATCTTAAACTTATGAATAATATGTGCAACTGTACTCACAGGAACATCTAGTTGCTTGGAGATGGTCTTATAGCCTTTACCTTTAACATGCTTGTCTATAATTTTCTTTCTGATCTCTTGAGACAGCTCTTTCCTTTGCTTCCTCTGGTCCATGTCGAGTGTGGTACACACCATATCACCAAACAACACAGTGATTACCTGGAGCCATATATAGGCCCAATGGCTGATTACAAGGTTGTAGACACCTGTGATGCTAATTAGTGGACACACCTTGAATTAACATGTCCCTTTGGTCACATTATGTTCTGTGTTTTCTAGGGGTACCATCATTTTTGTCCATGCCTGTTTCATGAGTTTATTTTTTTACATAATTCTGTTGAAGCATGGTTGAAAAACAATGTCTGACTTTCATTGGTTAACATTTATAGAATTTTAATTTATTATTACTTTTGTCAGATTAAAGTTATTTCTGTGACCATTGTGACTTTTTCTTTCATTGACCAAAGGGTACCAACAATTTTGTCCACGTCTGTATATATATATATATGATTTTTATCCTATACACTCACCTAAAGAATTATTAGGAACACCTGTTCTATTTCTCATTAATGCAATTATCTAGTCAACCAATCACATGGCAGTTGCTTCAATGCAATGGGTTGTGGTCCTGGTCAAGACAATCTCCTGAACTCCAAACTGAATGTCAGAATGGGAAAGAAAGGTGGGCTACAACAGCAGAAGACCCAACCGGGTACCACTCATCTCCACTACAAATAGGAAAAAGAGGCTACAATTTGCACAAGCTCACCAAAATTGGACTGTTGAAGACTGGAAAAATGTTGCCTGGTCTGATGAGTCTCGATTTCTGTTGAGACATTCAAATGGTAGAGTCCGAATTTGGCGTAAACAGAATGAGAACATGTATCCATCATGCCTTGTTACCACTGTGCAGGCTGGTGGTGGTGGTGTAGGGGATGTTTTCTGGGCACACTTTAGGCCCCTTAGTGCCAATTGGCCATCATTTAAATGCCACGGGCTACCTGAGCAATGTCCATACCTTCATGACCACCATGTACCCATCCTCTGATGGCTACTTCCAGCAGGATAATGTACCATGTCACAAAGCTCGAATTATTTCAAATTGGTTTCTTGAACATGACAATGAGTTCACTGTACTAAAATGGCCCCCACAGTCACCAGATCTCAACCCAATAGAGCATCTTTGGGATGTGGTGGAACGGGAGCTTCGTGCCCTGGATGTGCATCCCTCAAATCTCCATCAACTGCAAGATGCTATCCTATCAATATGAGCCAACATATCTAAAGAATGCTATCAGCACCTTGTTGAATCAATGCAATGTAGAATTTAGGCAGTTCTGGAGGCAAAAGGGTGTTCCTAATAATTCTTTAGGTGAGTGTATATTATAATTATTATTTTTATCTCTATATATATATCCACACATCTTTTATTATACTCTTTTACAAATGTTATGTTGATGTAAGACCTACTATATACCTGAGTAGCTTGATACTGACCTACCACTATTGGCGCTAAAAAGGGTTTATCCAAGAACAGACGAGACTGGGATTGTACCACCACCCACCAGTCCCTCTAGTTTGGCACACTCCCATATCATTTACAGGCAGACATTCTTGTCGACCTGACAAAACCCAGAGCAGCCTCTAGTATCTAGCACTTTTCTTCCTTTCCACCCCACTCCTACAAACAGTGTTGAACTGGGGTACCTAGGGCCCACCAGTAAAATTTACATTGGGGGCCACCATACGGATACATCCAAATATAAAAATAATCTAACACTTTTTTATATGAACATTGGCTGGTTGAGGTGCTATACATTGAATATACACTCACCTAAAGAATTATTAGGAACACCTGTTCTATTTCTCATTAATGCGATTATCTAGTCAACCAATCACATGGCAGTTGCTTCAATGCATGTAGGGTTGTGGTCCTGGTCAAGACTCCTGAACTCCAAACTGAATGTCAGAATGGGAAAGAAAGGTGGGCTACAACAGCAGAAGACCCAACCAGGTACCACTCATCTCCACTACAAATAAGAAAAAGAGGCTATAATTTGCACGTGCTCACCAAAATTGGACTGTTGAAGACTGGAAAAATGTTGCCTGGTCTCGATTTCTGTTGAGACATTCAAATGGTAGAGTCCGAATTTGGCGTAAACAGAATGAGAACATGTATCCATCATGCCTTGTTACCACTGTGCACGCTGTTGTTGGTGGTGTAATGGTGTGGGGGATGTTTTCTAGGCACACTTTAGGCCCCTTAGCGCCAATTGGCCATCGTTTAAATGCCACGGGCTACCTGAGAATTGTTTCTGACCATGTCCATCCCTTCATGACCACAATGTACCCATCCTCTGATGGCTACTTCCAGCAGGATAATGCACCAGGTCATAAAGCTCGAATAATTTCAAATTGGTTTCTTGAACATGACAATGAGTTCACTGTACAAAAATGGCCCCCACAGTCACCAGATCTCAACCCAATCGAGCATCTTTGGGACCATAGTAATATAGATTGTGCTAGTCACCTGACTATTCATATATAGGGTTGAGCGAACTTTAGGATTTTTGGACCCTGGACCCGAACTTTTCAGTAAAAGTTTGGGTTCGGTGTGCGGCAAGGTAATGGCGCTTTTTGAAAGGCTGCAGAGCATCCAATCAACAAGCGTTTAACTCGTGTGCACTTAGAAGCCATCACAGCCAAGCAAAGCCTACTAATGGCATGGCTGTGATTGGCCAGTGCAGCATGTGACCCAGCTTCTATATAAGCTGGAGTCACGTTGCGCTGCACGTTACTCTGCTCTTATTATTGTAGGTATAGGATGCTGCTGTTGTGAAGGAGAGAATAGGAAAGAATCAGTTATCAGAAGTGTTTGTTAACTCAGCGATCTACAGCAATTTTGTTTTGTGGGTGCTGTGCAATTTTTTAAATTTCACTCTGCTCTGAGGCCAGTGACACAGAAAAATAACTTTTATCCGTCTGTTAGTTAGGTGGGCGTCAGCGGCCATTTTATGCAAGTTCAGTGCAGCAGCAAAGAATATTTGCATTTGTCACAGTGAAATACAAGCTTGAATTACTGCAATTATATTCTGGGTTATAAAAAAACACAAATTTTTTGCAATACCCTACATCTGGGGCCTTTGCTGCATTTGTCACAGTGAAATGCAAGCTTGAAATACTGCATTTAGATTCTGGGTTTAAAAAAAATACCTATTTTATGCAAGACCCTACATCTGGGGCCTTTGCTGCATTTGTCACAGTGAAATAAAAGCGTTAGAGAGTGCTGTTATATTCTGGTATTAAAAAAACACGCATTTTGGCAAAGATAATACATTTGCGGCCTTTGGTGCATTTCTGACAGTCCAATACAAGCGTTACATACTGCAGTTATATTCTTGGTTTAAAAAAAAAATAATTTTTTTGCAATACCCTACATCTGGTGCCTTTGCTGCATTTCTCCCAGTGAAATATAAGCTTGAAATACTGCAATTATATTCTGGGTTTTAAAAAAATACCCATTTTGGGCAAGATAATACATTTGCGACCTTTGCTGTATTTCTGACAGTCCAATACAAGCGAGATATAACACTGTTATATTCTGGTATTAAAAAAACACCCATTTTGGGCAATATAATACATTTGTGGCCTTTGGTGCATTAGTGACAGTCAAATACAATCGTTAAATACTGCTGTTATATTCTGGTTTTAAAAAAAACACCCATTTTGGGCAAGATTCTACATCTGGGGCCTTTGCTGCATTTGTCACAGTCAAATACAGCCAGTCAATACTGCAGTTGCATTGTTGATTGAAAAATTAACATTAACACAAATTCGCCTGGCACACTGTTGAAATTTGTCCTCTTTATGACACCGTCACAATAGTTATCTTAATTGTTGACTATTGTCGCCTGACATAAACCATCTGTTAGTTTGGTGGGTGAATGCAAAGAATGAGGAGAGCATCAAATAAGGAACGTGGCCCCGGTCGCGGTGCTGCTGGTGGAGCTCCTGTTGCAGGGAGAGGATGTGGTCGATCTGTGCCAGCTACAGGCACAAGTGAAACACCTTCCTCGGGTGCGAGTAGGCGACAGAACCTTTATCGTTATTTTGTAGGGCCGAATGCGACTCTACGAATGGTGAGGCCAGAACAAGTACAGGTGATAGTAGATTGGGTGACTGAAAGTGCCTCCAGTTCCTTCACATTGTCTCCCACCCAGTCTCCTGCTGAAAGATCAGAGTTGGCACCTGCAGCTCATGTCCATCAGTCCTTCACCTCACCCCCTTGCAAATCAGCCAAGCAGTCTGAGCCCTAAGTCATGGAGCAGTCTCTTCTGATTTTTTTATGTCTCTGCTAGCAGGGTTTCCCAGGGCCTTCCACATAGCCCTGCTACAGAAGTGAAAGAGATTGAGTGCACCGGTGCCCAACCACTTGTGTTTCAGGATAAGTACATAGGAGGACCACCGCAGCATGTCTCGCATGATGACGAAACACAGGTGCCAACTGCTGTAGCTTTCTGCAGTGTGCAGACCGACAAGGAAGACTGGGTGGAAGATGATGTGGAGGATTATGAGGTCCTCGACCCCACATGGAATCAAGGTCATGCGAGTGACCCTTGTAGTTCGGAGGAAGAGGCGGTGGTCTCACAGAGCCACCAGCACAGTAGAAGAGGGAGCAGGGTGCAAAAGCGGAGCGGACGTCCCCTAGACAGTACACCGGCTATTGCCCACCACAGCAAGGTACCGAGCACATCAAAGCCAGCTCCAAGGAGTTCCCTGGCGTGGCAGTTCTTCAGACAATGTGCTGACGACAAGACACGAGTGGTTTGCACGCTGTGCAATCAGAGCCTGAAGCGAGGCATAAACGTTCTCAACCTAAGCACAACCTGCATGACAAGGCATCTAAGTGCAAAGCATGAGCTGCAGTGAAGTAGACACCTCAAAAACAAAGAAAGGTCTCTGGCTCCTCCTGCTTCCTCTTCTGCTTCAGTCTCAGCCTCTTCCTCCCCCTCTGGAGTGACAGTGTCAACTGCCACCCCGCAAACAGAGGATCTGCCAGCAACACCACCACCTGGATCACCAAGCATCTCCACAATGTCCCATGGAAGCATTCAACTCTCTATCTCCCAAACACTGGAGCGAAGGAGGAAGCACCCCCACCCCTACCCACCCGTGATCCCTGGCCCTGAATGCCAGCATTTTAAAATGACTGGACTTTGAAATGCTGTCATTCCCTCTGGTGGAGACGGAGAGTTTTAAAAGCCTTATGGCGGTGGCTATCCCACAGTATGTTGTGCCCAGCCGCCACTACTTTTAAAGGCGAACCATGCTTTTCCCTGCACAACCAAGTGGGGGACAAAACCAGGTGTGCACTGCCCAACGCCATCTGTGGTAAGGTCCACCTAACTACGAATACGTGGACCATTAAGCACGGTCAGTGACGTTATATCTCCCTAAAAGCACACTGGGTAAATGCAGTGGCGGCTGGGCCTGAGGCGGATAGCAGTTTGGTGCATGTCCTTCCACCACCGAGGATTGCAGGGCTTTTTGACTCCTGTTGCTTCCGCCTCCTTATCCGGTCAGCGTAACACCTTCACCACCAACTTCAGCACAGCCAGGGGTAAACGACAGCAGGCAGTTTTAAAACGTATCTGTTTGGGGGACAAACCCCATACCGCCCAGGAGCTGTGGACGGGCATGGAACAACAGACCGATGAGTGGTTGGTGCCAGTGAGCCTCAAGCCGGCCTGGTGGTGTGCGATAATGGGTGAAATCTCGTAGCAGCTCTGGGACTAGCCAGTTTGACGCACATCCCTTGCCTGGCGCATGTGCTTAATTTGGTGGTGCAGAGGTTCCTTAAAAATTACCCTGTTATGTCAGAGCTGCTGCAGAAAGTGCGGGCCATCTGTGTGCGTTTTCAGCATTCTAACCCTGCTTCTGCTCTCCTGTCAGCATTGCAGTGTAACTTCAGCCTTCCCACTTACCGCCTCATATGCGACGTGCCCACAAGTTGGAACTCCACTTTGCACATGCTGGCCAGACTGTGCGAGCAGCAGCAAGCAATAGTGGAGTTTCAGCTGCAGCACGCACGGTTAAGTCGCCCTGAGGAACAGCACCACTTCACCACCAATGACTGGGCCTCCATGCGAGACCTGTGTGCCTTGTTATGCTGTTTTGAGTACTCCACCAACATGGCCAGTGCCAATGACGCCATTCTCAGCATTACTATCTCACTTCTATGCCTCCTTGAAAAAACGCTGCTGGTGATGATGGAAGAGGATGTGGCACAGGAGAAGGAGGAAGAGGGATGATTTCATAGGGTATCCAGCCAGTCATTCACAAGTGGCTCCGAGGGTGGGTTCCTGCACCCACAAATGCAGCCAGCCAGTCGCAGGGGCAACAAGTGAGGTGCACGGTGGACCGATGAGGGGCCAAATAATATAACACACAGTTCATCAGTTTACTCACGGTTAGCAGAAAGCCTCCCTGGGCTGGCAGCACATTGTTGAGGTGGACAGCACGAAATCCTCCGGGGCACGCTCTGTGGTAGGAAGCATCAGCCAAGATGGTGGTTGAGGTGGCCTTGATGTTAAGGGGGCTTAGTGTGCTTGTTGCGGCTGAGTCCCTTGATGGTTTTTGTCGTGACGCCAGTACCGTTAATGGTGGTACAACCAATAGTGGTAATAATGAGGTATATAGTGGTGAAATGCAACTCACAACTTTTACTCTTGATATCTTTGGTTGCAGCAGTACAAAAATGCTGTTTCTCAATGGTACAGAGTTGGTTCTGCAAATCCACTGTTTCTAGGCTTTTCAGGTCAGGTTTCAAGTTTTGGAGCAGTGGGTTAGGTGTACCTGGTTCCTTTAGATGTGTGGGAGCCTATTCGTTGTCTTTCCCTACAAGCTGACTATTTTGACAGGAAAACTCAACTGTCTCTCAGAAGTTTGGTGTGGCTGCCTGAACCTATAAATCCTCCACCATGCAAAGATGTCTGTGGCCCTCAATAATGGCTCTTATCACGATGATTCCTTAGGAAAGCTTGTTTATTTTCCAGGGAGGCAAACTCTTCTCCTACTGGTCAGGGATGCAAGTCTATAGTCCGTCCACAGAAGGAAAATTCTCTTCTGCTCCTCACATCTGTGTACCACCTGCTAGCGAAGTTGGCTCCACTCACTAATCTGTGTCATGAAGTCTTCACTCTACATTTTCTCCCACTAATCTGATCTGACCTCCCCATATCTGCTCTCTTCTGAACTACATTTTCTTATCTACCTTTATCACCGACTGACTAGGCCTGGCCTAGGTATAAATATATGACCTGAACTTCATCCCCATCTAGTATTGGGATGTATAAATTAAACCTAATCTGCCTGGTAACAGGGATTTTGCAGATACATACACACAAAATCATACATTACAACCTAGTACTGTTGACAAGGTAAGCAGTGCCCACACACACACACGTAGTGGGACGCTGCACAAACGCCAGGTACACAGTTGTCCAGCCAGGGCACAGTTCTGGAGGATGAGGAGGAGGAGATGGAGGAGGAGGAACCATGTTCACAGCAGGGTGGCACCCAAACCAACTCATGGCCATCACTGGTGGGTGGCTGGGGGGATACAGAGGACACAGATGATACACCTCCCACAGAGGACAGCTTTTCGTTGCATCTGGGCAGCCTGGCACACATGAGCGATTACATGCTGCAGTGTCTCTGCAACGACCGCCGAGTTGCCCACATTCAAACTTGTGCTAATTACTGGGTGGCCACGCTGCTGGATCCCCGTTACAAGGGCTACATACCATCCTTAATTCCATCACTGGAGTGTGATCAAAAGATGTGTGCTGGTAGACGCACTGCTGGTGGTATTCCCACCTGACAGCGGGGGCACAGTGGAGGCGAAGGCAGAGGAGGAAGAAGAGGTCGCCAACGCAGCTGGGGCACCACCAGCACCTCAGAAGGCAGGGTTAGCATGGCCGAAATGTGGAAAAGCTTTGTCAGCACCCCACAACAACCAGCACCACCAGCTGATATGGAACATCTTAGCAGGAGGCAGCATTTCAGCAACATGGTGGAGCAGTATGTGTGCACACGCCTTCACGTACTGAATGATGGGTCTACCCCCTTCAACTTATGGGTCTCCAAATTGGGCACATGGACTGAGCTTGGTCTATACGAGGTGTGGTGCTGGCCTGCCCTGCAGCCAGTGTATTGTCTGAACGTGTGTTTAGCACGGCAGGGGGCGTTATCACAGACAAGCGCAGCCGCCTGTCCACAGCCAATGTGGACAAGCTCACGTTCATTAAAATGAACCAGGCATGGATCCCACAGGACTTGTCCGTACCTTGTACAGAATAGACATGCATACCGGCCTTACCCAGCCATTGTTATACTACAGCGCAATTGCTCATTGTTGTATTTTTTATATTTCCCACTCTTTTGGGGTGATATTTCCCACTCTTTTGTACATTTAAAAATAAAAATAAAAATTTAAACCAAAAACCAGTGTTGGCTACCTTGTACTCCTCCACCGCCGCTTCTACCTACACCGCTATGTCCACCACCTCCTCAACCTCCTACTCCATAAGGACCTCCACCTCATACATTTTTATTTTTCGTTTATTTTTACATATTTTATTTTATGTCATTTCACAAATGTGTCAAATTTTTGGGCTAAATTCACCAATTTCTCTCTGTGATATACCCCTGCTCTACCTAGTAGACAGGTAAACAAATTTGTCTGATACATTTTCGGCTAAAATTCACCAATTTTTGGCTGTGAATTTTTCAAATTCATCTGTTCCATTGGTGGGTGACATTAACCCATTTTTGGCAATGAAAAACCCCTGCTCTGCATAGGTGACATGGAATTAAATTTAATAAATTTGTCTTTACTTGACGCGCGCCCCCTCCTTTCATTCGATGCTTCAACTTTAACAACTTGTCCAACATTTTGGCTCGATCACATTGGAGCCATTGACCTCCCTTGGATGTGGTATCCTCTTTGGCGTGGAACCCTGATTCGCCGATCAACATGGTAGGTGCAGAAAAGAACATTGAAAGTTGATAGAGAAGATATCAAAATGGATCGTGGACGTCACGGGGACGTGCGACATGATGGAGCAGTATGTGTGCACACACCTACACGTACTGACTTCTGGGTCTCCAAATTGGGCACATGGCCTGAGCTTGCCTTTAACGCCTTAGAGGTGCTGGCCTGCCCTGCAGCCAGTGTATTGTCTGAATGTTTGTTTAGCATGGCTAGAGGGGTTTATCACAGGTTATATTTCCTAATGTTTTGGGGTCTACCCTAATTTAAACAAAATAAAAATATTAAAACCAAAAACCAGTGTTACCTCCTCCTCCACCGCCGCTTCCACCTACACCGCCACATCCACCGCCTCCTTTTTTTATGTATTTTATGTTATTTTAAGTCATTTCCCTATCCACATTTGTTTGCATAGCACGTGCCATGCTCTTAACCACATTTTTATGCCATTTGCAGCCCTTTCCATTACTTTTTTAGAGCCATTTTAGTGCTCCAATGTTTGGGTCCCCATTCACTTCAATGGTGTTCGGGGGTCAAGTTCAGGTCCCGAACTCGAACATTTTTGTGAAGTTCAGCCGAACCCGAACATCCAGGTGTCCGCTCAACTCTATTTAGAAGCAAATCTTGAAATTTTTCATAAAGTTTCTAAAACCCATTTTTTCAGGACCAGTTCAGGTCTGAAGTCACTTTGTGAGGCTTACATAATAGAAACCACCCAAAAATGACCCCATTTTGCAAACTTCACCCCTCAATATTTATTCCCAGAAGAACGAGTGAAACTTTTTCAAGAAATGTACAGCATGTCCAGTTGCCTTGATTTCTTCTTTACAGATATACCATGACCTGGATAAATGAGAACCTTCACAGACATTCACCCCTCAAGGTATTCAAAACTGATTTTACAAACTTTGTTAACTCTTTAGGTGTTCCACAAGTATTAATGGAAAATAGAGATAAAATTAAAAAAAATTCACTTTTTGGGCAGATTTTCTATTTGTATCAATTTTTTCCAGTTACAAATCAAGGGTTAACAGCCAAACAAAACTCAATATTTATGGCCCTGATTCTGTAGTTTACAGAAACACCCAATATAATGTACGGCACACGGCAGGGCGCAGAAGGAAAGGAATGACATACGGTTTTTGGAAGGCAGATTTTGCTGGACCATGTCCCATTTAAGATAAGATAAGATGCCTTTATTGTCACTGTACAATACTAGAAAAAAACAAAACATTGTACTAGAAGGCATTACTATTCACAGTTCACAGCATATCCATAGCAAGAGCAAAGTAGGAAGTACTTATGAGTATATACACACACTAATTCAGACACCACTGCAGACAAGAGATCATCATGGGTTCATGAATGCAGCAGTCACTTTTAGTCTGTGGTAGTTTCTATCCTAGGAAGGGGCAATAATCTCTGAGCATTTTTTCTATGGTGCACCTTAAAAAATTGACTAGCAGCTGTTTTGGGAGTTGTGCTCCTCAGAAAATAAAGCCTCTGAAGGCCTTTTTTGGTAATTTCTGTTGAATTCCCATTTGAAGCCCCCTTGATGCACCCCTGAGTAGAAACTACGGGATAAGGTGGCAGTTTTGATGGTATTATATTAGGGTACATATGATTTTTGGTTGCTCTATATTACACTTTTTGTGAGGCAAGGTAAAAAGAAATAGCTGTTTTGGCACCGTTTTTATTTTTTTTCATTTACAAAATTCATCTGACAGGTTAGAGCCATGTGGTATTTTTATAGAGCAGGTTGTTATGGACGCGACAATACCAAATATGACCAAAATTATATTTTAGTGTCTCCACATTCTGAAAGCCATATTTTAATTTATTTTTTGGGCGACTGCCTTGTGTAGGGGCAATATTATTATTTTTTTCGGGATGAGATGATGGTTTGATTGGTACTATTATAGGGTGCATATTACTTTTTGATCGCTTGCTATTACACTTTTTGCGATGTAATGGGTTAGGTCATGTGATATTTTTTATAGAGCATGTTATTACGGACGCGGCGATACCTAATATGTCAACTTTTTATTTATGTAAGTTTTACACAATGATTTAAATTTTTAAATAAAAGAAATCATGTTTTAGTGTCTCCATAGTCTGAGAGCCATAGTTTTTTCAGTTTTCGGGCGATTATCTTAGGTAGGGTATGATTTTTGCAGGATGAGATGACAGTTTAATTGACACTATTTTGGGGTGCGTATGACTTTTTGATCGCTTGCTAGTAGACTTTTTGTGCTGTAAGGTGAAAAAAAATAGCTTTTTTATATTTTTTATTTACATTTTTTATAGTGTTCCTCTGAGGGGTTAGGTCATGTGATATTTTTATAGAGCAGGTTCTAACGGACACGGCGATGCCTAATATGTATACTTTTTTATTTAATTAAGTTTTACACAATAACAGCATTTTTAAAGCAAAAAAAATTATATTTTTGTGTCTCCATATTCTGACCCTAGTTTATTTTTATTTTTTGGGCTGTAAGGTGACGCTATAGTTTTTCATATATATATATTTTCTTTACAGTGTTCATCTGAGGGGTTAGGTCATGTAATATGTTTATAGAGCCAGTCGATACGGACACGGCGATACCTAATATGTCTACTTAAATTTTTTTCATATTTTTTACAAATTTTATTTTACTTTATTTGGGGAAAAGGCCTTTTTTTAACTTGAAATTTTTAATTTTTCGTGGGAAAACTTAATTTTTTCAACTTTTTTCCACTTCATTTTTTGTTTTAACTTTTGGGGGTCTGATCCCCTTTACAATGCATTCCAATACTTCTGTATTGGAATGTATTGGCTGTATATGTAATACAGTGTGTACAGCTCTCTGCCTGTGAGATCCAGGGGGCTGGATCTCACAAGCTCTCCACCGGAAGGCATCCTCGATGCCTAAGGAAAGCATCGGGCTGCCTTCCATGCTATCGGGTTCCCGTCACAGCTGCACGGGGACCCGATGGCAGCTCCGATTCCCGCCCGGCATCGCATGTGCTGCGGTCAGCACTGACTGTGATTTTGACGATGCTGGCGCATGCAGCAAGGCTCCGGCTATCAGTGACTGCCGGACCCCTGCCGCGGATCGGGCGGGCACAGCTCCTGCCCCCGCTAGTTCCCCACTACATCACGGGTCTTTAAGTCCCGCAAAGAAATTACGTACATGTACGTCATGGGTCCTTAAGGGGTTAAGGACTATTGTGTGTGGTGGCAGCAATTTAATTGTGCAAAGTTGTACTTTTAGAAATAGTGATTATTTTGCTATATAGAAGGTGTCTGCAGTGACTTGTGACATCTGTGCAGCAATACCTTCTGTGTGTCAGGGGCAGAGATAGGAAGAATATTAGTGAATTTTTTTTTTCCCCATAATCCACATTTTTGCTGTCAACTGTGTAATCCTTGAATTGTGTGATCTGCGCTTCAATACATTGTGTGGTTGTCAGGCCTAGATATAGGAAAATATATAAATATAAACTACATCGGAGAATAGTGTCTGTACCGCAGATTCCAAAAATCTGGGCCTAATATAGTGTTCATATTCTGTGTGTTTCTGTGACATATACTGTTCTGAATCAGAAAACAGTGTCTTTAGCGGACTTTAGGGTGACATCTAACATCAAAACCATTAATATAAAGAAGGTGCGGACTAAGGGACAGGCAAGTGAGCATGATGCTGATGGTGCATGTAGGCCATGGCCCTGGGCGCAATAAAACTGTGCCTGCTGCCAGTGCACCAGAAAAAAAAAATAATCCACTGTACCCAGCTACATGTCCAACTTAGCTGGGCGGCGCAGGACAACACTGTCCAAGTCGGTCCAGTGCGAACAGTTGGTCGGTTGGATTGCTGAAGATAATGCTTCCAGTCGGAAAAGCACCACCCTCTCTCCACCAAGTGCAGTCTCTGTATTCAAGAGTCTGATCAAGGGAATCCTCTCTCTGATCATCCTTCCTCCCACCATGGAGATGCGTGCCAAATGAGTGATCCCACACTTGGATATTCCAAGAAGCTCTTTCCAGCGCCACTATTATATTTGGCCCTCACGCCCAGCACGCTTGATGAGGGACCTGAGATATTGTGCCCTGATTCCCAAACTCTTGAGCCTTCACAGTCTCAAGAAGATGACGGTGGTGAACGGCAATCATTCGTTCACGAGGTGGATGATGATGAGACACAGTTACCAATCACTGAGGTTGGGGTTAGGTCAAGTCAGGAGGATGAGCAGAGTGAGGAAGTGGAAGAGGAGGTGGTTGACGATGAGGTCATTGACCCAACATGGGAAGGTGAAAAGTCAAGTGATGATAGCAGTACAGAGGGGGGAGGGATCCGCAGCACCACAACAGGCTGGAAGAGGCAGTGGGGTTGCAAAAGGGAGAAGTTGGCCAACAGCAAACAGGCCCGCAACCGTTATACCGAGCACCCCCATGTGTAAATCTACCTTGCCAAGGGGTAGGTGTTCTGCAGTATAGTGCTTTTTTGAGGAAAGTGCAGACGACAAAAGAGTGGTAGTTTGCAACCTGTGCCATACCAAAATGAACTGGGGCATGAACACTAGCAACCTGCCACCAGCATGATCCGCCACATGGCTTCCAAGCACCCTAACATGTGGGCCGAACGCCTGGGTCCACAATTTTGGTCTGCGGGTCATGCCACTGCCTCCTCTTCCCCTTTGTTACGCACTGCTGGACAATCCCCTGTCGAAGGCAAAGGCCCGGATGCCCCTCGCCCTGCACTTGGACCTTTGCATGAATCATCAGCAACAATATCCACGTCCATGTCCCAGTGCAGCATCCAAGTGTTCATAACAAAGTCATTTGAACGCAAGTGCAAATACCCACCCACCCACAGGCCATAGCACTAAATGCGCAACTTTCAAAATTACTGGCAATTGAAATGTTTCCATTTAGGCTTGTGGACACTAAGGCCTTCCACAGCCTGATGTCGTCGGCCGTCCCTCTGTATGCAGTCCCCAGCCACCACTACTTTTCATGGCTTGCTGTGCCCCCCATACATGTGTCCCAGAACATGACCCATGCCCTGACCAACACAGTTACTTCGAAGGTTCACTTAATCACAGACACATGGCCAAGTGCTGGTGGCCAGGGACGCTACATTTTCCTGACCGCACACTGGGTGAATGTTGTGGAGGACAGGAGTGAGTCGTACCCTCGGATGGCACAGGTGCTACCCACGCCCAGGATTGCAGGTTCTATGTCCATCAGTGTCTCAGCCAGCAGCTATATGAAGGATGAACAGGACTTTAACTAGAACCACACTCCAGCTCTTCCTAAAACCAAATGAAGCTATCCAGAGCAAGGAGTGATGGGTAGAGTCAGACTAAATAGGGGGAGGTAAAGGTCACATGATCCACACCTGAACAGGAGGTGTGGACATACAAGCAACACACAGACAAAGTGACACCAAAACCAAAAGAGGCTGTCAGATCACTAATATGCAGATAATCTCAGACCTTCTAAAACCTGTCACCGGTGTGACAGCCGCCTCTTCCTCCACTTCCACCTCCAGCAGCAGTCAGCCATTAGTTGCTAGCTGGAAGACCTACCCCAATTTGCCCGAGCTACTAGTGAAGGTGCGCCATGTGTGTGCACATTTCCACAAGTCATCCACAGCTTCAGCCAGTCTGTCAACGCTGCAGCAGTGTTTGCGGCTTCCAGCTCACCGACTGTTGTGCGACGTGAGCACGTGATGGAACTCTTCGTTCCACATGTTGGCCAGGCTTTGTGAGCAGCAGAGGGCAGTTGTGGAATATCAGCTGCAACATGGTCGTCACCTTTCTAGTCAACTGTCACTCTTCACAAAAACAGATAGATAGTGGCGATAATGCTATTATCAGCGTAACCATCCCTCTGCTGTGTCTACTCAAATGATCGCTGCTCACAGTTAAGGATGACTCTCTGAATATGGCAGATGCGGAAATGGGGGAGGACATTACACAGGGTGATAGCCAGACCACCCTAAGTTTGTCTTCTCAGCGCGAATTGGATCAGGAGGAGGAGGAGCTGGAGACAGTTGCCTCTGCTACAGAGGGTAGTACCCATGGAACTTTAAAGGGCTTCTGTCAACCCCCAAAACTCATTTTTCATTTTTCGCCTGTGCCTGAGGGATTTGAATTGCAGACAGGGCCAGTCGGAGGAGGAGAGCGCTTGCTGGCCCTGTCAATCAGCAGGAGAAGGGGGCGTTTATTTTTAAAGGAGGATGCGGCGGCTACCAGCAACCAGACGCCCTACTTGCTGGTAGTGAAGTCATTTGCATATTTTAAAAGATCAATTTTTAGTGAAACCAAGCCACAGAACACGGTAAGAGCCCTATATAGGGAATATTCATCCAATAAGGATTTTAATATGCCCAAAAAGGAAAAATGAGTTTTGGGGTGACAGAAGCCCTTTAATTGCATCTGTTCTGCGTGAATGAGCAGAAGAGGAGGAGGAAGATGAGGAGATGGAGAGTCATCCTGATGTCAACATCTTGCCTATTGGTACTCTGGCACACATGGCTGACTTAATGCTAGGCTGCCTTTCCAGCGACCCTCACATTATATGCATTTTAGATAACACAGATTACTGTGTGTTCACCCTTCTCAACCCCCGCTATAAAAACTTCTCATCTCTCATTCCTGTGGTGGAGAGGACGAGTAAAACGGTGCAATACCAGAAGGTACTTGTTGAGAGATTGCTCCAAAATTTTCCATCTGACAATGTTGGTGGCAGAGTCTGTACTTCCTTAGGCAACTGAGGAAGGGAGGCAAGGGGAACACACAGAAGTTCCAACAAAGGCAGGGCAACACTCTCCAAGGCATAGTACACTTTTATGACACCCCGCCAGCAACCTCACCCTGAAGAGCGACCAAGGAGGGAAAAGTTTTGGAAGATGGTGAAGGAATACATAGCAGACCGTGTCAGCGTCCTAAATGATCCCTCAGTGCCTTACAACTACTGGGTGTCCAAGCTGGACGCGTGGCCTTAACTTGCGCTCTACGCCTTGGAGGTGCTGCCCTGCCGCCAACGTTTTGTCTGAGGGTGTATTTAGTGCTGCTGGTGGCATTATAACAGATAAGCGTATCCACTTGTCCACTGGCAATGCTGACAGGTTGTCTCAGATAAAAATGAACAAGGACTGGATTGCCCCTGAATTCTCAACTCCACTAAAGGATAGCAGAGCTGATCATGAACATAAAGGCAATTTCAATCTATCATTTATAATGTACTCAATTTACTGTAGTGTATTCCCATGCACCTTTTCCACCACAAAAAAATGAGTATATGGTTGAATCTTGTTTTCTCCTCCTCCTTCTCCTCCTCATCCAGATTGTATATATTCACTCCACTCTAATGTTTTTATATGGTCAGCTCAGCAGCAGGCCCTGGCATATAATGTTTCAGAGCATCAGCTCACCAGCAGGCACTCGCATATAATGTTTTACAGCGCCAGCTCATTAGCAGGCACTCACATATAATGTTTTAGAGTGTCAGCTCACCAGCAGGCCCTCGCCCCTAATGTTTTAGAAAGTTAGCGCAACTGCAGGCCCTCACATATAATGTTTTACAGGGCCAGTTTAACTGCAGGCCCTCACATATAATGCTTTACAGGGTCAGCTCAACAGCAGGCCCTCGCACCTAAAATATTTTACTTGATCCGCTCACCTGCAGGCCCGCAACTCAAATCTTTTACAGGCTCAGCTCACCTGAAGGCCTAAAATCTTTAACAGGGTCAGCTCACCTGCAGGCCTGCAACTCAATGTGAATGAGGCCCTCCTTTATGTGATATACAGTTTGTATCAGAGTGACTCTTCCTTATAATTTTTGGCAGCACTTGCACTTTATATACATATTTTTTTACTTTGGTTTTGTGCGTAAAACCTTAATTTGATTGTGGGCCTGGTGATCACTTTAAGCCGTTTTAAGCTGCATCAGCAGCAGCATGGTGATTAAACATGAGTGGCAAGGTGACATGGTGTGGAGATGGCAGCATGAGGAGGCCACATAGTGGCACAATGACTGAGACTGGATAAAAGACTAAGGCCACAGATTGTTTCCATCTGCATCTTTCTAATCAATCTGTGGAGCTGTATCATGGTCACCAGCAGATTAATGCAGACCAGGAGCGCATCTATAGGGGAAGCAGGGGAAGCTGCAGCTTTTAGTCCTTGAAAAAGAAAGGGGCCCATTCAGGACTAAATGATTTGGTCAGGGCCCCCTCAACAGTTTTACACAATGAAATGATATGCAGTGACATTATAGACAGTGTATAAAACTGATGGAACAGCTGCCAGCCCTGGTCTGAGAGAGCAATCTTTACTAGCTCCAGGAATGGGGGCGGCATGAAAGGAAGGGGTCGCTAAAAGAAAATTACAGTGGGATGAAGACCCATGCAAAAATTTGCTGTGGGGCCCAGTCATTTCTAGCTACTCCACTAATGCCGCCCACAAAAGCAAGTTGGGTTTATCGATTACAAATAATTAAATTGTGGGCCTTGTGATCAGTTTAAGGCCTTTTAAGCATCATCAGCAGCAGCAGCATGGTTATAAAAATGAGAGGTAAGGTGACATAATGTGGAGATGGCAGCATGAGGAGGCCACATAGTGGCACAATGACTGAGTCTGGATAAAGACTAAGGCCACAGATTGCTTAGAAAGATGCAGATGGAAACAATCTGTGGAGCTGTATCACGGTCACCCGCAGATTAATGCAGCCATCATATTTAAGTTGGATTTGTCGGTTCCACCTCAGCTCAGTAAAAATCTTTTACTGGGTCAGCTCACATGCAGGCCCTCACATAGAACATTTTAGAGAGTCAGCTCAGCTGCAGGCCATCACATAAAATTCTTTACAGGGCCAGCTTTCCAGCAGGTCCAAACCTACAATCTTTTACAGGGTCAACTCACCTTCAGGCCCGCAACTCAAATCTTTTACAGGGTCATCTGACTTGCAGGCCCGCAACTCATGCTGCCTTGCCTTGAAGTAGTAGCCATAGCTGTTTATCAGACTCCCTCTCCGAAATCGAACAATGATTCCCTGTTACCGGTGATCACCATGTTAGGCGCATAAAAGAACATCGAAAGTTGATAGGAAAGATATCTAAATTGATCGTGGACGTTACGGGGACATGCGATCAGGCAGAAGTTATCTAGAGTCAACAAAGCTGCAGCAGGGCCTCTCTCCTGTATAACATTTTCTCATCCAAAATACCGCAGTGACATTCCCTGTAATTTTTTATTACTCATTCCGATAACAGGGCATCTTAAGAGTCCTGAATTGTTATTTATAGTCACTATCTTCCCAATTCGGGAGTGAGCAGTTCCTTGCAATTTTGTGCTTTAATAAATTGACCCAACCTCTCTGGGTGGTTCACAATTATGAAAAAAAGTGGCAAGGCAACAACAGCCAATCAGATTTCAGCCACTGACCTCCCTTGAATGTGGTATCCCTTTCTCAAGCTCCCTCTTCGGCATTAAACCCTGATTCCCTGTTACCCATGATCACCATGGTAGGCGCAGAAATGAACATCAAAAGCTGATAGGGAAGACATCCAAATGGATCGTCGCCGTCACAGAGACATGCAATCACCCAGAGGTTATCTAGAGTCACCAATGCGGCAGCAGGCCCTCTCCCCTAAGGTTTTAGATGGTCAGATCAGCAGGTCCTTGCTCCAAATGTTTTTGAGGGTCACCAGCAGGCCATCAATCAAAATTTTTCAAGCGTGTGTATGATGCCCTCCTTTATGTAACAGAGAGTGTTTTGGAGTGTCGGTTCCTAGTAATTTTTGGCAGCCTTTTTACTTAGTGCATAGGCTTTATGAGTATAGGAGTCCCACTTCCTGAACAATTGTACCACAATGTGAATGAGACACTCCTTTATGTGATATACAGGCTGTTTCGGAGTGCCTCTTGCTTGTCATTTTTTGCAACACTTGCACTTTATAAAAAATTGAATATACAGGAAAGAATGTTTCCTAACCGGCAATGTGCTTTCAGCATTTAGCGGATCCGCACATTGCCAGAACTATATAGAAAATGCCTTTTCTTGTCCGCAATTGCAGAAAAGAATAGGCAATGTTCTATAGGCTCTACAAAAAACACAGTGTTCGCCTGATAAGCCCTGATCTTGTGCGCACACTTGCGTTCAGTCTACCGCAGAATTTATTTCTTCCTGATCACTGCAAAAACACCGTAAAATCGCTGCGGCACTATAAAGATCACTTTTGAGGGGCATGGCGAGTTCATAGAAGATTTTTTTTTGGGCACAAGTTAGCGGAAATTATTTTTTTTTTTCACTAACTTGAGACAAAAAATGTAATCTCACATGAACTCACCATACCCCTCACGGAATCCAAATGCGTAAATTTTTACTAACAATTTTTCCTGTAAAATTGATTTTTTGGGTGGGGTTTTGTGCGTATTTTTGTCAGTCTGTAAAAGTGGCATACAACTCGGACAACATGGTTCCTAGCAGTGACCTGGGAGCCTAAGATGCATCCAGACATCGTCCCCACGGTGTTCCCGATCAATTTAGTTGGTGTTTCTGTCACTTTCTGACCTTTTCCAATGGACCACGCACCCTTCCCTTTTCAGAGCAGGGGGTGCCTGGTTGTCTCCCATTGACTTCCATTATAGTCGGGTGCTCGGCCGAGCACACAAATATAGCAATGTGTTCGGGTCGAACACCTGAATACTTTGGTGCTCGATCATCACTACTCAAAAGCCCTCTAATAGCTTTTTTATTTCCATACACACAAATGCATTGGGAACACTACACATTCTATTCCAAATCAAATTTGTGTTCTTCTAAAAAAAATGAAGAAAAGTGAATATTAGACTGTTCAAATTGCAGTGTTTGTATTCATCTTTACAAACTCAAATATTCACTTTATAAACTGAAAAATGTTTAAAGATTTTGCTTTCATTTGAATCACATAACTGACTCAACCAACTTCTGGCACTCGTGAACAGGTATTCCAGCCCAGGATGATTGGACTCGATTCCACAGTTTCTTGGTTTTGCCTCAGAAACTGCATTTTTGATGTCACCCCACAAGTTTTCTATTGGATTAAAATCCGGGGATTGGGCTGACCACTTCCACAACGTCAATATTGTTGGTCTGGAACCAAGATGTTGCACGTTTACTAGTGTGTTTGGGGTCCTTGTCTTGTTGGAACACCCATTTCAAGGGCATTTCCTCTTCAGCATAAGGCAGCATGACCTTTTCAAGTATTCTGATGTATTGAAACTGATCCATGATCCCTGGTATGCTATAAATAGGCCCAACACCGTAGTATGAGAAGCATCCCCATATCATGATACTTGCGCCAACATGCTTCACTGTCTACGGTGGCTTGAATTCAGTGTTTGGGGGTCGTCTGACAAACTGTCTCCAGCCACTAGACCAAAAAAGAACAATCTTACTTTCATCAGTCCACAAAATGTTGTGCCATTTCTCTTTAGGCTAGTCAATGTGCTCTTTGGCAAATTGTAACCTCTTCAGCACATGTCTTTTTTCAACAGTGGAACTTTGTGGGGGCTTCTTGCAGATAGCTTGGCTTCATATAGGCATCTTCTAATTGTAACAGTACTCACAAGTAACTTTGGACCTTGCAATTTTGGCTATTCTTCTATCCTTTTGAATGGTAGTTTTTTGCTTTCTTCCACGTCTTTCAGGTTTTGGTTTCCATTTTAAAGCATTTCCAATCATTTTAGCTGAGCAGCATATCATTTTCTGCACTTTATATGTTTTCCCCTCTCCAATCAACTTTTTAATCAAGGTACGCTGTTCTTCTGACCAAAGTCTGGAACGACCAATTTTGCTCTGAATTTGAGAGAAATTCACTGTAACCAGCATGTACAACATTTGCTGCCTTCGTTCCTTAACCAGCTCCCGACCGCCTAACGCAGGGATGCGTCCTGCGGGCGGTCGGTCTGTTCCTCCTTGACGCGCCGGTGCGTCATCTCGCGGGACGCGAGATTTCCTGTGAACGCGCGCTCACAGGAGCGCGCGTTCACAGGATCAGAAGGTAAACTAGTTGAACTACAGCCTGCCAGCGGCGCTGGCAGGCTGTAGATGCGATTTTTTTTAACCCTTGAAAGATATATCAGACGCTGTTTTGTTAACAGCGTCTGATATACCTGCTACCTGGTCCTCTGGTGGTCCCTTTTGCTTGGATCGACCACCAGAGGACACAGGCAGCTCTGTAAATAGCACCAAGCACCACACTACACTACACCCCCAGTCACTTATTAACCCCTGATCACCCCCTGTCATTGATCACCCCCCTGTAAGGCTCCATTCAGACGTCGGTATGTGTTTTGCGGATCCGCAAAACACGCACACAGCGGATCTGCAAAACACGGACACCGGCAATGTGCTTTCCGCATTTTGCGGATCCGCACATTGCCAGAACTATATAGAAAATGCCTTTTTTTGGTCCGCAATTGCAGAACAGAATAGGCAATGTTCTATAGGCTCTACAAAAAACGCAGTGTTTGCCCGATAAGCCCTGATCTTGTGCGCACACTTGCGTTCAGTCCGCCCCACCGCAGAATTTATTTTTTCCTGATCACTGCAAAAATACTGTCAAATCGCTGCGGCACTATAAAGATCACTTTTGAGGGGCATATCGAGTTCATAGAAGATTTTTTTTTGCGGCACAAGTTACCGGAAATTATTTTTTTTTTTCACTAACTTGAGACATAAAATTTAATCTCACATGAACTCACCATACCCCTCACGGAATCCAAATGCGGATTTTTTTTTTGACATTTATATTCCAGACTTCATCTCACGCTTTAGGTCCCCTAAAATGCCAGGGCAGTATAAATACCCCACAAGTGACCCCATTTTGGAAAGAAGGCGAGTTCATGTAAAATTTTAGTTAGTGGAATATGAGACTTTGCAAGAGAAAAAAAATATATCATTTTCCGCCCAAAAAAAAATATTCTAGGAACTCACCATGCCCCTCACGGAATACCTTGGGGTGTCTTCTTTCCAAAATGGGGTCACTTGTGGGGTAGTTATACTGCCCTGGTATTTTAGGGGCCCTAAAGCATGAGAAGTAGTTTGAAATCCAAATGCGTAAAAAATGCCCTGTGAATTCCTAAAAGTACTAATTGGAATTTGGGCCCCTTTGCGCACCTAGGCTGCAAAAAAGTGTCACACATGTGATATCGCCGTACTCAGGAGAAGTAGGGCAATGTGTTTTGGGGTGTATTATTACATACACCCATACTGTGTGTGAGAAATATCTCTGTAAATGACAACTTTGTATAAAAAAATGGGAAAAGTTGTCACCCGCACTCATTAAGGAATATATAGATGTGTTCTAATCATCGACCCCGGAGGCTCTACCACCCCATAGACCTTATGATTGCACCATAGTATTAGTAGAGAGTGCCAGGTTTCCTAAGGGGCACATTTATAATCTTTCTAAGCCCGAATGCAAGGCCATGGAGGATTATATTAGAGAAAGTCTCATTAAGGGGCACATTAGACCCTCTGTCTCTCCGATGGGGGCGGGGTTTTTCTTTGTTAAGAAGAAGGATGGTGGTCTCAGACCTTGTATCGGTTACCGGAAATTAAATAAGATTACTATCCGGAATAGATACTCCCTTCCATTGATTCCTGATTTGTTTAACCACATACTAGGGGCAACCTGGTTTTTTAAGATTGATCTAAAAGGGGCATATAACTTAATCCGAATCAACGAGGGAGACGAATGGAAGACAGTCCGGCTGGACACTTTGAATATCTGGTTTTTACCTTGATTCCCCTAGCAATCAGAATAAGTCGGTGCTCAGCTGTTTGCAGCAGGGTTAGTCATGTGACACTGGCCACGTCATATGACCCGTGCTAGTCGGTATTTTACAGGCAGCCTGCTGGCCGCAGGTTGCCTGTTATTTAGGTTCCACCTGCTATTGTGCCTGACCTTGCGTACTTACCTCCTGCTGATATCCGACGATCCTCTGCCTGCTCCTTGTGTACTTTTGCTGCTCTCCTGGTATTCTGACCCCGGCTTTGCCTGACTATTCTCTGCTTGCTTCATTTGTACTTTGTTTCTCTCCTGGTATTTGACTCGGTCCATTCACGTTCTGTTGTATGTCTGGTCTGTCCTCCCTGCACTTATTGCAAGTTAGGGACTTCTGTCCAGTTGTCCCCTGTCATTAGGACTTGCGAGGCAAGTAGGCAGGGCCATGGGTGAGGGTAGAGCGCAGTGGTCACTTCCCTCCCCCGTGTGTGTGTGTGTGTGTGTGTGTATGCATCCGTTACAACCTGCTAGTAAATTATTTGCCATGTAGAAATATCATTTCTACCAAAAACAGCGATTGATCAGGTTAGTGATGTCTGACTGCTATTATTTTGAACACAACTATATGTCCTGGGTTAAAACTGGGTGAAAAAGTTCCTTTCAGATTAAGATCTCATACATCCCCTATCCCCCCTAATGTTTCTCCTACTACAGTAAGACTAATGCCAAAGGGGTGTTAAATGTAAAAAAAAAGCCAGCGTGGGGAATAGGAGGAAAAAAAAACACTGTACGATGTAAAAAGGATAAAGGATAGCTGCTAGGCCAAGAAACAGGATCAGGGAGCAGGTCACCTCCTAAAGCATCCCTAATCCTCGCCCTAACTCCTCACCGTATGAGCGGACCTGGATGGTAGGACTGCTCATACCCTGGATACCTAAGGCCCTGAATCGCCCTGAGAATCCCTCACAAAAGAGCTGAGGAGAGGACACTGAAGAACAGGAGTCTCAAAAGGCCTAGAAGCAGGGAAAGGAAAAGACCATATGCAGTAACTGGATCGGCAGGTAAGAACACCGAAAAACACACTTACCTACCGCTGCCACCATGACTGGAACCCATGCATACATACCGGAGTCCTAACACCAAACAGGACGCTGTACCAGCAACTCACACAGGTATCTAGCACACCAGACTCCGCCAGGACCCCCATGCCGCAAGGTGCATGTCAGCCCCAGGCAGCGCTACATACAGGCTTGTGGTTCACCCCTCCGGGAAACTAACCCCCTTCCGGAGGACACAACAAACAGGGGAAATGTCAAGCAACCATGCTGGAAGATGTCACCAAACATACCAGACATGGAACACCAAGCTAGACGTCACAACACACCAAAACATAACCCCACACCAAACATACAACACATGTAAGGGAGAGAAGACATCGCTGGAGACCTCAATTTCCCACTAGGAGGCCCTCACTCTGAGAGATAAACCATGAAGACCAGGAGCATAACTCTAGCACACACCATGGCTGGAGTACCACTGACTCCTGGCCTCTAGTCACAGGTAAGTTGAAGCACCTAATGACCACACGCAACAAGGTGGTTAACCCCTCCAGCACCGGACAGAGGAGGAAACAACTTAAATGGGAAGTGCACACACCAACATAAAAAGCTACAACATGCAAGGCAACCATCTCACGACACACACACCACAAAGGCCGTGACACTGCCCCCGCATGCTGAAACAGCAACACGTTGCCACAGGCAACAGCAAGCATGAAAAAGTGTCACAGCGCACACCAAAGGCTGTGACAGTGTCAGACAAACTCCACAGAATAATTTTCTCTCCCACAATAGTTAGCTAGATGAAGGTGGTGTTCCTAATTTTTAAAAATAATTCATGATTTTCACAGCATAGGCACACTCCACAGAAGAATTTCCTCTCCCACATTAGTTGGATGGATGCAAAATCAATTGTCTTATTACAATTCTAAAAAATGTAAAAAACATTTTTTTTGGGGGGGAGGGGGAGGGGTCTGTAATAGTGGAGGACAAATTACCTTCTCTTGATGTCCTAATCTCAAAAAACAGTCTGGGAGGACTCAATACTATCATCTACCGAAAACCCACTGCTACAAACTCACTACTCAGGTGGGGGAGCTACCATCCAACTTCACTGAAGCGTGGGATTCCAACTGGACAATATTTAAGACTGAGACGGAATTGTACCGATTTAAGAGAATTTAAGCAACAAGCTAGGGACTTTAGAAATAGGTTCAGGGCTTGGGGCTATCCAGACAGGACCTTACGTGCTGCGTACCAATGTGCGCTATTATAAATGCGTACAACACTACTACATCCAAGAAGTGAGTCCAGAAGCAGTAGGTCTAATATGATCAGAATAATAGGGACCTATGATGCTGCAGCAGATGAGGTTAGGAGAGTTTTTGGTCATCATTGGGAGATATTGTTAATGGACCCTGATCTTAAGGAGGTCCTTGGCCTCCGACCAGCGATAACCTACAGAAGGGGGAAAAACCGAAGAGACCATATGGTACATAGTCATTATGTCCCACTCGAGAGACCGCGCAATTGACTGGAGAACCCGATCAGGGGTTGTTTTAGATGTGGGGATTGTAGTTTTAGTGATTTTATAAGACCAGGAAGAAGCTTAATTAGCAGGAATACACAAAAGCAATATGATATACGTGACTTCATCACTTGCCGTACCCGGAGGGTAGTCTACCTGGTTACCTGCGCCTGTGGTTCACAGTATGTGGGTAAAACGGGTAGAGAACTGCACCGTCAGGTAGGCAAACATCTTGGTGATGTCCGGAACAATAGAGATATGTCGATAGCCAAGACATGTGAATATTGTCCACACAGGACGATCAATTGAATTTCAGTTGTTTTATTTAAAATACTATTTTTTCAGCCGTGTGCTCTTTGGTATGACCAGGGTGAAGAACCAGCCTTGAATGTTCATTTGTATCTGTTCCTTGTATTTATTCACTGTTTGTCCCTTGGGGACAATAACCTATTGAGATATTTTGTTTATCTATTTCAGGCATGTCCAAACTGCGGCCCTCCAGCTGTTGCAAAACTACAACTCCCAGCATGCCATAATAGCTGTAAGCTATCCAGGCATGCTGGGAGTTGTAGTTTTGCAACAGCTGGAGGGCCGCAGTTTGGACATGCCTGATCTATTTCCTTGTATGGGCGACCACTTGCAGTGACCTATGACAGACTGCTATTGTTGTTACGCCCCTGACTGGTACCAGCATGATTTGTTGATACAGGTGAGGTGCCGACCTTCTAGGACCTGGGAGGGGGTGGTACCTGACGGACAGTTGGTGGCATAGTGACCTTTCAGGACCTGGGAATAGGTGGGATCAGGCAGAACCTGATTAGCTAGGACCCCGCCCCCCGGGTGTGTATTGCAAATCCATGTGACGCTCCCTGCGTGCGTATTGATGTGGTGCACAGACGTGGCTTAATGACGTCAGGATGCTAAGGCGGGCGGCGGTTGAATTGAAAAGGACGCGCGCTGCGGCGCTGGATTACCATGACGCCAAACTGGACATGGGATGCCACATATCTATAGTGGCTTCCGCCCCTTACTATTTATGGGTGAACATTGCTGGAGGTGCGACCATACACCCCCTAGGACGACTATTTTAGGAATAGACTATCCTGCATAGACGTAAGTGAGAGGTTTATCGCCTGCCCTGAATGGTGATAATGGGTGGCCTGATTACCTCCTGTTTTAGGTACACACATATATTTATCTTTGGTCTTTTCTTTGCTCCCTATCTTAGGTTGCACTAGCCCAGTGTCCCCTGATTAGTTTGGGGCTATATATATAAAACGTAAAAAAATATTATTTTCTATTTACCTGAGCACCTGTGGGTAGGTTTCTTAGCACCCTTTTGAATTACTAGTGATAGGATTCTATCCCTTTACTCTCCTTTCCAAAACTATACACTATTCAATTAGACGATGAAAAGGTGACATAATTGACAAATGTGGAAAACAACAGAGTCCCAATTCTTTCATCTGTGAGGACGTGAATTAAATGGTGTGGACATTTACCTTGTCTGCCTCTACCTATACATCTGTAAGCGGTGTGTACATTATAGAATACTGGTTTATTTAAGTATTCAAATATACACGTGTCTAGCATGGATTTTGTGATACTTATTGTCTAATTGGTGTGGCTTTATGGTTACATTGTGGGCTTTCTGACCTTTTAGACATATTATTAACCACTTAAGGAACACAGGTTTATACCCCCCTGGTGACCAGGCCCTTTTTTACAAATCGGCACTTCACAACTTTAACGGTTTATTGCTATATCATGCAATTTGGCACCCAAATGAATTTTACCTCCTTTTCTTCTCACAAATACAGCTTTCTTTTGGTGGTATTTGATTGCTGCTGAGAGTTTTCGTTTTTCTGATATTAATCAAAATAGACCGCAATTTTCTAAAAGAAAGTGTATTTTTAACTTTTTCTGGTAAAATTGTTCAAATATAATTACATTTCTATATAAGTTTGTGTCAGAATTTATTGTGCTACATGTCTTTGAAAAAAAAAATCCAATAAGTGTATATTTATTGGTTTGCGCAAAAGTTATAGCGTTTACAAACTATGGTACAAAATGTGAATTTCCGCATTTTGAAGCAGCTCTGACTTTCTGAGCACCTGTCATGTTTCTTGAGGTGCTAGAATGCCAGGATAGTATAAATACCCCCCAAATGACCCAATTTCGAAAGAAGACACCCCAAAGTATTCGCGGAGGGGCATGGTGAGTTTATGTATGATTTAATTTTTTTTCACAAGTTTGTGGAAAATGACACTTTCTGAGGAAAAATAATAATAATAAAGTTTCCATTTCTGCTAACTTCTGGCAAAAAAAATCTCCCACAGACTCACTATGCCCCTCAGTGAATACCTTGGGGTGTCTACTTTCTGAAATAGGGGTCATTTGTGGGGTATGTTTACTGTTCTGGCATTTTTGGCCGGGCTAAATAGTGAGCAACCCTGTAAAGCCTAAAGGTACTCGTTGGACTTTCGGCCCCTTTGCGCACCTAGGCTTCAAAAAAGTGTTGCACATGTGGTATTGCCGTACCCAGAAGACTTACAAAGTCTCATATTCCACTAACTTGTGACAAAAAACAATTTTTTACATGAACTCTCTATGCCCCTCACGGACTACCTTGGGGTTTCTTCTTTCCAAAATGGGGTCATTTGTGGGGTATTTATACTGCCCTGGCATTTTAGGAGCCCTAAAACGTGAGTAAAAGTCTAGAATCCAAATGTCTAAAAATGCCCTCCTAAAAGGTACTAATTGGAATTTGGGCCCCTTTGCGCACCTAGGCTGCAAAAAAGTGTCACACATGTGGTATCGTCCTACTCAGGAGAAGTAGGGCAATGTGTTTTGGGGTGTATTTTTACATATACCCATCTTGTGTGTGATAAATATCTCTGTAAATGACAACTTTTTAAATTTTTTATACAAAGTTGTCAATTTACAGAGATATTTCTCTCACCCAGCATGGGTATATATAAAAATACACCCCAAAACACTTTTCCCTACTTCTTATGAGTACGGTGATACCACATGTGTGACACTTTTTTGCAGCCAAGATGCGCAAAGGGGCCCAAATTCCAATGAGTACCTTTAGGATTTCACAGGGCATTTTTACGCATTTGGATTCCGTGAAGGGTATGGTGAGTTCATGTAAGATTTTATTGTTTGGCACAAGTTAGTGGAATATGAGACTTTGTAAGAAAAAAAAAAATAATAATAATATTTCCGCTAACTTGTGGCAAAAAGTAGCTAACTAACTGGCGGGGATAAGGGACCCTTAGGCCCCATTCACACGTCCGCAATTCTGTTCCGCATTTTGCGGAACGGAATTGCGGACCCATTCATTTCTATGGGGACAGACTTTGTCCTGCTCGGATCCGGAATTGCGGATCTGCACTTCCGGGTCCGCACTTCCGTTCCGCAAAAATATAGAACATGTCCTATTCTTGTCCGCAATTGCGGACAAGAAAAGGCATTTTCTATATAGCTCTGGCAATGTGCAGATACGCAAAATGCAGAAAGCACATTGCCGGTGTCTGTGTTTTGCGGATCCATGGATCCGCAAAACACATATGGACGTCTGAATGGAGCCTTACAGGGGGTGATCAATGAAAGGGGGGTGACAGGGGGGTGATCAGGGAGTATATATGGGGTGATCAGGGGTTAATAAGGGGTTAATAAGTGACAGGGCGGGGGGTGTAGTGTGGTGCTTGGTGCTACTTACAGAGCTGCCTGTGTCCTCTAGTGGTCGATCCAAGCAAAAGGGACCACCAGAGGACCAGGTAGAAGGTATATCAGACGCTGTTAACAAAACAGCGTCTAAAATACCTTTCTGATACGATTTATTTAACATCTACAGCCTGCCAGCGAATGATCATCGCTGGCAGGCTGTAGTTTAACTTCTCAGCTGTGCGTTGCTGTGAACGCACGCGTTCACGCGAAATTGCTGAAATCGATGAGACCGTATTTCTGGAGCTTAATAATATTACAGGCTATAGCTACTAGAGAGGGGTCTTCCTCTGGATCAACTTGCGGGATAACAGGCCGAACTGGATGGACAAATGTATTTTTTCGGCCTTATGTACTATGTTACTATGTTACCTGAGTTTTCGGCGTTAGTGTGACGGCAGGAGGTTAAAAGCTAAGTTTTATTACTGCCCTTTTTAGATTTTGATTTTTTTGTATACTGCGGTAGTCCTGTAGGACTGAACCTTGTTCTATGAGTAGAAACAGCTCCTATGTTGGCTGTATTTGATTGTGTTTTCCAAAATAGGTGTTTAGCAAAAAAATAATAATAATACTGACTCTATTAACAGGCTGATTATTTCCCTGTGACTGTGGCAAGAACAGTTTTTGGCTCCCAAAAAATAGGTAGGTCTCACCGACCCCATTAACAGGCTGATTAACTATTATATTTCCCTGTGACGGTGGCAAGTACAGTTTTTTTAAACACAAAAATAGGTACTGTAGGTCTCATAGACCCAATTAACAGGCTGATTAACTATTATATATCCCTGTGACAGTGGCAAATACAGTTTTTTAAGCACAAAAAATACGTAGGTCTCACCGACCAAATTAATAGGCTAATTAACTATTATCTTTCCCTGTGACAGTGGCAATTAAAGGTTTTTTCACGATAAAAAATAGGTATGTCTCACCCACACAATTAACAGACTGATTAACTAATATATTTCCCTGTAGCTGGTGCAAAGTAGTAGGATTTCACCGAATAAAAATTTCAACAGGTCACCCTCAAACTGAACGGCACGATTAAGTATAATATTTCTGTCTCACTAGAGCAAAGGAGCTGTATTGCACCGATCAATAATGCCTACAGGTCACCAGCACACCTTTGGAAAATAATAAAAGCCTAACACTCTCCCTCCCTGTCCCTACACTAGTTAGAGCAGAATGACGACAACCTTTGTGATCCAGCATTTATGCATGAATGGTCAAATGGTGCGTCGGCCAATCACAGCCATATCAATACTAGGCATGACTGTGATGGCTTCCAAGTGCCCACAGCTTAAACGCTTGTTCTTTGGCTGCGCTCCAAGCTTTATTTACACTACGAACAATGAACCTGGACATGGACTTTGGAGCCAAAATCTGTGTTCGGGTTCGGTACCCTGAGACCAAAATTTCCAGCACTGTCCCAATCATGCCAGCCCGGGTTCGCTCATCACTACTCATTAGCAAGTTCTAAGGCTACTTTCACACTAGCGGCAGAGAGATCCGGCGTACAGTTCCGTCGCCGGAATTGCCCGCCGGATCCGACACAACGCACACCGCCGCACATTTTTCACATAACTGATCCGTCGTTCCGCCGATGACCCTAAAAGCCGGATCCGTCGTTCAGTTTCTTTACGTTGTCAATTTTCGTCGGATCCGTCCGCCGGATCCGCCGTAAAAGCGGATCCGTCTATTCCGTTTCCATCCGTTTTTAGCCGGAAAGACGGATCCGGCGTTTAAATTAGAGATAAAAAGATGCTATCTGTTTAGGCAAATACATAAAAGTGGCTATAAAAGATAACCCAAGGTCACAAAAAGATAAGCAAATACTCCAACTGCCTATAAAAGAAAACCAAAGAGCCTTACCACTCAGAAGTCCCTTCAGCAGATTGCAAAGATGATGCCGGACCATATTCGTTTTGGATTTCAGGCTCTAATTCTGGTTTCACGCTGGAGAAGACGTCTCAGAGCCAGACGGCGTAGAAATCGTCGCTATTGGGTGCATCCAATAACCTCTGCAAGAGTAAGAAGGGGAGTTTTTGAAACTCTGTTTCCTGAATTGAGGGATTATCCTGATAAATTCTTTAACTACTTACGGATGACGGTAGAAAGTTTTGATGATCTTTTACAACGTGTGTCACCTCACATCCAAAGACAAGACACCACTTTCCGTCGCTGTATTTCCCCAGCAGAACGCCTATTGTTGACCATAAGGTAAAGTACATACTTTATTACATATTGAACCAATATTTGGTCTAAATTTTTTAAAGCTGCTGTTTGGTAGTGTGAAGCCATACATTTTTTAAGCAATATTTGCTTTTTTTTTCTGTGATAACTGTACAAAGTGTCTTAGGCCCCAATTGATGGTCATCATTTATTTTTTTTATTGTACATCTTGTTTAAAGTTTGAATCAATATACTCGTCAGATGTTGAATGAACTGGGATGAATATTGTTCGCCATGGAGAACATGTATCGTTGAATTTTAACAATTATATTGGCCACAGAAAAAAATCTTGACCAAATTAATATATGTAGGGGTGCAATACAATTGTGTCAGATTGATATACCTTGTATATTATGTCGTTTGGTCAAATTTTTAATACCCATTTTTTTTCTTTTAAAATTTAGGTTTTTGGCAAGTGGAGAAACTTTCAGCTCACTCCATTTTCAATTTCGTCTTGGCATATCAACTGTCTCAATAATTGTCAAGGAGACATGCCGTGTTTTGTGGGAACAACTGCATGATGAATTCATCCCACATCCAACTCGACAGCATTGGACAGAAATATCTGAAATTTTTTTTGATGTTTGCCAGTTTCCCAACTGCATAGGTGCGGTAGACGGGAAACATATTCGTACTATCAAGCCCCACGGAACCGGATCAGAGTATTTCAATTACAAGAAATATTTTTCCATAATACTAATGGCCATCGCAGATGCTCAATATCGTTTTGTTGCAGTGGACATAGGGGCCTATGGACGCGCCAACGATTCCATGGTTTTTAAAAATTCAAATATGGGCCGTAGTCTATATAACGGACAATTTGATTTTCCTCTCCCTCAACCACTGCCAGGTACTGATGGCCCACCCATGCCGTTTGTATTGGTTGGTGATGAGGCCTTCCAAATGTGTGGAAATCTAATTAAACCGTATTCCAGCCGCGGATTAGATTTAAAAAAACGGACATACAACTACCGCTTGACCAGGGCTCGAAGAATGGTTGAATGCACATTTGGAATTTTGGTTGCAAAATGGCGGATTTTCACTAAACCAATTCAGATGAAGGTTGAATCGGTCGACGAAGTTGTAAAGTGTGCTGTGGTGTTACATAACTACCTCCTTCAAAAAGAACCACTCAATTTAGAACAGGTACCGGAGGACAGCGAGATCGCAAGCATTGAAAGTTGTCGACATCGGTCAACTGTAGCAGTTGCACGGATGAGAGACTCGTTTGCGGATTATTTCTGCTCTGAAGCAGGAAGGGTGGACTGGCAGGACCGATTTGTCTAAACATTTTGGGAATCATTTTCAAATAGACGTTAATTTATGTTTGTTGTCCCGTTGTTTGATGGTTAAAGTGTGTTGTATTTGATTTTAATTTCTTTTTGGGTTCAATAAATATTCATTTAACGTTTATTAGATTTTATTTTAATATATTGATGTGCCCATGCCAGTGGAGCGACAATTAGTTGTGTCGCTCCACTGGCGCTGGTAGATTTAATCAGGCCTGTTATGGAGACTGAGGTTAAATCTGCCCACGCCAGTGGAGCGACACATACTTGTGTCGCTCCACTGGCGCTGGTAGATTTAATCAGGCCTGTTATGGAGACTGAGGTTAAATCTGCCCACGCCAGTGCAGCGACACATACTTGTGTCGCTCCACTGGCGCTGGTAGATTTAATCAGGCCTGTTATGGAGACTGAGGTTAAATCTGCCCACGCCAGTGGAGCGACACATACTTGTGTCGCTCCACTGGCGCTGGTAGATTTAATCAGGCCTGTTATGGAGACTGAGGTTAAATCTGCCCACGCCAGTGCAGCGACACATACTTGTGTCGCTCCACTGGCGCTGGTAGATTTAATCAGGCCTGTTATGGAGACTGAGGTTAAATCTGCCCACGCCAGTGGAGCGACACATACTTGTGTCGCTCCACTGGCGCTGGTAGATTTAATCAGGCCTGTTATGGAGACTGAGGTTAAATCTGCCCACGCCAGTGGAGCGACACATACTTGTGTCGCTCCACTGGCGCTGGTAGATTTAATCAGGCCTGTTATGGAGACTGAGGTTAAATCTGCCCACGCCAGTGCAGCGACACATACTTGTGTCGCTCCACTGGCGCTGGTAGATTTAATCAGGCCTGTTATGGAGACTGAGGTTAAATCTGCCCACGCCAGTGGAGCGACACATACTTGTGTCGCTCCACTGGCGCTGGTAGATTTAATCAGGCCTGTTATGGAGACTGAGGTTAAATCTGCCCACGCCAGTGGAGCGACACATACTTGTGTCGCTCCACTGGCGCTGGTAGATTTAATCAGGCCTGTTATGGAGACTGAGGTTAAATCTGCCCACGCCAGTGCAGCGACACATACTTGTGTCGCTCCACTGGCGCTGGTAGATTTAATCAGGCCTGTTATGGAGACTGAGGTTAAATCTGCCCACGCCAGTGCAGCGACACATACCTGTGTCGCTCCACTGGCGCTGGTAGATTTAATCAGGCCTGTTATGGAGACTGAGGTTAAATCTGCCCACGCCAGTGGAGCGACAATTACTTGTGTCGCTCCACTGGCGCTGGGAGATTATGTCTGGCCTATTAGACACCTAGGTTTCTCATAATCTACCAACGCTGTAGGAGCGACAATTAGTTGTTTTGCTCCGCCAGTGCTGGGAGATTTTAATTTTATTAAAAGTTAAAATATCTATATTTATTAAAAAAAAATATTAAACAGTCAAAGGATTTGTAAACCAAAAAAAATAACATTTATTATAAATAACAATAAAATAAATAATTACAAATTAAGGAAGGTATGCTGGGGGGTGGAGGGAAGTGATTGGTTTGGGTCCACTCTGTCCTGTCTTTCTTCTGCCACTGTGGACAACAAAGTGCGTGTTGAAGCAAGTGGCACAGAGGGAGTATGAAGAGTGGATTGGGCAGGAGAAGGAGTTTCCCGAGAAACAGTAGAGGGAGTGGTGAAAGAGGTAGGAGCATAGTAAGAAGGAGAAGAAAAGTGTTGAGAAAAGAGCTCGGGGGTTTGGGATGGGGGTGGGTTGTGGGAAGGGGGAGGGGGAGGTTGGGAATGCTGAGCCGGTTGCTGCAAACTTGGATAGGTGTGGGATGGGGGATAGGTGAAGGATGGGGGATAGGTGTAGGATGGGGGATAGGGCAGGGGTGGGGGAATGGTTGTGGGGCGGTGTGCCAGTTGCCACAAAACGCTGTCCATCTGTCTTCTGGCCTCATACTGCTGGTCGGGTGATAAGCGTTCCAGCGCAGGTAACAACGACACAATATAGTGATGCATCGGACTCATTTGTGTCGTCAACACCGCCCCCTCCTGAAGACGACGCAAATGATCCTCCACAGATGCAACCCTATTTGTGATCCCCGCCAAGGACTCATACATGAGCCTTGTGAGGTCTTCGTAATCAGCCTGGCGGCTCCTACCTGACCTCTGGCGACGCATAAGGGCCTCAAAAAGTGGAGCCATTGTCGACATTGTTGCGTCGCCAGAGGGCACAAGTAGGGGAACAGGTTGGGAAACCTGGTGTTCCTGACCAGCAGTAGGAGCAGGACGAGAGGGACCCGCGGCGGCTTGCTCTTCAGGGACCGCCTCCTGAGGAACTTCGGGCGCAAGAGTGCTGCTTGATGTTCTGTGAAGCAAAGAAAAAATAAAATATTTAGCATTTTTTATGGAGGGGAGAAACAGTGGGATAGAGGTGAGCAAAGAGACTTCAGAAGCTACATAGGAGGTTACATTAAAAAAAAATAGAGAAACATACTGTACATAGAGGCCATAAAATAAATGAATTTTCAAGGAGGTGTCTATGTACAGTATAGCCTTTTTTTTTTGGAAAGCAACTTCGAATGAAAAATCGGAAGCATACATTGTTCCTCTCTACTCCACTAAATACAATGTGTATGTCCAAGACAAAGTGCCAAATGACAGTTTGTCTGGGCCATACACCTAGTTTGAAAGGTTGTTTTTTAAGAGACACCTTGAATCTTACCTTCGCATCTCAAGGGTCCTTCGTAGGAACCCCAAGGCGGCAGAATAGCGGTATTCACGCCTTGAGGTTCCTCCCGACCCACTCGGGCGCCGAAGTTCCTCATTAAAGGCCTTCTTGTAGCGGTCCCTGATTGAGCGCCACCGAACCATGATCGTATCTCCTAGAAAGAAAGAAATCAAATTAGGATGTATATTTAAATTCAGTTGGTAATCAAAGTTGTTTTTACAATTTAATTGAAACAGCCACAAAAAGAAAAAAAAAATCATTTTAAAAAAAAATGGCTGTTTAAAAAAAATTAGACTGTAAAACCAATTTTGATTAATATTTTTTTTACATGTCTGCTCTCTACAAATAATTTTTACTTACGACATTTGCCCTGTTGCCTTTCTCGGAGGTCATCCCAGTTGGGCAGAATGGCCGCACATATCTCGTTCCAGAGGAGCCGTGTTAGATGATGGTCGGCATGGCGGCGGTCGGTGTGGTCCCACAACGGTGTACGCTCCTCCACCATATGGATGAGGAGGTCATTGTCGATATAAAATCGGTCAACGTCCTCCTCATGCCTTCTGGTGGAGGTTTGGGAGCCCTAAAAAAATAAAAATAAAATTGAATAAATATTAAGTTTAATATTCGATACATTTATTTGTAATAAAAAACATAACTTTACAATACTCACACGACCACGACCGCCGCGTGCTCCACGGCGTCCCCTGGAAGACCTCTCTCACTGGCAACAGGACGAGATGGCTAAAAAAAAAAAAAAAAAAAATTATATATATATATATATATATATATATATATATATAAAAACACGCATAAACTTTTTAAAAGTATAAAAAAAATATTTAACCAACCGTTTCTCCTCCACCCCCAACTTCCTCCTCCCCTGTTCCTCTGGCTTGACCGGGAGAACTATCCTCAATAGAGTCTGACTGATAAACAAAAAAATATAAATTAAATTATTAGAATAATAACACAATATATAGTTTGGAAAGCAAAGGAACTTTACATACCACATCCTGGAGGTGTCGTGATCGTGGAGGAGAGCTCCCGGCCTCGCTTGAAGATGAAGATGTGGCTATAAAGAAAAACCAAAAAAGGAAAAAAATGTATATTTGAACTTTAAATAGAATAACAGACATACCGACAAAAAAAAAAAAAAAAAACTTACTGGTCATAATTTTCTGGCTGGCTTGTTGGCTGGCTGGCTTTATGGCTAGCTGGCTGGCTTGCTGGCTGGCTTGTTGGCTAGCTGGCTGGCTGGCTTGTTGGCTGGCTTATTTTTTTTTCTTTGTGATCAGTCTAAATAAATGAAAATGTTGACAGGTTGTCATATTGTTTAACGAAAACATACTACTCCTAACATGCACTGTGTAGTTAAATTACCTGCAACCCCCTATGCCACAGTACATAGGGGGTTGCAGGTAATATAAGTACATAGTGGATGCTAGGAGCAGCAGCATGTCAGGACTACTACTCCTAACATACACTGTGCAGTTATATTACCTGCAACCCCCTATGCTACAGTACATAGGGGTATGCAGTTAATATAAGTACATAGTGGTTGCTAGGAGCAGCAGCATGTCAGGACTACTCCTCCTAACATGCACTGTGTAGTTAAATTACCTGCAACCCCCTATGCCACAGTACATAGGGGTATGCAGTTAATATAAGTACATAGTGGATGCTAGGAGCAGCAGCAGGTCAGGACTACTACTCCTAACATGCACTGTGCAGTTATATTACCTGCAACCCCCTATGCTACAGTACATAGGGGTATGCAGTTAATATAAGTACATAGTGGATGCTAGGAGCAGCAGCATGTCAGGACTACTCCTCCTAACATGCACTGTGTAGTTAAATTACCTGCAACCCCCTATGCCACAGTACATAGGGGTATGCAGTTAATATAAGTACATAGTGGATGCTAGGAGCAGCAGCAGGTCAGGACTACTACTCCTAACATGCACTGTGCAGTTATATTACCTACAACCCCCTATGCTACAGTACATAGGGGTATGCAGTTAATATAAGTACATAGTGGATGCTAGGAGCAGCAGCATGTCAGGACTACTACTCCTAACATGCACTGTGCAGTTATATTACCTGCAACCCCCTATGCTACAGTACATAGGGGTATGCAGTTAATATAAGTACATAGTGGTTGCTAGGAGCAGCAGCATGTCAGGACTACTCCTCCTAACATGCACTGTGTAGTTAAATTACCTGCAACCCCCTATGCCACAGTACATAGGGGTATGCAGTTAATATAAGTACATAGTGGATGCTAGGAGCAGCAGCAGGTCAGGACTACTACTCCTAACATGCACTGTGCAGTTATATTACCTGCAACCCCCTATGCTACAGTACATAGGGGTATGCAGTTAATATAAGTACATAGTGGATGCTAGGAGCAGCAGCATGTCAGGACTACTCCTCCTAACATGCACTGTGTAGTTAAATTACCTGCAACCCCCTATGCCACAGTACATAGGGGTATGCAGTTAATATAAGTACATAGTGGATGCTAGGAGCAGCAGCAGGTCAGGACTACTACTCCTAACATGCACTGTGCAGTTATATTACCTGCAACCCCCTATGCTACAGTACATAGGGGTATGCAGTTAATATAAGTACATAGTGGTTGCTAGGAGCAGCAGCATGTCAGGACTACTCCTCCTAACATGCACTGTGCAGTTATATTACCTGCAACCCCCTATGCTACAGTACATAGGGGTATGCAGTTAATATAAGTACATAGTGGATGCTAAGAGCAGCAGCATGTCAGGACTACTACTCCTAACATGCACTGTGCAGTTAAATTACCTGCAACCCCCTATGCCACAGTACATAGGGGTATGCAGTTAATATAAGTACATAGTGGATGCTAGGAGCAGCAGCAGGTCAGGACTACTACTCCTAACATGCACTGTGCAGTTATATTACCTGCAACCCCCTATGCCACAGTACATAGGGGTATGCAGTTAATATAAGTACATAGTGGATGCTAGGAGCAGCAGCAGGTCAGGACTACTACTCCTAACATGCACTGGGTACTGACAACTCCTATGTACTTATAGCTCGTTTGTATAAGTACATAGGAGCTGTTTATATGATGTTTTTTCGCTCAAGAAATAATAAAATAACCACATATACTCACCTAGAGGCGTGCACCCGACTCCCTCGCAGGCAGGATCCAGACAGGATGGCGCGAAACTTGCTCCTCCTCTATCCGACGCAGGCGCAGACAGGATATCCGGATCAGTCGTTGCGTCGTTCCCATGAACATTTAAAGTCGGATCCGTCTTCAATACAATTCAATGGGAATTGAGGACGGATCCGGCGTTACGGCAAATGCTACGGCTTTTGAGACGGAGAAGAAATTTATGCATGCTACGGTTTTTCATTTCGACGGAAACGTCGAAAAGACTGAAGCAGAGCAATCCTGATGCATCCTGAAGGACGGACTGTCCATTCAGAATGCATGGGGATAAAACTGATCAGTTCTTTTCCGGATTTGAGCCCCTAGGACGGAACTCAACGCCGGAAAAGAAAAACGCTAGTGTGAAAGTAGCCTAAGAATGAGTGGTGCTTTGTGAGATACCATGTCAGTTTCAGTTATTCATTACCTCGAATATTTTTTTCTTAGTTTCCCCTGAGGGTAGTGACCTTGTCGTTTTCTATTGAGCTCTTTTCATTTTTTTCAACCAGAAATTTGGAGTCCCTCTTTCTATGGAAAAAACTGAGGGCCTGGTTACAGCATTGTCTTGTCAGATTATGCCTATTGGTCTGGTTTTTTCTTGCTGTCTCTCTACATGTGGGGAATGGAGGCCTGGCACCATATTTGTCTGTTGTGTCAACTTAAGGCAGACCTGTTTGTGTGGCAGGATTTTCTGGGATGTTACAATGTCGTACCTGTTTTCTGAAGTTTCTAATCAAGCAAAATAAATACATAAATAAAGGTGTTGATCTATACAAGGGGTAGGCAACCTCCGGCTCCCAGCTGTTGTGAAACTACAATTCCCAGCATGCTCCATTCGTTTCTATGAGAGTTCTGAGAAGAGCAGAGCAAGTATGCATACTGGGAGTTGTCGTTTTCCAACAGCTGGGAGCCGGAGGTTGTCTACCCCTGATCTATACCAACGCTTTTTCGGAGATACTGTGCACGATTTGGTGTGCGGCTGTTTTTTGTATAGTGGGATCCTGGCACTCTAGCTTCTTGATAAAATCCACAGGCTTTATTGAAAAGATAAAATAACACCATGTAGCACAACACAGCATGCCTGTCCTACGCGTTTTGAACCCTACAGTTCCTAATCATGGCCTACATGACGCGCACAATTGCATACAGTGGGATGCGAAAGTTTGGGCAACCTTGTTAATCGTCATAGTTTTCCTGTATAAATCGTTGGTTGTTACGATAAAAAATGTCAGTTAAATATATCATATAGGAGACACACAGAGTGATATTTGAGAAGTAAAGTGAAGTTTATTGGATTTACAGAAAGTGTGCAATAATTGTTTAAACAAAATTAGGCAGGTGCATAAATTTGGGCACCACAAAAAATAAATGAAATCAATATTTGGTAGATCCTCCTTTTGCAGAAATTACAGCCTCTAAACGCTTCCTGTAGGTTCCAATGAGAGTCTGGATTCTGGTTGAAGGTATTTTGGACCATTCCTCTTTACAAAACATCTTTAGTTCATTCAGGTTTGATGGCTTCTGAGCATGGACAGCTCTCTTTAAGACACACCACAGATTTTCAACTATATTCAGGTCTGGGGACTGAGATGGCTATTCTAGAATGTTGTACTTGTTCCTCGGCATAAATGCCTTAGTGGATTTTGAGCAGTGTTTAGGGTCGTTGTCTTGTTGAAAGATCCAGCCCCGGCGCAGCTTCAGCTTTGTCACTGATTCCTGGACATTGGTCTCCAGAATTTGTTGATACTGAGTGGAATCCATGTGTCCCTCAACTTTGACAAGATTCCTAGTCCCTGCACTGGTCACACAGCCCCACAGCATGATGGAACTACCACCATATTTTACTGTAGGTAGCAGGTGTTTTTCTTGGAATGCTGTGTTCTTTTTCCTCCATGCATAACGCCCCTTGTTATGGCCAAATAACTCAATTTTAGTTTCATCAGTCCACAACACCTTATTCCAAAATAAAGCTGGCTTGTCCAAATATGCTTTTGCCCACCTCAAGTGGGACTTTTTGTGCTGTGGGCGGAGAAAAGGCTTCCTCTGCATCACTCTCACATACAGCATCTCCTTGTGTAAAGTGCGCCGAATGGTTGAACGATGCACAGTGACTCCATCCGCAGCAAGATGATGTTGTAGGTCTTTGGTGCTGGTCAGTGGCGTACCAAGGGGGGGGGGCAGCCCGCCCCGGGTGCCACTCACAAGGGGGGTGCCATGACGGAGTCACCCCTCCATCCACTGCTGCACCGCGACGCGACTCCGCCAGGCGCCGGCTTCTGTGGAAGGATTATTGCGGCGGCGCGCAACATGACGTCACGACGCTGACGCCGCACCGCCTTCACCGAAGCGGAAGGATCCATTACCAGCGGTCGGACGGAGCCTGAGGCATCATCAAAATGTGAGTAAATAATTGTGTAATTAAGGGGTGTGTGTGTGCGTAATTAAGTGGGGGTTTGTAATTAAGGGGGGGTGTAATTAAGGGATGTGTGTGTGTAATTAAGGGAGGGGTAAGGTGGGGAGGGAGGGGGTGTAATTAAGGGGGGGAGTGTGTAATTAAGGGGGGTGTAATTAAGGGAGGGGGTGTAATTAAGGTGGGGAGGGAGGGGGTGAAATTAAGGGGGGGTGCCAAACAAAGGGTTCGCCCCGGGTGCCAAATGCTCTAGGTACGCCCCTGGTGCTGGTCTGTGGGTTGACTCTGACTTTTCTCACCATTCGTCGCTTCTGTCTATCCGAGATTTTTCTTGGTCTGCCACTTCGAGCCTTAACTTGAACTGAGCCTGTGGTCTTCCATTTCCTCAATATGTTCCTAACTGTGGAAACAGACAGCTGAAATCTCTGAGACAGCTTTCTGTATCCTTCCCCTAAACCATGATGGTGAACAATCTTTGTCTTCAGGTCATTTGAGAGTTATTTTGAGACCCCCATGTTGCTACTCTTCAGAAAAAATTAAAAGAGGAGGGAAACTTACAATTGACCCCCTTAAATACTCTTTCTCATAATTGGATTCACCTGTATATGTAGGTCAGGGGTCACTGAGCTTACCAAGCCTATATGAGTTCCAATAATTAGTTCTAAAGGTTTTGGAATCAATAAAATGACAACAGTGCCCAAATGTATGCACCTGCCTAATTTTGTTAATTATAGCACACTTTCTGTAAATCCAATAAACTTCATTTCACTTCTCAAATATCACTGTGTGTGTCTCCTACATGATATATTTAACTGACATTTTTTATGGTAACAACCAACAATTTATACAGGAAAATCATGACGATTAACAAGGTTGCCCAAACTTTCACATCCCACTGTACATTTATAAGAACAAACAGTCACATGACAGCTGGGGGCTAATTAGCCAGTTGGATTAACTCATGGTGTTGTCACGAGGGTGTCAAGAGCCACGTCTGACTCCGTTATACCCGGGGTCAGGAAGTCGCAGCGGGTGGCTGCGCGCTCTATGTCTAAAGATCACGGTGTTTCTTAGTGTTTGTTTTCTGTGTTTGCCTTGCTATCCTTTTTCTCACTCAGGGATCCGTAGCTTCTCCTCCTCAGCTGTTTCTTGTCTGCCACTCCCAAACTCCTTATATTCTCCTCTCACACTTCTCTTGTTGCCAGTTATAGAGCTTCCTGCCTGGACATCTATGCTGACCCACTGGAGCTGAGAATCTGGTTGTTGTTCCAGAGTGCTACCCTCCGGATCCCTGTTGGGCTTTTGTTGTCTCCTGTTGTTGCCCTCCTGGGATTATATGTTTAGTTTGTATTGTCTGTCCTCCCCTTGGTGTTTTCCTTTAGAGCTAGTGGTGCGGACTAGTGTTCCCACCGCCCTGTTCACTATCTAGGGCTCATCCTAAGGAAAGCCAGGGTTTTAGGCACGTGATCGGCGTACGGGTGAGGAACCCGTCTAGGGACGACAGGGCAGCCAGGCGCCAGTCGCAAG